>NC_142362.1:26983154-27583154 GCF_059441175.1 Urocampus carinirostris | reverse complement strand
AGTAACGTACTTGTGAATCTGACCCTGACCGTGCCTTTTTGTTTTGTCACTGTGAGATGTCTTTGTAGTTTTTTGACATGTAGTTTTTTTCAGCCCTAGGTTTTTGTTTTGTACTTGTAGTTTTGAACATGTCAAGTCAAGTCACATTTATTTGTATAGCTTTTAATCACAAAAATGTCTCAAAGGACTGCACAGGATTACAATGACACCATCGCCTGATCTTAAACCAACATGCGAACAAGGAAAACCTCAAAACCTCAGCGTGAGGAAAAAATAAACCTTGAGAAGGGGCCTCACAAGTGCTAATCCCCCTTCCAGAATGACCAGGGTGGAATAGATATAGCATTGAGTCACAGTACACAAAATGTATGTTTTCGATCTGCACACAAGTAATTTTCTTACAGGTTCGAATCCATTTTTTAGGGGTACGAATAGTTTTTGGGTGTCTTAGTGGGTATGGCTGCGCATCTATAACCGGTCCTAATTTGGAACCGGTTCCACAGTTCACTGATTCCTTGGAATTGGTGGTAAAACTCCCATTTTGGTTCCACTATTGATCTTGCCTGGGCTGCGGCGATAACATAGCAAACAAACACAAACCAAAGCATGATCAGTTGACATCATTCCACGTGCTATTTGTTGTCGGTGCTCGACCAATCATATCAGCTGCAGAGATGTCACCGGCCAGTAAACGGTTAAAGGTGTGGCTGTGTTTCACTCCAAAAGACGATGCAGGAATATACCATACTTGCAAAAAAGCTATCTCAGCGAAAGGGGGGTAACACGACCAACATGCTCATACACCTGGCTGGACAACATGGCATTAAACTCAAAAGAATGCAGCGTGTTTGAGGCGCTTCGAAGACAGGAGGACAGTGTAGCCACAGCAGGTAAACAACCTAGCTAGCCTGCCTACAGTTAGCTAGCTACGTTAGCTTTTAGTTTTTAGTCGTGACATGGGGTTAATTTAGCACCACAGTGTGTATCCAGTCTCACTTCTCAATACATTTCTTTGTACTTGTAATTTAGATGACCTGATTGGCAGTCAGAATCAAGCTGCAGGTAGCCAGTGTGCAGCTGCAGGTAAAACACGAGGCCCCTCGTCCAACAGTCCAGCCCCTCTTTAAATCATTTTTGTATTAATAAAACCTTTTATACTATAACTGTAGTCACATAGTACCTATTTTTCCGCAGTGAGAATCGATAAGAGAATCGATAAGGAATTGGATCGAATAGCAGGGATCGATAAGGAATCAGAATCGCTAAAACCTTATCAATACACAGCCCTGTTAATAGTGGGTGCGTCTTTTTGGCAGCATTCTTACTCCATATAGGCCACTGTTTACTCTTCTGGCATACTCTGATTCGGTGTACCCTATGAAATAAGATGTTAACTTTCTCCTGGGGGATTTCTAATGATCTTGCCATGAATTTTTTGACTGTCCCTTCCTGATTGGCATATACCTGAGGAGCCCAGAAAAAAATAGGTTATCTGGCATGCTGTGAGATTGAATATATATATATATATATATATATATATTATTTTTGAATCCCTTCCATCTGCGCATTAACCGTGGACAAATGCAACTCGCCGTTGGCTCCTTGGAGATCACCTGTTGGTGGGTGAATGCCAAACTTACCTGTGATTCGTGTATTTTGTCTCACAGGATACTTAGCAGCTCACGTTTTCGATCGATAAATTCTATTACGCCCACTGGGATGTCCAGTGTGACAAGATCATTGATGTCTGTCGCCAAACATTCTTTCTCTTTTCGGATTGGTTGTCTCGCTTATCCGGAAAAATAGTTGTCGATGAGTCTTTCGAGGTTCTTATGTTGATTTTGCGGGTTTCTAGAGAAAATTGTAGATTAGAAAATTGAATTGACAAAGGTTTAATTATTGCAAATTATTTGAAGAGGAAAACAAAAATTAAGCAAAGTTTTGGATTATCTGTTTTAGCAGCCGGACGTCACCATGTAAGGTTCTCCCAAATCTGGTTGCTGGTCTGGCGGGAACTACAGCATAATGCTCCTTTCCTGCTCTTCTAAATGTAACTTAAACAAAAAAATATGTGGGAACATTACTTAACATCTCTAAAATAATAAGATAAGTCCTAAACATGGCATGTTAAAATACTAATTTGCATAGAAAACAAATGCAGACCTTTTAAACGTGTGATTTTGGTATCTTCTTGTGTATTTCAGACAATACAAAACCATTCGTGTCTTGTGTCCCACAGACGTCAGTGAAGAAATCCTTCCTCCTCTGCGGCAGGAACACGTGTATCTCGGTATTAAAAAGGAGGAAGAGGATGTGGAGCCCATTTGTGTTAAAGAGGAGGAACATCTCACGGAGTTGCCTGTGACTGAGACCTGTTTAACTACTGACAATCTGGTTAAACATGAAGAAAACCACAATCAGGAGTCTCCAAGCAGAAGCTCCCGTCATCAGTTGAAAACTGATGATGACGACACGTCTGACTCTGCACACACTATTGGCGACGAACAGTCAGAAGGCGATAACACATATTCTCAGAGTGGGAAAGCATTTCAACACACGTCTCGCACAAAGTTGCATAGGACAACCCACAATGGTGAGAAACCCTTAGTGTGCTCATTTTGTGGTAAAAGATTCAGCTGGAAGCATGCCTTAAGAGACCACATAAGAATCCACACTGGTGAGAAACCTTTTGGATGCTCTACTTGCGGTGAAAGATTTACTCTTAGTGGGACTTTAAAAAGGCACACAAGGACCCACACTGGTGAAAAACCATTTTGCTGTGCGGTTTGCGGGCTAAGATTCAGCCAGAAAGGACACTTAAAAAAACACATAAGAACCCACACTGGTGAGAAGCCTTTTACTTGCCCAGTTTGCGGGCTAAAATACTCAAATCCGGGTCACACGTGTGCTGGTGAAAAGCCTTTTACCTGCTCAGTCTGCGGTCAAAAATTCAGCAGGAAACAAAGCTTAAAAGTACACACGAGCCTTCACACCGGGGAGAAGCCTTTTTCCTGCTCAATTTGTGGACGAAAATTCACTCGGGGTGGAAGTTTAAAAATCCACACTAGAACCCACTCAGACGAGAAACCCTTTTCCTGCTCAATTTGTGGTGAAAAATTCGGACAGAATGCATACTTAAAAATACATTCCAAAACTCACACTGCCGAGAAACCTTTTTCCTGCTCAATTTGTGGTGAAAAATTCAGACAGAAGGCCTACTTAACAAAACATACAAGAACCCATACTGCAGAAAAGCCTTTTCCCTGCTCAATTTGTGGTGAAAATTTCAGACAGAAGACATGCCTAAATATACATTCAAGAACCCATACTGCCGAGAAGCCTTTTTCCTGCTCAATTTGTGGTCAAAATTTCAGACAGAGGGCTCATTTGAAATCACACACAAGAACCCACACTGGTGAGAAGCCTTTTTCATGCTCAATTTGTGGTGAAAACTTCAGACAGAAGTCACACTTAAAAACCCACACAAGAACCCACACTGGTGAGAAGCCATTTTCCTGCTCAGCTTGCGGGCTAAGATTCTCAAGTCAGGCCATAGCTCAGGGCCACACGTGTGCTGGTTAAGATAGCATTGGTCACGCTGCTTAATAGGACCTCATTTCTTAAATTTACAATTGAGAAATTTACATCTAGCTGGGCAGATATCTGTACTCTTTATGTCATTAATATACTTTCACTAGGTACTGAACATTTAAATTTTCTGTAATATTAACGACTACAATAGCCATTATATTCAACTCTTGGCTTCTCTTCTGAAGTGCTTTCCGCAAGTCTCTTGTTTTTTTTTCCTATTTATCCTGCTATTCTCTGCTCTCTCGTTTTTTTCTTTTAAGTCTTTCTTATGTGTTTATCCTGGAGTGCAACGTCTAATCTTGTTGTAAACTATGTTTCCTACGTTTTCATCAATGACAACACAGACAATTATAATTGTGGATGCATGTATACATGTTACTAATTTTGGAGTTAACAAAATAAATATGACCTTTCCCAAGATATATTTTAAATCTGAATTTAATTCAATAAACCCACAATGTAAACACTGTTCTTTTATTCCTGTAAGGAAAGCAGCATGACTTTCAGTGTGAATTTTATTATCTTGCATCAGACAACATGCACTAACTTTATGTTAAACATAACCAACACCATGTCAAGAAACACAGAAACCGCATGGATCAGGTTTCATTATTTAAATAGACAACCTAGCTCTTTTTAGATGCATTTCTTCCTTTTGTGACCAAGATGTATTTTTCCCATGGTTTGGTTTGTTGAGTATATGGAAGGTCAAATTATTTTGTATTTGATCTTTTTTTTACGATCTGTAAGGATTTTGATTGATGTTTCACACAGTATAGTTTATTCTTGTATTTTGTAGTTTATTTGTTGCTGCACTCAAAAGTCAATATTTTAAATCGACATTCTGTTGTTTTACACAAGGATTCGAGTTCGAGGATTCGAGCTTGACTTGAAAGTTTTTTTTAGTATAAAGAATGTTTGAAGTTTAAATCATTTAAAAGTTCACTGGGGAGTTGAAAAAAATAAATGTTGTTGCAGTTAAGTAGAGTAATTGTGTTAAAAATTTGTGCATAATATTACATAATTATTAGTAATATATTGATCAATAGTCAACCGAAAAGTCTCTTTTCTATTACATTTTCGATTGTTCTCGATTGTTCTCAGCTCAGGGATGCTGCTGGAAATGTGAATTTCCCTTCGGGGATGAACAAAGTATCTATCTATCTATCTATTTTTATAATTTTTCCTTGCTTTTTTTCTTATTTTTATATCCTTTTTTCTTTAGTTTTCCCCCTAGATTTTTTCTTATTTTTCCTGTATTTTCTTTCTGTCTTTCATTTTTTTCATTGGTGTCTTGTTTTTTTTGCTTTATTTGTTGCCCTTATTTTATGTTACATAATTGGGAATAAATTGATTCAAAAACAATGACTATATTGATAGTTTGTTTTATGCCCAGGGTTGGGTTACCTAAAAATGTAGTGTTGTGGAAAATAGACTTACATTTGTAGAATAGAGTTGCATACATTTAGAAATGTAGAAAGACTTGCTTACAGTAGTGAGGGAATGTCGACATCATTCGAGAAGATCCTTGACAAGATAGTCGAGTTTACCAAAATGGGCATGAGACCTGCAAGGCCTTTCTTCAAGGACTCTCTGAGCAAACTGAGGCAACAACATGTCCTAATAAGGGTACGAACAACATGTCCGTGTTGATTACTGAGGACTAGGGCCGCCTTTTGGGCTGAAGCTATAAAAGCATTGTTATGTCTGGAGTTCTCTGAGTTCTTTTGGGATGACGAAATAAAAGGCTCCCCCTCATGGCTGGTTCCCGATGTACTTAATTCAATCACGAAAGAAGACTTAAAAGATTATCGAACCTACATTTTCTCCTACAGTAGTCTGATACAGTAACTAGTTACCTGTTGAAAAATGTAATCAGTAACATAATCGGAATACCTTAGTTTTGTAGTAATGTAACTTGATTACTTTCAATTACTTTTTGATTACTCCAATCCAGCAGAAAAGCCGTTTGGGACCCGAAAGAGATGGAATTGACCTATGGTTAAGACCCGCCCCCTTTACTCACACATTCAACATTCCGTAAAGCCATTTTGCAGAAGGCAATTGAGGACTTTTGAGCCCAGAAAGATCATGTTTCATCTCGAAATCACCAAAAGGGCCTGAACTATGCATTGGAGGGTTATATAAATGATTCAATATTTGAGAAGGCCTATGAAAAGCTTAAAGCAACATTTTACAGTTCACAATGTAAATGTGATAAACCTCGTCTCGTTGTCATCACTCGCTAAAACAACAAGATAGAGGACCAGTAATTTTCGTGCACTGTAGGGTAAGAAATGTGATATGCTATTTACACTAACTTGACGTGACTTGAAAAATAGGCTTTGTTATTTTTTTATTGTTACTAACTTCGACCTGCAACCCCAGTGGAACTGTTTAAATCTAGGCTTAAAACACTTCTATTTTATAGCTTATGAATGACCTATTGTTCACGTTGATAATATCTGTATCAATTGTTATTGCAACACCAGTTGCAGCTTGGTCATCCTGGAAGGGGGATTACCTCATGTGCGGTCCCTTCTCAAGGTTTCTTAATTTACCTCATTTTGAGGTATTTGAGTCTTTCTTTGCCCTCATGTAGGTTTTAGATCAGGGAATGGTGTAATAATAGTCTGTAGTTTTCAATAATCTTTGGTCTGCAGCCCTTTGAGATTCTTTGTGATAAATGGCTATACAAATAAACATGTCTTGACTTGACTTTTATTAATCTTAACCTAGCTTAAAGCTCTGTGTTAGCCTAGCCAAATTCTTTCCACTCACGTATGATAACAGAAGTACAAAAATTAGCACATAGTAGGAAACGGTTACAAACAAAGTGACGGTATGTAGATCGCAGCCAAGATCTAACGCCAGCCAAAGGTTAGAGATGTTAACATTATAAATTACGTAACATTTCTCTCCAGCAAAGTGACTATACGTTCCCTCAAACACTATGTTGACTTACCTTAGGACAGATGTAGGCAACCTTATTAACTTTATCCACATTGAGTTGGTGCTGTGGACGACCATATAACCTTATCCAAAGCAGACCCTTTTGTTTAGAATGTGGCTTCCAAAAGGGTAGAAAATATGTACCATCGCCCAGCTTCTCAGGATACCTCTTATCAGAATTGCATGTACGCCATAAAAACCATTTGTCCATTTAAAAGTTTAAAATGTAAGAAAAACACCACAAATGAATGAAAACTGACGGAACGCAATGCATCTCGATGGACGATGGAACCCAAAAAATCATCCAATGATGTCTACTTTTGCCGTCTTTTGACAATCCGTCGGAAATGCCCGAGGCAGACATAGCAATAGCCCGACTTGTCAACAATTTTTTGTGGGATTCCTTTTCACAAATTCCGAGACTTCATGAAAGTTTGCTCAAATGTTTTTAATTTAGGCTGATTGAATGATGGCTGCATCTTGCCAGAAAGCCTTCTCCCTGCGACTGGCTGGCAACTAGTTCAAGGTGTCCCCTGCCCACTGCCTGAAGATAGCTGGGATGGGCTCCAGCACCCCTGCGACCCTACTGAGGATAAGTGGTTATATAGTAGCCTTTATTTACTTTTTTGCTCTACTGAATTTTTAAGTACAGTAACTTTAAAGTTTTTATACTAAGCAACTTTGAAGTCAGGCAACACAGAATCCTCGAAAAAAGAACTTCGCAACAAAATTTTTCTGTGCTATAAAAAAACTGTTAAATTCAGGAAGGTTAAATTATTTACAATTGAACTTCTAACCAATGTTGGGAAAAACGACACAGAACCTCTGAAAAACACGCCAAAATATAGATTAGGATGGGTACAACGAAAACACTCTGCTGAATATTGGCATTTAGGAACACAACGTGCTAATCTTTGAGGGACTGATACAGATTCTTCTGTCAGTTATAGACAATGCACCATATTTTAGAGCCATTAATATCATTAAAATGAGTACAAATAAGGATCATTTTCCTGCTTTGACTCATTTTTTTTTTAAATTTCTTACTGTCCTCCGTATTGCAGTCTCTCTTGAACCGTTCCCACACTCAAATGTGCTGCTGCGGCGGAAGCCACCCCGCCTAGACAGAAGACACACTTAAAAACACAAGAACCCACACTGGCGAGAAACCTTTTTCCTGCTTAGTTTGCAGTCAAAAAGTCAGATGTAATATAAGCTTAAAAAGATACACAAGACTCCAAACCCGCGAGAAGCCTTTTTCTTGCTCAGTTTGTGGTGAAAATTACAGAAAGAAAGCACACTTAAAAATACATACAAGAACCCATAGTGTTGAGAATCATTTTGCTGGCTCAGTTTGCAGTAAAAAAATACTTAAAGTAGGGTCTTACAATCACACAAAATAACCCACACTGGGGAGAAGCCTTTCTCCTGCTCAATTTGTGGTCAAAATTTCAGAAAAAGGAGCACACTTAATACCACACAAAATAATACACACTGGTGAAAAGCCCTTTTCCTGTCTAATTTGATAAATAAAAGTCAAACAGAAGGCACAGCTGAAAACACACTCAATCACCCACAATGATGAGAAACCCTTTTCCTGCTCAATTTGTGGTCGAAAATTCACTCAGCGTGAAAATTTAAAAATCCACACAAGAACCCACACTTCCGAGAAGCCTTTTTTCTGCTCAGTTTACGGTAAAAAATTCAATCATGGATTTGCCTGTAAATAATCACACAAAAACCCACAATGATAATAAGCCATTGGCATGCTCTGTTTGTGGTAAAAAAACAGACAGAGGTCACACTTAAAATCACACACAAGAATCCACACTGGTGAAAAACATTTTGCCTGCACAGTTTGCAATAAACAGTTCAGCCAGAATAACTAACCACATCAAAAAACACACATGAATCCACGCAGGTGAGAAGCATTTTTCCTGCTCAGTTTGCGGGCTAAGATTCTCAAGTCAGGACAGAGTTCAGGGTCACACATAAATAGTAATAGTTTGTGCCACTCCAAGGCATATGTTGCATACTTTGACTTTTTTAAAACCCTATTATGAAAATATTGCAGAAATTATAGATATTTGTTTCAAGAACCAACTTGAGGTATTGAACTGGCAGAGTGCAGAAATAGATGGAGTAAATGAATTATCACTAAAAGGATTCATTGACCGAGATAATAGGCTTCAAGGAAATATTCTACTGAATTTTTTTTCCACGAGTACGGGACTTGTTAACAAAATTTAAGAAGTGGAACAGTGACGAGGGTCCGTGGCTGTGGGGGGCGGTATTGCACCAAATCGATGGATGCTCATTACCGTTATAAACGAAGAAGAAAATGATGTGACGTCACGCACACGGAAATAACGCTAGGACTGACACCGGCTAGCGCCTGGCGAGCAGGGTGAAAATGTCCACGGCGGAAGAAGCAAACTGTACTTTGTCAAATAGAAACAGGGCAAAACGGTAAGGAATTTAAAAAAAGGTCAATAAAAACATGTGTGTATACGTAGTATACCATGCTCTTAGTTATCTCAGTTCTCAGAGTGGAGCTATTATTTATTTAATGTCATTTGTTAACATTGAGATGATGTTCAACTTTGATGTCAAATCTCCATTTTTCTTTTGTTTTCCCTCGAAACAGCTGACACCAAAAATGGGACACCGAAGAAGAGTTGCAGCTTTCAATCGTGAATCACGGCAAGCCTGTGGATCCTCATCAGACGCCATCAAAGCCCCTGTGAGGAAGCACAGCATTTGTATGGTGTCTGACTTCTTCTATCCCAACATGGGAGGAGTGGAAAGTCATATTTACCTCTTGTCCCAGTGTCTGGTTGAGAAGGGACACAAAGTGGTGATTGTCACTCACGCCTACGGCCACAGGAAAGGGATCAGGTACCTGACTAACGGTCTTAAGGTATACTACCTGCCCCTACAAGTGATGTACAACCAGTCCACCACCACGACCTTCTTCCACAGTATGCCGCTCCTGCGCTGTGTGTTTGTCAGGGAGCGCATAACAGTGGTACACTCGCACAGCTCTTTTTCTGCCATGGCCCACGATGCTTTGTTCCACGCAAAGACCATGGGTCTGAACACGGTACGTGTTTTCTTTTTTAGATTGTATTACACTGCATAGAAGAGAATCGTTTTTATTGTCGTTGAGAACAATGTATTGAACTCTGTTCGCAACAAGATGAAACATGGCAGGCCATGATAGACAAGATTAACACGTTATAAAGACTTAAAAGAGAAAAATATTATAAATGAATGTCTAGAGGAATAGACAAATATTTTCAAGGTAGTTCTTGGAGACTGGTCGAAGTTTCATCTCTTTTTTTTTTCCTTCGTGTTTACATTATATGCCTTGCGTTCAACATTTAGCTATAATGAAAGATCTAAGTCAAGTCATTTTTATTTGTATAGCCCTTAATCACAAAGAGTCTCAAAGGGCTGCACAGGTTATTCCCTAGACTATTATTTCAGACTATTATTATTATTACACCATCCCCTGATCTGAAACCAGGAAAATGCTTAAAGGTGGTGAGTACCCAGATTGCTTTTCAATTAAGTGCGGAATGTGTAGTGTTCCTCCCCACACTTATGCCAATACCTTGCAAAATCTTGCATGCGCCACGGGACTCAAGAGATTTTGTCTCAAAGTTGACTCACGTGACTTATTTCCTGTAGAGCAGGTGTCAGGAACCTTTTTGAAGCAAAGAGCCATAAAAGCAAAATATATTAATTTTATTTTGGGAAAGCGCCACACCATATATTATGAGACAAATTTACTAAATTGCTAAACCCGCGCCCCAGACAAAAGCTTTGTCTTCAGCACATTTATTTTTGATGATTTGATAAAAATTATGAAGAGAGAATAATGCCAGAGCCCGTGTCCCAAAATCAACAAACATACCACTTTAAACTTGTCTCTTTCTTGCAATTACTTAAGATCGGTTAAACTCATTTTGACCCTTTTTTTTCATACATATTGATTTCAAAACCAGATGCAAGCAGTTATTTTGTAAAAATATCACAACATTCTGCAAACAGGGAGCCTGATGTGCTTTTACCTTTGGCGCAGTCGGCGTAGGGCGAGAGATGGGAGGGAGTGCTTGCACTTTTTGCATAGCTCCACCCATCCCTCCCACTCACCCAATCAAATAACTTTAAGTTCTCTTCTGGTGTTTTGGCGTATTTACAGTTTGTTCTGTGGATTCATCATAAGGTATCTGAACACTGAACACAGATTATATAGTGAGCTTTTATATAAATGATTCTTTAGCGTTGTACAGCCTAAACAAGTTTTTTTTTTCTGTGACACCTCGACTGTAAGTTGTAGTGAAAACGTGCCCTATATATTCTGCGAAGTACTGCATCATAAGTTGGCCCTGCGTGTAGCTGAACAGGATTAATGGCCCAAGTTTTGAACGAGATGGAGAAAATTTGCATGCAATCAAATTTGTCTCTGTGCCACAGGTACTCATAGAAAGAGTCATATATGGTTCCCGACCCCTGCTGTAGAGCTTTGATGTAATTGAAGGAACACAACACTTTCTAAATGATTAAACCCATTAATTCATCATGTGAGGCGACCTCCGAAACAGAGCAATTGTAATAAATACTGATTGCATACTGCTCATTTGTGTTGGAGGTAGGAAATTGTGCCTTTTTGTTTTCAGTTTTTGCCACTTTTGTCGCGGTTAGTAGAATTTTGTCCGGCTAGCTCTCCGTTAACGCCGGGACTGCCGAGGGCTTTCCTGTTTTGTTTGATCCCAGTTGCTGCTCACACTGTATTGTTTTGCTGGCTAGTCTAGCGTTAGCTCCTGCTTTACCGTGTACTTTGGTTTGTTCCTCTTTTCGCATCTTTTCGTTGTTGGTTTCCGGTCAGCCTGGCTGCTCACCACGTTTTGTTTTTTTTTTTATCGGATAGCCTGGCATAAATGCCGGTTATGTTGTGTCCTTTGGTATATTTCCGAGCAGTTTCGCGTTTATCGCCGAAGCCGTTGCCACTTTTAATTGTTGGCTCCCGGTTAGACTGGCTGCTCACTGCGTGTCTTTTGATCGGATAGCCTGGCGTAAGTGCCGGTTATGCTTTGTCCTTTGGTATATTTCCGAGCAGTTTCGCGTTTATCGCCGAAGCCGTTGCCACTTTTAATTGTTGGCTCCCAGTTAGACTGACTTTGAAGCAAAGAGCTGTGTGTCTGTTGATCGGCCAGCCTCACGTTATTCCAACAAGGCTGTGTCCGCCTTTCATTGATAGCTCCCAGTTAGGCCTGGTTAACTCTCTGTGTGTACTTTTAACCAGTTAGCACCTTTTTGGCTGCTCGCCCTATGTTGTACTATTACTGCGTCCGCCTGTTATACAACATTCTCCCAAAAACTACAGAAACTCTGCTTAAAACAATTGTTACCTTTTTGAGTAATCAACACGTAAAACAAAATTGCAACTGACTTGCTTGGTGCTGCGGTTCCTCCAATGACATCACAGCTTAGGATGACTAAGACGAGATACGCTGTCTTTAAAATGCATTATTTGGAAAATAATTGGAATATACTGATAAAATATATATATATAGACATAAAAAGACATCTACTTTTTTCTCACATTTCGCATGTTGATTAATTTTGGAATACCTTTAAGTAATATTTCTACAATTTCACAGGTGTTTACTGACCACTCACTCTTTGGCTTTGCTGACGTGAGCTCCGTACTGACCAACAAGCTGTTGACGGTGTCACTGTGCGACACCAACCACATAGTGTGTGTCTCCTACACCAGCAAAGAGAACACCGTGCTTCGTGCCGCTCTCGATCCAGAAATCGTCTCCGTCATCCCCAATGCCGTCGAGCACGGCGACTTCACTCCAGACCCTTCTCAGCGCCACAACGACAGGATTACTATTGTGGTGATCAGTCGCCTGGTCTACCGGAAAGGTACGATTTTCTTACAGTTCCTTATGGCAAGTCATTGTTGAAAGATTTGGCTTCCAATTTTTAAGGCATTGATCTTCTCAGCGGAATTATACCTGAGCTCTGTCTCAAACATCCGGATCTGCATTTCCTTATTGGTGGTGAGGGACCAAAAAGGCTTTTGCTGGAGGAGGTGCGAGAAAAATATCAGCTACATGACAGGTACTGTTAGAGCAGGGGTCGGTAACATGTTTGACCAAAGAGCCTTGAAAGCAATTTCCTTGAGACCATAAGAATTCACAGACATGCTCAAAAATCTTTGTTTCTCTTCCTCAGGGAATATACCATCTTTTGCAATACTTTTCTATACAGTTTTATATGTGGCAGTGCTCCTGAGTATAACGTTTCTCTGTCCAAATTGTTCTAACTGCAGGGTGCGCCTTTTGGGAGCCCTGGAGCACAAAGATGTCCGAGGAGTTCTGGTGCAGGGCCACATTTTTCTCAACACGTCACTCACTGAAGCTTTTTGCATGGCTATCGTGGAGGGAGCCAGTTGCGGGCTGCAAGTCGTGAGCACCCGTGTGGGCGGCATCCCCGAGGTTCTTCCCGAGGATCTGATCACACTTTGCGAGCCAACCGTGAGCTCGTTGTGCGGCGGGCTGGAAACGGTCATTGCCCGGCAGCGTTCCGGCCTCGTGGCAACGCCTGCCTCCATTCATGCGCGGGTGCAGAAACTTTACACTTGGAGGAATGTTGCAGAAAGGACCGAAAAGGTGAGCCTGGCTTTAAAGATACTCCTAAACAGAATTGTCTTTTTTTTTTTTTAAATTGGACACAGACTTGTAGTGTTCCTCCCCACAATTATGCAAACATGTAGCAAGATATTCCAAGCGCAGGGAGACTTCAGAAATTTACTCTCTAAGTTGACCCATCTGGCTTGTTTTCTGTAGAGTTGTGAGGTCATTAAAAGAACACAACACTTAAATCGGCACATCCCATTAACTTAACATGTGAGAACAGCTCTGAAACAGACAGCGATTGTATTGAACAGCGAAGGAATATCGCTCATATCTGCTTGGAGGAATCGGAACTTACCCTGTCGCTGGAGGCCTTGTGATTGCTTTTGTCAGAATTGTGCGCTTTGACCTCCAAAAGCTGCTTGGGTACGTGACAGAGTGCACTCCATCTTTGCCTTCACCTCCTTTTAGATAAGTAATTATCGCTTCTCGTTTGTATTTTTTTGCCACGTCTCTTGTGTTTGGTAATATTTTGGCTATCTCCCCGTTAGCGTCGGTGTCGCTATAGGCTTTCGTATTTTGCTAGCTCTTGTTGGATGCCCACTGTGTGTTGTTTGGCCGGCTGACCTGGTGTTATTGTCGGTTTTGCCATGTCCCGCGGATTATTCTTGGCTGGCTTCGGGTTTATAGTCGCTTTTCCTTGTCGGTTCCCGGTTAGCCTGGGTGCTCACTGCATTTTTTTGGTCGGCCAGTTTTGCTCTCTTCTGTCGAGCCTGCAGCCACCTTTGATCGGTCCAGGTTAGCCTCCGTTAGCTCTCCTACCAGCTCAGTAGCCTAGATGGTAGTGTGCCCGCTTTGAGACTGGGAGGTCGCTGGTTCGCGCCTCGGCCGAGACATACCTAATTGGTATAATGGCGGCGCCCTCTGTTGGCTGCGGCTGCATCGACTCGCTACAACGGGTCAGGTGTATCAACATTTCGTTCTGTGTACATTGTTACAAAAGAATGACAATACAAAGGAAATTATTATTATTATTATTATTTGTGTTATTATTGCCAAAGCAGCCACCCTCCTCGCCTGGTGACGCTTCCCCTTTAAAAGGTGAGGAGCTTGGGCCCCACAGCTCGGGACAGCGGAGAGAGTAAAGCGGGATAACAATGCGCCGGACTTGAGCTTGTAACTCGTGAACCCGTATCAGCTCTTCGTTGAAATGTAACATTTATTCAATACATTTTTACAGTTCTGGAAAACGTTAAAAGTGTCATGTTTATCCTCCAATAGAAATCATTTTCCTCCCAAATCCTTTTCAATGTGATTTTTTTTTTTATTTTTTATAAAGCCCCAAGGAGCTGCTCTGCAATTTACCCCTGTCCTTGGCTTTCTCCACAAAAAAACACAAAATTCTTGCCTAAAACACTCGTAAAGTTCGACTAATTAACACGTAAAACAATACGGCTATTGGCTCGCTATTGTTGTGCTGTTCCTCCGATGATGTCACAGCTCGGGATGACAAAGATGAGACATGCTCTCTTCAAAATTCACTCACAGCTTGGGATGACAAAGATGAGACGTGCTCTCTTCAAAATGCACTGTCTCGGAAAATAAACGGACTATACAGATTAGAGATTAAACTATGTATTCCTCACATTTAGCATGTTTGGTATTACCACAAACTCTTTGCATTCATGCCGAGGTCAGTCGAGTAAACGTGTTGTTTTCAGGTGTACGACAGAATATGCGGCGAGGAGGTGCTTCCTCTGGACCGACGTCTTCAGAGGCTAAGAACTCACTGCGGTCCTGTCGCCGGATCCATTTTTGCCTTCGTGGCGGTTCTGGACTACCTCTTTCTATTATTCCTCCAGTGGTTCCTGCCCGACAGGCTCATAGATGCGGCCGTGGACGCTAGCGGTCCTGGGGGATTGTGGAAGCAAGTACCACGGGAGAAAATTAAAGCTCCCTTGAAAAGAATTGTCAAGTAAAGCACGGGATTTCATTTTCTGCTCCCGATGATGCAGATTGTTTACATTGTCAAAAAGGGACATTTTGGAGAAGTGATGATAATTGTTTTGTCTGTTTGTGACATAACTGCACAAACTTAAAGGGACAGTGTGTATTATTTAGCGCGTATTGGTCGTAAAAAAAAAACTGCCATCATTATAACAGGAAAACAGTATTTATTCAAGTAATTTGCAAAAATACATAGGTTATCATTAACAAGCATTTTTTTTAAAGAAACTCCCGAATTAAGACATTTGCGTATTTTATATACAGGTCGGCATTTTTGCTGCTACGGTTTCTCTAAAATCAAAAACTTCAACGAAAGGCTGGGCACAAAAAACATGATCAGAAACATTGTACGTTTGGGTCACTTTTGAGTCTCTGTAGTTTGTATTCTTTTTTGTCCTTTTTAGCACAACACAGGACAATGATACCTAGTGGTGAAATAGCACACACTGTACCTTTAACTGGGGATTTTTCAGCAAACAAAGTCAAGCTTCATCTAGAAAGCAAACACTCCGATAAAAATAGCTTCTTATTTCTTTGATCTTTCCGTCATTTTTTATACTCTTATCAAAATTGTTAACTTGAACTGTAGTTAATTTATCATGGCTTTGTTTCAAACGTTGGTCTTTTATTAGCGGTTGAGTTACTTTTGCTTGGCATTGTTTTCTAGACCATTGGAAGGGCTTATTTCCAACTTTATTATATTGGAGTATTTAATAGCTCAATGGGAATTAATCATACTGTAAGTGGGCATTAGAAGAGATGTATGGACTTCTGGGGGGGAATTTGTATCAAAGTCTAACAAGCGGATGTCTCTTACATAACTCATCCATTCACTTGGTAAGGATCCATTTTGATTATCTACAAATTGAAATTATATTTATTTTAAAAATATTTTGAATTTTTCCATCCTGGCTACGACCTGGTGTACCTCACTAAATGTGTTGTTTTTATCAGACTGATCTTTTTCTTCGAACCGGTTAGTCTAGTTAATCTGGTGAAAGGCAACCCCTTCCTTTTTCACAGTCCTCTTTTATAAAGATCACGTTGAAAGGTTAAGTGCCAAAATGCGGCATCTTATATTGTACCGGATTTAGTGGCGCTAGTTTGCATATCGTTTTAATAAGGACTTGAAAAAAATGCACTCCAGCGACGCTTCGCCGAGAAATATTGTGAAATGTCTAATAAAAGCCTTTAACCTGTTTGTGCTTTATGTCTATTGTTAAACTATGGCGCAGGAGATCATAATTGCAAGGCAGACACTGTGGCTTGTGAGAGAATGCTGAGAGAAGCACAAGAGGAAAATGATCTGTATTCTGCTGGATGTCGCCAAAGGCAAGCGCCACTCGCAGAGCTCCCATTGTAGATGTGTACAGTATTTTATGATTACCATTAATCAACCAGAGAACATCGAGGAGGCCCACGACAATGTCATTTTACTTACATTAACGTCTTTGACACGCTATTTTGGGCAAGCACATGCATGTTTTTGCAAGTCAAGTCATGTTTATTTGTATAGCCTCTAATCCCAAGGAGTCTCAGAGGGCTGCACAGACCACACATTATTGCAAACTACGGAGTATTAGCACACTATCCCCTGATCTAAAACCTACATGAGGGCTAGGAAAAACTAAAAAACGTCTACATCAGGAAACTGAAGAAACCTTGAGAAGGGACGGCACATGAGGTAATCCCCCTTCCAAGATTACCAGGCTGCAATGGAGGTTGCAATAACAAATAATACACAGATATCGTCAACATAAAATATAGGTCATTCATAAGCTATTGAATAAAAGCATGTTTTAAGCCTAGATTTAAACAGTTCCACTCAGGTTGTAGATCTAATCTCAGGGGCAAGAACATTCCACAGCACCGGGGCCGGAATGGAGAACGCTTTCGAACCTGTAAATTTCTTCCTGCTTCTTGGGATCGCTAGTAAACCAGCATTTTCATAGCGAAGGCCAGAACATCGGGTGGAATTAAATCTTTTTTGCAGAAGTCTAAAGGAACGTTAGCCCTGTTCGATAATTGAAATCTAAAAAACCAAGACACAATCATTTAAATTAGTGTTAATATCAGTAGCGTCACTAGACAACAGTCGGAAACAATAAAACAATAGGCACCTGGCTCCCTTTTAGATGTTTTTTTTTTTTTTTTACCCCTGTGATCAATCTATATGCATTTTTTTCCTTGTATTCTGTGTTGTTGACTTTAAATTTGTTGGGCTCATAAAAGATTAATATTGCTTTGTCTTTCACCATTTTCTATTTCGAGTTCTAATTGTTTTTTATGTTTCCAGAGTTTTTTAGGGATGTGTTTTACAATAGGCTTTTTTTCAGAAAAACTGTTCAGTTTATCCTTAGATTTTTAGATTATTTGTTGCTGCAGTGAAAAGTCAACACGTATTTGAAACGGACATTTCATTACGTCACGCAGGAATTCCAGTTCCTTGACTTTAAAGTTGCTTCGTGTAAAAACAGTTCAAATGAGTTTAAATGCATTAAAAGTTCAATTGAGAGTGAAAAAAAATAAATGTTATCATAATTTAGTAGAATAATGGATTTTGAAAAATGTGAATTCATTTTGTGCATAACATTACATTACTATTGTTAATATACTAATCCAGGGACCACCTGTCAGGATTACTGATGTGACTCAGCTGCGCCCGCTCATTTGGCGCTAACTGCCGCGGGTTCTGATTGGCTTCCGATCACTACTTGTACCCACTCCTGTCTGTCCCCTTTTGTCAGTCTGTCTGCGAATCTCAGTGTATACTAGGTTTGCCTTTTTCGACCCTGACTCCCACCTGTCCCGTTTTTGCTCCCTTCTGTCTCCGGCTACGACCCGTTTTGATCCTGACCACGTCTGCTCTCCCGTACCAGCTTACGACCCGTTTCTGACCCCGACCACGTTTTTGCTCTCCTGTCCTGGCTATCTACCTGTTTTTCCATCCTCTACACTGCCATTTCTTACTACGGAAGATCCACTTCCGTGTTTGGATTACAATCCGAGTACGAGAACGACTTGCTTCCTGCGCCTAGCAATCACCGGATGATGGGCGCAGCCCTTCCTCTTTCCTTTAATAAAACTTGTGAGAAACGTAACGCAATTGGGTCCTGTTTCCGTTCTGGTCCTGACACCCACAGAAATCTGTCCTTTTTCTGCTTTTCTTTTTCTCCTTTTTTATTCTCTTCTATTTCTTTTATTCCCCAAGGTCTTTACTCATTTTTTTCTGCTTTTCTTCTTCTTTTGTTCTTGTTTTTTTTTTCACTTTTCTTTGGGTGGGCAAAGCATATCTGTGAGTTCACACTGCCCGCCCCTGCCCTCTTCTGGTAACGCCCCTGGTTTGTAGTCTTTTTGGTCAGTTTCCATGTTATGGAAATTAAATAAATTGTTTGTTTTGCTTTTATGTAGCAAATGTTGATGATCACTTCAATGGATTAAATCTAATTGAAAGAAAAATAATAATGGGGAAAAAAAATCCCTCAGTAATCGTTTTGTAATCAAAACGTACATCCCTAAATCATTATTTAAATGTGTAAACACCCCATCCCTTCAGCTGAGGCACACTTTTTATCTCATTAATTTATGAGTCTTGCCCCGTGAGAATGTTTTTTCTGTCATGTGGCCTCGAGCAAAACTTGAGTTGAACACCCCTGCTCTAAAGTGTTATTTTGAACCAGTCTTGATCTTTGCAGTGCTCGTCTTGGGATCAAGAGATCGCAGGTTCCATTCCCGGCTCCTCCGTGTTATATGTCGAAGTGTCCTTGGGCAAGACACTGAATCCCTAATGCCCCCAATAAGCAGGTCGGCGCCTTGCATGGCTGCTATCGGTGTGTGAATGTGTGTGTGAATGGGTAAGTGTGAAGCACATTGTAAAGCTCTTTGGGAGGTCTTCATTGACTTGAAAAGCGCTATATAAATGCAGACCATTTACCCTTTGAGACTCCTTGTGATTAAGTGCTATACACATAAACATGACTTGACAAGTCATGAGCGCTCTCAGAAAAAGTGCAGGAGGGGAAAGAGAAAGACAAAGTAAAATGAGAGAGAAAAGGGAGAGAAATCGATAGGGAGGGAGAGCGAGAGGAACAGAAAGAAAAAGAGAAATAGCTAAAAAGATGAGAGAAATATTGACAGAGATGGATAAAGGGAGAGGTAAAATAAAGATCGACATAAAGAAAGGGAAAATAGAGGGAGAGAGTGAAAGATAGAAGGAGCCGACTCCTGTCGTTTATTTCAGGGAGCCATCTAATTGATCCGTTTTGTTTGCGAGCGACCCATCACTCCAAGCAGGCAAACACAGCAACGGTATCCCCCAAATTCTCGCCGTCCTCCGCGAATGATGGAGAACACTCGCTGCTTCGCCAATCGCTTCTCCGACTACAACAAGGGCGCGTTGCTGCCCGAACACGGCGCCGAAACGGCGGTTCCAGTCGTGGTGGCCACAGTGGAGCGGATCCTCCAAAAGGTTCCCGTGCTCAGCGACGTGGATACCTGCGACGGCGGGCTGTACGACGGTCCGGCCGGCGTGGCGTACATGCTCTACCACGTTAGCGAGTGTCCGCATTTCTCCGAGCGGCGAGACGCGTACCTGAAGGCGGCCAAGCGCATCATCGACGTCGCGGTGCGCTGCGCGGACGCGGAGCCCGACCGGAGCATGCGCGCCGCCTTCCTGCTCGGCGGAGCGGGCGTCTACGCCACGGCCGCGATGATCTACAAGTCTCTGGGCTTGGCCGACTTCGTTAAGCCGCTGACCAAATTTCGCAACCTGTGGGAAGTGTGCGCACCCATCCATTTCTTGGAGTGCGGTTCCGATGAACTGTTTGTGGGCAGGGCGGGTTACTTGTGCGCAGCTTTGGTCCTCAGACAGAAGTTGGGCATTGAGGTGAGACTTCTTCCCCACCAGTTGCTGATAAAAGGGACATTATGTATTATTTAGCGCATTGTTTCTCAACTGACCCAAAAGTAGGTCGCAAATTCGTTTTCCATCCCTCTCAACCTCTATGTTTTTGATGTACAAAGTACTTGTATTTTGCATTTTAAGACGAGTATGACGTACAAGCAGATCTGTACGGAAAAACGCAAATTCGTCAATTATGGTTACCATCCGGTAAACACCGACTATCACGAAAAACAAAACAATCAAATCTAACGAGTTTGCCGCTGTAGCCTCTATCTCGGTATCGTTTCTTTTCCGTTGCAAACGAAGCGAGCGGTTTGATGCTACTGTGCGCATACCTCTGCCGCCTGGGGATTTCCCATCATGCATCATTCCGAAACAAAAATATGGTGTAAGATAGATAGATAGATACTTTATTAATCCCCGCAGGGAAATTCACATTTCCAGCAGCCTCCCGTCGCTGAGAACAATACAATAAGGCAAAAGGAATATACAAATACCCAATGTGACAGGCTAATACCCACTGTAGCGTGTTGTATAGAGTATTTAAACAGTGCTACATAAAATACACACTGCAATAAAAGTACGGTAATATGCAATGTAGGGGGTGTGGTTTAATGTGGGCCTTTACTCCGCCGGGTGTAGTTGAAGAGCCTCATGGCATGAGGAAGAAAAGATCTCTTCAGTCTGTCCGTGGTACAAGACAGTGACAGCAGTCTGTTGCTGAAGCTGCTCTTCTGTCTGGATAAAATGCTGTGTAGTGGATGTAATAAGTTGTCCATGATTGACCGCAGCTTTTTCAGTGCCCGTCTCTCAGCTACTGTTGTCAGGCTGTCGAGCTCTGTGCCCACAACAGAGCTCGCTTTCCTCGCCAGTTTATTTAGACGAGAGGCATCCTTCTTCTTGACGCTGCCTCACCAACACGCTGCCGCATAGAAGAGGGCGCTTGCCCCAACTGTCTCATTGAATATTTTCAGGAGCTTTTTGCAGATGTTGAAGGACGCCAGCCTTCTGAGGAAGTAAAGTCGGCTTTGACCTTTTCTACATAGAGTTTCTGTGTTGCCAGTCCAGTCCAGTTTATTGTCCAGTTGCACACCCAGGTATTTGTAGGTCTGGACAAATTCTACACCTTCTCCTTTGATGGTTACAGGAACCGGGTGAGTTTTAGTTCTCCTGAAGTCCACCACCATCTCCCTGGTCTTTGTGGTGTTCAGGTGCAGGTGGTTTGCGTCGCTCCATTGGACAAAGTCCTGAATCAGTTTTCTGTACTCCTCCTCCTGCCCACTTCTGATACATCCCACGATCGCAGTGTCATCAGCAAACTTTTGCACGTGGCAGGACTCAGAGTTGTACTGAAAGTCCGATGTGTACAGAGTGAATAGGAACGGAGAGAGCACGGTCCCCTGCGGAGATCCTGTGCTGCTAACCACAGTGTCCGATGTACAGCCCCCCTGTTTCACATACTGGGGTCTGCCTGTCAGGTAGTCCGTAATCCATTCTACAAGGTGTGAGCTAACTCCCATCTCTGTCAGTTTCCTACTCAGTAGCAGAGGTTGTATGGTATTGAAGGCAATGGAGAAGTCTAAAAATGTAATCCTCACAGCCCCCTTAGCCCTATCCAGGTGAGAGAGGGATCGGTTAGCATGTAGATTATGGCATCCTCCACTCCCACCTTCTCCTGGTAAGTAAATTGCAGAGGGTCGATGGCGTAAGTGAAATGCAACACCAGCGGTTTTAACAACTGCCGCTTTTGATTTGGCCACGTGACCATGAAAAGATTGTGGCATATCATAATATTGCTGTCATTGTTTCATACATAATCCACATACTATGCATTTCATTGACTAAGATCGTAAAATCTGTCGAGGTATAAAACTGTTTCAGTTTTTTATCCGGCAGATTCTCAGCAAAGA
The DNA here is from genome assembly GCF_059441175.1 of Urocampus carinirostris. Taxonomy (NCBI): domain Eukaryota; kingdom Metazoa; phylum Chordata; class Actinopteri; order Syngnathiformes; family Syngnathidae; genus Urocampus; species Urocampus carinirostris. The sequence continues at coordinate 27,561,138 of NC_142362.1, read as the reverse complement.
TCAAATCAAGTCGATCTGCCAGGCTATTATCCAGTCTGGAAAACAGTACGCCAGGAAAAAGCGGAAGCCTTTCCCACTCATGTTCTCCTACTATGGGACAGAGTACCTCGGTAAGAATAACTTACACTTTGTTAATATTCGAATCATTTGAATTTATATATCTGCATGGCAGTTAAGATCATTCAAATTGAACTATTGTATATTTATACTCTAAGTATCTGTGTTTATTTTTGTATTTAATTCCTGTGTCACACATTATCAAACAATGAAGTGAGATAATTATGTGAAGCTAACTTTCCTCTCCTTGATTTGCATCAGATGACGAGACCCGAGTGCCTCAGTAACTATCACACCGACACACAGTTCATTAAAGATGCAAACTTGCATGTCACACCAAATAAGGGATTTTAGACTTGGTTGCATGTCTGTAGTCTGTACCAAAAAACTGGATTACGGATCTGACTTCATGTAGAAACGACAAGGGAATCCATAGGCGGATGATCTACTATTTTAAAAGCACTGCAGTATCACTTAACTTTTCAGCGTTGACATCCACATTAGCCTCAATTACACGGAGCACTATCTAACCAGATCTAATTGTCAATCACTCGACAGCAATCTCAAAATGGCCGTCCAGAGACGAGTAAAAATGGTGAATCTTGCTTCTTTCTCATATTCTGCAAAAACAGTATTCATGAAAGGGCAGTTTTTTGGCAAGTCTGAGCTTATACGCCCTATTATTGTAAGGAAATCCTTTAGGTTGACGTCCACTTTTTCAGACAACCACAATTCTTGTTCTCAGTTCGCGGAGTTCTTAAACACCTGGGTCATCAGGGCACCACTGAGGACGCAACTCTGGACAGCTTTCTACACAGTTGAAGGTATCTGACCTGCTTATGGGTCATGGCGAAGTTGGCACCAATCCATTCCTTGATTTTTCGCCCCAGTTCATTTTTTATCCTGCTCACCCCCTGTCCCCCATGGACTGTGCCCTGGAGATGAATTTTGGCCATTCCTGATGATCTTGTGATGTACCCATACCCCTGCAGTTTTCATCCGTGCAGTTCTCCGTCAGGTCCATTGTGTGATGATGTTGCACACCGTTTGGTTTGTCACATGGGCCATTTAGCTAAAGCCTAGAAATTTCCTGTAGCATCACATCTCTATGGCCTCGATTTTCCTTTCCAGCTTTGCTGTCAGAGTCCATTTCTCGCAAGCATAGAGGAAAATGGAAGAATTCAGCGCTTACATGAGTCTGCTCTTTGACTGCTATGTTCTTGTCCCTTGTGGGTTTAAGTCTGGCAAGTATGGCCGTGGTTCGAGCTCTCCCGGTCATGATTTCTGGTTTTGACCCCACTTCTGATATAACAGCTCAAATATATTCAAATTTGGCAACAGGTTCAAGCTTTCGGTGGTCGATAGTGATGTTTGTGGTGATACCTTGGAGGTTGTTGGCCTTTACTTTTATTTTTGTTTTTTCTGTGCTGATATCCATCCAATACTGGGCTGATGCATTGTCCAGGCAATGGACCAGATCTATATGGTTTGTTCTTCTCCTGCCAGTCTTTTAATTAAAACAGGCAAAAGTCAGAAGTATTCAAGATGAAGCAAGGAATAGCCTAACTCAAGAAAAGAGATCATGAGTGATGGGAAGAATACCACTCCAAACTCTACAACCACCCGACACTGGAAGTCCCTGAGGTCCTTAGGAATTCCAGCCCAGGGGAAAGTGATGACTTCTTTATACTCCGGGAAGAAGTAAAGGCAGCAAAACCTCTCTAAAATATGGAATGTTTCCAGGAGTTTACAATATCCCTTGCATAGGACGCGCAGATTAAAAATCTGTACTGTGGTGATCCTCCCCTAACTTAAACCTGCCTGTTTCTTCGACTAGAATGTTTTCAGCCTGTGGTTTTAGTCTGTTCAGTAACCATACATTAATTTGCATGGCTGATGAGACTGATGGCTCTGAGTTGGAGCATAGTTGGAGGTTTCCATTCTTGGTAGCATAGCTAATCACCAGCAGTTCTGTCCATGCAGAGACCACTGTCCTGTTTGCCAGATGCTTTTGCAAATCGTTGTCAAGTTGTCCATATGAGGTTCATCATTTTTGCACTGGAGTATAAATAGTACATAAAACAGTTGGAGATATTTAGAGAGTCCATGTTAAATGATTTTGTATAATCATTCATTATCTTTATGGTTAAGTAGACACCCAAAATAAAGAGAGAAGACATCTATCAATTTTGAACTTGCAAGGGGAACAGGTGAGGACTGTGTAACTTTTGTGAAGGGGAGCAACTCCCACAGTAAGTCCTTTTGTTGGGTTTTTGCGGGTGGAGCCAAATGCGGGGAAGCAGGAACTATGGCAGGGATCCTCAAAATAAGACTGGTATTTAATAACAAAACCAGGAACAAGGTAACAAACAAACGGTCACAAAATAAAAAAACATGTCCAAACTAAATCAAACCTCGCAATATTCAGATTCAGATCTACTTTATTGTCATTCTAGTACACGTGTATACAGAACGAAATGTCGATACATCTGACCCGCACAGTTTCCTTGAATGTACAGATATAAATAAAATGTTGTATTGAGTTGGAGTATTGAGTACTAATAATATGCTAAATAATTATGGCTATGTACTGTATAGTATTTTACAGTAGTGCAAATAGTGCAAGAAATCCAAACCAGAACCAAAGACCAAACTGGAAATGCAAGGAACAAAGTGACAAACTTACAAACAAGTGGGTGCAAACGATGAACAAAACATCCAAACCAGAAACAGGAAACACAAACCTAATCTGATGTAGCAATAACAGTGGAAATGGTAAATGACCCGACGATGTGTGCTGTCCAAAATGTCATTATAAAAGGTCAGGATTATTCGGGACTGGTGTGTGGTGATTGGACACACCTGTGCCCAGTTCCAAACCCAGTCGACGCCCTCTGATGGAAGGTGGCGCACTGGATCCCAATACCTTTGTCCACGTGCTTTTGCCTGGCATGTTTCGTTCCTGCATGTCCTGTTTCTGCTTGGTTCTTGCACGGCCTCCATTGTCCCCTCTCGCGGCTAGGCGCGGCCCACGGCCTGTCGTCAATACTGCAGATGCTGCTGAGTTACCAGGACCTTCTGAGTGGCGCCGACAAGGATTTGGTTTGGCAGAGCGTAGATTTCCTCATGAACCAGGAGCAGAACTGCAACTGGCCCGCCGAATTGGGCGCCATCATCGAGCGTGAGAACGAGTTGGTCCACTGGTGCCATGGAGCTCCAGGTACTTGGATTTACAATATGGTGCTGTATTCGAGGGAAGTGGTTCTTTCGAAACTTTCATCAATGATGTACAGCAGGGGTGTCAAACCTATTTTAGCTCACGTGGGCTGGACTTGTAAATGAATGGCATAAGAACTGTGCCTTAGATACGGAGATGTTTTTTGGGGGGGGAAGCTAACAGTTAATATTATATTTTAGGGCTGTAAGATTTGATCATAAAACGATTATTGTTTTTTTTTTCCTCCATTTTTTTTCCTTCGCTAAAATTTTGTCTCTTGTAGTCTTTACCCACCCTGCATTTGTAAAAAATAAAGCAAAACATCAATTGAAATTATTTCCACTGCAGTTTATTTAACTTGGGTAAAGTCATGTAGACTGAAAGTAAATATTATAGAAACCCTAATTTAAAGGATTTATTGCAATATTTAAATATGTTTCTGCTTTTGTTTTCTTTATTAAAATGATTACCTGAATATGGGAACTTTGCTGTTTGATTATATATATATATATATACTGTATATATATATATATATATATATATATATATATATATATATATATATATATATGAGGTAAAGTCTCTTTAAACTTCTGCAAAGAAACTATTAATTTTAAACTTGAGTAGACACACAAAGTAAGGCGAGAAGACAACAACGGATTCTGAGCTTGCAAAGAGGACCAGGAGAATCCTCTTTTTATCAAATCTTCAAAGTTACAAAAACAAATCATCTTTAAAGGGTTTGGAAATCAAAGAACAGCAACAGGATTGAATGATAGCGACAAAGATGTAATATTCAGAACATTAAACCACAGTGAGTCCAAATAAGGGATTGGCACCCCATTAGATCTCCTTTGGACTATCTAAAGGCTACTTTTTATTTAGTATTATTCATATTCCCTTGAACAGTGCCTTTGTGACATGTATTTTAAGTAAAATAACATTGGAATGTGTTTGCTTAATGTTCTCTGGTTGATTAATGGTAGTCAGCAAATAAAGCTATGGTGAGTGCTCTGCGACTAGAGCATGGCTTTGTCGATATCCAATTAAGGTCATTCAAACTTCAAGTCATTATTTGATGCTCATTTTTTTCTCGTGCTTTTCTCAGCATTGTCCTGCTGGCCACTTAAAATGATGTACCAAGCCACTTTTTGCCTGCGGGCAATGAGTTTTACACATGTCATGTACAGGGTGTTCCAAACTGTAAGACCCCATTTTGTTGGCCAATCATTTTGACAATATTTGTTGGAATGACCACAAACTTTCACAGCTAATTGAAGAAACGTTTCAAGTTTTTGTGAGTTACGTTTTGCATTTTTATGTTTTCAGGTTAAGAAATGCCAAATACGGCCCGTGGTAAACTGGCCCACCATAGATTTCCGAGTATGTGAAAAAAAAGAAGTGAATCTTTAGGTAATTTCTATCAAAATGTGGGACTTTTTCAATAAATGCAGGCAGATTGCTCTCTGCGTCCCCAGGGTTGAGTTTGTATAGCGTGGTGAGTTGGTTCAGATGTAAAACTGCATTCACTCAAGTGTTAACACATTCAATGCCAAACACAAAAATCCCCCCCCCCCTGCTTGACAATAAATGTGTTGTGTTATGAAAAATATCCTTTTTCATCTGTGATTATAATATATAGGGTAGGTCACTAATGTCGGCTGAATGATAGGACAAAGTTCTGAAAAACAAAGCTAAATATTTGGCACTGACCCTTATTGTTGTTTTGGCCCGCCTCAGGACAGATAGTCTAGAATCTAGACTCTAGATCCTGCTCCAGAGCCCAACTGAGTTTGACATCCCTGCCCTAGTGCAAACGGGTCTAAAAATCCTTGCATCCTGATACCTTTTGAATTGATATCTGTTCAATGCACAGGCGTGGCTTATCTCTTTGCCAAGGCCTACTTGATTAACAAGAAGCCTCAGTATTTGGACACGTGCATCCGCAGCGGCGAGCTGGTTTGGCAGAAAGGTCTCCTCAAAAAAGGTCCTGGCATCTGCCATGGCGTCGCTGGCAGCGCTTACGTCTTCCTTTTACTCTACCGCCTCACCGGCAACTCCAAGTACATCTACCGAGCTCAGAGGCAAGATCCCATTGAAAATGATATTTGATTTCCTTCCACAAAAAGAAATACTCAGCTTCAATTAACTTTTTTTTTCTTTACAAAGGTTTGCAGAATTCCTGTTCACAGAGGAGTTCAAAGCAGGCTCTCTCTCCGTCAGCAGCGTCTGCAGTTTGTTTGAAGGCCTGTCCGGGACAGTCTGCTTCTTAGTGGACCTGCTGCAACCCGAGCAAGCCGAATTTCCGCTCTTCAGCGTCTTTGAGTGAAGGGCAGGATGCAGAAGAAATTAGATACTAAAACCGGGGTCTCAAACTCAATTTTATTGGGGGCCGCCGGAACTAGGGTGTGAGTGAGGTTGGGTCGCATCTGGTTTTCAAAGGTAGAAACTCACAGAAATTTATATGTAAGATGCATCCAACGTTGTTGAAAAGTAATCCCAAATTCTGAAACATACAAAATGTAAGGAAATAGTACATAGTTTTTCCGTAAAATCTATATACATTTCATGGGTTAATTACAATATTTTCAGAGATATTGCATTTCGAAGACAGCACGGCTTATTTTTGTCATCCTGAACTGTGATGTCATGAGAGTAACACCAACCACCTAGCAAGACAGTCGCCATATTGTTTTCTGTGTTAGTTGAAAAGGTTACGAGTGTTTTAAGAAAAGTGTTGGTAGTTATGTGGCGAATGCCTGGGCGTTGTGTCCCAGGTGGATGCAGTACAACAAGGGGCGAGCAGCCAAAAAGGGGCCTATAGGCAAAAAAAACACATGGAGAGCTGCCAACAGGGGGCTAACAGGGACAGATCAACAAAAGTTGGCAGCAGCCTCGACAGAAAAACGCAAGGCTGTCCGACCAAAGAACACCCAGTGAGCTGCCAGGCTAACAACAGACAACGAAAAGAGGCTGCCAGTAATAAACAAGGGAAATGGCCAAACCATTGCTAACACCAGGTTATTTGGCTGAATATAAAAAAGTGGGCAGCCAACAAGTGCCAACAAAACAAAAAGCCCTCAGCAGCCCTAAACGCTAACAGGGAGCTAGCTGAGAAAAATAAAACCCTAACCGCGACACATGCGGTGAAAAACATCTATGAAAAGCTTTATTCGCCTACCCAAAAGTCTCTTGGAGCTGGCCTCACATGTTGTGTTATTAGGATTTTAGGATTTAATATCAAGCCCGCCCGGCCTGCGGGTACTAAAGCCAAAACCAGCCCGAGCCCGACGAATTAGCAAACCTGAATTTTCATACTTTATTTGTGAGGACTCGGGAGGAGGAAGGTGGTCTTCCGAGCTCATGAACGAGTGCGAAGATAAGCTTGCAGGCGCAGGATGCCTTGCCCGAGAAGGGGATGGAATCCATTGCGCAAATCCTCCACAAATGACGGGTGGATATTTTAAAAGAAAAAAGTCAGCGATCAAGAATCGCGGCGGAACCCGAGGTAATGATTGACATTTTCGGCCCGACACAAATTTCGGGCTTCGGATCTTACCTCTAATGTAATTCGCCGTTTTGAAAGTCTTGCGTTTCTCCAATGACGTCACAGCTCCACAGGAAACAAGCCAGATGAGTCAACTTTGAGACTCAATTTCTGGAGTCTCCTGGCGCATTAAATATATTTTGCCACATATTTGCATAAATGTATGGAGAAACACTACACGATAAGTGACTATCTCTATCCACACCCCAGCAACCCCTTGATCCTCATTCCAAATCAAACTATATATTACATTATTGATAGTTTTCAAAAAGGTATTCATTAAATCTGCTACTTTGTTGAAACTTGGAGTCTGTAATGTGTACGCACTGCCGTGGTTCAAACCAGGAAGTAGCTAGCGAATCAAATAGCAGTGAAGATATATCATTATTTCAAACATTTGTGAGTAAATTTTAAGCCCTTCCTGACAAATTAGCAAATTCAATATCAAATTCATGCGAACCGCATTATAATGGGGCTTTCATATAATGGTGGGGGCCCCAGACTATCATATGAAGGATGCTAACGGCCCACCATCTGTGAGTTTGAGACCCCTCTATTAAAGGAAGCAGGGAGGGTCATTGTTTTTGAAGTGCAGTAGAATCCTGTGTCCTGCTATACGCACTGAATGTGTTTTTATTAGTGAATGTTCAACTTTCCAGTTTTACCAGACTCATGCCACTCACTGTAGTGGCGTGTTGGTCGCGTTATAGAAAAACAGTAGTTAGTTACTAGTTACTTCATTTAAAGATTAATTCAGTTACCCCCCAGATTACTAACACCAAAATGTTGCGTGCTACTTTGAAAGTAACCACCTCGTTACAAATTACCGTAAATACTTGCATAGAAGCCGACCTAAAACTACTTTAACTGCAAACTTGAGAGCTTGTAAACAAACACTTAGCCGAGACACTCAATATCTATTTTTTCTCTGGGCTTCAAAACACTGGGAGATCTACTTGTCCCTGTGTGGAAACTGGGTTCTTTTTTCTTCCCCAAAAATGTAACAAATTAAAAGTCCAACATGCAGGGGGGAAAAGACCCTGTATGTGATGCAGGCGTATTCAGAAACCAAAGGACACTATAATTGAAATTGTGCAATAAGTTAATGTGGAATAACACAGTAAGGCACCGTATAGTACCGAAAGAAAAGTAATTGCGTTCCACAAACGTGTTCCATTGTAACGGGTGTCACATTGCCTCTGGCATATTACTGTTCGAAACACAAGTTTAGAGTGATACAATTCTGTTATGATTTTTTTCAAAATGTAGCAATTTAATGAAGCGTGCTGCTCTCAGGAAAACACCAACACTGATGTCTAACTAAGCCTTTAAACCTGCTTACACAGTCCTTACAGAAATAATACTAACCTTTCATAATAACTATAGACAAAATAAAACTGGTAGCAGTGCAGTAGGTTTAAAGCAGTGGTTCTCAACTGGTCTGACTCGAGGACCAAACATCTCGCCCTAATTACCAGCTGATGGGATGATTGTAAATACAATTATTATTCATTGATTAGAATGTGAGAATTAGAATTTGAATTAGAATTGTTTTATTTATATAGGGGTTCTACAGTTGAGTAAAATGTTTTCCTTGCTTCAAAGAGTTGTATCACCTTGTGAACCAGTCAACCATTCGCCTGAGAAGAGAAGCTGCTGCACTGTAATGTTCATTTTTATCCAATTTATTTCATGATTTTGGGGGTTTTAAGAGTGTGTAAAATTCTCTGATTTTGTGACTTATTTGTTTGTAATAGAATAGCAGAGCTGTTGCAGTTCTGGTCAGATGTGAATCTGGCTTTGACTGTGAAGCATCTTCTCATGAGAAAATATTGTTGTCACTTGTCTCTCTTGTTTTGTGTTTTGTTCAAAGATGCAAGATAATACACCTAAGATCGCAGTTCAAACCATAAATAGTACATTATACTCACATTTTTCAAAACAAAATGACCAGCAAAACCAAAACGACTTCAAGCCATAATATTTGCTTCAATGCTCATTTCTCTGCATTTTTATTGAAATCTGAAATGTTCCACTTCTGTAGCTTCAGACATTTTAACAGATTCAACATGCACTGACAGGAAATTAAAAAGTGCAATTTTTTTCTTTTTTGAGGGCGTGGTGGCTCTTCTGTTGGTCTTTTCACTAAAAAAATGAACTGCACTTTTGTGGCCGCGATCCATTATCTCCAATCACATATTGCTGCGAGCAGGGACAGGCAAAGCGCACCGTTGCCTGTATTTGAGTCTTAAAAAAAACTGCCTGTGTGCTGCCATGATCCATTATCCCTGATTCCATTTTGCTGTGAGCACGGACCAGCACAGGGCACTTTTGTTGGGAGGCATGTCATTCTGGCAACCTAAAATTAAATGCACAGTTGTGACCACGAACCATTAACCCCAATTAACTATTGCTGAGAGCAGGCATCGAGAGAGCTCTTTTTTACCGTTTTTTTTCCTGCCCTTAAAATGAGCAGCACCACGTGCAGCTGAGATCCATTAACCCGTCTATTGCTGTGCTGGCAGAGCGCATGTTAAAAATGTGTAGGGAGTGGGTTGGTGTGGTGGGGTTTGCTACTTGGTGGATTTTCGCATAACACGGGGGTTCCAGTCCCCATTAACCGTAATAAAAAGATAATAGTACGGTGGAACCTCGGTTCTCGACCATAATCCGTTCCAGAACCCTGTTCGAAAACCGATTTGTTCGATCACCGAAATCATTTTTCCCATTAAAAATAATGTAAATCGTTTTAATCCGTTCCAACACCCTGAATGTTTACCTTGAATGTTTAACGTAATCATCGAGCTAACCCAGGCTAATCGTACGTCCGTGTTATCGTAATCTTACGTACGAAAGATTACGCTAACACGAACGTGTAAAAATAAAAAAATCAGATCGTTTACAAGTCATTTAGCACCTGGGTCTCCACAACAAGTGGTGAGCGGTTCATTGGAAAGGGGGCTCCGTTACAACACCCTGAAAGTTGGGCTCCATTCAAACACCCACATAAAGCTAACACAGGCTAATCGTACGTTCGCGTTATCGTAATCTTCCGTACGAAAGATTACGCTAACATGAACGTGTACAAAAAAAAGGATAAAGAAAAGAATTATGGATAGGATTTCTTACCTTTGTGGTGGTCAGCAGAAAGCGCAGGTGGACCGCCGTTGCTTGCTTATAGCACTCACTCCCTTAGCCACACCACTATATTTCACAGCCTCCTTGCTCTTTAGTATCGTACTGATCCCAAGCAAGATCAGACACTCGCACACCTCCTTCATATTTTGCAATTCTTTCTTTCTTAAATGCAATAGTTGTACGCACTACTTTTCTTTTTTCACCTGTAGCAACTTTGCTGCTTGCACTGACTTTCTTCGGAGGCATAATAAGGGGCTAAAACACCCGTACGCCGTTAAGCATCGCACCCTAGCGTACGCACTCACGCATTCCCGACGTTCGAACTCCGATTTTTTGACCGAACAGCGAAGCAAGAATTTCTCAAAATTTTTGGTCGGACTCCGATTTGTTCGAATTGAGAGGCGTTTGAAAATCGAGGTTCCACTGTATCTGGGTTTCGGCATGCATAACATGCGTACAAACTTTACTAATCACTTTGGTGTGAGGCCATTTTCGTCATCAACTGTTAAAGAGTGGATTAACCATTGGTTATTTTTGTTTTCTTAGCAATTTTTTGCCAAGGAAAAGGCCCACAATCCACTGAAAACAGGTCTGTGAACCACTTTTAGGTCGCGACCTACTAGTTGAGAAACGATGGTTTAGAGTGCATGCCTCACCAATCAAAATATTTCATGCAAAAGTACTTGAAAATCAAATTGTAGAACATTACATTTTAAGAAATAACTGGCCTAGCAAGCATAATGGCTTAGTGTTGCCGGGCTTGAGCGAGGTTGTTGAAAAAGTTCCAGGGAGCCACTAGGGTGTGCCAAAGAGCAGCATGTAGCTCCAGAGCCGCTTGTACTTGAAAGCTGATGTTTAATAATTTTTGGGGTATTTATTGGGTGTGCCTTGACACGAAACCTAAAGACACTCCCCGAAGTTTGAAGTACTACTGTGTACATTTTCGCGAACATCGGTTTAGCCGTTTTTAGAGCCTATAAGCCACAAACAAACACACAAACATGCACGCAAATCAAGGATTTTTGCAATAGTCTAGATTTTATATAAAAATAGGTAGTACTAGTGTTAGTGTACATGCATTGTAACAATGACTCTCCTTAACAATCCGGGTTAAACAGTCCCGGACTACAAAGTAAAGATCTATGATTTTAATCCACATCTTGAACCAACTGTACAATTTTTGACAAAACTTTTGCTCTTGTTCCCGACCAAAAATTCATTTTTAAAAATGAACTCGGTTGCTTCTCGGGAACATGAGCGACAGCTGCTAGAATCTCATTATATTCAGGAAACCAAAATGGTTTGGCCATAACTGTGACTGTTTTAAGTGTTTGTGTGTTTTGTCCATTGATAAACAATGTTGATCATTTACCGAATGGGTCTGTTTCACTTGGTATACCCTTCCCCCAGACATCTTGTCATCAGCTCAATAGTAACCTTTAACTTTGGAAAGGCTTGGATACATTAAGATCATAGAGAGACAGAAAGAAAGACGGAAGGACGGACGGACGGACGGACAGAGACAGACAGAAAGAAAAAAAAGAAAATGTCACAAGCCAGAAACAGGACCCAATAGCGTTCGTTAAACTCTGTTTTATTGAAATAGAGAGCAGTGCTTGCTTCCACGATCCGATGATCGTCGGACACGGGTGGCTGATGGCAGGAACGCGGAAGTGCAACATCGAGCGAGGATAGTCGTGGGTGGAGGAAAAAACTGGTCGATAGTCGGGACAGGGGAGCAAGGGCAGTAATTGAGTCCAGAAAAAAAGGTCAGCAACAAGTATCAGGCAGGAAACAAGGCAAAACAGGTCGATTGCCGGGACGGAAGAGCAGGGCAGAAACGAGTCCAGAAACAGGTCGGCAACAGGTAACAGGCAGGAGAAAACAGGGCAGGAGATTGTCGGAGGGTATGGTGCTTGCCTAGCAAAAGCGTAGGTTCGCAGGGCGGTCTGACGGCTTCCCCCTGGAAGCCAGGGATTTAAAAAGGGTCCATGAACCAATCAGCGCATGGGGCTGTCTGCGCCAACGGGGCATTTGCAGGTGCCCCGAATCAGCAATCATGAGAGAAAGAATCATTTGAGTTGGGGCTACATGGTGAAAAAAACTCAATAGTAGATTAGTAAGAAAAAAGCAAGAGATTGAAGACGAGAGAGAGACAGATAGAAGGAGGAAGAGGGTAAAAGAGAGAGAAAGAGAAAGAAAGATAGAGAGAGACAAAAAAGAAAAAGAAGAGAGAGCAAAGGGAGATAAAGACAGAGAGGAAGAAAGAGAGAGTAAAAGAAAGGCAGAGAGAAAGAAACACAGCTACCGTGTCTTATTAGATTTTTGGCTTGGCTTTGACAACATTCAGGTGGACATATTTAATAGTGCACGTCATTTTTCTCTTGCACTTCTCTAAGCGTTTTTGGCGTCCCAGCCCCGGCCCGCGGGCCTCACGTTTGACACCCACGCCCAGACTCATCAGCAGTGCGACGATTGTATTCCTCGCACTTTAGCGCCCCTTGTCCCCGTGCCGGCCGTTGTCAGCAACTGCACCTGGGCTGATGAAAACAGCGCGGGTATCCGCGCCTTGGGCAGGGCGCCATCGGAGCCGAGCTAGCGGCGCTTTCACCGCCCGATGGCGCTTTGATGGCGGCTTGAGCGAGGATGCGACCGCCGAGTTCCATCTTTGTGTCGGTGTCGCTCTTCACGGCCGAGACCACTGCGGCGCTCTACCTGAGCTCCACGTACCAGTCGGCCGGGGACCGAGTGTGGCAGACGCTCACTTTGCTCTTCTCGCTGGTGCCTTCCATGTTGGTGCAGCTGGCGCTCCTCTTCTTCTACAGAGATCTGGGCAGGGACCGGCCCCTCGTTTTGCTGCTGCACATGCTGCAGTTTGGACCCATCGTCAGGTTTGTGCTATGGTTTGCCTTTCGTTTTGTTTGTTATTGAGATTAATAGAGATGTGTCGTTCGCGAACAAAATGGATTTGTGAACAGGCTCTTTGAAGTGATTGACCCCCTGTCAATAAGGAGCCATCAAAACGTTCTCTCTCTTTCTGTCCCCGCCGTTTCTCTATTTCTTTTTGTCCATCTCTCCTCTTTTCTCTTTCACTTACTTCTCTCTCTCTTCATCTTTCTATCTCTATCTTTCACTTTCTTTTTCACTCTCTTTCTCTCGCTCTCTTTTCTCTCCTGCTTTCTTTCTTGCACTTTCGCTCTTCTTCTGTCTCTCTCTCATTCACTCTCACTTTTTTTCTTTGACTACCCCCTCTTCTCTCTGTCTCTATCTTCTTTTCTCTTTTTAACTGCTTTTTATTTCTCTTTCTTTTTCTCTTTCTTCTGTCTCACTCTCCTTTTCACTCCTTGTCTCTTCCCTTCATTCTTTCTCTTTTACTCTCTTTCGCTTTCTCTCTTTCCCTCATTCTTTCTTTCTTTCTGTTGTTTATTTCTTTCTTTCTTTCTGACAGGACCCAATAGCGTTCGTTTACTCAGTTTTATTGATAAAGAGGGAGAGCAGGGCTTGCTTTCATGATCCGAGGATCGACGGACACTGGTAGCAGGTGGCTGGCAATGCAGAAGTGGTACTTCCGTGTCGAGCAAGGATGATCGTAGATTTTCAGGAATACTAGTCGTTAGCCGGGAGGGGAGAGCAAGGGCGGTATCGAGTTCGGAAACGAGGTCGGCAACAGGTGTCAGGTAGGTAGCGGGCAAAACAGGTTGGATGTCGGGATGGCAGAACAGGGCAGAATCGAGTCAAAACAGGTCCAGAAACGGGTCAGCAACAGGTAATCAGGCAGGAGAAAACAGAGCAGGAGCTTGTCAGATGGAATGAGCTTGCCTAACTGGGAGCAAAGGTTCGCAACGATCTGACGGTGTTCTCTCGAAAGCCGAAGGTTTAAAAAGAGTCTCTTAGCCAATCAGCTCTCAGGGCTGCCAATTGGGCAGTCACAGGTGCCTTGAATTGGCAATCATGACACTTTTTCTTTCTTTCTTTCTTTTTCTTTCTTTCTTTCTTTCTTTCTTTCACTCTCTTTCTCCCTCTCTCTTTCTCTTTCTTTGTTTCTGTCTCAGTTTCTTTCTCTCACTCTCTCCCCCATCTCTGTGTTGTTTGCTTACAATTTAAAAGTTTATATTGAAACAACAAAGGCTATTATAATATGGTAGCATATTACATTTTTAAAATTATTTGTTTTGGTATATCATGTTTTCATTCTATTTGGTGCTATATCATTAAAAGAAAAATCTGCATAATTGTTATGAAGCCGAAAGAGTCGGATCTTTCCAGTGAACCGAACAGAAAGAGACGCTTCTATAAAAGATACAGAATTACCGATTACTAGTAGAGAGTAAGGGGTCATTCGAGTGCGAGCGCTTGTTTGGTATGGTTCATGTGCTGATTAGTTTGGAAGTGGATCAATACTTATTGAAATGTTGTTGGTTTGGAGCTGGATTACCCCCACTCTTAATGATGGAAGGGGCAAAAGCAAACAAACAAAGTAACAAACAAAAACAAGTGGGCACATACAACAACAAAAATGTCCAAACCAGAAACATAACACATCAAAACAAATCTGAATGACAGTGGAAAGGAAATGACCCGACGACACGTGCTGTTCAAAATCTCATAAATGGTCAGGATAATTGGGGACAGGTGTGTGGTGATTCGGCACACGTGTGCCCAGTTCAAAACCCTATTGGCGTCCTCTGGTGGAAGGAGGCGTACCAAACCATAACATTATATAGGAAACAAATAGCTCGCAGAGGAATATTTTGAGGGTGCGCCTTATAGTCCAGAAATTACGGTACATTTAGTCGCTGTTATTTGAAAAATACATACAAAGCCACCTTGCTACTTCACGCTTCGGTTATCGCTGATTAACTGCTGATTAACTGCTGATTAACTGCTGATAAACTATTCATCGTGCATTGTGTTCTGCATTCTCATTGGCTAAACAGAGGGAGATACATTCTATTCCCAACAAACCTCTCCACCTGCTAAACCTGCTCAGGAGCCACATGCAGGTCTTTGCCGCTCCTTAGTGGATCCCCGGGGCTTTTGCAAAAATATTTGATTACTATAGGAAAGGAAGGTAAATGCAGTTTTCCATAAAGACTACATGAGGGCGGGAAATTATCATGTTAAGTGAAGTGGACCGGGTCCCTAATTCATAAAGTTTTGCAAAAAAAACAGCAAAAATATTGTTTGAATCCGAATTTTACAGTACAGAAGTTATTTTTACAAAAATATGTTTATAAACTACGGTACCTGTTCCTGAAGAATAACTAAATAATGAAATAAAGAAATATTTAAAGGATTCAACTTTCTACAGATTTTCACATTTCGTGAGGGTTTCTTCCTCCCAATAATTGCAATAACTGAAGGATTACTGTACCGCCATTTTTTTGTTTTTGCATACTTCCTTCCAATTTTGCATATTTTGCACAGTGTAAAATGCACATTGTATATTTCATTTTACACAGTAAAAAAAATCCCCAAAATATGACAAAGTTGTATTTCTTTCACATGAAGACAACATTTTATGTACAGATTTGTCAGGGCACAGGACAGGATCTTTTTCTCACTCAAATGTACACAAGTATACCGGGCTTGCGTATTTCCTTGCCCAAGAGTATTTCTAAGAATAGAGCTGGAAGCCCTCGGCCATCTTATCTTCTGACAACATGAGCTGAGAAGGGAAGCCAGCAGACGTGTTTCCCCTTATCTGAGCCAAAAAACAAGACAAGGAATGTATACTTGAGCACCTTTAGTATACACTCTTAACTGTGTATGGTACATTTGTGTTTTGCAACCTTTGGAACACCAATCTTGCCATATGTAGAAATAAATGTCTAAATCCAAAAATGCCCACATGAAAATACTATAGAAATAAATGAATACATAAATAAATCAATAATTACCTACAAATTTACCATAAATACAATTTTTTATATATTGACGACTTTTGTTATTAATATATTCCGGTGTTAGTTTGGTCATGTATTTTTGTCATGTATTCTTTTATGTATTATCTTGTGTATTTTGTTGCGTATTGTTGAGTATTTTGTCATGTATTTTATCACAAGAAATGTTATTCAAATGAGGGGGCAGGTCAAACTGGCTTAGCTTTTTACCTAGAGCCGATTCGTTCATCTGCTCTTTTCAATAGGTGAAAAGCTCAGGCAACCGGGCCGTCTCCTCTTTTGAATAACAATCATTGTGATAAAATACACAACAGATACACGATAAAATACACAACAGAACTGAAGACAAAATACACGATAAAAAAACATGACAACTTGACGACTAAATACACAAGTAAATACTCGACAAAATACACGATAAATAACACGACACGATACACGACAAACTTAATGACAAAATACATGCCAAAATATACCTGTGTCAGGACCAGAACAGAGACAGGACCCACTTGCGTACGTTTCTCTCAGTTTTATTGGCAAGAAGGGAAAGGATTGCACACACGATCCGGTGATCGATGGTCGCGGGGAGCAGGTCGCTCTGAACGCGGAAGAGGCACTTCCGTGGCGAGCGATGGCGGTCTCAGGAGCAGAAAAAACAGGTCAGTAGCCGGGACAGGAGAGCAAAAAACGTGGTTGAGATCAGCAACGAGTCGAAAGCCAGGAGAGGAGAGTAGACGTGGTCAAGATCAAAAAACGGGTCGAAGCCGGGAAACAGATGGGAGCCAAAACAGGAGTGAGTCTGGGTCTAAAAGCTTGCCCAGAGTAAACGGAGGTTCGCAGACGGACCCACAACAGGTGATAGATAGACGAGGGTTAAATAGTGACCGGGAGCCATCGGAGTCCGAGGCAGTTGGCGCCAAAGGAGCGGGCACAGGTGCATCACATCAATAATCATGAAAACCTGACAAAAAACATGACACTATACAGGACAAAAAACACCACAAACTTAATGACAAACTCAATGACAAAATACACTACAAAATACTGTCATGATTACTCATTACACTACCGTGTGCCTGCTCGTTTGGCCCCAGCTGCCGCTGGTTAACTGATGGTTCCCCCTCCTATTCAAGCTCAGTCCTTTCACTCGGTCCCATTTTTTCACCCGTTTTCCACTCGTCCGTCCCTGATTTCCCCATTTGTCTCCTGCTACGACCCGTTTTTTGACCCTGACCATGTTATGATCTCCCGTCCCAGCTAACAACCCATTTTTTGACCCCGACCACATTCTGATCTCCCGTCCCGGCTAATGACCTGTTTTTCCGTCTAACTACACTACGATCTCCCGCTCCGGAAGATCCACTTCTGCATTCAGAGTTCGCTCCGATCCTGTGAGCGGCTTGCTTACTGCGTCCAGCCAGCACCGGATCGTTGGCGCTGATTTTCCTCTATATTTATTTATTTATATCAATGAACTTGTGAGTAACGTTACGCATGTGGGTCCTCCTTCTGTTCTGGTCTTGGCAGAAACAGGCCAAAATACATGAGCAAACAAATGACAAAATGCATAAGTAAATGAATTAAATGCATTGTCATATGGTATTATGTTTTTTATGTATTCATTTATCAATAAGGTATATATTTGTAGGTATTTATTTTTTGATACATTTATTTATACATATGGCATTATCAGTATAAGGTATGCATTTTAACCAAAGACAGAATACAGTGGGAACTCGCTACTACTTCGCGGGTTCAGAGCTTCGCGGGTCTAAATAATAATAATACTAAAATAAGATAATAATTTTTTTTATTTTTTTTAAGCATTTTTGAAGGGGCGTCGCTACTTCGCGGATTTTCACTTTTCGCGGGTGGTTTTGGTCCTCATTAACCGGGATAACCGAGGGATTACTACTGTATTTCTTATTAATGCAAAAACACCAGCACCCATCGTTTTTTCTTGTTTTCAAACAGAAACCCAAAAAGCTGTTGGTACGGTTATTTATGTAACCTGAAAGAAACATCTCCTGGATGCAACTGGGAAGCATCATCGGCAATGTTCCCTCTAATTTTCCTTGTGGGTCTGAGCGTTCACACAAAGTCGGTGAGCAACGCTTGAAACGACAGTGAGCAACGGCAATCCCAAGTGTTTCTGGCAATGCAAAAAATGTTTTCACTTTTGAATGAATTGACTAATGTATTATTG
Source organism: Urocampus carinirostris (assembly GCF_059441175.1). Taxonomy (NCBI): domain Eukaryota; kingdom Metazoa; phylum Chordata; class Actinopteri; order Syngnathiformes; family Syngnathidae; genus Urocampus; species Urocampus carinirostris. The sequence continues at coordinate 27,543,070 of NC_142362.1, read as the reverse complement.
CAAAGGTTGTACGGCCTACAAACGTCATTTGTTTTTACAATTCTTTCACAAGATTTACATTTCTTTTTTTTCCTGGTATCTTTTGTCGCATAAAACTCACAATTTTGGGGGCTTATTCAGTCTGTTGCACGATACAGAACTGTATTTGATCACATTTTTTTAGTGGAAGTACAATGTTGGCAACAAGATTGTCTTGGTAAATTTGGAAATTATTTAAATGCAACACAAACTTTTTCTTCTTTTTCCCTGTTTTTTTTTCATTTTTTAAATCCCTTTTAAAAAAATCTCATTGTGTTTATTTTTTCCTAGCTGTTACATTTTTCTTTTTGTTCTCTATTTAATTTTTTCTTTTGTTTCTTTCTCTTCTTTTTTTCTGGATTTTTTCTGAATTATTACTTCTTTTTTTCTTCCTTTTGTTTTTTTTCTCAGCTTTACACTACTTTTTCATTTTGGTATTTTTTTCTCTTTCGTTCTATTCCCCCTTCTTTTAAGTCATTTTGTGCATAATTTTACATATTTGGTCATATAGGGATGAAAGAAGCAAAAACAACCTGAAGAGCCGGTTCCTTTTAGTGAGCCGTGCCGAAGAAGCCGGTTCTCAAAAAACTTAAAAACTCACACACGCAGCTTCGAGGGAACATTGCGCTGGATAGATTTTATTGTGCGCTGAGAATGTGCAGGCAGTGCGCGATTGCGCAGTTTAGAGGGAACACTGATCATCGGTGATGTATCCTGGGTATCCTTTGGGTCTTGCAACATCAGAGACAAGGGTTCTTAAAGGAACAGTGATATTTGACACCTAAATGTTGTTGTTTTATGTAGTGCAACCAAAAACAAGTGCTACAAAGCACAAGGAAGAATACAAACTATGGAATGACCAAACTGCATCATTTTCCCTAGCCTTTCACAAAGTTTTTGGTTTTTGGGGGGTATCTCAAGTGTAAAGATGGCAGACAATCATGTCAGCTCGCTCTTGGTGAACCCCGTGTCATGAAAAATGATAACAAAAATCTCAATCTACGAGTTTTTGAAAAAAAAAAGCAAGTTTTCATGATATTTCATATGTTTTTGCTCATGATTTAAATCAATCTTTTATTCTTTAATGATTTATTGATGATCTTTTAGCGGTTTACCAGCCTTATTTGGCAAATATGTTGGAAAAAAAGAAGGTATCCTTTAAATGGAGATTTTAGCTTGTCAAAAGTCAGATTCGTCACGACTAGCATACAGGGTAGACCCAATCGCGTAACGTTTTCAAAAAAATTAATTGAAAGAAAGAGGAAGGGCAGCGCCCACGATCCGATGCTCACTGGACGCGGGAAGCAAGTCGCTCTCATCCTCGGATTATGATCCGAACACGGAAGTGGATCTTCCGTAGCGAGTGATGGCGGTGTCAGGGACGGAAAAACTGGCCGGTAGCCGGGACTTGGAGAGCAAGGCGTGGTCGGGGTCAGAAACGGGTCGTAGGCCAGAATGGGAGAGTAGACGGAGTCGGGGACAAAAAAGATCGTAAGCCGGGACGGAAGAGCAGACTTGGTTAGGATCAAAACAGGTTGTAGCGGGAGACAGACGGGAGCAAAAACGGGACAGGTGGGAGTCAGGGTCAAAAATGGCTTGCCTAGTATACACTGAGGTTTGCAGACGGACTGACAACAGTGGACAGACAGGACTGGGTTCAAATAGTGACAAGACGCCAATCAGAACCCGCGGTGGTTGGCGCCAAATGATTCAAATCTATAATCATGACAAGATTATGGATTTTATTATGGATTAACAGCAATTTACACTCATAAATACTATACTGACCACAGATTCCTGTTCTCTGCAGTCTTTTTTTACTGACATCATTTAAATGCTGCGTTAATCCAAGAGGTGGCTAGCAACCAATGAGCGTGAGTCATCTGCTGGCATCTATCTTCCTGGCAGTCCTGGAAAGCGTTAAAGACAGGCACCATATGTCTGTTTTTTCGTTGTTTTTTAAAATTGTACTGTAGCCAATTTGGGTGGTCAGTAAATCATTTGAACAAATAGTCTATTGAGTAGTTAGATCTAGAGGCAAATTTAAGATTTTGAACTAGTCTCGTCTTTTGGGGACACAACATTTTTAGATAATTTTATCAGGAAAATGGATGTAAAACTTTTAAATTAATCTGTAGGAAATAGTGGTGAGTGTGTTCTACATCGAGATATACACAAGAATAGCTCTGATAAGAACATCCTGATGTTATATTTACTTATAACACAAAAATAAGCATATTAAAAATTAATAAGGAATCCAATCAATCATGGATAAATGAGTGGCACGGCGGATGAGTGGTTCATGCATCTTCCCCACAGTGTAGAAGTCCAGGGTTTAATCCCAGTTTCCTGCCTCCCTGGGCGGAGTTTGTAAGTTCTCCCTGTGCCTGCGTGGGTTTCCTCCCTCCCATATTTCAAAAACACTCTTGTCAGGTTGAACGGCGGGTCCAAAGTGGGAACGAATTGTCTGTCTCTCTAACCTATTTGAGGAATGTACTGAAAAAGTACTAGAAGTATGGAAAAAGTACAAAAGCTTGTGAAAAGTCAGAAAAAGTAGTGAAACAGAACTAGATCGTTTGCAAAACGACTGAAAAGTCACGATTCCCGTCTCAGTCAGCTTATTCCTCAAGTACTAATAAACTCTTCGTTTTTCATCTGTTTCGGGTTTGGGTTAGTGTTCAGACTGTATTTAAAATAGGCCTACTCTTCATTCTACCATTTTCAGGCTACACTAACAAAAAAACCCAGGGACAAGCATGAAATCACTCCCCGCTCCTCCTCCCCACTTTCGTGCTTCCTAATGTGTTGCGAGTCCCGTAACGGCAGTGCTTAAAGTAAGATAAAAGCAGAAAGGCTTGGTGGAAAAAAAAGGTTCTTTGAACTCAGTTGGGCATTGTTTGTCATGGTTGCCATGGCGCCCAATTGGCCCCGCCCGTGTAGCGCAAGCTGTGGCTCGTTGAGAGATTGGCTTTCTGTCTATTTTAAACTCAGCGCTCTCGCGCTTCCTTTGACAGTGTGTCAACAATTCTTTGCCCCACAAGATGAGGGTTCTGACTCGGTCCTGTTTTCCTGTTGGTATTTCCAGTCCGGTATTGTTCCTGTTTATTTTTGTCCTGTTTATTATTCTCTCCAGTTTTCGTTCCCGTCTTGTTTGTCCTGTTTATTTTTGATTTCCTATTTCATTATCAATCGTGTCTGTCCGTCCTGTCCGGTATTGACCCCATCTGTCTGATATCTACCCGGGCAATTGGTGTCGATCTCGTCAGCCTCTGGCTTACTATAATTTCTCGGCAGACTGCTGCCTAACGTGCATGACTCCCCATTTCCCGTAAAATAAAAGGCTTGTGTGAGAATGTCACGCGTTTGGGTCCTGATCCTGTTCTGGTTCATGACATTATGAACACATACTTAATAGAGAAAATGTTCCACTTTCAACTTTTTAAGGACACCAAACACGGCATTCCACCTTTAGATATGTGTTTAGACCCCTGATTTAAATAGATTTGTATGAGAGCGTACGATCGATGCTTTGGTGTAATTTACCTAAGTGACCTTGAACGACTTGTGAAGGTGTTTGGAGGCCTTTTGGACCTACGGCAGCATAGGCCGGGTGGAGGATCCCTACGTCAGCATCACCCGAAAGAAGCAGTTGCCCAGGCGGGGCGACCCCGAGGAGGTGGAGCGCCAGGTCGGTCAGGCCGAGGGCAAACTGGTGACGCACCGGGCCGCCTTCTCGCGCACCGCCGTCATGCAAGCCTTCCTGGGCTCGGCGCCGCAACTCACCCTGCAACTCTACATATGCGTGCTGCAGAGAGACGTGTCCGTCGGCAGAGGTGAGACGGGCGCGGTGGGACACTATGAACCTTTCGGGGGCTCTTTATTTTATTCAAACTATTCGCTCTACTCGCATTATGTTGGGTATGGTCTCTCTAGATAAGGGGACTCAAATACGCAGCCTGGGGGCCAATGGCCGCCGGCGGGGAGATAGTTTGAAGCCTCAACCTTAAAATGAAAGCTTATGGGGAAAGTGTGTATTATTAAGTGCTTCCTGGTGGGGAAAATATATTTCATTGGAAAAAAAAAGTACTGATTTAAAAAATAAGAAAACATACATGAAATATGAAATAAACGTCCATATAGGTAGAGAAATTTGCATTTATTCTACATAACATTAGACTCACTTAGATGGAGCCGACATCAATGTTGGCCATCTTGCTGCTACAGGTACCCTAAAAACAAAAATTATTTTTCTCCTTTTCTTTTTCCCCCTTGTTTTTGCCTAGCTTTTTTCATCTTTTTTCTTCTTTCTTTGTAATTTCTTTTTTCCATCTTTTTTGTCTTTTTTATTCCGTTTTTTCCTTTTATTCTTCCTTTGAAAAGGGCTGGGAAAAAAAGAAACATTGTTGTGGTTTGGTTACTTTAAGTCCCTGTAGTTTATCTTATTTCCTTTAGCACTCATTTTCAGTTGCACGGCAGACTCAAACAAAATCTAGTGGTCAAATAATACACACTGTCCATTTGATGCCCATGCAAATTATGGATTCATTTATCACTGATTACACACACTAATTCTCGATATTTTTAATTTTTTACAATGTGTAGCATTTTTGGGGAATATTTAAGAACAGTGTTATCTTTATTTTTATTCAGAAGTTTTTTTTGTAGAAAACCCAATATGCTAGACCCTAGTGGCCCTCAAGTTAATTGAGGTTAAGACCCCTGTTCTAATTGATGCATCACAGGGTTCATATGGATGCTTGAGATTCTTGAAAAGACCGGAGTTTGAGCTGCAGGCTATAATGAGCATAAAAAGAAACTCATTTACATCCATTTCTTACATTTTAATTAATTATGCGGGGAACTGTCTAGTACAGAAAAGTAACAACAGGGCTTTCGATCCTACTAGCGCAGCAGTCAATATTCACTCAAATGTCATTAACATATACGAAGGAGTGCGACAAAAACTCAATGCACTGTACTCAGGGTTTATACGGGTGCTTGAAATCCTTGAATTTTAATGTTGTGTTTTCTATAATTGAAAAGTGCTTAAATTTTGGGTGAAGTTCTTGTCAATGTCTAAAATTGTTGTCAAATATCTCATCTTTGCTTAAAAATGACACAGATACTGCTCTGTGGTGGCTTTTCTTTGCCATGGCATTTCTTTTTTTGTCATGATTGACAGCAGCTGGCATTAGTTTGTATGTCATTGTTCCATGAAACCTCATTGCCCGATACGGGATGCACCCAAGATGACAGGTGCATGCTACACCTAAACAGTGCACTATAAATAGTGTATTGGTGCAATGATTACATATCTATTCTGGCTATTTCTTACAAAAAATTAAGGTAGTGTTTTCCAGTGGTATATAGCAATGGGAAGAACTTCCTGCAACTGAAAATGGGAGCTATATATTACTGTAATTTTTACCCAAAATCTATATGGGGAGAAATTTGTCTGAAAATATTTACACACGTCTTGTTCAGATTCACAAGCATATTTGCGATTTACTCGAGATGCAAAAATCATATGTCTTGATAAATGCACATGCATGATTAAAAATCGCATATGTAAATCGCAGATATATTTGTGCATCTGCAAAATACATGATCCACACTGCATTTGTTATTCTAAAGGTAATGTTTGAATTGGAAATTTGGCTTTGAAAGTGCTTAAGTGCTTGAATTTGACCATGAAAAAGATGTTCGAACCCTGCACACAAAACAGTAGTGGTTGTGAGTACCGTATTTTCCGCACTATAGGGCGCACCGGGTTATAGGGCGCACCCCCAAAAAATAGTTTTTGGTCCTATATCTTCCATGGATAAGGCGCACCGGATTATAAGGCGCTACAATGGGAACGTCGACAAAACAGTCAGATGATTCAGTCCAACTGATTACCCCCTTAACATTCCCAAAGCTTGCAAAGAAGCAAATACGTGTCGTAGACACGTGCGGATGCGGTGTCCGTACGATGTCACTCAAATGCATCATTTCAAATATCATTCGCAAGGTTAAAGTCTTGGGATTCAAGAAATGCCAAACATTTCTTAGTTTCTATTTTCTTTTTCGCTCGCAACTTTACTGTGCATATGACAATAAACACTTGGAATTGAGTTTAATTCACTCAACTCATCACAGCAACATCAAGATCGTTCTAAAACAAGATACCGGGAAAATATAAAGCCGCATAGCTCACCTAAGTTCTCACGTTCAATAATGATACGCAATCATGGACTTCTTACAACCGTGAGTGAAGTAAATCCAGGAGAGTAAATTATTTGCAAATACAGACTAATAAAACATGTTTCTTTATGGTGTACTTTAGCAAGCTTGCTAAGCTTGCTACGCCATTGCTAAACTCGGCCAATTGCAGGGTTTGTTTTGGCCATCCAGCCAATCCGAGGCTCTGAATAACTTCAGCCAATAGCGATCGATTTAACGGATGATTGACACATCTTTTTCGGCCAATTGCAGGGTTTGTTTTGGCGCTCTTGCCAATCCAAGGCTCCGAATAACTTCAGCCAATGGTGATCGATTTAACGGATGATTGAGACATCTTTTTCGGCCAATTGCAGGGTTTGTTTCGGCCCTCTAGCCTATCCGAGGCTCCAAATAACTTTAGCCAATAGCGATCGATTCAAATGATGATTGACACATTGGTTAGCCAATGAAACGCCGGTATATAAATCCCAGCATACACCGCGGACTACTCCACGTTCGGGGGGAAATCGAGTCGGCGGCTGTTGCGTAAGTTGCGAGACCTTGTGATTTAATGTTGATCCATAAATAAAACGCACTGTATTATAAGGCGCATGGTCAGCTTTTGAAAAAAATTAAGACTTTTAGGTGCGCCTTATAGTGCGGAAAATACGGTATGTTCATACATGATGTTGAATTTTGTGTTTTTTTCCCAGGTACCCTGATGGTGATCTCTCTGCTGTCCATCGTGTACGGCGCCATCCGCTGCAACATCCTGGCAATCAAGATTAAATACGACGAGTACCACGTGTCCCTGAGCCCGCCGGCCTACCTTTGCATCTTCCTGTGGCGCAGCTGCGAGATCGCAAGTCGCGTGGTCGTGCTGGTCCTGTTCAGCTCGGTCTTAAAAATCTGGGTTCTCCCCGTGGTAGGACTCAACTTCCTGGCCTTCTTCCTGCACCCTTGGGTCCTGTTCTGGAGAAGCCACTCGCCCTTCCCACAAAACATCGAGAAAACGCTCACGCGTGTGGGCACCGGCGTGGTGCTGTGCATGCTCACCTTCCTTTACGCCGGCATCAACGTATTTTGCTGGTCGGCCGTTCAAGTGAAACTCAGCGATCCGGACCTGATCAATAAGTCGCAGAACTGGTACCGCATGGTGGTATACTACATGCTGCGTTTGGTGGAGAACGCCTCGCTGCTGCTCATCTGGTATATGCACAGGACCGACTTTTACCAGCTGGTTTCGGCGCCGGTGCTGGTTCTGCAGCTGCTGGGAACTTACAGTGCCTGTGTTTTTTTCATGCTGCTCTTCTACCAGTCCTGCCACCCATGTCGGCGGCTTTTCACCTCCAGCGTGGGTGGGAGCTTTCGGGACTGCTGCTCGCTCCTCTGCCTACCCTGCGAAAACGCGAGTGAGGATCCCACTTCTGATGTCGAGGTCAAAATGGCGGAGGACAACTAAAGCGGCCATCACGTTGCGTGACGGCAAAATGCATTGCTTTTACCGCTTTACTCTTTTCTACCAATGTTAGAGCATGTGTGCCTAATCTTGGATTTCAGTTGATTTATACAACGGCCTTTATTATTTTAAATGAGAAAAAAGTAGACATCCCTAAGGATATGTGAATAAAGCTGGCAAAAACAGTGATTAATGTCTCCTCTAGAAGGGCGACATAAATGTCACCAGGGAGTTCTATATTTAGAACGCATGCGTTGTGGAAAAGAGCAGTTCGGCGGTTTTCTTGGTGCCGCTACAAAAAGAAAAAAAAAAGAAAAAAGCCACGCTGCAATTAAAGCCGCAGAGTCTAAAATGTAGCAGCTTGTAGTCCAGAATTAACTGTATTATTTTCCACTAAATTGATGAAAAGACAAATTAATAACAAACTATTTTACAAAAACTAAAGTATGTTGACTTATCTAGAGAAAAATCCATCCATCCATCCATTATTTGCACCTCTTATCCTCAGTAGGGTCGAAGGGGGTGCTGGAGCCCATCCCAGCTATCTTCGGGCAGTGGGCAGGGGACTCCCTGAACTGGTTGCCAGCCAGTCGCAGGGCACACACAGAGACAGACAACTTACTCGCTCATTCACACCTAGGGACAATTTGGACCGACCGATTGACCTGACATGCATGTTTTTGGAATGTGGGACAAAACCGGTGTGCCCGGAGGAAACCCACGCAAGCACGGGGAGAACATGCAAACTCCACACAGGAGGTTCGATCTCATGACCTCAACTGTGCCACACACGTGCTAACCACTGCGGTGCCATGCTGCCCTTTAGAGAACCAACTTTCATTAAAATTAGCACAATCATATAAAGTCGTAATAATTCTTTTGTTTCTAAAATGTTGGTTACAACAAGTATCAATGCTCTTTTTGCAGTTGTGGCTATTCACTTGAAACACACTGCTTTTACCGTACTTTTCACAAAGCTATTTGTGGCGGAACACATTGATTAGGAGGAGTGTGTGTGGGGAAGGGTACGTGGTGGAGAGTGACGTCATGCTCGTTCCTGCAATGTTTCAATTTGTGGAGCATGAAAACGGTGTCAGTAAGCAGAGGTTTGTTCCAAAAACAGACCATGCGCCAACCTAAACCCCACTATCGATGAAAAAAGAAAAGTATGGCGAAGAAATGCACGTACTTGCTCACACATCATGAGCGAAGTGACTGAGGCTTCAAAAAGCACATGGTGGCCGCGAGTAAAGAAGTTCCAAATTTCGTACAGCTCTTTAAGTAGACACTGGAGGTCAGATGATACTGGTATCTGCCAAACCACTGCACCAAGTAAAAAAACAAAGGCTTACAGTGCCGTAAAAAAATTATTTCCCCCCTTCCTGATTTCTGTGTTCTTTGCATATTTAGAACTCACAAAAGTTCCAGATCATCAAACCAATTTTAATATCACACAGAGACAACCCAAGAAAATACAAATTGCCAAAATAGGAATTATGAGGATTATATTTAATGCATTTTCTTGGCCAAATATAGTAAAAATCGGGGAAAAAAAAAGATTAAGATTTTAAGTGTTTTTTATTCAAGGTCTTGCTTGAAAAGCACAACTAAACCAACAATTTTACGGAAATTGTATTTTTTCCTACACTTTGTATTGCTGACTAGCTAGAAAGTTTAACTTGCTATAAACGATCACTTTTCGATATTGGTTCAAATTCTACCAGAAAAGTGTGACATAAAGTCAAACAATGTTAACAAATATGTGGCTTTAATGATTTACAAAGTAAATAAAACTGACACAAAATCTATGAAGAATGTTTTTCAAGTGTTAACAGTGCAAAATTAGCAATCAATCTTGCGGAACGCCCCTAAAATTGTACACTAGCGCTAGTAGCGCCTCAAGCTACAACTTGAATACATCCAGAAATAGGTTCGTATCTCAGAAGAACTAAATCATCTTTTCTCAGTGAAATGAAATGTATTGAAAATCAACTTTTTCAAGCACTGACACTTTTGAAAATGTTACAAAAAAACGACTACAAGTTCAAGTTTACAAGTTCCCTACAATTTTCATGTATTTTGTGAAACACTTGTTCTTCTAAACTTTAGAATCTAAAGGCTTATTTCAGGGTTCGTAAACTTTTTCCATTGCCAAATTCAAGCACTTTTTGAGGATTTTCAAAGTCTGTCTATCTATCTATCTATCTATCTATCTATCTATCTATCTATCTATCTATCTATCCTGGTCAAATCCCTCAAGAGGGGTGACCGACAGCAAGACAAACACATACAATAACAAAAAAATAAAAAAGGTAAAAAATAAATTAAAAAAACAAAACTAAAACACACACAAACATTTTTGGACCATGGCCAACCCAAATGCCCAAACACCCAAACAAGTTAGGCACCTCAGCACTTAAGTTGGTCATGCTTTCGTCCCTGAAACGGGACACAAGAAAGCGGCCATGTCACTCAAAGTCAATTTTCCAATTTCTCCCATACCATTCTGAGAAAAAAATCTGGTGTGAACCGTGTATTTTGCAATTTAAAAATATATCTGTGTTTTAAATATGCCAATTTTAATCCTGCTTGTGGTTTTACCAACACATAGGATTTTTACATCTTGAGTAAATCATGAATATATTTGTTTTCTTTAGACAAATCTCTCCCCATTACACTAAAATGAAGTTCATCTCATTACAATTCACCACTGGGAATTGCCTTCTTAATTCTTTCCATGGTCCATGATAAATGTCCATAATTGATGCGTAATCCTTGCACTAATACAGGTTTAATAGTGCCCTGTTTAGGTATAACGTGCACCCGTTTTCTGGACGTGTCCCATAGAGGGCGATAATGCTTCATAAAAAGGTAAATGGTAAATGCCTGCATTTGAGTAGCGCTTTTCAAGTCAATGAAGACCTCCCAAAGCGCTTTACAATGTGTTTCACACTTAGCCATTCACACACACACTCACACACGAATAGCGGCCATGGAGCCATGCAAGGCGCCGACTTGCTTATTGGGGGCATTAGGGATTCAGTGTCTTGCCCAAGGACACTTCGACATATAACACCGAGGAGCCGGGAATCGAACCTGCGATCTCTTGATCCCAAGACGAGCGCTCTACCTCCTTAAGCAGACTTTTTAGGAAACATGGCAAATACTTCAAGCATGGAGAAGCACTTCAACTAAAATTCGAGCACAACAATCCTTGAAAACCAAACATTAAAATTCAAGCATTTTCGAGGATTTCAATGTCTGTAATTGGCATCCTATAATGAAGTTTAAAAAAAGGAAATAAAAATGATTTTTGCACATGTTTGGCATGTATTTGTGTGCACATCATGGAAGCTGTTTTATTTTATTTGTCATTCATTTGATTTTATGGCTGATTTGTGTTTTTTGTAATGCAACAATGTATGCTTTACACACTTCTTGTGACTTTTGTTATAACATGACTGGAAAGGGCAATTTATATTTTTGCACAAAGTTGTGTCTATATCAGAATTGCTGACATGTTTTTTATCCTATGTGAAGAATGTTTACACTAAAAGCACACATAAAAAATGATATGAGCCCTTATCTGGCAGTGTCATTTGTAATTTTCTGTTGTTACTTATTATCGCTTACAAATAATGTTTTTGTTTGGGACTTAAGTACAGTTATATATCTGTTTGTGTGTCTGGAGTTTAAATATGGCCATTATCTTTCACAGGCAGTTAGGTAGGTTACCCTAGGTGAGAAAAAAAGCCAAAAAAGCTGACATAGCACTTTTGGTTTTGTTGACTCAGCAGTTTTTTAAGAAAGACGTTTACCTTAACAACATTCAATCTTGACACAATGTCTTGCAGACTGTAGGATGGGTTGAACAATATCAGAAAAAATCATCAATTTTTTCACAGAAATACATTCAACTCTCCTAGGCCAGAATGACATTGAATATCCACACCATGTTTACAGACAGCTGTTACCCTAGATGTGAAAACTGATACATAAAGCAGACTCCGCAAGACTTTTGGTTATGCTGACTTAGCTGTTTTTAGCTGTTTTTCCAGAAAGACATTCCCCTCTTGCAGGCCAAAACAAGATTCAATTTCAACAAAATGTCTTGCTGACGATTAGAAGGGTTGATCAATATCTGAAAAAGGTAAAAAGTTGATTCAGCAGTTCTGTTTTGCCGACTCGGAATTTTTTTCCGAAATGACATTCCTCTCTCCAACACCAGGATGACATTGAATCTGAAGATGTGAAAACCGCCCAAAATTCTAATTGGTTTCGCTAACTCAGCAGCTTTTCCCAGAAAGACACTCTACTCTCTCAGGCCAGGACAAGTACCATATTGCCAGGATCACATTATTTTTCAAGCAATCAACTAAGTCACTCTCGAGATGAAGAACCCGGCCGAAAAGGGAAAGGCAAGCCAAAATGGTTTCTCGTCTTAACACGGGTAATGCTCCAATGAAATTGTTGTGTTAGACGAATGCTGCCTCAAATTGAGACAAATTTATATTCATACCTTGCGTGAAAAATCCCTCTTACTGAGTAAATATTGTCAATTTATTTTACTCCCCGTGAGTTTTTCACCTTAGCTTTGTAGTTAAATTAAAAATGTGGATACAAATTTGAAACTTCCCAAAACATGGGTAAGTTCAAGCAAGACTCTCATAAAATGTGAATGTGATAAAAGTCCTTTTCTGTAATGTAATAAAAATGTCATACATTCAACTGAAATATTACATATTTTTATTATATTTGTTATTATTTATTATATTTATATTATATTTTTGTTTCAAGATCTCTAAATATTACATTTTCATGAAAAAAATGCTAGAATATTATATCATATTAACATAAGGCCTTCAATATTTCACTTGATTTGTAAAGGATCCAGAATGTATATTTTTAATAATAATAATTTATTGTACTTCGAAACGACTTTCAGGACACCCAAGGTCGCTGTACATTATAGTAGGACACGACAATAAAGCAAGAACAAAAAGGGGGCGGTAGGTGAGGCTGATGGTCAAGTAAAGCCAAGTCTAAAGAGGTGAGTTTTGAGTCCGGATTCGAAGGTGAACAAGGTCGCGGAATTTCGGAGGTCAGGTGGCAATGAGCTCCAGAGCTGGGGAACAGAGCGTCTGAAAGGTCTGCTCCCCGTGGAGCTGAGGCAGGCAGGGGGTATAGTGAGATGGAGGGAGGAAGATGATCTGTGGTTGCGGGATGGTGTGGCAGTGTGAAGGAGGTTGGAGAGGTAGGGAGGGGCAAGGTAATGAATGACCATGTAGGTGTAGAGCAGAGTTTTGTAGTTTATTCTATGGTATATTGGGTACCAGTGGAGTTGCTGAAGGTCAACGGTGATGTGATGGCGAGAGGGTTTTTTGGTGATGATGCGTGCAGCAGAGTTATGAACTAGCTGAGGGACTTTTGAGGTAAGCCGTAGAGGAGGGAATTGCAGTAAGAGAGGTGTCAGGTGATAAGGCTATGGACGAGGATGGCTGTTGTGTGCGGGGTGATGGAGGGGCGGAGACGGTTGATGGAGCGCAGGTGGAAGTAGAGGAAGACCGGGTGATATTATTATGAGAGTCAAAGGAGAGTGTACTGTCGAGGATGGCATTATCAAAAAAAAATTAAACTTTATCACAAAATTGTAATTTTCTGACTTAGTCCTGTAACAGCGACTAGCAAAAGTATTGGCTCACTGAAATAACTTTTTGTCACATTGCCACATTCATGCATTAAACCTAAAGCTAAAAAAAACATTTTTTTATGATTCAACAACATGTGAGACACAATTGTAAAGTGGAACTTAATTATTTCGACATTTCATCAAGTGTTTACAATGAAAAGTAGTATTGCAAAAATATTGCCCCCCTGTTCTCTCAGCTCAGCCAACTGACTCCAGAAGTTCCCTTATGACTTCTGAATGATCCAATGCCGATCTACAAGATTAACAACAACAAACAGACCTTGGCGTTTGAAAGAAGCCACAGGGGCAACATAAGTAACTTGGAACATGGTGCTTTGGTCAGATGAGAACAAAATTGAACTTTTTGGGCTAAATGCAAAGTATTAGGCTTGGCCTAAGAGTAAAACGGCACATCATCCTGGAAACAACATGCCCTCTGTTAAACACTGTGGTGGCATCATCATGCTCTGGGGTTGCTTTTCTTGGGCAAGGACTGGGAAGATGGTTGGAATTGTTGGGAAGATGGATGGAGGCAAATGTAGGGTGATTCTGTCAAAAAAATTATTGGAGTCTGCAAGAGACCTGAGAATGAGTAGCAGGTTCACCTTCAAACAGGATAACAGCCCTACACATAAAGCAAAATCTACAATGGGATACTTTCCATCTAACGACATAAAGATGGTAGACAACCAAACTAAAGTCCAGACTTCATTCCTAAAGAGATTTTGTGGAAAGATCTGAAAACCGTTGAGCACAATCACTATCAAACCGTAAATAACTTGAGCTGTTTCGTAAAGAAGAATGGGCAAATATTTCTGCAAATCTTAGAGACATACCCAAAAAGACTTGCTGCTGTGATCGCAGGAAAAGGAGATTGTACAAAGCATTAACTCAAAGTAGAAGTGGGGCCAATATTTTTGCAATGTCTACATTTCAATTGTTTATTTGTCAGAAAAATATAATGAAGAAATACATTTGCTTTATTTTCATGATTGTGTCACAAATACAATTTCAAGCACTTTTAGGGCTTATTTCTGATTTTTCCCAGTACCATCAACCAAAAAAAATCCGGTGTGAATCATGTATTTTGCAGAGCCAGATATATCTGTGATTTACAAATGTGATTTCTAATCATGCAATTGTCAAGACATGATTTTTAGATCTTGAGTAAATTGCGAAAATACTTTTTGATCTTAACAACACGTGTGTAAATGTTAAGACATATCTCTCCCCATATTGGTGTTGGGTGAAATGACGGTAATATGTAGCTTACGTTTTCAGTTGCAGGAAGTTCTTCCCATTACAATTTACCACTGGGAAACACTCTCTCATGTTTCTGCATCTGTAGGGGGCGATGATGATTGACATGACCATTCAAAGCGCCGCAATCTCGGCTTCCGTGCCGTAGTCATTTTTAAGTCGACGATATTTGATCTTTTTATTTTTCTTGGTTTGAAATGCGGTCTGTCAAGTCACACTGCCGAGAAACATGGCAGGAACTCAAAGTTTTTTAAGCAATTCACCCTGACCCAAAATGGGGGCAATTTTCTGACCTTTGAAACACAATAAAAAAATTCAAGCGTTTTCAAGGATTTCAACCACCAGTACGAACCCTTGAATGACTGATTGGACACAAAAGAGACTATTAATTTTGACATTTTAATTTAGAAAAAAAAGACAGAATCAGGGAAATATTCTTGAACATTTTTGGACCAAACAAGTAATAAATAACTTGGATTTAAGCACTGTAAAAATGAGACCAAACTCAGACACGTAACAACGTGAAGAAACAGCCGAGGGTTATCACAACACGAGCGTTCTATTTGCAGTGAGTAAGCTCCCCGGGACGTAGGTAAGATCACGCTTTCGACGAGGTGCTCTATTTGTCCCGGTCTGCTGATGACGTCAGTCCTTCCGGTGGCGGGCCGCGTTTGAGAGAAATACGGCAAAATTGGCGAGGACGATTCGTCTGGCGTTAGACGGCCACGGCGAAGACGCTGACCACGCAGTACATGGTACGGTTCTCCCACCGGACTGTGCAGCTTCCTAAAAAAATACAAAAAAAAAAATTGTAGATTGGCGTGTGTTAGATTATTCTAAAATGTCATTGCATATATAGTCATAATTCGTGATCCAATCTTTTGACTATTGAAGGCATAGGTGGGCAAACAACGGCCCGCAGGCCACATTTGGCCCGTCAGGCTTTTTGATCCGGCCCTCCAAATCTTAATGGTCAAAATATAATGACAATATACAGGGATCAGAATGGAGATTTTCATTTTCAGCTGAAATAGCCAGGGTCCAGGGGCCGCAGGCCCCGGCCAGGTCCAGGGCGGAGCCCGGTGGGGGGCTCAGGGGGGCAAACCCACCCGAAGCCAATGGCATTTATCTTATTTGCTATGTGAAAATTGCACTAGAATGAATTAAATCCAACAAAACAGAAACCATGTATTTTTTTCAGTTTTAAGATGTTTAAAACAATTGGGGGATTACAATGTTACAACCATCACCATTGTTGTTGTGTTTTGATGATGAAGATGGACCTTGTATTTAGCTCCTAATCAACAATATATATGAAAATATATACATTAATAACCATTCATCATTAATTTGAAAATAGAATGCACGAACTGAACATGCTTAAAGAAAATACATGTCAGTCTGTGACAGTCTTCTCCAGCCATGACCACTTAAATTTATTCTTGATTCCTTTATCAATCTCGGAGACAAAAGCCTCGTCTTCTTTTCTTAGTATTTTCATATTTACTTTTTCAAACACTCATTTCACCGTTTGAAAAGACCGCAAGGAGCGCCATGTTTGAGAAAGCCAATGCTCTGAACAAAAGCTCCGCTGATTGGTTATCAGCGAACCTATCGACCAATGGTAGGAGTTGATCTATTTGTTGTGTGTTATAGATCTAATGCGCTGCGCTTCTTTTTGCCGATTTTTCTCGCGATCTCTAACTGCTAACTTGGGGTGATGAAACAGTCACGTATCATACCTCACCCCCCAAAATATTTTCTCATCGAATTTAGACGATTTACGGGAATGACCTTTGGGGTTCAAAAACAGCGGAAATCTGCGGATCCGCGGAAAATTTTGATCCCTAAATATACAGAACAGTAAATAAGGTACTACCAATAAAAACAATTTGTTGGTGCCAACTTTGTCTCTATTGTCCATCTGTGAGTTTACAACTATAGATACAGTATACTACACAATTACTACAAAATTAAATATGAAATTTAGTGCTCAAAACAGGGACCTAATATATAATTTTTGTTTAATACTGAAAAGAAAAAAATACTAGAGAAATACTACAAAACTAATACTACAGAAATATTACACCTGAAATACTACAAAATATACTACTAGGGAAATACTATAAAAATACTACAGAAATACAAAAATACTAAAACAAATACTACCATGGAAATACTTGAGAAATACCCCTGCGGAAATAAACTAAATATAAAACTGCAGTAATACGACCAAAATACCAAAGATATACTACAAAATTAGTAATACAGAAATACTACAAAATATTACTACAGAAATACTACAAATATAATACAAAAATGAAACTACAGGAAGACAACAAAGATATTACTAAAATAATACAAAATTTCTATTCCAGAAATACTACAAAATAAAAAGATATTAATAGAGTACTACAAAACTAAACATAAAGTTTAGTGCTTTAAAGACGAACCCAATATGTTATTTTGTAACTATACAAATGTAAAAAATATAAAACGTACATATTTATTCGTAAATGAAAGAATCGGATCGGCCCATTTGTCAAATTTAAAACCAATACGACCCGCCACTCCAAAAAATTGCCCGCCCCTGATTTAAATCATCGCATCATTCATTTGGTCATAATTATATAATCATAAAGTGTATTTTGAATGAAGCATTATGATTTGTGACTGGACTCTTGCCGGACCACACTCCAAAAAAACAAGTCGGGTTTCTCCTTTAAAGTACCAGACGCAGCTTTTAAACAGGTGCGCTCTTGTAGTCCAGAATTTACTGTAGTTGCCGTCACTTGCTTTTAAAATCTCTGAACGTTACCAAAAGCCTCTACAAGGACAGAATCCAGAATGTATCGCTCACCATCCGTGGTGTTGTCCCAGTAGCACGAATTTGCCGTGTGCAGGCCGGCGCCGCTCTTCTGCATGACGGTGCAGTTCACTGGCAAATAGAAACGTGGGTCACATGCTGCCGGCAAATGCACGTAAATCCGACGTCAAAGTCACCTATATACTTGAACTGGCGTCCTTGTTTAACCAGGTGAGTCAGAGAGTGCTCCACAATATTGGCGCTCCACTGGTTGACTTTGCTCTGACTGTAGTCCAGGCCTCCGATCACGCCCTCGATGCACTGGGAAATATCGAAGATATTGACTCGGGCATGAAAAATAGGTGAGATGGTTGCGGGGGGGAAATATATTCCACTGTAAAACCTAACAAGATAGGTTAATTATTTAAGCTAAACTTAGCCTCAAGTCGCTTGCATGAAAGCAGGTTAAACTTAGCATCTTCATTTCATTAAACTATGTTGACTGTATTATTGCAACAGTCGTTTTATAGCCAATTGTTTTATTGCTCTGGGAAATTGCCATCAAATTTTGATGGGTGAATATATAATGGCTGTTTTTGAGATTCTGAAGAGTGTGCAAAAATGGTATCAAGGAAGTTTTTGACAAAGGCAAATGGTCCTCATTTACAAAGCGCTTTTAAAGTCACTGAAGTCCTCCCAAAGCGCTTTACAATGTGCTTCAAACTTACCCATTCACACACACATTTTATAATCACTAGATTACTAGGGATTTAGTTGTTTTGGCTGAACTCTTTCCCATAATGCTCTTTTCCAACATTAGTTGTATTCTGTAATAGTTCCATAGTATGATCTTTCTGGTATATCTGTAGTCTTTTTGTAGTATTACTCGAGTTCTATTTCTTCAGTCAGATTTCAGTCAATTCATGTAGGTCTTTTAAACAGTCAAATTATCTGAAAGGGAGGACGATTTTAATACCTGAGATTTGTGAGTCCACTTACCTCTTTAATGTTGTTAGTGACTTCCTCGGTATTGAAAACAACCTACGGGGAAAAGGTTCGAAGAATTACTTAGCTTGAAATGAAAGGTGTAAACTGCCTGTGAATGAAAGGAAGATTCCAGTTCTTTAGGGCAACAAGGCACATGTCAGTTTAAAAAAAACTCCAGGGCACATCCCTTCCAAAAAAATCCAGCTCTAAATTTCATTTTTAGAAGGGACCAGTGTGTATTATTTGACCACTAGATGTCGCTGTATTGTGTCGTACAAGCGAAAACGAGTACTAAAAGCTATAAGGAATGATACAATCTACAGATACTCAAAGTGACCTAACCGCATCATTTTTCTTCTCACTTTTTAGTGTACCTGTAGAACAGCTATGTACAATACAGTAATCCCTCGTTTTTCACGGGGATTCCGTTCAAAAAGGCCTTGCGATAGTCAAGACTCACGAGTAAAGCATTTATGTATGTATGTATGTATGGGTGAATGTATTTATTTATTAAATACTTTATCATACATTGGAACCGGAGAACCAACAAAATGTATAGGCATAAGTAAATAAAAGTACTTTACTTTATTAAACGTTTTTTTTTTACAAAGTACTTTCAAATTCTAATGATAAAAATAATTTTGTCGTATTAAGTACATGATCCACTTTACCTTACATACTTTCCCGCCATCATGTGGACATTATGAAAAACGGCATTTACTTTACAGTCAGCAGCCCAACATGTTGAAAAAGACATACAAATATATATATATATATATATATATATATATATGGCTCTTGGAAGTGAACAAAAGGAGCCGGCTCCCTATCAATCAACAGTATGTTCTCTCCCAGATTTTTTTCTCTTCTGATGGGTCAATTGGCATTTTGGGGGATTCTGTGTTGTTGATTTTAAATTTGTTAAGCATAAAAAGGTTAAAACTGTTTTGTATTTTATCTTTTTTTTTGTAGAGTCATAAATGTTTAATTATACTTCCCGTGTTTTTAAGTGTAAATGTGTTATAATGTTAAGCCACACCCAGTACATTTTTACAGGAAAAAAACGTTTGTACATACATAAGCCGCACCTGACTATAAGCCGCATGTCCCCAAATTGAAACAAGAGGTATTTACAAAGAAAGACGGTATACCGTATTCTTAACCCCTTGACGTTCCGCCGGCCTAACTACCATCTTCAGAATAATTTTGCGAGTCTGTTTAATCCTTAACAAATAATAATGTGGCGAAACGAATGGATTACAAGAAGCAACGTTTTAGGCAGATTTCTATTTACCTGTCGGCATTATCATGCGTTTTGAAGAAAATAGTTTACACGGTTGGATTTTATGGACTGTTCTTGATGTAACAAAGCCATTTTCGTGGACATTCAAATAAGTTGAAGATGGCCAGGGGACGTCATGGTGAGTTACGTCAGCTTTATAGATTTCGGGTATCGAGGTAGAGCGCTCGTCTCGGGATCAAGAGGTCGCAGCTTCGATTCCCGGCTCCTTCGTGTTATATGAATCCCTAATGCCCCCAATAAGCAGGTAGGCGCCTTGCGTGTCTGACTCCCTATTGGTGTGTGAGTGTGAATGGGTAAGTGTGAAGCACATTGTAAAGCGCTTTGGGAGGTCTTCACTAACTTGAAAAGCGCTATATAAATGCAGACCATTTACCATTTGTTTCAGACAGATCATGATGTTTCTCAGATGAGTATATTTTGAAATAGTGTCAAGAATTTAAGCTTTCAAATGTTATATAGCATGACATATTTCAGAAACAGGTGACATTATTTAGAAACATATTTGTTTATCAAAAGTCCGGCGGCCCACCGGCGGAACGTTAAGAGGTTATGGTACGTTTTTTTATACATTGAAGAAAGTGTTGATTATAGAAAAGACGTTTTACTAATATGACGTCTGACTTCTTTCGGTACAGATGTGTTTCTTTCACATAAGCTTGAAGATATTTCATAGTCGTCTTGGGGAGACCATGGGAATTTATTTTTACGATTTTATTTGGATAAAAATGGAGATATGACCCGGTTTTGCGTGGCTTGTGGTGTCACAACATGTTTGCTCTACACAACATTTGGTTACAAAGTGCAATAAAGAAAATGGCAAAAAAAGAAAAGGGTACGGTATATTATTAAATCTCTTTCTGTATAGTCTTTATTTGAAAATATCTCATGTTTCAATGTGGGCACATGCAGCTTATACTAAGGTTCTGCTTATGTATGTACAAAATGTTTTTTCCTTTAGAAGTGTTCTGGGTGCGGCTTATAATCAGATGCGCTCAACAGTCCTAAAATAACGGTAATTACTTTTTTTTAAGTAGCGTTTCAAACACTGCTAATGTAGGCTGAATGATAAAGCACAATAAAGCATAAAATGTTATGTTTTTTCCCGTTTTTAACAACATAGTGGCGGCTCCCTTTAGCCAGAGGAAAACCAGAGGGTTAAATGTTCTACCAGCAAAGTAATTTATTTTCAATGCTAAAGTCTTGAAAGTTCTAGCAAATAGGGATAAGATAGAAGTGAATCAATACATTGAATTTGATTATAAATCCTTTCTTAAAACGACCCACCCACCCTAGTTTAGCTTCCGCTAAGATGATGAAGTAGAGGCAACAGTGAGATTCCAACTATTTGCATCAAGACAGTCGTTTTGTGACGTGTAACAATAACAACGTCATAAAGTAAACGCAAACCTCGTCGCCGTTATTAAATTCCTCCATTTGTGCCTGATGTTGCCGTTGCCTCGGAGCTGATAGCTTAGCAACGTCCGTATCGCCTCCGTTGTTCCTTTTTGCGCATGCGCCTAACTGCTAGCAGAAAAGCGGACCGGTTTGTTGGATGGCATTCTTAGAGCGCCCCGTAGTGGTCGCTTGTGGTCATCGATCTTCATTGACAAACGCACGGGACATACACAAAATGCAGACCTGCCAACATTACTATAGATGCCCAAGAGTGCCATGATTCAATTAATAAAACTAAATTAAATTATACAAAACAGCCTCAAAAAGGAACATTACAGTCAAAAAAACATTCCTTTGAGATCAAAACCAAATATTTTAATTATCATCATAATATGTCATCATAATTAAATATTAAATTGTTTTAAAATTTCAACAGCATACTTTTCATAATAATGTAATTTGAAAACGGCATTAAAAAAATATTTTTAAAAAAATAGAACCATGACAATTAAATCAAGTTAGAGTATTGTGGAAAGTATGCTGCTCTAAAATTGACATTTCGAATTAATTAAGATAAATTTGTGGTTAAAGTTTACTAAAGACTATTCAAAAGGGCGTTTAAGTTGACAAAATGTTAATTTTAAGGTCATTTTTATTAACTGAATATTCGTTTTAAGGCTGTTTTAATTAATTGAGTGTTTGTTTTATGATTTGAATTGTGGCACTCTTGGGCTTCCATACACGAACACTTTATGTTTTAATTTACCGCTTTTCGCCTCTTCTTTTTACCTATCGCTTTTTATTTTTAATCTTTTTAACTCTACAGCTTTTTCAAATTTATAAAACAACATCAAAACAATTTTGAATCGATCCCAACATTTCAGTATACTGCAACGTTATTTCGAGTATTTGTGCGTAAATGAACGGCTCCAACAAGTGCAATTGATTTCTGTTTCAGTAAAAGTTTGCCAATTTGCGCTTTAAAGAAGCACATTATGTCATGTTGTTGCTTTTTTAATGTTCTGGAGACAGATTGTTTTTCGCACGTAAAAATGAAGTGCGTAATATAATACGCCACTTTTCAATTAATGTCAAAAAGTTGGCATGTGGTCATGAAATCCTTCCTGTGTGGAGTTTGCATGTTCTCTCCGTGCTTGCTTGGGTTTCCTCCGGGAACTCCGGTTTCCTCCCACATTCCAAAAACGTGCATGTCAGGTTAATTGGCCGGTCCAAATTGTCCCTAGGTGTGAATGAGCGAGTGAGTTGTCTGTGTCTGTGTGCCCTGCGACTGGCTGGCAACCAATTCAGGGTGTCCCCTGCCCACTGCCCGAAGATAGCTGGGATGGGCTCCAGCACCCCCGTGACCCTACTGAGGATAGGCGGTGCAGATAATGGAAGGATGGACGGAAGTTGGCATGTATATATCACATACCTGAAAACCCCAGCCAATTGCTCTCCTTATAATTATTGCCATTCCCCGCTTTCAGTAATCATTAAACATACAAAAACAACATGGCATCTAATTACTCACAGCAAGACCGACTGTGCAGAATAAAAACAAAGATGATTTGTGTCATCAAGTTGATTTTAGTTACCAAATAAACAACACAAACATTTCTTTAATCCTTTTTCTTGGATCTTCTCCCACTTGAAGTAAATTTAGTTGCATTCCATGCAGTAGTGGAGAATTTTGCACACTTCATCTGATGGTTTGACTATGTCATCCAATTTCAATCAATTTAGTTAAATTTGCAACAAAGATGCCAGAGAATTAGTACCCATTGTCTTCCTATACTCGATGACATTTTCGTCTGCTACCAGTGACTGAGATGGTTGCAGCCGAAATGGGCACGACAAAATCGGTCCAACCAAAGGCTAGTGTTTAACTTTTCTTTGTTTTTTCTTTTGTTTTCTGGTACAAAAAAAAAAAATATTTTTTGGCATACACAATTTAAAATGATCAAATGTATAAAATACGGGGAAAACATCGAAGTTGACGGGTATCCCTCAGGCCCTTTGAGGAGAGCTGTGGCCTGTTTATTAGTGAAAATGAGTATGAATCATCTGCAGTAGGCTATAAGTTTATTATTTTTTATTTTATTTAATACTTCTTATTTCTATAGTTTTATGAATATTAATGCTATTAACTATTATTGCCAGGTCCTGCAAGGTTTTTCTGTGCTGACCTGAAAAATATCAGAATCAAGTGAAATATATTTTGTCCATGAATACTTAGTAATTCAAAATTGTCTGTCAGCTTCCTTTTATTGCGTTTTTTTCTTTATTTAAGCATTTAACCGATTACATTTCAGCCATTACTTGTTGCCGGGGTCAGAAATCTACCCGGAGGCCTTCACGATTAGTTCTGCATGAGTTCTCTTTAGCATAAAATAAGTGCCTAAGAAGCTTTTGCTTTAACCAATCAGATTTAGAGTTGGCAACACAAGGGCCTTCCAGCAGGCATAGGGAAACATCAGCGTTTTTACAAACGACTGACTGGGGAGCATTAATGCATCAAAGTGATAGTGCCAACTGCCATTAAACTTAAAGGGATACCCACTTTTTAAGGCATGCAAAACGTGTAAAAATATTACATGGTTTTTGGATAATATCGATATTTATTTCATCAGTATATTCCAATATTTTACAAGAGAATGCATTATGTATGATGTATGCATGTACAGATGCTCCCCTATTTACGACCATTTGACTTACGGAAAACGGTAGATACAAACATTTTTTTCGGTATTTCGAAAAAAATCCGGACTGATTTTTTATTGTGTTCAACTTTTTCCAAATACTGGACATTACTGTAGTGCAGGGGTCAGCAACCTTTTCGGTGCGGCGTGCCACTT
Source organism: Urocampus carinirostris (assembly GCF_059441175.1). Lineage (NCBI taxonomy): Eukaryota > Metazoa > Chordata > Actinopteri > Syngnathiformes > Syngnathidae > Urocampus > Urocampus carinirostris. The sequence goes on along the minus strand of NC_142362.1, from coordinate 27,519,097 downwards.
TCAAATTTCCTTGTAAATCAGTGTCCCACACTAAGATTAACGACTTGCACAACATTTTTTATAATATCCAACAGAGTTGTCATTTTACACCAGTCCAAATATACAACATGGATATACACTTAAATCGTATAACTTAGTGTTTTCCAACCCTTTTTCAACCAAGGTACACTTTTTTTTTTTATAAAAAAGTTCCGTGGCACACCGTCCGTCAAAAATGTTTAAAAATGAAGTCATGTCAAATATTTCACTGTACTACCTCATAAGCAGATAATTAGTATATAAAAAAGAAAATAATGCTTAAGATAAGAAAGAAATTTGCCTTATTTATGTTTTTATTTTTTACAGTGCAATCATAAACCGCTTAGTTAAACAAACTAAGTTATTAAATGTACTGTGCTACCTCAAGAGCAGATAATTAGTACATAAAAAGTATATAAAAATCTACTGCCACCTACTGATATGGATGACTATTACAGTTCCTCGTCTGAAGATTGCAAAAATACTGAATAATGGCCTGTTTTTTTTTGAAAGATAAAATTGGGCAAATTCCAGCGGCACACTAGAAAAGGTCTCACGAACACTAGTGTGCCCCGGCACACTGGTTGAAAAGCACTGGTATAACTGACCAATTAGTCTTCCGCTATTCTTGTTCATTAATCAACTAAAAAAATGAATGTAAATAACAAGTGGAAAGACCTGTAGCCATCCATGACTTCAACTTTTTGCCACAAGAATTAACCAGAATCAATCATTCTTCATTAACAATGAACGACAATCAATCTTGTTGCAGAAAATATCAAAACTTGTAATAACTGCAGCAAGGCAGAAGGTACGTGCACGCACACACACACACACATACACGCACACACACATACACGCACACACACCTCTTTAAAATATTCGCCATCAGTAAGTGGTTTTCTGTGCTCGGCTATGCAGTGAGCAATGTGATAGCTTGCTTCAGTGGTGGTGTTTTTAGCAGTGAAAAATGTTTTCAGGGTCTGTGTTTGTTTGCCGTACCTGGACACTGCGCGTTTTAATGTCTCCGCTATGTCAGACTCATCCTTGAATTCATGTTCATGTTTCGTCTCGTAATGACGTTTAACACTTGCCTGTGCAAGAAACAACGCTCTCGAGGCATAATGCACAAAACAACACGGTCATTTTTTGCACAAAGCCTCATTCTTCTGTCCACACTGGCTGGAAACAACGAGATGTTTTCGCTCGAGGAGCCGTCATGATTCACTGATACTGAGTAGAGCTTGTCCAGTCTTTGATTCCCTGAGCTATGACATCATCAGAGTAACAAAGGCATCTTCGCAAGCCTGTCACTATATTGGTTTACGTGTTAATTACAACATTTTTATGACTGTAGGGCACACCATGTTAAAAGGCAAAGTCTCCTTAGCTGGTTCTATTTCTGGATTTAATTCATACACAGGGTGCACCGCACAATAGGTCGCGGGTGCCCTCTGCTGTAGCTGACTTAGAACAACGCAGAGAAGCATACAAGTGTGCGTAGTTAATACAGCAGGAGGAGAACTTATACGTGTGGTTTATTTTTGGAATGATTACAAAGTAAAGCACACAGATAAAACAAAATTGAAAAGAAACTGAGTTTGGTACTCACATTTTTACTAGTTATCCATATCAAAACAAACCATCAATATCCTCATCCTCTGTTTCTGACCAGAATAGCTGTGCTAAATCTCCATCAGAGGGTTCCCTTTACGTATTCATTTTCAGAGTCACTTTTGATGTCGTGCGGCTCCTCGAAAACGGTGCCAGCTTTTGCGAAAGCTTCAACAACAGTCCTGGCAGACACGTTAGCCCAAGTGTCAACAGTACATTTGCAAATTGTGGGGTAACCTGTTCACTCTGCATGAAAATCTGGTGTCCATATGTCATCCATTGTGTCCACGATGCTCGCAGCCTCACTTTGAATGGCTGGTCTTAACCAATGTCCAGCGGTTGAAGTTCCTTTGTCAGGTCTCCCGGAATGACAGCAAGCACAGAGTTTATTTGCTTAACTTTTTTTTAACTTCGACTGTGATATAGGCAAGTGCAGAGTCACAGATCTAGAGAGTCGGTGATGCGTGAAAAAAACACCTGATCGTCTTACATCCACATCCTTCAGCCATTCTTTAATAATTTCCTCATCCATCCAGCCCTTTTCATATGCCTTAATGATCACCCTTGCAGGAAACATCTCGTTAGGCAAACCATAGGCCATAGGCAGCAGGCCGTGTCCATCAGCATGGCAGCCAAGCACAACAGTGAAAGAAGACTAATCAGACCCCATTGTGCAGATCGCTACAAAGCTTGTCCCTTTCTTCCCCACCGTGTGTCTCATCGGGATTTTAAAAGTCAGCGGCACCTCGTCCATGTTTATGATATGGCTGGGCTGGATGTGTTTGCTGAAGTAGGAGCAAACGATGGCCAGCTTTTCATTATAATCTGCTGAAAGTTTCTGCGCCGGATGAAAAAATTACACTGTTCCATGAATCGAAAGCACCAAGATGGAACACTTTGGAAAAGTTTAATTGGTGACTGTCCAAAAGTTTTCCCACTCGTTCTTTTGTCAATGAGCCACCGCTCAAGTTTTTCCTCCAATTTAGGCCATTTCGCCTTATTTCCACAGAAGCTCAGCTGCGTCTTATTTACCTGTTGGAGTCTGTTTTTCAGGCTTCCTCTACTTGTGAGCCATTGATTCATTATTTTTCAATGATCACGCGACTGCTTGGCTTCCATGTTCTTCCGCGTAGGTGATGGCCGTCAGTGCTTTGTAGGCGGGTCTCTGCCACATTCAGGGTTGTTAAAACAACATGTTCTGCATAATTCACATGCCCGTTCTTTTTTGTACACACCCACAGCTCACCCTTAGCGGTGATGTCTACACTTCACCTTTTAGCAGTGACGCCCACTCCACCCATTATCAGCCGCATCCTGTCCTCAACCACGTCTGTCGCCTAACATGAAAATTTGAAGAAAATCTGAAACTTGCATGTGCGCCTTATGGTTGGGAAAACACGGTAGTGGAAGAGGTTACGGGTGTAGTTTTGTGAAGAATGCCTAGGTGTTGTGTCATAGGTGCTTGCAGCAATAGTGCAACAAATTGCAAGGAGCTAAAAGGGGCAAACTGGGAAAGTAAAGCACGGAGAGCTAACAGGGGCTGACCCAGCTGTGAATAAATCAACGGAATGGCAGGCTAGCCTGCTGGTAAAGAGGGCTAACTGGGACTTATCAGTGGAAAAACAGGATTCAGATTCAGATTCAGATTCAGATCTACTTTATTGTCATTCTAGTACACGTGTATACAGAACGAAATGTCGATGCATCTGACCCCCACAGTTTCCTTGAATGTACAGATATAAATAATGTTGTATTGTATTTTGGCTACGTATAGTATTTTACCATAGTGCCGATAGTGCAAGAAGAGTAGCTAACCAGATGCGCAAAATGGGCAGTCAGGTTAACAAGTCAGGTCATGCAGTAAGCAGCCAGGCTAACCTACAGCAAACAACGAAAAACAGTCACGGCAACAAACACGAACGCAGCCAGGAATAAACCAATGAACACGGCAGGGTAGCCGGCTTCTTAAGAGAGCTAGCCGGGACGATCACTGCCAGGGTAGCCGACCAATAACACACATTAAGCAGCCAGCCTAACTCCTAACCAACAACGAAAAGTGGCTACTTCGGAAAACATGAACCAAGCCTGGAATATGCCAATGGACACGGCAAGGTAGCCGATTGCTAGCCTAGCTAACCTGGGCCAAACAAGGCTGGAAGCCTTTGGCAGCCCCGACGCTAACGGGAAGCTATTTGTACAATGTAATACCAACCTTTAAAAAACACAAAGGAAAAGCCACAATTGCCTAACTAAAATGAGGCAAAGGCAAAAAAAGGAGTGCACACTGTAACGGCGGCAGTTATACTTACCTCACACACCATTTAAAGGTTGAAGCACGCAACTCAGACAAGTCAATATCTGAAGGAGTCGAAAAAAGGGATTTGGTTATAGAGGGATTGTCAAACCCATTTTTAAGACCGATTATCAAGAAAAGCTGGACATCTCACAACTAGGAAAAGGGTTTGTCCACCACTTTCAGTCCACTAACTACAAGCGGTACCCCTGGCTCACTTGCTGCACTTCAAACATTATTGCTGGGAGTGCTTGCTTTTTGGCCACAGATGGACATGGTGTTGGAGCAACACTGGATTTGTAAATTTCACCTGCCTAACCAAGGCAGCAGGGAGACGGCAAAGCAGTGTTGGACGCCTACAAGCAATGGTAATCTCTGAGACGACATTTTGCAAAAAATCTATGAAGTCTTGGAATATATGGAAAATAATCACCCGGAAAAATTGTTGACAAGTCAGGCTATCGCTCATTATGATGTCTGCCTCCTGCATTTTCGACGGATTGTCAGAAACCGGCAAAAGTAGACGTCATTGGGTCCGTTTTACAATCAAAGCGAGACAAAAATGTAAATAAAATTTTTTATTATATCCTTTATTCCTTGTTTTTTCACATTATGTGCCTCTCGTTTTATCTTTAATGTGCGGTAATCTAATTTTAACGTGCATTTGTTTCATGTTCTGATGCTCTTTTATGATTTATTAAAACATATACTGTACTTTCCTGGGGCTGGAACGGATTAGCGCATTTACATTCAAAATGTGTCTCTACTTACAAAGTTTTCAGGTGACGAAGGTACTTGCAGAACTAATTAAATTAGTAAGTAGAGGTACCACTGTACTTCTTGATGGAACTAAAAGACAAGGATAATCTATGAGACAGAGTGATTGAAATCTTCTTGAGAAAAAGCGGAGGATGAATTTGGTGTTTTGGGTTTTACAGACACAAATAGTTACATACCTGTCAACCTGTACGTTTTTGCCATACAAAGTACGTTTATTATGCATTTTAAGACGTGTGCGACGTACAAAAAAATCTGTACGGAAAAACGCAAATTTGTCAATCATGGGTACCATCCGGTAAACACTGACTATCACGAAACGGCAAATCAATCAAGTCTAACTAGTTCGCCGCGGTAGCCTCTATCTCTGGATCGTTTTTTTTTCGTTGCAAACAAAGCGAGCGGTTTGATGCTACCGTGCGCATGTGTCTGCTGCCTGGGGATTTCCCCTCATGCATCATTCAAAAAAAAAACATGTACAATTATTTTGTATTTTGTACGGGAAAATACGACAGTTTGTACGGGCATGGAGCCGTGGAGGTTGACAGGTATGTGGGTACCATCCGGTAAACACCGACTATCACGAAACGGCAAATCAATCAAGTCCTCTATAGTAGCCTCTATCTCTGTATCATTTTTTTCGTTGCAAACGAAGCGAGCGGTTTGATGCTACTATGCGCATGCGTCTGCCGCCTGGGGATTTCCCCTCATGCATCATTCAAAAAAAAAAATATGTTGTACAATTATTTTGTATTTTGTACGGGAAAATACGACAGTTTGTACGGGCATGGAGCCGTGGAGGTTGACAGGTATGTGGGTACCATCCGGTAAACACCAACTATCACGAAACGGCAAATCAATCAAGTCCTCTATAGTAGCCTCTATCTCTGTATCCTTTTTTTTTTGTTGCAAACGAAGCGAGCGGTTTGATGCTACTGTGCGCATGCGTCTGCCGCCTGGGGATTTCCCCTCATGCATCCTTCCAAAAAAAAAAAACATGTTGCACTATTACTTTATATTTTTTGTACGGGCATGGAGCCGTGGAGGTTGACAGGTATGTAGTTATTGCACTACTGAAGGTTTACTTGTGAAATACACGGCCGCCACTCTTATTACTATCCGTATTGTCATACACACACACACTGTCACGTGCGCACAAAATACACACAAGTCACGCCCCCTCATCTGGAACCACCCTCCCTGTTCGCACGCACGCGCGCACACTCAAGCACTGTGCACTCCGAGGCGCGCCGACAAGACGGTCACCGACACCCGGATGAGCCGGATCACGTCCCCGGCTCTCGAAGCTCTCCTAACGGCCTCCCTCGCCACCCAGTCGCCTTCCCCTCCAGGTAGGACACGTCTCTTTCCGGTGGGACAAAAAAAATACCACTCTAAACCAAACCCAAAGGTGGTGTGTTTTATTAGTGACATATGGCAGCCGCTTCGCTACTTGTTACTCTGTCTTTTGGCGTGGGTGGTGGGCGAGAGGGGGGGCGCGATCACGACCGAGGAGGCTGAGCCGGTCGCCGGTGGGACCGCGGAAAGTTCGCCGCCTTTGCTCAGGTGCAATGCAGCAAAAGAAAGCGTTCGCTCGCCGTCGCTATTACCGCTGCGCCGTGGAAGATGCGATACGAGCGGCAACTCTCAATTGTGTTGACTGCTGGCTTGTACAGGTAGCCTACCTCTTCTTACGAGCTGAATTTGTTCCAGGAATCGTGCTCGTAGCTCGAATTGCTCGTGGAACGGGCGAATTTTCCCGGTATGAAATTCGTCCGCTCCTGTCTTCCCAAAAGCACACAAGTGAACCCTCAATACAGGGGTAGGCCAACTATGAACTGCGGGCCACAGGTGGCCCGTCAAGCTTTTTTTTCCAGCCAGCGAAACAAAAATGATAATATAGATATATGAATGATAGTAAATTAAGTACTACAATTAAAAAAAAAAGTTTGGGGGAGGCCGTGTGTTCCCCATTGTCATTTTCTGTGTCTACAACAAGACTATTACTACGGGAGTACTACAAAATTACTGCAAAACTAAATATCAAATGTAGCGCTTAAAAACAGGGACCTAATATATTATTTTGCTTTCATCCTGAAAAGAAAAAAATACTTTAGAAAAAAAAAATACTATAATAAATACCATTTTCTGCGCAGCTTATCCACACAAGGGACGCGGGGGTGCCGGAGCGCAGTGGGCAGGGGACTTCCTAAACTGGTTGCCACTACAGTAAAACTATAGTACAAAAATACTACCAGAGAACGATTACATCAGAAACAAGACAAAATATTACAATGGAAATACTACAAAAATTACTAGACAACGAAATAACAAATTTAGTGCTTTATAACAGGAACCTTTTTTCTGTACTTTACACCACAGAAAGTAGAATATATTCACTTTTTATTTTTATTTTTTTCATGAAAAATGACCAGCAAATAGTCTTCAAGTAAATGTTCAATTAGTTGTATTTTTAATAAAACCCTAAACACTTTATTTCAGTGTCTTCAGCCATTTTTTAGATGTAACAATCAAAACTATGAAATGAATAAGTATTAGGTATGTATGTATATATATATGACAAAACAACTCCAATTATGTTCTAGGGCTGCAAAATTTTTTTAAATTTCGATATGATTTTCGATTTAAAAAGAAAAGTGAATTTTTTTGTGCTAGTTTTGGATTTTTGTGAGTACTTAACCCTACTGTTGTACTCTGGTCAAAATGACCCGCCACTGTGTAGTTAAAAATCCCCTTGATCGATATTTTATTTAACTTTAAATGTTATGACTTTTTCTAGGTTGGTCAGAAAAATTAAATGTTGTTTTAATTCACATTCATGTTAAATGTATAAAAAAGTACAAAAATACTCCTTAAAATGAATACAACACTTGGGTTAATCATACTGACATCTTTTAAACTTATGAAAACAGCGCCCTCTTCTGAGGAGCTTTGCTATGCTTGCCGTCTGCTCACACAAGGCTCGAACCGCAGTGTTTTGCGCTTATGGACGAAAAACAGTAGATACGAAATTTTTGGGGGGATGTCGAATAATATCCGGACATTGCTGTAAATTAGATTATGTATTGTGTGCACCTTTTTTCCGAGTACAAGACATTACTGTAGTGCTTCTTTCCGCCGCTAACGCTGTGAGAAGTCACCCAGCATCCACCCCGAAGAAGAAATCCGGCTTCCTCTTCCTAGTTGACGTTGACGTTTTTATTGTTTAATGTCTCGTGCATCCATTCAATATGGTTGGTCTAAAGTGTAAAGAAGAGGCGAGCTGTTTCTTGTGAAATGAAAGTAAAATAAGAAAGCTTGATGCGGTTGAGAAAATGGTCGGATCGCTTTTTTTCGCCCATTTTTTACCACTGAGGAGGAAGTCGCCTAACTGTTGAACCTCATCTTCCAAAAGTAAGTTAAACTTAACTTTATAGAGCATATTATTTTATGAAATGTTTATTTTTTAGTACAAAACCATACAGGTTACTTATACAAGCCTAAACATACTTATATAACCTTAAACATACAAAAAATAGCACTGGAGCTCGTTCGTAAGTAGGGGAGCGCCTGTACACAATCTTACTATGTCACATCCCAATATGGATTCGATTTCGGTTAATCGTGCAGCCCTATTATGTACCTTTAGCAGAGAAAGGCCGCTAATCAAACTGAAAAATTACAACCACTGTACTGATTTTGTCTGTCCCCGAGTTTATCCACACATTCAAAATTAATTAAACAAATAGTGCAAGCGTGAACATTTTCTTCTGATTAGTTTATCAATGGGTAATTACTAATAAACTTTGTGTTAAGGAAAATTGAAAGTGACACTGGAGATGTCATGGAGGCTACACCGTCAGTTATGATACCAACACACAAAGCCGACTGAACTCAATTATAAATCCACAGGGATGAAAATGTGTTCTGCAGTCGTAGTGATAAGGAGTTCTCTTGGGCAGCAAAATTATTGGTGGATGTACAAGTAAAACGGCATTGTTATGTCAGTAGATTTTCCCATTTGTAAAGCAAAATAAGCACCTGGTCTGTTGTTTGATATCCTTCAAAATATCCTTAATTCGGTGATTTATTGTGTAATTTGACCAAGGTATCGTTTGTAGTTTCTCAGCTGCGAATGGATCCAAAACCACTGACCATGTCCATAGGTGCAGGTTAGATAAAGTCCTCAGTAATGACGTGGGGGGGGTTTTAAACTTCGCAATATAATGTGCCACTCGGTAAGACGCACGCAGTGGTGGTTCTTGCTTCGAGCATGAAGGTCTTGAAGTCGTTTTCTGACGTTGTTTTCAAACCCTGCCTCTTTATTTATGGTTTCATGCTTTTGTGTACCGGCACCTTTCTGCACGAAACACACTGAAGTTTTTAATATTTTTCAACATGTGTAAACAAACATTATTGTCTATTTCTGTGGTATGAATTGTTAGATGTTAACTCACGTTTGCAGGGCGTTATCGCCATCTTCTGTTAAGGGGTGGAATTGAACCTCAGTAAAAAATTTTCCTGAGCATTAACTTGCCAAGGCATAGGCCCTAAAAACGGGTCCCCGATTTACCAGTTGAGAAACACTGCTCTAGAGATAGTTGACAAAACATACCAATCAGAAAATGCAAGTTAGCGTGAAAGAAATGTGAGATAGGAAACACTACATTGTGCCACAGTTCTAAACGCGGGAATGGGTCCTGGGGGGTTACTGATGTGTTGTATTAAAGAGCCGAGCTGTATGTGGAGCACGCGCCTGGCGAGCAAACGAATGAAAAAGGGAGGTGGACGAAAGAGAAAAGCCTCCAGGAGACTCCCCGGTCATTTGGCTGAGGATGTGAGGGTTGACGCGAGGTCATTACGTCACCACGATGGCTGTCCTTGTCCGTCGAATGCGCATGCGGGCGTAATGTGCTTGAATGCTGCTGCTGCTGATGCTGCACTGAGCGCCTTTGATTGTGTGCTTGGCGGGGGGATTTCCCTCCCTCCCACACACCAGTAACCCCATCCCCTCCCTTGCCTCCGTTCGTTTGGTATGCAGTCCAAGCCTCTTGCAGCCTCAGCTAGACACCGTGTCACCCCAGTACACCCCTGCTCCCGTATCTCGCTCTTGAATGAACACAGCTACTGTGACGTATGCTACAATCGGTTAATCATTTGCGAGTTTTGTGTTGTATTAGATCAGATAGATAGATAGATAGATAGATAGATACTTTATTCATCAATGGCGTTTCACGTTGTGATGACAAATGTTTTTTACGAAAGTAGAGGTTGAAAAAATTATCTGCGGCAGAGGTAAGATATGCCTTAAAAAAAAAATCCAGCCAGACCCAAGGGTATTAAAGCCCGACACAGTCCCACCCTGACCAGTTATCTTGATTTATAGGCCTAAACCTGAAGCAAACCTGCAATTTCCTATTTTATTTGTGAGGACTATAGAGGAAAGGGAACTCATGACAACAAATGAAAGCCTGTCTTTTGTTACACGAGTTAAACAAGACTGTAAACATTTCCATTTTTTATATGTCTGCAGAAGTTAAATTAAGCAACAATTTTCTATGATTGGCAGATTTTTAATTAAGAGTTGATGAGAACATTTTAAGGCCATCCGTCATTTTGGGCTATAAACCACAGCAGCACTAGGTCCTTAAGAATTTAGTGCGGCCCTTAGAGAGAGAGAGGCAGAAAAAACAAGAAAAATTCAGACGGGTGAATACTTAAAAAAAATGCAGCGAGAGAGAAGCCTGGCCTCACCTGAATGAAAGGGTCAGGTCAGGCTCGGGCTCAAGATCTCACTTATGTCTGGTGGATTTCGCCCCCAGCGTAAATTAGGAAGAAGGGAGTAGAAAATATTTGGAATACAGCGAGTGTGTTTCAGTACCATTAAAAAAAACACCGGGAGCAGTCAGATAGTGGGCAGGGCACACCCTGAACTGGTGGATATCCAGTCACAGGGCACACAGAGATAGACAGAAAGAAAGAGGGAGGAAAGAGGAGGGAGAGGAAAAAGGAGGGAGACAGAATGAATGAAATGATCTGCATTTACAGTATATAGCACTTTTCAAGTCAGTGACTTCCCAAAGCGCTTTACAGTGTGCTTCACATTTCCCAATAGCGGCCTTGTATTGCAGCCATGTAAGACGCTAACCTGCTTATTGGGGGTATTAGGGGTTTAGTGTCTTACCCAAGGACACTTCGACATGTAACACGGACAAGCCGGGATTCGAACTGGGATCCCTTGATCGCAAGACGAGCGTTCTACCTCCTGAGCTACTGCCGCCCCAATTGAAAAAAAAGAGAGAGGGCAATAAAATAAGAGAGGAATACAGTAAGGGAGAATGAGGAAGAAAATGGGAGATCGTGATAGAAAGAGAGAAAGAAACACTGTGAGAAGAAAGAAAGGAAGAAAGAAAGAACGAGAAAGCGAGGTAGTGACAGAGAGACGGAAAAGAGAGCTAGAAAAAGAGAGGGGGAGAGGAAAACGGAAAATTACAGAGAGAGAAAGAGACCGACAGTCAAAGATAGAGAGAGAGCATCACACAGAGAGAAAATGGTGAAAAAGAGAAATATAGAGAAAGCCAGATATAAAGAGAGAGGAAAGAGAGAGAGAGAGAGAGAGAAATGGAGATAGAGAAATAAAGAGACAGAGAGAGCAAAAGAAAGAGAGAGAGAGCTAGCCAGAGAGGAAGACTAAGAAAGAGAGAAAGACAGAGAGGAAGAGAGCGTGTGAGGGAGAGAGGGGGCGGGGGGCATAAATCCTCTGATCATTTTTCGTGTCCCAATATATTGATGGTGAAACTGGCTGAAAAGTCAGATTTTCTCCGCCAAACTGTATGCACAGCCACCATATCTATTTGAATCAGAAAAATGTGTTTTCAGTTTTGACTGAGAATGCCAGGGAGGTTTCAATAAGTTCATTATAGTTATTATTGTTCGCAGTGATTTACAGTAGAAGGCACATTATCAACCTTCCGTATGTTTTTTTTTTCTACTAGGGAGAGAATCTCTGTGTTCCATTTTATCACTTCTGCTGCAATCATTATCCTCTAACAGTCAATAGATGACACTTTGACCTTTTAAAAGCGCCACTTTATTCCACTTATCACACGCGGCAGCCTTTAATGGGACAGGTTACTAACACGTTCCCCTGCCTCGATGCAAGATTATGATGATTTTATCGGTGATATTACAGTATTTTTCTCTGGAAGGTGCCGCACATCAGGCGCCATGCATTTGCGGCCCTAAACGAAAAGCTAGCTCGGCCACGGTTATGAATACAGAGACGGGAACGAGTGCGACGATGCGTTCAAGCTCAAGCATCCAGCTCGTCACAGCGAGGCTGCCAAATTGCCTTGATAACATCCGAAGCTGCGTCAGGAAGCACACTGGAAGCAGAGAGGCTGAGCCAGTGGCTCGTTGCGCATGTTGTTTGTCCTTTTTGAGGTTCAGTATTAAGCGGACGTGAAATTTAATTTGATGTGCTTCAAGGGGAGCACTCTACTCCATCCATCCATCCATCCATCCATCCATCCATCCATCCATCCATTTTCTTCAGCTTATCTGGGGTCGGATCACGGGAGGCAGCAGCCTCGGTAGGGAAACCCAGACCTCCCTATCCCCAGCCACTTGGTCCAGCTCATCGGAAGGGATCCTGAGGCGTTCCCAGGCCAGCCTGGAGACATAGTCTCTCCAGTGTGTCCTGGGACTTCCTTGGTGCCTACTACCAGTGGGACATGCCCTGACCACCTCCCACAGGAGGCGTCCAGGTCTGATAAGGATGCTTGAGGCACCTTAGCTGGCTCCTCTCAATGCAGAGGAGAAGTGTCTCTACACTGAGTCCTTCCCTGATGACCAAGCTTCTCACCTTATCTCTAAGGGAGAGCCCAGCCTCCCTGCGGAGGAAACTCATCCCAGCAGCTTGTGTCCAGGATCTTGTTCTTTCTGTCATGACCGAAGGTTCGTGACCATAGGTAAGGGTAGGAACGTAGATAGAATGGTAAATCGAGAGCTTTGCCTTCCGGCTCAGCTCCTTCCTTAACATAATTGACCGGTATAGGGTCCACACGGCTCAACTTAATGCAGTAAATGGAAGTGCTTTCAGTCTCTATCATCTCAGGTGTGTTTTTCTGAGTTAAATGACATGCTGATAAAGTTGCAACTATATATTTTTTAGCGTTTGTACAGCTGCTTGAAATTGGTGAAAAAGCTCGAATTTTATGTTGTGTTTTCAGAAATGAAAATGTCTATAATCTGGGGTGAAGTGCTTGTAATGCTTGAAATTGTTGCCATTAACCTCAACAAGTCTGCTCAAATGACAAATGACACTGACACTGCTCTCTGGTGGCTGTGCTTAGCCGGTGCATTTCTTCTTCCCTTGTGATTAGCAGCGGCTGTCATTAGTTTGTATGCCATTGTTCTATGAAGCATTTCCCAGCTGTAAAATGTAATTGGAAGAACTTTCTTCAACTAAAAACGTAATTTTACCGTAATTTTTAACCAACACCTACATGGGAAGAGACTTGTTTGAAAATATTTGCACACGTATTTTTCAGATCCACAAATACATTGTCGGTTTACTCAAGATATAAAAATCATGTCTTGATCTGGTCAGCAACAGCTCTTTAGCGCTGGCTAGTGGCTCCGTGGCGCTTGTCCAAAAATGTTTACAAATTAAAAAGAAGATTGTGGAGAAAATCTATTTTTCTTTTGACATGGTTTCTGTAGCATAAACATGGCACAAAAACTGTTAACGTTTTCCAATGCTACAAAAATGTGTGGAATAAATATTACCTTTCAACTACTTCAGCCGATCTCTCCTTTGTAACTTTTTCCTCTCCGCCCCTCTTAAAGGAGCATTATCACAATATAACATAACCTACAGCCCCAATTTAAAAGGGTAAGAATACAATCCCGTCATAGGCACTTTTAGTAACAAAGTAGCTTTTTTATTTAGTAATTTCAAATTGTTGCTGTGTACATTTTGAATGACACTTAGGGATAGTGTTTTGTTTTGTTGCTCAGGCCCAAGGTCGGGTGCGTTGATTAGTCAAAAGAGAGACAAGGGTGCTACTGCATTTTACCCATACACTGACCCATGACGGCCGGCACGGCGGCTGGTTGGTTAGCGCGCAGCCCCACAGTGCAGAGGTTCAGGGTTCAAGTCCAGCTACTGCAGCCTCCCAGTGTGGAGTTTGCATGTTCTCCCCATGTCTGCGTGGGTTTCCTCCGGGCACTCTGGTTTCCTCCCACTTTCAAAAATCATGCATGTCAGGTTAATTGGTCGGTCCAAATTGTCCCTAGGTGTGAATGAGTGAATGAGTTGTCTGTCTCTGTGTGCCCTGCGACTGGCTGGCAACCAGTTCAGGGTGTCCCCTGCCCACTGCCCGACGATAGCTGGGATGGGCTCCAGCAACCCCGCGACCCTACTGAGAATAAGCGGTACAGATAATGAATGGATTGATGGATGGATGACTTGCGGCACAACAATCAAATTTAAATTGTATTAATTTGATTTCATCTAGCTTATCAAAAAGCTGCTGTTTTATTTTTATGAACGCATGCTGCGTTTTATTACACTCTTTTTATTTCCTTGATAGGCGGCACTTTATGCACGGTCCCGTTTTTTTTTTTCTTGCATTTCTTTAATTTTATTAAAGCAACAAACATACTGTAATTCATTTATTTCGTAATAAGGTCAAACTTGATGTTTATCCTACAACAGAGTAGTTACATGGTGCATCTTTCTCTACAGGATGTGCTGCAACCAACTAAATAATAAAAATAGGAGGCTAAATAGCTAATGTAGATATATAAAGGATGTGTTGGATTCATTATAAGGCTCATATAAGGTGTTTGTATTTTTGCAGCTCCAAATTATATATATTATATATATATATATATATATATATATATATATATATATATATATATATATATATATATCTATATATATGAAAAACGGGAGAGGGCATGGGAGAAGGAGGGTGGAAGTTGGGAGGGCGGAGGAGGAGGAGAAAGAGAGAGCGAGAGCAGTTGTGCTTTTTAAGGAATAAAACTAGTGTAGCCTATTATTTTAGATTTTTGCAGGTACTTGTATTACTTTTACAAACACAACTTTTCCCTGTTGCTATATGATAAATTTTTAAAATCTAGTGAATTTTCATGACAAATTGCATTACATTACAATATGCAGAGACAAAATTATATAACTATAATTTATATCCATCTGACCATCCCTTCATTCTATATAATCACTCCATCACTCCATCTAACCAATGATTAAATAAAAATAAACCTCTAAATATTACCCTTCTTTGAAAATTAAATCTTTTACTTACTTCTTCATCATATTACAACTTTAATCTGGTGACCTAAGACTGGTATGTCAAAGATATGGCCCCCAGGCTGTATGCGTCCCGTTGGATGATTTGGTGCAGCATGTAATCTTCCTGTGTAAGTCAAAAAAAGCAAATCTTTAGCTCATTTCGATCAAAAGTTTTTTATTTTTATTTTAAATAAATACTAATGAAATTGTTCTTCCCGCTGCTAGAGGACAGTAAAGGTGTAAAAGAGCCGCCATCCAGTCTTGTTTTATGTCAAAGACAGTATTGTGCAGTCTGTCCTCAGCCTTAGTAGCCTCAGCATAATATTGTGATGTGATGTTATTGCGTGTTCATTGCTACATTCTTAATTTTGTATTTTGTATCACATTTTAGGCAAGCATATTATTATTCATAGCTCCCACTTAAATTTGTTTGCTTGTGATGTTTGTGGTAAGTTGGTCCAGATGTAAAGCCGAATTTACTCAACCAGTAAAATAAACAAATAGTTAACACATTAATGCCAAACCTGGAAATCATTTTTTTCATTGTTTATGAATTTATGTGTTATGCTTAGAAATGATCCCTTTTCATCTGTGATTATAATTTGTAGGGTAGGATTCAAATTGAGGCTCAATGATAAAGCATTGTACCGTAAATCAAAGCTAAATATTTTGTGTGAACATTTTCTTACAGCTTTTGGCCACCTAAAAACATTAATTCTGTATCTGGCCCCGAGCCAAACTAAGTTTGACATGAATGACCTAAGTTTGGGACGTCGTATTAAAGCTATAATCAATAAATGCTCTTGCATATCTTAAGCGTGTATGAACAAAATTGCTTGTAAGGTCACCTCACTGACATTGTTGAGGACCCCTGATGCTGATGACTCCCGTCAACACAGCTCATTAAACTAATCATCCCTTTGCCTTCCTGTCGCTTCCACCCGCCCTTCCTTTTGCTGCCCATTTTGGAAGGAGTGGCCTTCATTTCCTGAGCCGACGCCACCTTCTCTTTGCTTTTAATTAGTGGTCGAAGAGACACAAACCAGCGAGTTCAGGCAGGTTCACGTGTGGGCGCCTAACTTAGGGAAAAATGACTTTTTTACTTGCCACTGTGAAAAGATGAAAGTTATTTGGGTATTTATATAAAAATATGACAAATTGATCAACATACAAATAGTGACAAAAAGGATTTGCTCTCAGGATCTCATAATAAAAGTGAACTGCTAACTGCAGCTCTTTATTATTTTTAAAAGCAGTCTAATGTGCTTTGATGGAACAATAAAAATCTCCCAATGATCTTTTATGTTAACTTCCATCTTAAATTCATTACATTTGGCAGCTGCACAAAAGTTAGGGTGCGTTTGAGTGTTTGTAATTGACATCCCTGGAATCACAACGTCGCAGAGATCTGATTTAGCGGGTAGGCCGAGACAGCAGCTGTGAAGCGGAACATTATTGACCTCACGTTGATGCATTTTTAATGTTTTGACCACTTCTGCTTGCCTGTACATCTATAACACGGACGTGTGGTGAGGTTTGTGTCTGGTGAGGCACAGTCAGATTTACCAATAAATGAATGTACATCATAATATTGGTAGAGCAAGAAAGCAATAAATAAACTGTAACATAGAAAAAACAGTTTTATTGACTTACCTTAACACTTAAATGTAGTCTATGTGCTTTTTCTTCTAAATGATAGCATCTATTGATAAGGTTATTCAATCGTAGCTAAGGTGGGTGCCAAAACAGAATCCTTGGTCTCACTATCGCCCTCTGCCATGAGGCAAGTGAATTGCCACATATTTCATCTGCAGATGCTCAGCTTAGTAATAGAGCAATTTTGAACAATTGTGTGGTTAAATGGGAAAAAATCTTTAACACTGAATAAATACAACCACATTTTTAAGTTTTTGCTTCCATGATGACCTCGAGAAATCCTACCAGTGGCTACACAATGCAAGATTGACAAACAGCACAGAGGCCCGGATCATGGCAACCCAAGAACAGGCCATAGGCACAAGAGCTTTGGAGGCCAGAGTAGATCAGATTCTAGATGAAGACTGTAAAAAGACACCTCTGAAACAGTCATTGCAGGGTTTGTGGAGATGCACATCCAAGTAGCTGGGAAAGTATTCAGGAATATCTGCAACCTGTATGGTATTTAAGTACCCCAATCCTGGTGGGCCATACTATGGAAAGTCGCCAGGAACGACTGGGTAAATGTCCTGTGGGACTTCACCTTCAAGACTGACTAACAGCTCCTGATTAAGCAAGCGGACATAGTAGGGGTGGACAAAGCCGAAGTGGGTGGTGATTACCAGCTCAGTAGCCTAGATGGTAGGGCGCCCGCTTTGAGACTGGGAGGTCGCTGGTTCGCGCCTCGGCCGAGTCATACCTAAGACTTATAACATTGGTAAAATGGCGGCGCCCTCTGTTGGCTGCGACTGCATCGGCTCGCTACAACGGGTCAGGTGTATCGACATTTCGTTCTGTGTACATTGTTACAAAGAATGACAATACAAAGGAAATTATTATATTATTATTAATTATTGATTACTTATGTGGCCATCTCAGCTGACGCCAACATCAGGAAGAAGGAACAGGAGAAACTGCAGAAATACTAATGGTTAAAAGAGAAAGACCAGCTCAAACAAATGTGGAAGGAAGAGCCCAGTGGGTCCTCATGGTAGTGAGGCACACAGGACTGTAACCCCTAAACTGGAAGAGTGGCTTCAACAGATCCCAGGAACAATATCTGAAGCCTCAGTCCAGAAGAGCACAGTTCTAGGAACAGCTATGAAACTGCGCCGAACCCCCAAAACTCCCATGCCCTGGAGGACCTGAGTCTGAGGATGACACCAGAGGTGAGGAGGGGTGATTTATGCATTAATACTATCATAAAGCAGTAGCTCAGGAGGTAGAGCGCTCGTCTTGGGATCAAGTGATCCCGGTTCGAATCCCGACTCGTCCGTGTTACATGTCGAAGTGTCCTTGGGTAAGACACTGAACCCCTAAGACCCCCAATAAGCAGGTTAGCGCCTTACATGGCTGCAAGGCCGCTATTGGGAAATGTGGAGCACATTGTAAAGCGCTTTGGGAAGTCATTGACTTGAAAAGCGCTATATAAATGCAGATCATTTCATTTTCATTTCATAAAATAATGTGAATATTCTACTGTATATATAATATAGAATTATATATATATAATATGTATATAAAATTCAGAATGAAGTCGTCTGCGTCAGAGTGGTTCCGATTACCACACGACAGATGCAATAAGTGTAATGTGTAATCCTTCATGACATTAACACCTTATTAACACTGCAAAAGTGTGAAATTAGATCACAGTCCTCAGGAATTAAAGTCATCATTTACGTAGATGACAACTGTTTTTGATTGGCGCATTTGGATATTGCGTTGGGTTTGATTCACCCTGCACTCGTAGTTTTTCATGAAATGACTTGACACAGGATTAAATGAAATGAATCAGTATTAGATAAGGTAAAAAGTAAAAAATTGAAAACTAGGCGTGGCAAAGATATTGGCCCATTTTGAGTTAATGTCCCCTGCCCACTGCCCGATGATTGCTGGGATGGGCTCCAGCACCCACGCGACCCTACTGAGGATAAGCGGTGTAGCTAACGAGATAATGAGATGACATGAGACTTTATCCAACCTCATTTTTCTACGATCACAGCCACAAGTCTTTTTGAATAAGTTTCTATATGTTTTGCACATCTTGGAACAAAATATTTGCCCATTCTTCCTTAAAAACTGCACAATTCTTTTAAGTTTGATAGTGATCTTTTGTGCACAGTATTTTTCAGATCTTTACACAAGTGCTCTACAGGATTGAGGTCTGGACTTTGGTTTGGCCACTCCAACACTCCATAGTGTTAATTTTAAACCATTCCATTGTAGATTTTGCTTTATGTTAAGGGTCGTTGTCCTGTTGGAAGGTGAACATGGACCCCATTGTGAGGTCTCTTGCAGACTTCAAAATATTTTCTGCCAGAATCGCCCTATATTTAGTTCTATCCATCCTCCCAACAACTCTAATAATCTTCCCAGTCCTTGCTGAAGAAAAGCAACCCTAGAGCATGATGCTGCCACCACCATGTTAGACAGTGGGGATGGTGTTTTCAGGCTGATGTGCAGTGTTACTCTTAGGCTAAACGTAATCCTGTGCATTCGGCCCGAAAAGTTAAAATTTGGTCTCATTTGACCAAAGCACTTTGTTCAACTTATTATTAGTGTGTCTCCCCGCAAACGCCAAACGGGCCTGTTTCTGATATTCTTTCAAACAGGAATCTTCTGTTCCATGAAAGGTAGATGTATGCAGAGTTTGACTTATAGACTAATTATGCACAGATTGTCCCAGCTCATCTATGTATGCCTGCAGGTCATGGGCATAATTAGCTCAAGCACCCCCAAATTCAACCCAACCACGACGAAAAATTATAGCTTTTTAAAAACTCACATTTCCTTAATGAAGGACAGGATATGCTGAAATAAGATGAAAAACACTAAATAAAAAAAGTAAAACAAGACAAAGTTGTAAACAACAAAACTGCCTTGAAATGGCCGAGTGTATTTGATTCCTAGCACCGCTCCTCTTTGGCTCAGCTAGTGTGACTTGCGGCATAGCGGCAGACTCTGTGGAGGCTCCGGTGTATTACAGTAAGAGCATCTATACACAACTATTTTTGACTTTGTTATCATCAAACGGTATTAGTCCTCATTTTCTCTGCATTGAATCGAATGTAAGCATAATCAGCCTTGCTTAATTGTTGTGTATGTGTAAGCTATGCGTGTGGGTCATCATCCCACCACCAGCATGGACTATAACTTTTTTTTTCTGTTAAAGACCGATGTTCAGGTGAGAGTCTCTTAACCACAGTAACCAGAAAGAAATACACAAACCCTCCTCCTAATTGATTTGTTTATGGTTGTCAGTGCTACACAGTGGATCGCTTTGAAATAATATAATAATAGTAAGATGATGTTCACCAATGAGAAGTGACACTCTTCAACAGTGTTGAATGATCCTAAATCACTAAAATGAAATTAGTTTTTTTTTTCTAACCAGCCAAACACTCTTGGTGCTCCGCACCCTCAATGTTCTGAAAATAAAATCACCCTTACTGCAGGTCATCCAATGTGATCATATGCCTCTTGGTTGCTTCTCTGATTATTTTTCTCTGTATTTGGGCTAAAAGTTTAGAAGGATGCCCAGGTATTGGTAAGTTTGCAGTGGTTTTATGGTCTCGCCATTGTGATATAATGAATCGCACAGTGCTCTGAAGTAAGTGTAAATGGAATTCTTCTTGTATCCCATGCCTGCTTTTAACTTTTCCACAACTTTATCCCGAACCTGCCTGGTGTGTTCTCTGGGTTTCATAATATTATTGTCTCTTAGCCCATCACAGAGCAGATGCTTTATAACTGAGACTTAATGACACACAGGTCCACTCTGTCTATCATTGTTCGTCATCATTATCATTGTGAGTGGAGCTTATGTTTGTATAATATTTGAAAAGAAGCATTATCCACCTTTTATAATCAATCCCTTGCAGTGGCCATTGTTGGAATACTGTTGAGTGAAGATGACATCATAAACGCTCATGCTTCACCTAATCATCTATACAGTGCCTTGCAAAAGTAAAGAGTACGACAAATAGTTGTCCTATGCACAGATTTTCCCACCAGTCATGTACGCCAGCAGGTCATCCAATGTGATCATGGGCTTCTTGGTTGTGTCTCTGATTAGTTTTCTCCTTGTTTGGGTGGAAAGTTTAGAGGAATGGACAGGTCTTAGGGGTTTGATGCTCCCTCCATTTGATACTGTGCTCCGGGAGGTGTATAAATATTTTGGAAGTAGTCACCTAGGTCGACATGTATTAATCAGAAGTCCTTGGAAAAAGCCCTGGGTCAGTTGGCTGAGCTGAGAGACCAGGGGGCCAATATATTTGCAACACTTACTTTTCCTTTTTTGTTGTAAATATAAAATAAAAACTTAAACACGTTTTAATTACACTTCATTATTGTGTCTCAGATTTTTATTTCAAATTCGAGGCCTGAAATGTGGCAGTATGACAAAAAGGTCTTGGTGGAGCCAATACTTTCACAAGGCACTATACTTTAACAAGGGCTATGATGTCTATTTTATATCCGATTTGTATCTCACATCTTCTCAAGTGTTTGCATGTGTGAGTGTTTCTACGTAATGGCGCGTCATAGAAGGTTTAGTGTCACAAGTACACAAACACTGAACATTCCGACTGACTGCCCTTGAGCAAACAGGACATGACACAAAGTTCCGCTTCCAAGCTTAAACAAATGCACTTGGCGACCTACGCAATTAAAACATTGCTCAGAGGAATTCCCGACTCGCATTGTTATGTTTTTTTCCCAGGATTTTTCTTCTCTTTTTTTATCGTTGATTGAACGTTCTGAGGGGAAAATCCAGGAGAGGAAATCTAGCTTCACAATTTCAGAAATTCTTCCAGCATTTGACGCTGTGATAGTAACACTCCTATAAACATCAGAAGTCTCAAACAGATGTAAACAGAAACACAATTTAATTCTGTTTTTTTTTTATGCATGTTGTTGCATGCTTGGTGAATAAGTGACACATGGTGTCATGAACCAGAACAGGGTCAGGCCCCAAACGCGTGACGTTTCTCACAAAAGGCCTTTATTTTACGGGAACTGGGGAGTCATGCACGGTAGGCAGCAGTCTGGCTTGAAATTATGGGAAGCCAGAGGCCGACGAGATTTATACCAATTGCCCGAGTAGATATCGGACAGATGGGGTTGATACCGGACAGGACAGGACAGACAGGATTGATAATGAAACAGGATATCGAAATAAACTAGGACAAACTAGACTGAAATGAAAACTGGAGAGAATAATGAACAGGACAAAAGTAGACGTGAGCGAAACTGGAAATCAATATTAAACAGGACAAAAAATAGACGGGTACGAAACTGGATACAAATATTAAACAGGACAAAAATAAACGGGAACAATACCGGACAGGAAATGCCAACAGGAAACAGGACCGAGTCAAAACACACGTCTTGCTGGGCAGAGGTTCGTTGACGGACTGACAAAGGAAAAAATGAGAGCGCTGTGCTTAAATAGACAGAGAGCCAATCTGTCAATGAGCCGCAGCTGGTGCCACACGGGCGGGGACGATTGGGCGCCGTGGCAACCGTGACACATAGTTGTATATATAAAATCTTATTGAGGTAAAATATTTATTATATTTTTTAAGTGTGGAAAACATTTCTACTCTTTTTGTTTCTGATAAGCAAACACTATTGTTTCATTGTTGTTCACTTATGTTATAGCTATGACATATTTTATAAACTAAAAAGGAGACAAATACAATTGTCCAATGGATTTTGCTTAAAGTTTATCAATAAGACTTTTTTTCCAGACCCATATTGATACCCAAATCCTCATCACTACTAATGATAACAAGTACAAAAATATCCTTTACCTCTTTAAAGAATAACAGTAAAATCAAATGAAATCCCAACATAATATTTACACTTTGTCATGATGACTGATTAATTTCACCTGTCCCCGCTCGTTTGGCCCCAGCCGCTGCCGGCTTCCTGATTGGCTCCCTGTCCTACTTATGCTACGTCCTTTCACTCGCCTGTTGTCAGTCCGTCAGCGAACCCGTTTTCACAAGCCAAGCATTTTTGACTCAGACTCCCGTCGGTCCCGCCTTTTCACCCGGCCGTTCCTGATTTCCCCGTTTGTCTCCGGCTACGACCCGTTTTTTTTACCCCGGCTACGACCCATTTTTTTTACCCCGACCACGTTCTGATTTCCTGTCCCGGCTAACGACTAGTTTTTTTAACCTGACCACATTCTGCTCTCCCATCCCGGCCAACGACCTGTTTTTCCGTCTACTACACTACGATATCCCGCTCCGGAAGATCCACTTCCGCATTCGGAGCACGTTCCGATTCTGTGAGCGGCTTGCTTCCCGCGTCCAGCGAGCACCGGATCGCGGGCGCTGCCTTTTCCTGATAACAGGATATATATCTTAATAAACTTGTGATTGACGTTACGCATCTGGGTCCAACTTCCATTCTGGTCATGACACACTTAAAGGGACAGTGTTTGTTATTTAGGCCCTCCTAGTGGTATGAAAACAATATTTGCCAATAGGGTAAGATGTTTTTGCAGTAAACATTTTTGTGCATCTTATTTTGTTCTTTCGTAATTGGATTTTGCTTGTGGGAAAAAAATGCAACGGGGACCTATAAAAATGCTTATTAAATTGCATTTGGTATAAACATATCGCAATTATTAAAAGGACAGTGAGAATTGTTTAGTGCTATACAATATCATATAAACGTGCCTTTTTTAAGATACTCGTAGGTCGAGAAATTTATTTTACATAACATAAGGCTAACTTAAGGGGACCTGATTGTCCACCACTCCTACAGGTGCGGTTTGGTTCACTTTGAGTGTCTGTTGTTTGTATTCTTCCTTGTGCTTTGTAGCACTCGTTTTCGGTTGCACAACACAATACAGCAATATTTTGAGGTCAAATATTACACGGTGTCCTTTTGAATATTATTTTACTGCTATGTATTTGAAGAATTATTTTTATCTGATGGCAGAAATTATTTCTCACCTTAGTTTAAAATTATTTATTCTAGAATATGTTTTTAAAATCTTAGCTCGTTTAAATATGACTTAAAGCACTAAAACAATCCTTAAACATATTCTGCTGGTAGAATATTTTACTGATTTTATGTACTATTTGGGTGACATGGTGGCCGACTAGTTAAAAAAATCTACCTCACAGTTCAAAGATACCAGGTACAATTTCAGTTACGTATGTTTTCCACTGTGCCCAAGTGGGTTTTCTTAAAATATTTTATTTCCTAATTTTACTGTAGTTTATTCTAAGGGTTTTTTTAGTTCCATAAATAAGCAAACAAGAACATTTGACTTGTAATACACATTGTGTTACATTCTCATGACTGGAAGTCATGTCACATTTATTCGTATATAGTTTTTCATTACAAAGGTTTCAAAGAGCTGCACGGACCTCCATTACAACATCCCCTGATCTGAAACCTATATACACTCAAGAAAAACTCAAAAACCTCAGCAAGAGGAATGTAAAGAAACCTTGAGATGTCATGATTACCGATCAGAATCACCTGTGCACGCTCATTTGGCGCCAACCGCTGCGGGCTCTGATTGGCTCCCTGTCCCTATTTGGACCCACTCCTGTCAATCTCCAGTTGTCAGTCCGTCTGCGAACCTCTGTGTATACAAGGCAAGCCTTTTTCGACCCTGACTCTGACCTGTCCTGTTTTTGCTCCTGTTTGTCTCCGGATACGACTTGTTTTGTTCCCGACCACGTCTGCTCTCCCATCCCGGCTTACGACCCATTTTTGTTCCCGACTACATCTACTCTCCCGTCCTGGCTTACGACTCGTTTCCGCCCCCGACCACGCCTCTCCCAGTCTCTGCTACTGAAGATCCACTTCCGCGTTCGGATCACAATCTGAGTACGAGAGCGACTTGCTTCCCGCGTCCGGCGAACACCAGATCGTGGGCGCAGCCCTTCCTCTTTCCTTCAATAAAACTTGTGGTAAACGTTATGCAATTAGGCCCTGTTCCCGTTCTGATCTTGACATGAGAAGGGGTCACAAATGTGGTGATCACCCTTTCAGGATGACCAGGCTGCAATGGATGTTATAAGGGCATCAACAGACAATAGAACATCAACAACAATCATAAATAATAAGGGAAATTGTGCACAAAACAGTCCACTTTACAGCAATGACAAGCTTCCTGTCTCAAAATATCAACCAATGCAGCTGGTTCTAGATGATGCCATGCATCAGGTTCAAGTGCCGGCCCGATGGCTCAGAATGCATGCACCTGCAACATCCAGACTTGTGCTTCTTCCTCACTCAGCCACTGGAAAAGGCAATAAAACAATAGCATGAGGTCGACAACACTAATAAACTGTAGAATATAAGTTAGTCTTGAGTCTGGATTTAAACACATCCACTGTGGTTGCAGTTACAGTGCACCAGGGCCCAAATTAAAACTCTACAGATTTCTTCTTGGCTTTTGGAATCACTTGTCAGCCAGCGTTTTCCGAGCAAACGCTGCAAGCAGGAACATAGAAAGCAAAGAGGGGGCAAGTCCATGAAAACATTTGTATGCTAGCAACATAGCTTTAAAATGACAGAAGGCCAGTTCAAAGAAAACTAAAACTGGGCTAACATGATAACTTTCTTTTTCTAGTCAAAAGCCTCAGTGCAGCATTTTGCACCAGCTGCAAACCTCTGATGCCAGACATCGGGAGACCAGAGAGCAATACGTTACAGTAATTGAGACGAGAAATATCATATATTACTAAGCAGGAAAAATCTATTCTGGAAATGTTTTTATTCGTAACCAAAACGACAGATAAGGGTCAAATAGAACACGCACATTTTTGACCGAGTCAAAGTCATGACAATGTGTTGGACCAATAATCTACATCTGTTTTTTCAGGATTAAGATTCAAAAATAAGCATCCATCTTTTATCTCAGTCAGGTGGGCCTCCATCTCCATAATCTGAGCGGTTGACTCCAGATACATTTGAGTGTCATCTCCTTAGCAATAGAAACTAACTTGCGCTAATTTGCTTGGTTTACAATTAGGAATGCGAGTGCTTTCAAATGGTTAGAAGTCATAATTGAAGGCGACCTTTACAGCATTTACTGCTTGAAATTCCTCCCATGTGGACTGAAAGGTGAAAGAAAATGTCCTCATTGATCAGAGTGCAGCTGCAGCTCTGCTCAGGAGGCAACGCAATCGTTGATAATGAAGACGCGACCGCTTCCCTAATTACCGTAAAAGGGATGAAGCGAGCGTCAGAAAGAGGTTGCCGGGGAAAGAATTGGGTGCGATAATAAGAAACTGTTTTCATCTAATGGCAAAGCTGCTCTCTATCAAGTCAACATCAAGAAATGCATTAGCATGATGCATTATTGTCTTTATTATTGTAAGGGGAACATTAGGTGGACAGTTGCAGTGAGAAAAGCTCTCTAACGGAGAGTAACTACAATGTGCACCACCTTATACACCTTCCCAAAGTCCATATTATCCAGGTTTCTCCAATACACGTGATTAAATGGACAAAAATTGGGGATTGTAAGGTAAATGTAAACTTTGGACGGCCTCCAGTTTCCAGGTGGACCAAAACATTTTCAACGATAAAACATGAAGCATAGTTTATTTGTTAGTTCGTCAATGTTTTTGGTCTAACTGGAAACTGGAGGCTGTCCAAAGATGAGATTTACCAAAGTAAACGTATTCAGTGCCATTAATGGGTAAAGTACATTTTAGGTAGGCCCCGAAGTCTATCCTAAAAGGCTTTGGCTTCATAACCCCACAACCAGCGGTGGGTAGTAACGGAGTACATTTACTCCATTATATTAACTTTTTTAAAGTTTTGGTAAATTTTGTACTTCTATAAGTATTTTTAAATCCCTATACGTTTACTTTTACTTGAGTAAATTTGTGAAGAAAAAAACGGTACTTTTACTCCACTATATCGAAGTCGTTATTTCTTTTCTTAATAAAGCCCCTCCGGACTTCCGGTGGCGCAATGAGGTAGACGGCAGCAAGGAAAGTAGCTCTGACAAAAATCACTAAAGAGTAATGTAATACTTACTTGGAGAAAGACAGAAAAGGTATAAATTGTGACTCATATTAAAGACAAATTATTCAACAAAACATGGTCAAGAAGGGGAAACTTGTCGAGGAAAAGGGCGCTAAGGAGAAAAAGATCGAGGGAGCAGAAGGAATGGCGTCGATCGACGAGGGACGTGACTCGGCCATCCTCCACGAAATCCGTAAATTACGGCAAGAACACACTGAAGCAGCAAAGGAGAGCAAGATTGCGATGACAAGACTGGAAAAGAGCATCGAAGAACTTCTGGAGCGCACTGTGTTGCTGGAGCGGAGGGTGGAAAGCATGGAGGAGCTACATGCTAACACGGAAGAGCGAACGTCAAAACTAGAGCAATTAACGGTCTCCTTGCTCCAACAAACCACCAAACTAGCAACAAAGTGTGAGGACTTGGAGTCGAGATCACGACGGAACAACATTAGGATACATGGGATTCCCGAGGGTGCCGAGAGAAACGACACAATCGGCTTCATAACAAACTTTATTAAATCGAACATTCCGACAACCGAACATATGGATGTGCGCATTGAGAGGGCACACCGCTCACTGGGGAACAAGTTTCTAGGTAAAGCACTGCCACCGGCAATTATCGTACGTTTCACCGACTACATAGTGAAAGAATCCGTAATGAAAGAAGCATGGAAGCAGAAGACAACGTATGAAGGCAAGACCGTTTACTTCAACCAAGATTACACCACAGAAATCCAAAAAAAGAGGAAACAAGTAAGGGACGTTATCAAAAAGTTAAAGGAAAAGAACGTAAAGGCACAATCACCATATCCCGCCCAGCTGAAGATGTTTTTGGACTCAGGAATAAGAACATTCTCTACACTGATGGAGGCAGCAACATTGCTAAAAGAAATGGGGATCGAAGTGGAAGAGGACAACACGGAGACACTGCAAAAGATGTTGTCAAAGAACATTTGGACCACAGTGACCGGAATCGAGAGGAAGACAAGGGAACACCCCCATCATAGAAGGTGACTTACAAGCTCCTATGGAGCAAAACGAAGCCATATTCGGATTTGGGGAGAAAGAGTAAGGACCATATATGCCCTTTCTATTATAAATTCAATAAGTTAGAAGTAAGTAAAATACCAAGTAAAATTGTTATCTTTAAATTAAAACAATGTATGTATATATATTGGCATAGAGCTACTTTAAAATATTTAGTTAGTTATAACTATGGACGACGGTACAAAAGTTGTTCACGCACTGAGTGCATATTTCCAGGAGGGTAGCCACAACTCTCCAATTGGACTCTTGGAAGACATGGGTTTTTGTTTTTTGGGTGTGTTTTTTTTCTTTTTGGTGGGAAATTATGTGTGCTTGTCAATATGTTTGTTAGTAATTTGGTTTGTTTTGTCAATGGAGGTGTTAGTAGTTAATGTAGTGTTTCTGTATGCTTCAAAAATCAGTGAGACTCAATACAAAGCATGAGCAATCTAAATATTGTTTCATATAATGTACATGGGCTAAACCACCCCATCAAGAGAAAAAAGATATTGAATCAACTCAAGACATTGCAGAGCTCAATAGCCTTATTACAAGAGACACATTTGACCGAGATTGAACATAAGAAGCTAAAAAGAGAATGGGTGAACCAGGTGTTCTACGCATCCTATGGTAAAAGGAGGGGAGTAGCAATTTTACTTGGAAAAGGGGTGGCGTTTAAAGTCGAAAAAGAAGTGAAGGACAATCTGGGGCGATATATAATGATTATAGGGTCAATGGCCGGTAGGGAAATATCAATAATGAATGTTTATGCACCAGTTGAGGAAAAGGGGACTTTTTTTCAAGTATTAGCTAAAGTAATAACCAACTGTGCGAAGGGAATGTTACTTATAGGAGGTGACTTTAACACTGTACAGAATTGCAAAGTGGACAAGTATCCTTCAGTACATGGAACAAATACAAAGACGTCGAGGATGTTAAATAACATAACTAAAGAATTGGGATTGATAGATCCATGGAGAGAGAAGAATCCCCAAACTAAAGACTATACTTTCTATTCAAACCCGCATGGCAGCTACTCGAGAATTGATTACTTTTACATTTCAAGACAACATATGCATACAGTAGTAGAGTGTGGTATAGAGAATATTACTATAAGTGACCATTCTCCAATTACTTTGAAATTAAGTTTAGACAATGAACCCCATTTTAGGTATTGGAGGATGAATGTATCTCTCCTCTCAGATAAAAACGTAGTACAGGAAATAAAACGGTGTATAAAAGAATATTTCCAAATCAATGACAACAATGAGGTTTCTCCAACAATATTATGGGAAGGAGGGAAAGCTGTAATAAGGGGGAAATTAATAGAAATATCGTCCCGGCTGAAACGAATACGCTTAAAGAATCAGAAGGAATTGGAGGATAAGATTAAGGAACTAGAAGAAGAACATAAAAAAACACCAAATGAATCCAGATTACAGGTATTAAAAACAACCAGAAGCAAATTAGATGAACTTTTGACAAATAAAGCAGAAGGGGCTCTGCGCTTTGTGAACCAGAGATACTATGAAATGGGCAATAGAGCCAGTCGACTGCTAGCCTTCCAACTTAAAAAGGCCCAAACAGATAGAATTATATCACAAATAAAACATCCTATCTCTAAACAATGTTTAGTAAAACCCAAAGGTATAGCAGAAGCATTTGCAGATTATTATAAAGAATTATACAAGGACTCAGAAAATGACTTAGATAACTACACGGCACAAAACTTTTTAGGAAAACTACATTTACCAACACTAACAGGGGGGGATACATTAGAAATTATTCGCCCCATTACAAAACAGGAAATACAAGATACAATAAATAACTTAAAAATAAATAAATCACCAGGAACGGATGGATTCCCGGGGGTGTTCTACAAAAGCTTTAAGGAAGAATTAACACCAGTACTGCAGAAAGTATTTAACTATGCTCTAACAAAAGGAGATCCCCCCAAATCATGGTCGGAAGCCATCATAACAGTCCTGCACAAAGAAGGAAAAGACCCAATATTGTGTGAAAGCTATAGACCAGTTAGTTTACTTTGTAATGATCTAAAAATTCTTACAAGCATACTGGCAAAAAGAATGCAGAAATTTATAGCGAAATTAATTAGAAATGATCAAACAGGGTTTATTCCGGGAAGGCAGGGTGCAAACAATATTAGGAGGATACTAAACATAATTACGAGCACAAAATCTAAGACCCAACCCTCGATGTTACTGAGCTTGGATGCACAAAAAGCTTTCGATAGGGTGAAATGGAGCTTCTTACATCAATCACTTATAGCTTTTGGCTTCCCTCCAATATTTGTTGAATGGGTGAAAATTATCTATAAAAATCCGAAATCTCGTCTTAGAGTAAATGGTCACTGTTCAGATTTCTTTGAAATCAAAAGAGGAGTCCGGCAAGGGGATTGCTTAAGCCCACTCTTGTTTGCAATAAGCATAGAACCACTCGCAGAATCAATTAGACAAAATGAGCAAATAAGGGGGATATTGGATGAAGGAGGAACAGAACATAAAATATCATTGTTTGCAGACGACCTGTTGGTAATGCTGAAGGAACCTTCGTTATCAATACCACCACTGTTGGAGAGCCTTAAAATATATGGAGAAGTAGCTGGGTATTCAAATAATGAGAGCAAATCAATAGCAATGATGATATCAGGAAAATGTCCAACAGATGTGATTGAAAGGTTTGATTTTAAATGGACAAATAAAGGGTTTAAATATTTGGGGGTGACCATTACACCACATTCCACACAGCTGTTTGATGCAAATTATGGAATGTTGATAAAAGAAATAAGGAAAGATTTGGAAAAATGGGAAATTTTGCCCTTAAGTCTTATCGGCAGGATAGAAACAATCAGAATGAACATATTACCAAGACTATTATTTCTGTTTCAATCCCTTCCAATTCTGATCCCGGCATCCACATTTAAAATGTTAAATAAGTTAATAGCAAAATTCCTTTGGCAAAACAAGAAACCTAGAATAAAATACAAAACCCTGTTAGCTCCTAAAGAAAAGGGGGGCCTAGACCTACCCAATATTAAATATTACTATTGGGCAGCTCAAATTAAAGCACTCATCTTGTGGATTACTACAGACAAAGATGCGATATGGGTGGACATGGAGCAACGATCTTGTCCAAATATGCTGGTGGAATCGTTACCATACATATCAGTCACGAGGTGGAAGAAATTAAAAATCCAGAATGAATGGATTAAGGGAACTATTAAAACTTGGTCAACAATACAAAAAAAATTAAAAATATCAAGATCTGTGAATAGGGCTACCAAAATAGCGAAAAATCCAGACTTTAAACCTGGGGGTATGGAGGTAGGGTTTCAAAAATGGGCCCAAAAAGGACTGATGTTGATTACCCAAGTATTGGAAGCACAGGCAATGAAATCATTCGAACAACTCCAACAAGAGTTTGACCTACCCAGAAATGATTTTTACAAATATTTGCAACTAAGGCATTACCTCCAGAAACACGAGGAATGGGGGAAAATATGTAAGGAGCCAACTAAGGTAGAGGAATTATTAATATCGTATACAAAAGGACAATCAATAAAGGGGGTTATATCAAAACTATATAAAGCCCTGAGAATGGATCTCAGTAATGAGGACATGGCAGTTAAGGAAAAATGGGAACAAGAAACTAATGTAGCGATAAAAGACAACGAATGGGAAAAAACATTGAAAGAGGGACACAAAATAACCAACAGCCCGACATGGAGGGAGTTTGAATGGAAAGTAAAAATGCGATTCTTCTATACACCCTCTATCACTTCAAAATATAAAAATACCTCAAATCTATGCTGGCGTAACTGTGGGGGGGTCGGTGACTTTACGCATATTTTCTGGAATTGCCCTGTAATATTAAATTTTTGGAGAAGTATCCAGAGAGAAATAAAATTAATCACGGGCTGGGAGTTGCGGTTGGACCCAAAGGCTTACGTAATAGGAATTTTGCCAGAAGAATTACTATCTGGTCAACAGAAATATATACTAAGGGTAATGCTTCTGGTAGCAAAGAAAATGATCACAGTGTCCTGGCTGAAACCACAACCTCCTGACATAAAACAATGGAGAGACAAATTAAAGCAAATGTACATTATGGAAAAAATCACTGCAAAACTTCAACTGAAACTTGACCAATTTGAGAAAAGATGGAAGCCTATCACACAAATTTTACTTGATGTCTAAACACCTCCCCCTATTTATTATGTGTTTTTTTTTGTTTTTTTTTTTTTTTGGGTGTATATTTTGATTTATTATTTTATATATATGTGTATATATATATATATATATATATATATATATATATATATATATTTATGTGTATATATATATATATATATATATATATATATGTTTCTTTTTGTATGGATGTATCGTATGAACATTTATTCTTCCTTTCTATTAATAGTATTTTTTTCTTTGTTGTTTCTGCTGTTATTTATGAGTGTGTCAAGTGTATATATTTTGTGTTGATGTATGATGGAGGAATCAAACCTCTGTCAAAATTGGTGTGAGAAATAAAAAGTTAAAAAAAAAATAATAATAATAAAATAAAGCCCCTCCACGTAAGTACATGTCTGTCTGTCTGTTTCCGCTAAGGCGCATTTATTTTGACACAGAACTCCGCCAGGCTCTACCATGTTTAACCAATCAGACGTAGCAGCCTCGTCACGTGACCCTATACAACTTCAGTGGGGGGAATTTTGTTTACGGAGGAAACACATCGAAAATGTCGCTTAGCAATATCGACTATGAGAACACAGAAGAGCATCTCATCTCATCTAATTAGCTACACCGCTTATCCTCATGTTCCCCTTAAAAAGGATACGAAACACCAGCTACAAATTTCAATGCCTCCTTTGTTTGAGTTCATGAGCTATATTCTTGTTCCGCTTGCAGAGCCTGTTAAGTATTTGGGCTTTAAATGTGCTACTTGGTGCTACATGTGCTTCATTTATTTATTTGATTTATACCGTTATTTAATTTATTGTTTATTAAAACGGTGGCACGGCAGATGGGTGGTTAGCGCGCTGCAACACAGTGCAGAGGTTCAGGGTACTAGTCCAGCTACCACAGCCTCCCCATGTGGAGTTTGTATGTTCTCCCTGTGCCTGTGGGTTTCCTCCGGGCACTCCGGTTTCCTCCCAAATTCCAAAAACATCCATGTCAGGTTAATTGGCCGGTCCAAACTGTCCCTAGGTGTGAATGAGTGAGTGAGTTTTCTGTCTCTGTGTGCCCTGCGACTGGCTGGCTACCAGTTAAGGGTGTTCCCTACCCACTGCCCGAAGATTGCTGGGATGGGCTCCAGCACCCCTGCGACCCTACTGAGGATAGGCGGTGCTGATAATGGATGGATGGATGTTTATTAAAGCACTTGCATTTACATTAATTATTTTAATCTACTTTTAAATTAAATTTATTTTTTATTTATTGGATGGTCTTTGATAATTTGATGATCTGATTGGTTGTTAATGCCATGTATCTACAGTTACTCAGTAGTATTTTCACCATGTACAGTTTTACTTCTACTTAAATAATATTATTCTGAAGTAACATTACTGTCACTTGAGTAAAATATTTGGCTACTCTACCCACCTCTGCCCACAACAGTGAGCTCACCTAATCGTTTCTACTTTTCCGCTGTACAGGTTTACCTCACAAAGTCCAGACAACTTCTGCATTATGTGAAGCTTGAATCACGTCAAGGATGGAAACAACGGTTCCTGGGGAAGAAGTAGAAGTTGCCGACTGCCGCTGAACCGCGTTTCCTCTCGTCTGATCACGCCGACAGTGGGCTGATTCGAGGCGAGCGATGGACGTGGTCGACGACCTAAACCTCTCCTTTCTGCTGGAGCACGAGCGCGATAGCATCCTGAAGGTGCTGCAGAAGGACGAAAAGCTGAGGAAGCGAGAGGAGAAGCGGATACGGTAAGAACGGCGCTTCGGAAAATACATTCTTACCCCATTGCTCAAATCGTGTTTCCCTTGGCAACAGTATCCAGAGCACCAGAGGCAAAAAAATGTTACCAAATACATGGGCAAAAGGTCGAAAGTCCTAAATGTCATTCGGAGGTATTCGTAGTCCGGGAGGTCAGGCAAGGGTTTGGCACACCGAGTAGACAATAACTATGTGACATGGGTAATTGGAATGTGACGAGAAATGCAATGAACTAACAAGAAAACAAGGAGGTGGACGAGTCATGATAGTAGGAAAAAATGCTGGGATATCAAGACGAGTGAAAACAGCTGTGAGAAGGAAATTTTAACTTTAAAGTGTGTGACCGAATTATGTAAGGTCGAGGAAGAGGGAGAACATACGGAAAAACATAAGTCAGAGTGCAGCAAAATGACACTGCCAGGGGGCAGCAAGTTAAAGAGATGGTGGCCTGGGTGAAAGCAGTCATTTAAAATGTTGTTGGCTCTACGGCAGTATCGCCGGCCACCAATTTCCTCCAGACGGGGTAGGGAGCAACCGATTATTTTCTGGGCCTTGTTGATGACTCAGTAATATTTTCTAGACTAGTCTAATTATTTTTTTCATTCCTCCAACAGGAAGATGAAGAATGAACTGCTGGAGATCAAACGTAAAGGCTCGCGGCAGCCTCGAGAGCCAGAGGAGCGCCAGTGTGCCCGTTGCGTCAAAACGTTGGGCCTAATCTTCAACCGCGGCGAGCTATGCGACGAGTGCCAGCTGCGCGTGTGCAGCGAGTGCCGCGTCTCCACTCCAAAGCCGCGTCAGTGGAGATGTAACGTGTGCGCTAAGATCTCGTAAGTGGCCGCCCAGTAACAGCATGTCACAAAAGTGAGTACCCCCATCACATTTCTGCAGAAATTTTGTTATAACGTGTAATAAAACATCACTGAAGAAACATCGCTTTGACACAATGAAAAAGTATGTACTGTAAACCAAGGCTATGGCTTACTGAAAAGATATCCTATGATCTGATGAGACAAAGATTAATTTTTATGGCTCAGATGGTGTAAAGCATGTGTGGCGGCAACCAAGTGAGGAGAAAAACATGCTTGTGACATACCTAAAGTCAAGCACGGTTTTGGGAATGTCATGGTTTGGGGCTCTATGAGTGCAACTGGAATTGGGGGGTTGCATTTTATTAAGGGAAATACAAACTCAAGTATGTACCGTGGAATACTGGAACAGAGAATGATCCCTTCCCTCCAGAAACTGGGTTACAGGGCAATGTTCCAGCCTGACAATGACTTCAAATACAGTTCTAAGATAACCAAGGCTTTTCTTAAGGGATAAAGGGGATGGACTGGCCAAGCTTGTCTCCAGATCTAAACCTAAAAGAACATCTTTGGGGCATCCTTAGGCGGAAGGTGGAGATGTGCAGGATATCGAATATCCTCCAGCTGTGTCATGTTGTCATGGAGGAGTGAAAGAGCATTCCAGTAGCAATTTGTGAAGCTCTGGTGAAATCCATGACCAGGGGGATTAAAGTGGCTCTGCAAAGTCACAATATATTGAACTTTGGGAACTTTTACCTAAGGGTTCATTCACTTTTGTTAACAGGGGTTTACCCAGACATGGGACCAAGTCACACATGTGCAAGTCTCAAGTAAGTCTCAAGTCTTCACCTTCAAGTCCCAAGTAAGTCCCAAGTATTTTTTTCTTGGGCAAGTCAAGTCACAAGTCAAGTCCCGAGTCTTAGATTGCCAAGTCCAAGTCAAGTCACAAGTCATAAAAACAGCGACTCGAGTCGACTCGAGTCCAAGTCACTAAGTCTCAAGTCCCCATGTCTGGGTTTACCTACTAATGGTTATACATGTAATAGTTTCTTTGAGGGTAAAAAAAAATGTACGCTGCTATAAAATCTTTACACAGACTACCTTTCATTGTGTCGATGTGATGTTTTCATTGTTGTTATATTAAACATTATGTGCAGAAATGTGAAGGGTATACAGTAATATCTTGGTTATCGCGGTTAATGGGGACCAAAACCACCCGCGAAAAGTGAAAATCTGCTAAGTAGCGAGGCCCTTCAACAATGCTTGAAATAAATTTTATATATATATATATATATATATATATATATATAAATATATGGGCTCCAGCCCCCCCGCGACCCTAATGAGGATAAGCGGTACGGATGATGAGATGAGATGAGATATATATATATATATATATATATATATATATATATATATATAATTTTTTTAAAAATTATTTTATTTTATCATTATTTTTTATACCCGCGAAGCTCTGAACCTGCGAACGTGGAACCACAAAGTAGCGAGGTCCCACTGTACTCAATTTTGCCACATGCCCAACGTTCTGTGCATGTTTATATCCGTGTTCACGTTGGTTTAGGACACAAGTGTCAAACAAACGACCTGCAGGCCGGATCAGGCCCGCCAAGGATTTTAATCCGGCCCGTGACACACCGCTGTGGTAGCCCAAGACAAAAATAAGCTGCAGTCTTAAATATGTCTGCTCAATGTCGTCAAAGCCAGGCGCCACTCGCAAAGCAATTGGAGCTGTAGTTCTTCTCTCTTTTCCTTGCTCTCTCTCATTATTTCTCTTTTCTTTTTTAATTTCTCTTTGTTCTCTCCCTCTCTTTTTTTTCTTTGTCACTCTCTTTATCCCCTTTTTTTACTATCTTCCTCTCTGTGTTTCTCTCTTCTTTTATCTTACTCTCTCTTTCTTTATTTTTTTTAATTTCTTAATGTTCTTTTTTCTCTTTCTGTCTCTTTCTCCTATTTCTTCACCTGGCTTAAAACCCGCTCAACCGGGGGTATCCGACTGTTTAATTTTATTAAAAGCATTTCAATTTCTGCCAAGTGCTTTGAATGTCAAAGTGAAGACATTTAATGAAGCGCGGGTAAAAGGCATGAGTAACAATGACTACCTTTGGTAGCCAAATTCCTTGTCATCTAATTAGTGACACATGAATGAATAAACAAGATTTCCACTGTTCCCATGGAGTAAGATCATGGTCTTGGCAGAATTCAGCTCGGAAATGTCTTGGAAAAGTAACCCATTTTGTCGCGATTAAGACACTTGTCCCCAGCGGTCAATCTCAATTTACAACCGGAGCAGTCAATATTAATTACATTTGCATTAACAAATACACACGGGTGTGACAAAAATCATCATATATACTGATGCTTGGAATCTTTCTAACAAGTAGATGATTAAATATTTTAGCGTGGCAGTAGGTGACTAATTATTGGGTATAATTTTCTTATCGGGCCTAAATCTGTGACGTCAAATTCGGCTTCAGTCTGATAACTGTCAGCCCTAAAATTTTCTTGTACCCCTCCCTCCTTAGATAGTAACTAATGTTGGCATGTATAATGATTTATTTTTAATGTAGTAGTAGATGAAGCAGTAGCAATACTTGATCTCCTCTCTGTCATTTTGTCATGTGTGTGAGGGATGTGAAAGCTTAAAATCACAGCAAGTGTAGAGGCTGTTGTGATTGTATGGGATTCTGAATTTAGGTCAGTACAGTACATTGAGTTATGTTTTGAGAAAGTTTTGTTACAATCTTGTGTATATGTTATTACTAATTTAATTCATATTGGCTGCTGCGCTAGTTGATTGAAAATGTAAGGTCTTGACAGAGTCTGCAAACCAATGTCTTAATCATAGCACAATGTGCTGCTTTTCTGTGAGAGACATTTCCCTGCTGATTCTGCCAAGATCGCAATCGTACACTTTTGTGACAGTGGGAATCTCATTCCTCTATTCACGAGTGTCATTAATTAGATGACAAGGCATTTGGTTAGTAAAGGAAGTTATAGTAACTCCCACCATTTATCCACCTTCGTTGAATTTCTTTACTTTGGCATTCAGAGCTGTTGGCAGAAATCAGATCCCGTTACCACCCACCACTTGCCTTAGCGATGCTTTGTATCTAGCAAACAGTCGTATTCTTCTGGTCCGCACCAGTTCTAAGCCAGCTGCTAGGCCGTGCCCCCAGAGAGGGTGTACCGCTGCGTCAACGTGGGGCCTCTACATGCATCGCAGGGAGATTCGGCGGAAAGGTTTAGCACGTGTTCGAAGACGCCACAGGCGACAGCATTTAATTTCTAATCTTGGTAGAAAATGTCTTGCAAAAACATCTACAACCAGTTCAGGGTGTCCCCTGCCCACTGCCCGCGGATGGCTGGGATCGGCTCCAGCACCCCTGTGACCCTACTGAGGATAAGCGGTGCAGCTAATGGATGGATCTACCATCTGCTAGATATATTTTCTCATTTTATTAAAGAAACAAGAATAAATGTCTTAAAATAAATAAAAATATTACACCCAAAATAAGCATAATGTTTTGCCAGTGTGGTGGCCCCCCAGTGAAGTCACTCAAATCTTTCTCACTCAATTTATCTCTTATGCAGTTTTCCAGCATATTGGGGTACATCTCCCTATTGCTCTTTTAAAGGGCAATGGTCTGTAGATGGCTTTCTTTTACATAGGACAAAGCAGTAAAGCATGAATAACAGAAACTGTTTAAACCATTTAAAATGCAAGGCTGGGACGAATTTGGCAAGAATTTGACTAACAGCTTGATGTGTGTCACGTGACCAATGGTGCTTACATTAAACATATGCGAACATTCCATGTAAAAATTCAGATTAGAAGCTTTTTTTAATTTACCAGATGTGTTTTTATATTCTTAATAGTTTCTAAGATAGCCAGACTTTTGGAACACCCTGTATTGTCTTTGACACAAAACCAGGCTGGAAATCGGTACTTTTACACCTTTAAAGCCCTGTAGTGGTGGGAAGGAGCATTTGGTCTGTATACTATTAAAAAAAAATCATAGCTTGTGATCAAAATGAGCTAGAGACGCTAGAGAATTGCTATTTTTGAAATACTCCGAAATTTACAGCGGGCCGGACTCGGCCTACGGGCAGTATTTTTGACACGCCAGTCAATTCTGTCTGTTTCCATTGCGTTCAGGGAGTTGAAGGTGGTGACAGGCGAGTGGTTCCTGGAAGAGCGATCAAAACGCTTTGAGCACAAACTGTTGAGCAGCGACATGGTTAAGCAAACCATCCTGAGCAGCCCAACAGGTGAATTTCACTTATTCACTTCTCCTGTAATTTTTTTGTAAAACACATTAAACTGAAGTGTGTTTTACCCCAAGTCACCCAGGATACCAAGTCTCCAGAAAACTTGAAGCTACGTCCTGGGGCGGTCAATACTGGCACACCAAAATCCGGCAGGAGTTCCAAAAATCTTGTGGACGGACTGAGAAAAAGAGGGTAAAATCAAAGATATTACTAGTTCGGCTGGGCTGTAAATCAAATCGATTATATGCAATCGTCGTTTCAAAAATTGTCATTTTTAGAAATGTTCTACATCGTGAAATTTAAAGTAGAAATGAAAGTTGTTGCTAATTATTGATCGATTAGCAACTAGTGAAATTCAGCGTTTAACTGAGTAGACAAAAGCTGTAAACATTTTTTGCTAGAGCTTTAAGTGTGATGATTAGTTTAAACTGATTCATAAAAAGCCGTTGTATGAAAATAATTCAAAATTGTAACTTTTAATTTTTTTAAGAAACGAGTTAATAATCAAAATCCATCTGTTGACAGTATGATGACATCAATATTTCTCAGGGCTCAGCTGACAACCAATTGCATTGCCAAGCGAACGTGTTGGCCCTTCCAGATTTTTTTGTAATTTTGCCACATTTCAGGCTTCAAATTTTTACTCAAGAACATGAAAATATTTTTTAAGGATCAACAACATGTGAGAACCAATAGTGAGGTGGAACAAAATTATTGGCGGGGCAGTGGCTCAGGAGGTAGAGCGCTCATCTTGGGATCAAGAGATTGCAGTTTGAATCCTGGCTCCTCTGTGTAACATGTCGAAGTGTCCTTGGGCAAGACACTGAACCTCTAATGCCCCCAATAAGCAGGTCAGCGCCTTACATGGCTGCACAGCCGCTATTGGGAAATGTGAAGCACACTGTAAAGCGCTTTGGGAAGTCTTGACTTGAAAAGCGCTATATAAATGCAGATCATTTCATTTCATTTATTTTAACATTTCAGGTTATATTTACAACAACAAAATGAAAAGTAGATGTTGCAAAAATATTGGCCTCCTATTTCAGCTGAGCCAACTGACTTCAGAAGTTCCTTGGGGACTTCTAAATGACCTAATGTAAACCTAAATGACTAATTTCGCAACATTTACATATCCCCTGGACCACAATATCAAATGAAAAGAGCATTAAACCCCTAAGACCTGTCCATTCGTCTAAACTTTCCACCCAAACAAGGAGACACAACCAAGAAGCCCATGATCACATTGGATGCCATACAGGCATACACGACTGAGGTGGGAAAATCTGTGTATAAGACTATTATTAGTCATACTCTTTACTTTTGCAAGGCTCTGTATAGATGATTAGGTGAAGCCTGAGGGTTTACGATGTCATCTTCACTCAACAGTATTCTCACGATGGTAGTCACAAGAGATTGATTAAAAGTGGTTGCTTATTTGCAAATATTCTACAAACATAAGCTGCACTCAGTGTTTAAACTGTTTGTGGCCCATACAATATATTAACCAAAGTATCAATAAAAATAATTACAATATTTAGGGATGCTTTTCTAATTGTGTGTGTACTGTACACATTTTAGCAGAAGCTTAACACCTCTTGGAATAAAGCGCTCAGGCAAGATTAGCGTCCAAGCTCCACTTAAATCCAAAAACCTGAAACATACAATTAAAATACACCGAGTCCGACACCACACCACAAACGATTGCCAAACTTAATATTAAAAAGCAGGGGTCGCCAATGTCATAGCCCCCTGAGAACACCTAAGTCGCTCGCGGACAGGTTCTGAAAATATCTCATCAGTAATGGGTCGTTGCAATTTTCTAGTCAATTTGAGTCCTAACTGACGTGATGTTTTAGTGGTTGACTCAATTTATAAGAATTTCAACCTGGTAATAACATAGTAACAAAATATGATGTTATTTTAGAAATGTTAATTAAAATGGTAGCCCTTTGCAACAATCAGTAACAAAATGTAGCTCTCAGCTTCAAAACAGTTGGTGAACCCTGTTCCACAAACTGATAACTGATAATTGTACTCAGATGCCCTAATTTGTCATTATTAGTTCAATTACCAATCACCCGACAATTATCGTGCATTCCTAATACAGTAATACCTCGTTTATCGCGGTTAACGGAGAACCCCCTGCGAAAAGTGAAACCCGTCGCACCTTGATTTAGAATAGAATAGAATAGAATATACCTTTATTGTCATTGTTACAAATGGGCTAACATATTGTGACAACGAAATTGGGCATGACACTCCAGTTTTACACATAGTGAGGGTATAAGCAAGAAGATAAAGGAACAGAGATTTAAGCCCCGTGCGTCAAACTCGAGATGACGTCCTTACCGACTGAGAGTATAAGACTGTAACAAATAATAACTATAGATCTACAAATATAAACACATTACAAAGAATTGCCGTTGAATGAATGGTCTTTATTTTGTTAAACAAAAGTAAAAAGAAGGGAGAAACCCTTTTCTTTCAGTGAAAGAAAGTAACAGTATTTACAGAGCAGCTGCTTGCTAGCATCGCATAACCTCTAGTTGAGCCAGGTTTCCTTGATAATTAAAATACAACCATCCCGAATGTAGTGGTTTCCCACGAGCTGTAGCTCAAGGTCATCCGTTTCATGGGATTGAGTTTAGGTGAGAGACCGGTTCGGCAGAGGTGGCTTAAGTGTTTTTAGCCTAGCGGTAGCAATTGGCCGGGCCTACAGCCTTGCTATTGCCTTCACTCCGGACGCTACCTCAGTCTTTTTTCCGAACCTGATAACAATCCATGGAGCACCCACTGGTTATCACCAATTCTTTCTTCTTCAAACATTCCTCAGAGTCGGATTTAATTGATGAAATTATTTTCAATGTGACGAGGCGCATAAAGGTAGCTGTTGCCATGCTTCCCAGTTTGTATTGGGCGAGCACATTGGCTTGTGCGCCAGTCCCGCTGTTCGACTGACAGCCTACCCACCCAACTCACAAAGCCCTCCCTCCCTTACCTGCCACCATGATAGCATTTCCTATGAGCTGTCTGCTCAGACGACAATGCACGATATGTAATCAATGACAATAAAGACCAAAGACCGAGGCAGTGAACCAGACATAATAGAGGTGCTGTATTACCTGGCTTACTATTGTTTGATCATCTTATAAAAGCAAATCTTGTGTGTTGAGGGCAGGCGCATGAGGATGGAAAAAGCGGGCGGCAGACCCTTGAGGTCAGAAAACGGTGTCAGCATTCTCGACGTGAAATCCGCATCGGACGGAGACGCTTACAGTGTGCGAAGCTTCTACTCTGCTCCGACTTATCGTGCGAAAAGGTGTCAGCTGAAAATGTTAATGTTAGCTCATTGATTGCCAAAGCAGAACGACATTGTGTGTTTTCGTGTCTCTCAGTAAAGAAAGCGACTCTTCTGAAATGCTAAACCGAAGATCCAAGACTCCTGACAGATCCTCCACTTCCAGCAGCAACAGGAGGGTCAGGGTTAGCCACCGCAAACGCGCTCACACGACCTCGGCAGTATCATGCTTCGTTTATCATAACAGCTAGCTTGTTTGCGCCTAGCCCGACGGAGCAGAGAGCGTTTCCAGCTTTCACTCCGGCAGCAGCACCACGGAGAAGAAATTTGGGGACAATTATGGAAGTGACTCCAGAGCTCCGACCATTGCCGTATCCCAGGCTTCGGTGTCCTCAGGTCGGTGACCTTGTGACGATTTAGAAAGATGCTATTTGTTTCATTTTAAAAGCAGCTTTAGAAAAGTGACGCCAATCACCTTAATATACACATTGTTAAACAGACACTCCAGTAACAGCTGCTGCTATGAAACGTGCACAGTTCCTAAGTAACCCCTGCTTCCTATAAAGAGGTTGTAAAGGGACATCTCTGCATATCACTTATATTTATAGCACTTCAATTCTCCCTGAGCGTCAATTGTCTTATCTTAAATCAGGGTTTCTGCGGATTTGAGAAAAGTCTTAAAAGGCATTGAATTCATTGTTCTGAAAATATGGCCTGAATTGGCATTAAATGTCTTTATGCTGCCCTCGCTCCCACGTTTCACCGATTGGCCAACTAGACAGCAAGCGACTTGAATAACCAGACTTATTTGCCTTTGACTGCTGTTTATTCAGGCAATGGCCTCGACCACTACCCTTACAAGGTCGCAGTAAAATAATTAAATGAAAAATAATTAAATAAAAAATAATTGATCAATCAATAAACATCGCTGACCATAGTATATTGTGCAACGGGAATCGAACCGGAGTTGTGTCGGTGAGCGTGCTGACAGTTAATCGCTCTACAAAGAGTTATACAGATGACTTACGAAAAGGTAAGGGGAAAGTGTTTTGTATTTGTCCACTAGAGTTCGCTGTGACGATACCAATGGTATCAGGATAACAACTGAATGTAACATCCCACATGCCGACATTTCTTGTGTAAATACCATGTAAATTATCACCATAGCCTTATCCCCCTTGTTTTATAATCTCATCTTCTCTGTTCCTTTATCTTCTTGGTTCATACCTCACTGTTAATGTGTAAAACTGGAGTGTCATGCCCAATTTCGTTGTCACAATATGTTAACCCATTTTGTAACAATGACAATAAAGGTATATTCTATTCTATTCTATTCTATTCTATTCTATTCTATTCTATTCTATTCTATTCTATTCTAGTGTAACCAAAAATGAGTCCAAGGAAGACTACATACTACAGAGAGTGTGGAAAAAAACATGTTTTTTTCTTATAA
Source organism: Urocampus carinirostris (assembly GCF_059441175.1). Classification (NCBI taxonomy): domain Eukaryota; kingdom Metazoa; phylum Chordata; class Actinopteri; order Syngnathiformes; family Syngnathidae; genus Urocampus; species Urocampus carinirostris. Next base: position 27,475,519 of record NC_142362.1, on the reverse strand, counting down.
CTTTTACCTAGCCTTTCACAAAGTAACACAAAAAGAACGAAAATTGATTTTTCTTTAAGAAGGAATTAAAAAAGAGAAGAAAATTGGAATTAAAAAGAAAAGTAAGGAAAAAGAAAGCAGAAAAGGAAAGAAAAATGAAAGAAAGAAAAGAAAGGAATAGAAAAAGTTTTTTTCTTTTTCTTTTTCCTTGCCCTCATGTAGGTTCTAGATCAGGGGATGGTGTATTAATAATCTGTGGTTTGCAATAATTTGTGGTCTCTGCAGCCCTTTGAGACTCCTCGTAACTAAGGGCTATACAAATAAATATGACTTGAATCTTGAACTGGCCATTTTGAAATAATTCCTGGTTTCATTTCTCATTTCATTTCTGGACACAAAAATCAAAATTTTTATACACATCCGCTTGATTCAGCATTACAGCTGATCCCGCTCCGCCTATTTTTCCAAAGTTGCATAATGATATTTTATATATTCTCAGATTTTTTTATATTGTAAAAAGTCCTTTATTTTTTTCCCGTCTATCAGATCACAGTCGTTCCGAGATGGACCTATCAGCCGGAGGTTCCGAACAAAGTGACGATACCTTTAGTCTTAGAAGCCGCTCTGTTCCTGGCCTAAATGAGACGGTAAGTGGCGATGTGTGAATGCTGAAGGTAAATGCAAAGAGCGTAGGATGAGCTTTGTTTTTCCACATTCTCAGTCCAGTCTTGGGCCACTTTGACCTTTTTGGTTCACTCTACATGTTAAGATTAATGGTTTGGTGTAGGTCGGAGGTTGGCCAACCGCGGCCCGAAAGCTGGATGCGGCTCTTTACCGCTGCCGAGTGGACCCTTGGCCAAAAATGTTTACAAACCGAAAAAGATGGCGGAGGGAAAACATTTTTGTTTTAGTATGTTCTCTATTGTAGGACAAACATGACACAAACACTTTTAGCATTTTTCAATGCTGTGAAAATGCGTCAAATAAATATTCAATTTCAACTAGGGGTGTAACTATAACACAAGAGGGAAGATCAGCTGGTATGAGTTCACCGTTGGGAAGTGACAGGTTTGACTGCCACTTTCTCACTGGTAGCAGGTTGTAAAAAGATGGGATACAGGATGTCCCCTCAAACGCAGTAAAGTCATATATTGTGACATAAAGTGACGGCTCTGAGGCTGTTTTTTTTTCAAGTCCTCAAAACAAAAAATAACACCAAAATTGAATTTCTTTATTGCATTTCTTTAATATTAATAAAGCAAAGAAACATACAGAGTGGAGTACATGGGGGATTATTCTTTACAAGATGTATCCAACTTAGTAATTTTGCCAGTAGGCTAATATAACTAATATACAGTAAATACATACCTTCTTATAGGGCCTATGTAAAGCTTTTAAAGCAGACAAATGTTTTTTTGGTCTAATATGCCTCTTTCAACACTTTGGGTTCCCAACTGTTGGAAGAGGTGAATACTCACACCCAACTCACATTATTTGAAATGATAGACCCTGTTTTGCCGATCTCGAATATGATTACTGTTGTTGTTGTTGTTGTTATTTACGGTCATTTATACTATATCAATGCCCTCCTCCCCCGCAAAACAAAGTAGGCAGACTACACTCCCCCCAAATTATTAATACCCTGTTTGCAGTTATTTTTTAAATGTTAACTATAATTTTCTTGTTCTAAGCTATGTTATGCTTTTTCCCAGCAAAATTACAAAAACCATGCTGAAAATATGCAAACTTTTCTCATCTAGCATTGTTGTACGTTTGCTTATAATTTTTTCCAGATTTTCTTTTTTTTTTATCACTGGGAGGGGCAGAACTGAAAAACAGTTAGTTTAATTCATAGTAAAATAACAAAATAATTCTTGAAATTTGTACTTTTTTTCCACTTGGGGAAAGAGTTTTATTTTGTTGTGTTTCGTAAAAAGTAAGGTGTTCCATATAGTTAATTACTGGGTACTCTGCTTGTATTCATTGTACCTGCCGCCACTGGCTTTTATTTTAAAGGGACAATATGGAATATTTGACCACTAGTTGTCGCTGTATTGTGTAGTGCAACTGAAAAATGAGTAGTACAAAGCACAAAGAAGAATGCAAACTACAGAGATTATAAGTGACTAAAAATCTAATGTGTTCTCCCAGCTTTTTGAGGTTTTTTGGTACCTGTAGCAGCAAGATAGCGGACGCGTATTTTTTCATTTATTCCTTTTTATCTGGTGGACTATTTCAGCTCCCTTTAGGTGAGGTTCGGATTATGTAAAATACATGCTAATTTCTCTGCAAGTATTTAAAAAAAATGCATGTTTACATTAGTTGTATTTTGTATGTGTACAAGTAAACCGTACACAAGTGTTTGAAGTTTAAAAACACACTCTCGAAAAAAGAGTTCTGCGGTGGCCAACTGCCTGGAGGCCAACTCCGTTAAAACTCACATTTTATTTGACGTTGGACAGGAATTCTCAGACCCGGATGCTGAGGAAGACATCGACGCCTTGATGTCGGCCCACAGCCAGACGGCGGGACGCCACCTCAGCAACGCTGTATCCATGGTAACAACAACGTTACAAAATAATGCAATTACTATTCTCGGTAACAAGTACTGTAACACATTATTGATACAATTTTGTAATTCAGTTGTCGTTACGACATGGTGTGTTACTCCGCTACTTTTTAAAAGCAGAAGACGAATTACAATGCATTTTGTTAAATGACTCTTCCTTCGCCGATATTGTAGTAATACAAGACCCTTGCTAGCAACACAAGGCTAAACATAACAAGTAAGCCTACCTATGAAATACAACCGAATACAAATATGGTGGCACCGTCTCAAGCACTGAGTACAAGAACGCAGAATTTCTCCTTACTGATATTCTGATATTCTTCCTACTGTATATACTCACATCAAAGCCGTATTTCAACTACAGTGACTAACAAGAGTATTGTCCCCTTTCAGAACTTTATGTCGTATTGCCTCTGAAACTATTTTTTATGGATCAACCACATGAGAGACACAATCATGATGTGGAACCAAATGATTTCACTATTTTATATTAACAATGAAAAATCTGAAAAGTAGGTGTTTCAAAAACATTAGCACCCTTTTTCTCTCAGCTCAGCCAACTGACTCCAGAAGTTCCCTGGTGACGTCGGAATAGTCCAATGTCGACCTAAATGACAAACAATGACAAATGAGGTGCAACTGGGTGTCTCAGTTTTAAATGCAAGTGCCCTGTAGTGGGCTTAGATGTCTGTGAAAGAATACACTGGAGCAGGGTTTTTCAACCTTTTTTAAGCCACGGCACGTTTTTTACATTGGAAAAATTTTGCGGCTCACCACTAACCGAAAATGTTATAAAATGACACTGAAAGGTATGTTTAATTACAATATAATTTATAATACCCACAGTTTTTACTTGATAATGACATAATATTCTCAGAAAATGATTCATAAAATTTCTATAAAATTTTAAATTTTTAAAACTGATATTGGATAATTTTTCACGGCACACCTGACGATCTCTCACAGCACACTAGTGTGTCGCGGCACAATGGTTGAAAATCACTGCACTGGAGAAAGATGCCCGAGCCACCTCAACTGGCCCCTCTCAAGGCGGAGGAGCAGTGGCTCTACACGGAGTCCCTCCCGGATGACTGAGCTTCTCACTTTATCTGTAAGGGAGAACACAGACACCCTGCGGAGGAAACTCATTTCAGCCACCTGTATCCGGGATCAGATCCATGATCTGCTACCTTATCGTTGTGGAGGAGTTTGTGTGTCCCAATGATCCTAGGAGCTATGTTGTCGGGGACTTTTAGCCCCTGGTAGGGTCACCCATGGCAAATAGGTTCTTTGTGAGGGACCAGACAAAACGCAGACCAGAAAACCCTTTATGAAGAGAAAAAAACATTAGGCCACAGTTTCCCTCGCCCGGATGCAGGTTACCAGGGCCCCCTTCTAGAGCCAGGCCTGGAGGTGGGGTCCGCTGGCGATCGCTTGGTGGCAGGGCCTTTGCTCACGGGGTCCGGCCGGGCACAGCCCAAAGGGACGACGTGGGTCCCTCTTCCCATGAGCCCACCACCTGCGGGAGGGGCCAAAGGGGTCGGGTGCATGGAGAGCTGGGTAGCAGCCAAGAAAGGGGTCCTTGCCGCGACGATCCCTGGCTACAGAAACTGGGATAAAGCAAAATCGACTAAATCATTTAAAACTAACAATGTAAAGGTGCTAAAAAGTTCTTACCTCAATCCTACAGAGCATTTAATGTCTGCTTTTCACAATATAGAATGTTGAATACATTTAGTTTCTTTTCTCAAATGGGTTACATTGATACACAGAAAACATTTTTTTCTATATGTTTGGAGCCAGAAACATGGCAATATGGCCAAAAGTTCAAGCCCGGCCAATCCTAGCTAGATGGTTACTTTCAGCATGCATGCGCGCTAGGTGTGCTAACACCTGTCGCGCGTGTTGACTGTGTAAATAGCTTCGATGCATCACCAAGTTTGTTCTGTCGCAGTGTACACGCAGGACTCCGACCTCATCCTTGTTGTTTTACAAAAAGGTCGATTGTGGTGAGAATTATACACACTTATGTTGATGGAGAGGGTGTGGTGCGTCAAAATTCAAAGTGAAAACATAGGATCTAATATCAACAAGCAGATGAACACAATCATATGAAGATTAAAGCCATGTTAAGATGTATAATTATATAAAAACGATCATCCCAGTCTTACAACATTTAAAGAAAATACTTCGAATTACACACTATTTTCAGTTACCATGGAATGTTAAGTCATTTTTAAATACTAATTTAACATGGTCTATTTACAGGGTTTATACAGGTGCTTGAAATCCTTAAAAATGCTTGCATTTTAATGTAGTAATTTCAATGATTGAATAGGGCTGGGATATCGGGTGAAGTACTTCTAAATACTTGAAATGGTTGCCATGTTTCACAACAAGTCTGCTTAAAACAGATATTCTACCTAAATCTCCCTGTATTTGGCCCTGTCCCTCTTCCCATCAACTGTAATGGTAAAGAAAAGTAACCCTTGAGCGTGATTGCGCCACTACCATGTTTGACAGTGTGGATGGAGTTTTCAGGGTAATGCGCAGTGTCAGTCTTACACCAAAGGTAAAGCTTTGCATTCCACCAAAAAGTTCAACATTGGTCATATCGGCCCTAAGCAGCTAGTTCCATGTGTTATTTGTGTCTTTCGCGTGGCTTGATGCTGAGGCGCTTTTAAATAGTATTGGTCTATGAAGGGCTGATTTATGCATAGTGCGACTAATAGTTGCCTAATGCACAAATGGTCCCACCTCAACTGTGTCTAATGTGATCATGGGCCTCTGTGAGAGATATACAAGATATAAACTCTCTGTTGGCAGAATTACTCAGATGAAAACACTCATTTAGGTTTTAACCTCCCTCGCGAATGGAACGTGCACGACCGTGCAGCCATCCTCCCAGAATCCCCGGCCGTACACCCCCCAATCGGTCAGTAGGCGTGCTTTATTTTCTTGACAAATGAACAGGAAATGAAGTCACACTCAATCGCGACTTCACAATAAAAGGAAATAAGATTGAAAAACTTATTTACAAACAATGAAATTAGACTGATCTTTGAAACGTGACTATGTGTTTGTGTGTGATGATTGTTCTTATATTTAGGAATATAAAAACAGGTTAATTTCATAGCATGGAAGTCTGAGAAATCCAAATCCAAAAACAGTCAACTTTACAGCTTCTTGGTTGCCTCACTGATTAGTTTTCTTCTTGTTTGGGCCGAAGGTTTAGAAGGAAGTCCAGGTCTCGTTAGGTTTGTTTTGGATTTATGCTCTCTCCATTTTGATAGTATTGCTCGCACAGTGCCGGAGATGTGTGTATGTTGCAAAATCTCCTTGTATCCCATGACTGCTTTCAACTTTTCCACAACCTTTTAATACAGTATTGCATCTTTATTTTCTGCAAAACAAATCTTTAATACAGACAAGCCTGGACTCAGGCAAAGGAATCTTAAGTCAGTCCTCTTTACTCCATGCAGCGTGCAGTGTTATCCTTATCCCAAACCTGCCCAGTGTGTTCTTTGGTCTTCATAATGCTGTCTTTTCTCAAGTGTCTCCTTTCACAGACCTCGAAGCCCATTACTGGGTAGGTGCGTTTAATCTGAGACTCTGTCATTGTTAGTCATTTAGGTTGACATTTGATCTTTCAGAAGTCATCAGGGAACTTTTGGCGTTAATTAGCTGAGCTGAGAAAACAGAGGGGCAAGATCTACTTTTCAGTTTTTTCGGTGTAAATATAATGTTGAAATAATTTGGATCCACTTCACAATTGTGTCTCACATGTTGTTGATTCTAAGGAAATATTAACTTTTTTTGCTTTAAGTTTGAAGCCTGAAATGTGGCAGTATGTCAAAACATTTTTCATTAACAAATACTTTCACTAGACACTATAGAGGTCAAATATAACACAATGTCCCCTTAAATCCATTATCAATGTATAGTATTTGTGCCATTTAACAACATCACTGCTGTCAAATCGTCTTGGCATGTGATTAAAACTGTGCTTAAGTAAACATTATAATCATCATCATTGTGTTTGTTACTGAAAACAAATACTCTCTTGCATTACTGATGTCAACAAACTTTAAAAATATTTACATTTGTACATTTTGATTTTAACACTGCAAACAATGAATCGGCGGGAAATAGGAAACTGACATTAGCTTTTACAGGGCTAATTTTAGCACAAATATTGTGATTAGCAGTATTTATTTAGTTTTTAACACAACCTGTATCGTGCGTGCTCTATTATATTTGAAATACCATTTTTTTCTGGACTGAATCCCGAATTGGCCAGAAATTTGAATTGTGCACCTTATAATCCGGTGCGGTTTATATGTGGACAAATTGCGCCAGCATATTTGTGCAATGATTGGTCAGACAATTTGCTGAGTGCAATTGCATAACAATGGTGACAACAGGGATTGAACCAGATAGCAATGATAAGATTACCACCAACTGGCCACTAGGGGCATGGATAGTTGTTCATGATTTTATAATACAATGGGAATCAAACTTAGATTGCGGTGGGTTGAGTGCTGGATCCTATCCGCTACACTACTAGAGATGCAAACAACATATGGAAAGGCATTAGGTGTTATCTTATTACCACACCCTTTTTAACCAGATATGTTACGGTAGTGTTTGTTTTCTCAGCTCAAACTAAACATTGTAAGAGGAAGTAAGATCACAAATTTGTCAATCATTACCTTCGTGTTTGGACCGGGCTTCTCGCTGCCTTCTTTTTTAAACTATCCACTCGTCGTTTTTCTTCGTTTCTTTTTCTTCGTTTCGTGCAACTGAATCAGTCCCTCTCTCACACAGAGCAGCCCATATAAGATGCTTGGCAAGGCGCTCTGCGGCACACTTGGAAACAATGAAAAATGACGGTGGATAATTGGTCGGGCTCAGGCTGGGTCGGGCTTCATGACCTGCTGGGCCGGGTTGTTTCGGGCTGGATTGTTTTTTAGGCCTGATCTTAACGTTATTTGTAAGTGACACACGTTTTTCCATTCTTTCATTCAGTTCAGAATGACCAAATTACTTCCCACAACGCCTTTGTAGTCATTCAGTTCCAAAATATTCCATGCTTTGTAAAGACTTTGGGAGTCGGCTGTACCATGGACCAGGCTAATGTTTGATAATATTCTCATAGATATACAGTAGGTGGGATATTCTCACGGCCCGGCCCAATAATAACATCAACATTTTGGTACTGTGTTTAAAAATAGTGTGATGAGATGAATGCCTTTGTATATGTCTACTGTATACTAACTGCTCTAGTGTATAAAATCTGGCGCACTCTACGCTGCAAACTGGGTTCGGATTTCTTTACATCTAATGGTATGCAATTGTGATCAGTGATAACTGATTAATCAATGCAGACTTTTTAATTTTTTTGTGCAATCCTTGCCCTTACAGGAGTTTATTTCCATGCACTTTATAGTCCGGTGAACCTTATATATGAAAAGACATATGACAAAAGACTGTTTTGTTGGTGGTGCGCCTTACAATCCAGTGTGCCTTATGGTGGAAAAATATTCTATATTTATGTAACACAACAGCGTGAAGAAATTCCCGAAACTTATTTTGGTAACGGAAAAAACCCGACCAGCACGATTAGGAAAGTGGCCTTAATTGCGATCATGTGCGCTTGTGCCGCTTTCAGGGCCAAATCCGTAATCTCTGTATCTTGGCTCTGATAATCGCCATGGCAACCGAGTGTCCCGAGTTCCGGGATGTACTAATAGTGATCTCTGCAGCCTTGTCCCCAGAGCCCCTGCGGCTTCTAATGCTGGGGTTGCACTTGCTGTATTTCTGTCCTTTCTGTGAACACTTTAAAAAAATGGAAAAAACCTTGCTCATTTCTTTTTCCTTTTTTCATTCTCCTAACCCTGTGCTAGTCTTCCACTCCTGCCTCAGAGAGGAGGTGGGCCTTCCTCAATGTCCCCGACTCAGACGCTGAGACAGTAAGGACCCCGCTTCAATTTTTACCAACCGTAGTGCCGTAAGACGCACAGTCCTCCTTTCCAAAACATTTCCATGTAAAGTTCAGGAGTAGTTTGGTGCCTTATTTCCATCTTTTTGCTTGAGTTATTAATCACATTCCATACAACTCTTTTACTAGCTTAAAGGTGGGGTATGTCTTTTGAGATGTCCTTAAAAAAGACATAAGTAGAATATTTTCTCTATTAGCATGCCAGACGTTTTTCTCAAATCGAGAGAGCCAGTGCCAGCCAATTTTTTTACCATTTTGACTCATTTTTGAAGGCTGACAGTAAATTTAGTTTCATATCTGTATAGGTATAGCACATATCAAAAGAAAGCTTGAACATTTGTCTTTTGTTTGGAAAAAAAAGGATGTTTCTAGTTTTTAACCATTGTTTAATCAACAACAGTTGAACATTGAAAACAGCTTTCTTTGAAAGGATGCATTTCAAGCAGAACTTTCAGTTCGGTGCTTAATTTTTGCATTTGTGATACCCCCAATATTTAAACAATGCTTTCCATAAACACAAGGACACTTTGCTTGTAAAATAACATTTCATTGCAATAACAAAGAACTGATGCCTGAACGATGCATGAACTTGGCACGAACTTTTCAGACGTTTCCGGTGACATGAAACATGATTTCGCATTCCCTCTTTTCGACTAGACGAATTTCTCATCTTTCATTGAAAGGAATAAGTGCGAGTTAAATGCCTATTACTATTTCCCTATATCTCGTGACTCTCCCCACACTATTTCACTAGGCCTACTCGTGAATGTTTGTGGGACTACCTACAGACATTCACTCACTGGATACAGGAAGTGGGTGCTTCCTCAATGTGTTGGCAATGATGTGTTTGAAGCTATCTAATGTGTAATGATTTATCATACTGAAACCTTTCCCAGAGGTTTGATACTTACCAATGAGCAGTAGCAAATCCTTTTTTTTGTAATAAAACAAAAATTATTATTTATTTTTTTTACCTTTTAAAAGTAGAATATTTTCTCTATTACGTAACAATGACCGACTGAGTTTAAGGAGCCTTTATCATATTTTTCTACTGTGCCTATCTGCTTTTATTATACTATTATTGCTGATCCGGGACGGGCACCATAATAGGAAGCAGGAAAGGGGCAAAGTGCAGAGTGACTTAATGCTTGTAACTGTTTTTTTCCTGAAAACGCCAACCAAAAAAGATGAAAAAAAGAAGAGTTTATTTGAGCGTGTCTAAGCTATGCATGTTCTTGAGGAATGAGCTAACTGAGGCTGCAATCATGTCTTTAGGCCAGGACATTTCAAATTTCCGGACAGCACCTTTTTCAAATGTTAACTTTATGCCAATTAGTACTGGGAATGTGCAAAAAAATGAATACAATCAAGATTTGTATTTTTCATCCTCTATTCGCCACATTTTTCCACCCAACGTATCCTGTCATTCATTCCCGTGTTGGTGCATGCACCAAAAATAATAATGCACCTGTAACCGCAGTGCTGGGATTTATCTTTTGTTAAACTGTGCAAAAAAAGCAAACTTTTTCAGTTGCGCGGCGCATTGGGTTAAAAAAATTGGCGGGTGGGCCAACCAAGCAGGAAAAAAAGGGGGGGTTGGTGCTGGAGCCCATCCCAGCCATCTCCAGGCAGTGGGCAGGGGGACACCCTGAACTGGTTGCCAGCCAATCGCAGGGCACACAGGGACAGACAAGTCATTCGCTCATTCACACCTAGAGACAATTTGGACCGGCCAATTCACCTGAAATGCATGTTTTTGGAACGTGAGAGGAAACCGGAGTGCCCGGAGGAAACCCACGCAAGCACGGGGAGAACATACAAACTCCGCACAGGAAGTCTGGAGCTGATTTGAATCCACGACAAGTTCCCATGACATGAACTGTGCCGCACAAGCGCTAACCACTGTGCCGCCGTGCTGCCCTCTATCACATGTATTATCCTTATATTTTTACCCTTTTTGTTTTGTGAGTCAGATTAAAAAAAAGCCTGCTTGGCCCACGGATTATTGTTTGCCCACCCCTGGTTTACAGTAATCGACTCCTTGGAGGAACTGTTTTATTTGTAATAATTGTTTTTCTACTGTTTTTTAAGATTCACCTGATGGTAATCAGCAAACTGCTAAACTGTACACAATTGCTAATGTTGCCCTGATAGCGATTTTACTTTTCGATATTTTCATATGTGTAAGGTTTCAAAATACCAAACCTTTCGAGCAAATGTAGAGCAAATGATGACGCATCCGTCATACAATAACAAACAGAATCCCCAAAACACACAGGGATAATCACGACGTCACACTCCACCCTTTCCCTCGTCTCCCACACCTTCTGTGTTCTGGACTGTGGCATTTTGCTGTTCTCTTCATTCAGTTCAGAATGACCAAATTACTTCCCACAATGCCTTTCTAGTCATTCAGTTCAAAATCGGGTACGTTTTGTAAAGACTTTGGGAGTCGGCTGTACCACGGACTGGTTTAATGTTTGATAATAGTCTCATAGATATAGATGTAGATATAGGTGGGATATTCTCCTGGCCTGTCCCAATTATAACATCAACGATTTGGTATTTGCTCCAAAAAACCCCAAACAAAAGCAGATTATCGCAGTGAGGGAAAAAAAACCATAAAGGCTCTTAACTCACATAAATCATGATATCAAATTATTATACATTTCGTTTTCTGGGGACTAGAATATATACCATTTCAGCAGCATTGCTTATGAAAACAAGACAGGAACTCAAATGGGAATTGTTAACACACAGTGTACTTGGACATTTCAAACCATGCACCCCACCTTTAAGTTTAAAAAATGAAAGTTAGTTCTTATTCTGCAACAAAAAAAAAAACAATGGCATCAGCTGACTTTCAATCCTCTCTGTTTCTCGGACGTCCTCCGGGGCCACGACGGACCTGCGCCTACCAGAGCAGCATCAGCAGCATGATGAGCATGTATAGCGAGACGGGTGACTATGGCAACGCCCGCATCAGTGGAGAGATCCTCTTGAACATCAGCTACAGCTACAAGACGGGCGCACTCAACGTTCTGGTCAAGGAGTGTCACAATCTGGCCACGGGGGACGACAGGAGGCAGCGCACTGATGCGTGAGACAATTGTAGCAACTATGCTTTCAGGCAAAGGGGAGAAAAGCTACTGGACTAATTCTGGGTTTGATGAGTGAGAACATTAATGGAGAAAACACAAGTGTCAAAATTAATTTGAACAAAGGCCGACAGTTAGTGTATTGCACAAGATAATCTCTCATTTCATCTCATTAGCTGCACCGCTTATCCTCAGTGGGGTCACGGGGGTGCTGGAGCCCATCCCAGCAATCATCGGGCAGTGGGCAGGGGACACCCTGAACTGGTTCCCAGCCAATCGCAGGGCACACAGGGACAGACAACTCGCTCGCTCATTCACACCGAGGGACAATTTCAGACCGGCCAATCCACCTGAAATGCATGCCTTTGGATTGTGGGAGGAAACCGGAGTGCCCGGAGGAAACCCACGCAAGCACGGGGAGAACATACAAACTCCGCACAGGAAGTCCGGTAGCTGGATTTGAACACACAGAGGATAGTTCCCAAGAACTTAGAACTTATAAAATCATGAAAAAGATGCTCCTCGCTTCAAAAAGGTTAGTGACCCCTGAGCTAGTGAACCTAATGAAAAGCTAACAAATACTATCCATTTTGATCAGATATATAAAGCGTTATTTTTCTTAAAGCTTTGTCAGTAAAAGGAAATTTCATTGATATAAAATCCTCATTACATGAATAGTAAATGAAAAAAGCCAGTATTCAAGCAACATCAGTATTTTATATATTAGCAAAAGTGGATTAAAATCTATGTGAAATTACTGTATGTCAGATTTCTATCATTCACTAAACTACAATAAATGGAGTAGAAGTAACGTACAGTGATGCACACACGAGTCCCAGTGTCCATCCATTATCTGCACTGCTTATTCTCAGTAGGGTTGCGGGGGTGCTGGAGCCCACCCCAGCTGTCTTCGGGCATTGGGAAGGGGACACCCTGAGCTGGTTGCCAGGGCACACATAGACAGACAATTCACTCGTTCATTCACACTTAGGGACAATTTGGACTGGCCAAGTAACCTGATGGTTATGTTTTTGGAATGTGGGAGGAAACCAGGTGTCCAAAGGAAACCCACGCAAGGACGGGGGAGAACATGCAAACTCTGCACAGAAAAGCAACTGGTTTTGAACCCATGACCTCAGAACTGTGCTGCAGACAAAATAACCACTCAGCCGTGCCCCCTTGAGTCCCAGTGTATGATACAATAATGAAATTAAGATCATCTCGGGGGCTGGAAAAACCTTCTTGGGAGTCGGATGTGCAGGGAGGCAATGAGTGACTCGGCAGAGGCTTGAACCAGCGACCTCCCAGTCTCAGAGCGGGCGCCCTACCATCTAGGCTACCGAGCTGGTGACTATTGCAGTGATTACTAATGATTTTGTAATAACTCACATATCAAATTAGGGCAGCACGGCGGCGCAGTGGTTAGCGCGTGTGCGGCACAGTTCTGAGGTCGTGGGAACCTCCTGTGTGGGTTCAAATCCAGCTACCGGCCTTACTGTGCGGAGTTTGTATGTTCTCCCCGTGCTTGCATGGGTTTCCTCCGGGCACTCCGGTTTCCTCCCACATTCCAAAGACTTGCATTTCAGGTGAATTGGCCGGTCCAAACTGTCCCTAGGTGTGACTGAGCGAGTGAGTTGTCTGTCCCCGTGTGCCCTACGATTGGCTGGCAACCAGTTCAGGGTGTCCCCTGCCCACTGCCCGGAGATACCCGGAGATGGCTGGAATGGGCTCCAGCCCCCCCGCGACCCTAATAAGGATAAGCGGTACAGCTAATGAGATGAGAGATGAGATATAAATGGTAAATGGTAAATTGTCTGCATTTATACAGCGCTTTTCAAGTCAATGAAGACTTCCCAAATGTGCTTCACACTTACCCATTCACACACACACTCACACACCAATAGCGGCCGTGCAGCCATGCAATATATATAATATGTTTTTTGGGGGACTAGGATATATACCATTTCAGCAGCATCGCTTATAAAAGCAAGACAGGAGTTTGTGTTGTCAATTATTTTTTCCCTGCAATATGATTCTTCAAAGTTAATGCCGATATTAATCCAAATGTTGAATATCGCAGTTACGTGAAGACTTACCTGCTACCAGACCGGTCGCGGCAAAGCAAGAGGAAGACCAGTGTCAAGGCCAACAGCATCAATCCCGTTTTCAACGAGAACCTGAGAGTATGTATGTTTACCTATTTTTTCATCCTTTGCAACAATGACCCTGAATCTTTGTCGCCGCAGTATGTGATCAGCCACTCGCAGTTGGAGACTCGTACCCTGCAAGTGTCCGTGTGGCACCATGACCGCTTTGGACACAACAGCTTCCTTGGGGAAGTGGAGCTGCCGTTCGACTCGTGGGAGTTTGACTCCCAGATCAACGAGTGGTTCGGTCTGCAGCCTAAGGTAGCGTAAAGTATATAGAGATCAATAAATTATTTGCAGGGATGAATTTTAATGTCTTGTTTTCAAGTGCTTGTAAATGCTTATAAATGTTGCCATGTCGTAGCAAGTCTGCCTTAAAATGACATCGAAACTGTTCTGTTGGCTTTACTTTCCCATTTCTTCTTTCCTCAAGATTAATGGCAGCTGGCATTTTTTTGTATAGTATTGGATTATGAGGCATCATTGTCCTCTACGAGTCGCATCAAAGAGGATAGATGCATGCTAGACCTAAACAAAGCACTGTGAAATGTGTATTAGTTCAAGGATAACATATCAATAATGGACATTAATTATTTGCTATGTAAGAAAAATGACTGTGGCGTTTCCCAGTGACAAATTCTAATGGCAAGAACTTCCTGCGTCGATAGAGATTTGCCTCAAAAACAAGTTTAAAGAAGATATATTCGTGGCTCTGCAAAATACCTCATTCACACTGAATTTCTTCTTTTGACAGTAGTAGAGAAATTGGGAATTTGGCTTTTAAAGTGAAAAGAGCTTAAATTTGGCCATGAAAAAGGTGTATGAACCCTGTATTTGACTAAGTAATAAATAGAACAATTAATCTGAAGAGGTGAACTTAATATTTTCATTAAGATCATCTCGCCTTTTAGAGCACCAAAATTAGAATCGAACCCTGGACCTCCGCACCGTTGGTTATTTTTAAAAGTTGAGTAATTCAATCATTGGACGCAATTCTCAACGCAAATGTAAATCACGAAGATTAAAACGCATTTGCCATCATCATTCATCAATTCCTACATTAAATGGAAGAGACATAAAACGTTCTATTGTTAAAACTTCCGTTTTCTCTGGAATCCAACGGTTGAGAATGTTCCCCTTCTTGCTTTCAGAAGCGTGTTCATGTTTGTTTTTCTCAAAAATGTTTTGGTCCACCTGGAAACTGGAGTCTGTCCAAAACACACCAAAGGCATTCAAAAAAGAGTCAATAAAGACTCTCAGTCATCTGTAAACTTAAAGCACTATACCTGTATGTTACACCTTACCTCTTGTTACCACTGTACCAAAGCATTGTTAAACCCATCCTCCTGTATTGCTCCACGTGTTTTTTTTTAATATGCTCTATGTTTTGAACCATACCAAACTCACACATACATAGCAGCTAGAATAATCGGCCTACCCACACACAACCTCTCAGACTTAAACAACAGGTTCATTGTCACACTGGCAACCGCACTAGTTGTAGATATCACTCCCTTACTACACTAATATGTCATCTCTCTACCGTCAGAGCGAAGATACAGAACAAAAAGATTTAGGAGGGACAGTCTCGGGAAAAGCCTGATCCCCTCTGCTATAACTTTTATGAAAAACAGGCCCCGCTGACCCATAGAACCAGTCCGACCACATTGTCCCACTGTCATGTATGTTTTTTCATTCCGCTGTTTTTAGTTTTTTTAGAGTGTGTAATATCTATTGTTTTCCCCAGTACAATCGGTGTAACTGAATTGCTCTAAGGGGACCAATACATTAAATCTAAATCCAAACGTGCAGAGAGTGACAAAGTGTTTCCGTAGATGGACAGCAACATGGACGCCCCCATACAATATAACGGAGAACTTACCGTTGTGTTGAAGTACATTCCAGCAGAAAAGAACCTCATGCTGCCTCTGGACCAAGTACAAGGTATATTCACGACTGGTGCCCTGCGGCACAAGACAAAAAACTTAAAATACAAATTTGCCTCGTTCAGTGAAGAAAGGCTTTTTAAAGGGCAAGAAGAAGAGCACCTTCACACCACCCAAAGGGGGCATGGTGGAACTGCTAATCAAGGGGGCCAAAAATTTAACCGCCGTCAAATCCGGAGGGACGTCTGATGCTTTTGTCAAAGGGTGAGATAATGGTGATGCCTTGTTGCCTTAAAGTTGTGGTAATATGACGTTCTTGTGCGCAGTTACCTGCTCCCGGACAGCCAGAAGTCCACCAAGCACAAGACGGCGGTGGAGCGTCGCACAGTGAACCCACAGTGGAATCACACCTTCACCTACTGTGGTCTGCAGCCTGGAGACCTCAATAATGTATGCTTGGAGCTCACCGTCTGGGACAAGGAGGCCGTGGCCAGCAACGTCTTCCTGGGTGGGGTCCGGCTGGGGGCCGGAACAGGTGTGTGTGCTTAAGGCATGGAGCCTCATATAATGCGTCCCCAAAAACGAATACAGTATAAAATAATGTTTTTTAACTCGTGTAATGCCAAAAGTTTTTCTCAAATTGGGAAAGCCGGGGGAAGCACGGCAGCACAGTGGCTAGCGCGTGTGAGCCACAGTTCTGAGGTCATGAGATCGAACCTTCCTGTGTGGAGTTTACATGTTCTCCCCGTGCCTGCGCGGGTTTCCTCCGGGCAATCCGGCTTCCCCCCCACATTCCAAAAACATACATGTTAGGTTCATTGGCTGGTCCAAATTGTACCTTGGTCTGAATGAGCGAGCAAATTGTCTGTCCCTGTGTGCCCTGGGATTGGCTGGCAACCAGTTCAGGGTGTCCCCTGCACACTGCCCGAAGATAGCTGGGATGGGCTCCAGCACCCCCGCGACCCTACTGAGGATAAGCGGTGAAGATAATGGATGGATGGATGGAAAAGCCGGTCCCAGACAATTTTTGCCATTTTTACTCATTTTTAAAGCCCCACAGAAAATCAAGTTATGTATCTGTATAGGCAAATGACAAATAAAAGAAAGCTTGAAACATCATCTTTCATTTAGCTTTCACCACTGTTTAACAATGTCAAGTTTCTTGAAAATCCTCGTTTTCCAAGAAAGGTTCTAAAAAAATCCGCTTTTTGTGAAAGGATGCATTTCAAACAGAACTTTCACTTTGGTGTATTTTTTCGGCATTTGTGATATCTCCAATATCTAAACAATGTTTTCCAAAATAAAAGCACAAGGGAACTTTGCTTGCATAATAACAGTTTATTGCCAGCAGCACTGAACTGATGCATTAACTATGCATAAACTCTGCAAGAACTTTTCAGCGCCCAATTGTTTCCGGTGAATTGATCACACAATGTCGGTCACCATGGCGATCGTGATCCCTCAGGCAACCGCTTTTCTGCGAACGTGCATGTAACGTAATTCCTCTCTGACCACACGATGATGATGAAATGTCGTCATCTATTTTTGAACGGATAAAGCTCTGTTGAACAGTTAACTGCGGGTATTTGTCCATGGACTCCATGTTTCATCACTCTCACCACACTGCTTCTCTATATGCATGCCCGCCATATGTGGGCACCCACACAGTAGGAAGTAGCTTCTTCGATGTGTAGACAAAGATCTGATCAAAGCCACTCCTGTCATATAATGGTGATTTATCATCCTGAAACCCTTTCCAGAGGATTAATAATTACCTATGAGCAGCCTTTATAATATATCTATTTTTAAAATCAAAACAAAAAAAACATCCATCCTTAGTAGGGTCGAGAATGCTGAAGCCCATCCCAGCTGACCTCAGGCAGTGGGCAGGGGACTGGTTTGCCAGCCAGTCACAGGGCACACAGAGACATACAACTCACTCGCTCATTCACACCTAGGGACAATTTGGACCGGCCAATTAACCTGACATGCATGTTTTTGGAATGTGGGAGGTAACCGGAGTACCCGGAGAAAACCCAAGCAAGCATGGGGTGAACATGCAAAGTCCACACAGAAAGGTTTGCAATAAAAACATAGTTTTACATTTTTGCAGGGACATTGTTTTTGTAAAAATTTATACATTTTGGCATTTAATGAGTTAAAGTGCTGTTAAAAGTATGAGTTAAACTGAATCAAATTCTAAAGGTCTGAATATTTTTTTTGCTGTTTTTTAATTGTTCACATTTACAAAAGAACTGTCTAATTGCTTTTGAAGACAATTATGTCTTCTTTTATATCTTATTTTTTTACAGCCTATTGAGTATTGTTTATTTGTACCATATATTTTGATGTATCTTGCATGACTGCATAAGCCCATATTTTGCAATATAACCTAGTACATATTTTGGTCATTACCTTACTTTGATTACTTGCACTGAATAGAATCAGCCAGGGATGCGTAGTCTTGACAGTAGCTGGCTATTGCCAGCCTCAAGCATATTTCCATGTGACCATCAGTCATGGTGGACATGTATTTGGACTCCTCATCTGGCAAAAGGCTGACACAAATGTCAATAAGTGAACCTCAATAATGCAGTAAAATAGGTAGCACTTTTCTTCATGTTGGGGCATTTCCCCTACTTAAGTAAGTCCCAGAACTGACCATAAGCCTTGGATTTCAGCTGAATGTCAGCTTGTTGTCCTGAAATCTCATCATCCACTCCAGAACTGTTCAGGTAAATCAATGCTTTAATTTCTGATGCCTGTGAATCAACTCAGCATCCTCCCGAAAAGGGTTGCATTTAAATGTGGCGACTGGCTCCAGTAAAATAAAGTATTAAAAGTGTTTTTTAAACTCTGACGGACAGTTCTCAATTTGCTGTTTGTAGCAGACAAAGCACTATTGAAAGCCTAAGTGTGAAATGCACGGCCCACCACAGGATCCAATACAATAAAAGACAGTGACTGACAGCAGTTTGACATTGGATTAACATTTTTGCTAGGCAAGTTGTGTCAAAGTCATCACCTCACACCACCAATAACGCAATTTTTGTCATTTTTCTTCCCCCGACCCTTTTCTTTATATTCACTCTCCCAAGGCACAAGTTACGGGAACGAGGTGGACTGGATGGACTCATTCGGGGAAGAACAACGGCTGTGGCAGCGCATGATTGAAAATCCGGAAGTCCCCCAGGAGTGCACACTCATGCTGAGGTCCAGCATGCGCAAGTGCACCACGTGCACGCTGTGAATCGATTACAAATGCCGTAAAACATTTCTTTCCTGTTTACTAAAAACAAAGGATGTTATATTTCTTTTTTTTCTTGCACTGATAGCAGTAGGCAAGTAGTGGCTGATACCAAAAACCAATACCAATGGTACAGTATTTTCTGCATTATAAGGCGAACCGGAATAGTCTTTTGTCATTTATTTTTCCATGTACAGTGGTACCTCTACATTCGAATGTCTTTACATACGTAAGTTTCAGGTTATGAAGAACTGGAACTGGAATATATTGCCTCTAGTTATAAAATCGTTTCAGGATAGAGTTTCCTTGACATAAATAAACCGGCTATCGCTTAAAATCTGGCAACCAGTGCGCATGGTTTATCCCGGCATGCTTTTTTTATCACAGTCACAGTTCAAAGTTCAGACCTGAGGAAGAGGAGGGGTTCTGTCAAGGTGGCGGGGAGAAGGACGCACCCCAAGTTAAAATTAAAGCGCATTTTAGCAAAATTCCATTAAGTCTCAGAATTTGTAGAAAGGAATCGGCTGTAAAAAGTGTTGAAAAGTTGTGCTATCGTTACGGCTGCCTCGCCCATTTCTGTGAAAAGCCGGTAAAAGCAGACAGTTAGATCAGTTTTTCAAGAAACGCGAGGCAAAAATGTAAATGAATATTTACATTTTTTCCTTTAGTCTGTGTTTTTCTACATTATGTGCCTCTCGTTTTATGTTTATTGTGCGGTATTCTAATTTTAGCATGTATTCGTTTCATGTACTGATGCTCTTTTATGATTTTATTAAAAGAATATCATACAGTACCGGTACTTTTTCGGAGCTTGGAAGGGATTAGCGCATTCACATTAAAAATGCTTCTCTACTCACAACGTTTTCAGGTAACGAAGCTACTCCCAGAAAAAATTGAATTCATAAGTAGAGGTACCACTGAACTTTAACGGGTTAAAACCTACACTTTCCCTTCCCAAAGTTTGTCTAGGTTACAAACTGACTGTAAGTAAAGCTCCAACCTAAGGGGCCGGTCACACAGACATTTGCGGCTGAATCACGGCTAAAATTTTGCGGTTTTTTTTGCCCGTGGTTGCCCGGGATGGAAAATGCGCAAGTTAAGTTTTGTTGGTCTGTCTTCTTTAATCACTATATATTATCGATCATTTCATAATACGCTACAAGGCTTAGGAGCCGGGATTCTTACTCTCGGCCAAAAGGGGTTTTGGGGTTTTTAAGGGTTATTGATCTATCTTCGTTATTCATTATCCGTTATCCGTTATCGGTCAGTTCTTAATACGCTACAAAGCCTAGGAGCCGGGAACACTTACTCTCAGCCAAAAGGCCAAGCTAAGGTCCTAGCCCTATAGCCTTGCTGCGATCATTGCAAATGCACCGTTCCCAGAGGTACTGCAATACCGGGCCGATGCGTGGAGTGGATACTACACTTGATCTTAGCCAAAAGGCCGAGAAGCGACTCTCGGCCAAAAGGCCAAGTTAAGGTCCTGACTTTAAAGCCTTGTTGCGACCATTGTGAATGCACCGAAAGATTTATTCGAAATGAAGAGAAACTACGCTGACGGGGATCCATGTTCACCCCCTTGACGTCACGAGCACAACTGATGCTCGGCATTCGCGCTGTTTATACGCGGAGAAAGGCGTTTGACTGTCACACGCGTAACACGCTAATTTCACGTAATAACACCGCGATACAGGCGCAGAACATGCTATTACCATGCTCCACCCACGATTACCCGCTGAAATTTCCCGTCCTACCCATGTGTAAGCACGCCCTGGCCGCGGCCAGAGCACGTCGTTCCGCGTCATTTCTGCGTCATTACCTCGTGTTGACCACGTGTGCGGCACGCGGTTTAACACGTGCTCAAACTTTTGAGCAGCTCAAAAGTTTTGAATGCGGCCAACCACGTGAAAATTTCCGACCGCGAGTAAAGCACTGCTCTATCTCGTCTATATGGCGGTCTCAAATCGTCCTACAGCGTTCAACAGCATCTGTTTCACGGTCAGAAATTTCTGGCCGTGGTTCAGCCTCAGTACACTCGTGAAAAGCTGTGTGCCCGCGCTCTAAAGACTTAAGCAGCGCCAAATTATTTCGCGCTGCCACCTGCGCGCGAATTTCCGACTGCGTGTTAAGCACCGCTGTATCTCGTCTGAATGGCGATCTTAATGCGTCCAATGGCGTCCGCCTCAAAGGCAGAAATTTCTGGCCGTGATTCAGCCGCAAATGTCTGTGTGACCGGCCCCTTAGGCTGCATTTTAGAACACACGAAAATCCGGATTTTCAACTATTGATAAAGTTGGGGAAAATTAAAATAATTTTACGACACATCATTACATACTTTTGTTTGTTCACGTATTATATAGTTATTAGCTCTAACATTCGAGAGTTAAATTTAACCAAATTTAAGACCTTTTTTTAAGGCCTCAACTTGCAGTTTTAAAGACCATGCCGAAACTCTGCTTTTAAAAGCAAAAATTCAAACCAAAATATATCCTCACAATACTATTTTGTAATAATCAAGATAGCGATTCCCAGTGGTAAATTGTAATGGGAAGAACTTCCTGCAACTGAAAATGTAATTTACATGTTACTATCATTTTTAGCCAACACTTACATGATTACATTCATGATTTACAATCTAAAAATTATAGATCTTGACAAATGCAAACGCAAGATTAAAAATCACATATGTAAATCGCAGATATATTTATGGCTCTGCAAAATACATGATCCATACGAAACCCTGCAGATGATATTCAGGTTTTACATCGCTTTTAGCATGTTGCAACGAGAAACATATTTTTTTTTGTTTGTTTTATATACGAGTCGACTCACCGATGGTTGCCCGTGGCGACGCCCTCATGAGCAAGCTAATTGCTGTCAAGCACATCTTTCTAATGTTATTTTCCAAAACTAGAAAATTATGTTTCAACATTTTCCTACTCAGCTAACATTCCATTTTTAAAAACCTCAACACATTTGTAAAGCACCTACAACAAATGCACATACTGCGATGCCTTAGTATACGAGTTTTTTTGCAGTTTTTCCCCTTCGCTTCGTACGAGAGACTTGGAATGAGCGGGCTCCAGAAAGTCAAAATATACAAAAGTAAAACTCAAAAACTAGCGGGGAGATAGCTGCTAGTCTCAAGGCTAACTCAACTTCAAATCGCAATGTCACTAGGTTCTTAAAGGGACAGTGAATAATATTTAACGCCTCCTACTTAAAATTAGATGTGATATGGTACAATAATTTGAATATCACTACTCATTATTATTCTGGGGCAGCACGGTGGCGCAGTGGTTGCCGCGTGTGCAGCACAGTTCGGAGGTCAATAGATTGAACCTCCTTTGTGGAGTTTGCATGTTCTCCCCGTGATTGCGTGGGATTCCTCCGGGCCCTCCGGTTTCCTCCCACATTCCAAAAACATCTATGTCAGGTTATTTGGCCGGTCCAAATTGTCCCTAGGTTGTCTGTCCATGTGTGCCCTGCGACTGGCTGGCAACCAGTTCAGGGTGTCCCCTGCCCACTGCCCGAAGACTGCTGGGATGGGCTCCAGCACCCCCGCGACCCTACTGAAGATAAGCAGTGCAGATAATGGATGAATAGATGGATTATTATTCTTTCATTAAATACTTTTGCTAATTGTTCTGTAATATTTTGAAATAATTTGATCTTTTTTTAGTACTGTGGGGTTTTTTTCCAAAAGATTTTGTATAAAAAAGAATAATGGTTGGATCCCTTAACCACTTGGGTCATTGGGGCACCATTTCTTGTGGGGTGTCTTGGGCAAGTAGAGCCTGGTGGTGCCCAGCCCTCTCCAGGCCATGTGTTTCCACTCGGTCTCGAACCGGGGACCTTTCACGTGGTAGGCAAATGTGGTAACCACTGAACTAAAAAAAAGAATAATACAGTACACAAAAAAACATCTGTGTTACTCCAGCACTGGTGGATAAGGAACATTTCTTCACTAAGGGGTGGTGTTAAGAGTTTGTTATTTAGATGTTAATTAATCGCTGTTTATGTTACGGTACTCTGTAATAGTGCTAGTTTGATACTTGAAGAGTGGACTTTTGGCACTACCTCAGTGTGGTCCTTATTTGGAGAGTGTTAAATTAACACTGGTTATTTTCCAGTGTACTTAAAACGTTATTTGATTTGGCACAATATTTGGAATCTTATTAAGTATCATAACAATTATTGAATTTGATTTTTTTTTACAATTAATCGTAAAATAATTACAACTATTTGTTAAACCAAACAAAATTATCTGCAATAGCACAAAAAATTTTTGCCTTTTAGAAAAAAAAAAAAAATTCAATATTTTTCTTGATTTCTGTAACTGAACTTATCATCTCTGTGGAGCGTAATGACAATTCACACCAAAAAACAATGCTGACCAGATGATGGAGGTGCTGTATCTGAGTCTGATCTTGAGGTTTCTTCTGCTACTGGTAACCATGGATACCAGTACTATCTGTTTCATGTGGGAGAGCGAATCCCTACCCCCAATAAACAGCTAGGATAGGGATGTGCACCATAGGGCTGTACTTATCCAAGACACACCACAGTAAGTGCTGCCCTTACGAACGACCCTGGGCATTATGGGATCCATAAAAAAAAAGGAAAAAAATAATAATGCTTAATTCAATAAAAACAAGATGGATTTAGTTGTGCCTGAAAAAAAAACTAGCAAAAGGCATGCAGCTAGAGGGGACAATTTTCGGCATAGCACAGGTTTACCTTGAGACATTATTTTGATCGGTCAAAATCCATTTTTTCAGGGATTCTGTGTTGATTACCGTATTGTCCGCACTATAAGGCGCAACTTACGCAACAGCCGCCGACTCGATTTTCCCCCGAACATGGAGTAGTATATAAATCCCAAGTGCTGGGATTTATATACCGGCGTTTCATTGGCTAACCAATGTGTCAATCATCATTTGAATCGTTCGCTATTGGCTAAAGTTATTCGGAGCCTCAGATAGGCTAGAGGGCCAAAACAAACCCTGCAATTGGCCGAAAAAGATGACTGAATAGCAAGCTTGTTAAACTACGCCATAAAGAAACATGTTTCATTAGTCTGTATTTGTAAATATTTTACTCTCCTGGATTTACTACACTTACGGTTGTAAGAAGACCATGGTTGCGTATCATTATTGAACGTAAGAACTTAGGTGAGCTATGCAGCTTTATATTTTCCCGGTATCTTGTTTTAGAACGATCTTGATGTTGCTGTGATGAGTTGAGTGAATTAAACTCAATTCCAAGTGTTTATTGTCATATGCACAGTAAAGTTGCGAGCGAAAAAGTAAATAGAAACTAAGGAATGGTTGGCATTTCTTGAATCCCAAGACTTTAACCTTCCGAATGATATTTCAAATGATGCATTTGAGTGACATCGTACGGACACCGCATCCGCACGTGTCTACGACACGTATTTGCTTCTTTGCAAGCTTTGGGAATGTTAAGGTGGTAATCAGTTTGACTGAATCATCTGACTGTTTTGTCGACGTTCCCATTGTAGCGCCTTATAATCTGGTGCGCCTTATCTATGGAAGATATAGGACCAAAAACTATTTTTTGGGGGTGCGCCCTATAACCCGGTGCGCCCTATAGTGCAGAAAATACGGTTCCTTAAATTTGCTAAGTTCGAAAACGTTAAAATTGTTTTGCATTTCATTTTTTTCTTTGTAGATTTATAAAGATTTTAATCTATGTTTACTGTATTTTAAATGTTAATTTGGTTTATTTTCCCTCTTTTTAAGTCCTCCATATTAATACAAAATAAACAGTATTATACTGATTAAACAACAAAAACATCCTGAAGAAGCGTTTGGGAGCAGAAAGACCCAGCTGTGTCTACTGAGCCGAGCCGAAACAACCGGTTCTCAAAGAAGAGTTGGGATTCCCATCTCTTTAACAGACCTATTTAGGGAGTTCTGCCTAATACGTAACTACTAAGATATTTAGACGCCGGGTGGAGCAATGCCGATGTTACATCAACTGACCCCGGATACTTATTGTTGATTCAGAGTGATCTGAAGTAGTGAAGCTGGGAACGGTCTGCAAGTTAACTAAAACGCACGTCTTTGTTCTACTTCACTCCTCTTAAAGGCTGATTACAACAGATACACAGGCCAAAGAAACAGCAACAAACCATAGGAGTGCAGCCTAGCGGTCAAAACCTAATGCCCTTCCGGGTCAGATACCTGTCTGACCACACAAACGTTCCTACCTTTATACACGCATTGTGCGAATAGACAAAAATAACAGCCAATGACACAAATTCTTTATGGCTCCTACAGGACCATTTGCTTCTTCCCGGATAAAAGTGAACCATGGTCAGCGGTGTTTTGTAATAAGAGTGCATGCATCAAATTGTGATTTTCTCCGCTTGAAGGTTTTGCCGACCGAGTGCCAAAATTATTAAACATTGATAACATTGACAAACCTTGATTCTCGGCGCCTCTGGCGCTGCACCGTTATCCTCCCGAAAGTGCCTGCGAACACCTCATGGCTGAAGCAAAGAGATGATTGCCAATGGCGTTGCACGCGGTTGGCGCAGATGTGCGCGGTTACCAGGGTTGGGTAGGGTTACTTTAACTTGATTACTTTCAATTACTTTTGGATTACTCCAATACCAAATATGCTAATAAAAGACTAAAAATTACATTTGTAAACAGTAGATATATTTGTAGATCTACAGAATACATAATTCACACCAGATTTCCTTTTTAATGGTACGGAAAAAATTGGCCTTGAAAGTTTTCAAAAAGTGCATGAATTGGCCATGATTAAAGATGTATGGACCCTGAAAATAATACACACTCTTCCTTTAAAGGAATACATTCCAAACAACGCCACATAAGGAATGTCTCTTCATTCTCTTCTCATGTTTGTTGTTTAAACAATTAAGTTATATTTTTTTAAATAATATGAATAAAATAAGTTATATTATGCTTTGGGGTAGTGACTTTTAAAAATAATGCTAACGGCTAAAATATGTTTGATATACTGTATGACAAGTTGCGTCCCTAAAATGTAGGCTATCAAAAATGTAGATGAGCCCATTGATGGATGTGTCGTTATCTTGTTAGCATGCTAATGTTAGCATTTAGCACCGTTGTGCCTAGAAAGCACAAGCTCATACAGCGCAGTCTAGCTAGCATGATTTAGCCTCTTCTCGATCATTCAATTGGATAGAATACAAAATCACGGGTAGATATTTATACATTCAACACGTACTTTAAGAAAAAAAAAAATCAGGTATAGGTGAATACTTAGACGTACACTTCCAGCTTTTCCATCGATTTAGATAACACTGTATCAGTGTGACTAGTTAACCGCACGCTCGTGGAAATGAACAAAGAAAAGCACACAGGAAGTTGAGCACTGATAACCACGCAAAAAAAGTATTGAGGCATTTTCGTTATAATAGCACATTTTTCGTCTCAATGCGTAAAGTTCCGGAACTATTAGTGCTCCAGTGCCAAGCCAAAGTATTGGCCCCCCCAAAACTGTTTTAACATACTGCCATATTTCAGGCTTCAAACTAAAAGACAAAAACTCAAATTATTTTCTAAGGTTCAACAACATGTGAGACACAATCCTGAAAAAAAAAATACCCAAACATTTTATATTGTGCTAACTACTATAAAATTGAAATGTAAGCGTCACAAAATTATTGGCTCCCTTTGAGTTAATAATTTATACCACTTTCTTTATGTGTACAAGTCTTTATAGGTATGTCTCTATAAATTTTGCACATCTTGAAACAGAAATTCCTTCATGTTTGATGGGAGTTTTTGCTTTTTTCCACAAATGCTCTAAAGAATTGAGGTCTAAACTTTGGTTTAGCCGTTCTAATCTTTATGGTTTTAGTTTGAAAGTATTTTATTGCAGAATTTGCTTTATGTTTAGGGTCGTTGTCCTGCTGGATAGTGAACCTGCGGCCCATTCTCAGCTCTCTTGCGAACTCCAACAGATTTTCTGCAAGAGTCGCCCTGTAGGTTGGTCCATCCATCCTCCCATCTACTCTAACGATCTTCCCAGTCCCTGCTGAAGAAAAGCAACCCCATAGCATCATGCTGCCAACACCATGTTTGACAGTAGGGATTTTGTTTTCTGGGTGATGCGCAGTGTTACTCTTACGTAAAACTTAATGCTTTAAATTTGGCCCCAAAAAAATCAATTTTGGGCTCATCTGACCAGAGCACATCATAAAAATGGTAATTTTACTGCATTTCTATAGCGCTTTAACCAGTCAATAAAGATCTCCCGAAGCGCTTTACAATGTACCACACACTTACACAATCACTCACACACTGATAGTGTCACCCGTGCAGTGGCCTACCTGCTTATCGTGGCATTAGGGATTCAGTTCACATGTTATTTGTTTATCCCATGTGATTTCTTGCAAATGCCAAATGGGCCTTTATATGGTACTCTACCTAAAAAAGGCTTTCTTCTTCCCACTCTTCCATAAAAGGCAGTTTTTTTGCAGAGTAAAACTAATAGTTGTCTTGTGCATGGTTTGGCCCACTTCAGACGGTTATGCCTGCAGGTTATCCAATGTGAACATGGGCTCTCTCCGTTGCGCCCCTGATCAGTTTTCTCCTTGTTCTGGATGAAGGTTTTGGGTGAAAGTCAGGTATGGTAGGTTTCCACTGGTTTTGTGCTCTCTCCGTTTATTATATTATTGATCCAACTGTGGAAATGTTGTGAAATTGTCTTGTTTCTCATTATTGCTTTGATTTTGTTATAAGTTTACCCCAGACCTGCCCAGTGTGTTCTTTGGTCTTCCTAATGCTGTCTGTTCTCGAGGGACTCTGTTCACAGACCTCTGAGCCCATCACAGAGCAGGTGCATTTATACTGAGACTTAATGACACACAGTCTCTGTCATTGTTAGTCATTGAGCTCAACATTGGATCATTCAGACGCCATAAGGAATCTTCTAGGGTCAGTTGGCTGAACTGAGAGAACATGGGGGCAATATAACACCTGCTTTCATTTTTTTCCCTATGCAAATATACCATAAGATATTGAAATAATTAGATTTTACTTCTTGATTGTGTCTTACAAGTTTTGAGTTTTTTTTTAGCTTTAAGTTTGAAATGTGGCAAAATGCAAAAAAGTTACGCCTGTCGCTCGGCACTGTACATATAGGCTCCAACATGATCTTAGACGAGAAGCTTGTGCAATACCCGCCTGATGACTTTTGACGTACAGCATGTGTGCTAGCTTGTGTGTCATGTTTCCAATGTGTCCAACCTATAATTCATCTTGTTGCAAAAAATATTTTGAAAATGAAAATAAAAACCTTTACACAGATTGTTTTACTTATTGTTATTTGGCAGTTTTACTCTACAGTATTTGATCCAAACAGCCTAAACAACACACATAGACACAATACATTCCAGAGTGTGAGAATACAGTCTCATTGAAGAAGTGGGACATAGATATTGTTTTCCACTTCATAAAAACGTCTATTTTTGTACAAAACATACATTTGGTCTAAAAAATATTCCCCCTCCCCCCAAAAAAATGCTACCAGTTGGCATAACACTAGAATCGATATGATTTTTGTGACTTGTGACAGGAACGACTTAAAAACAAATGTGTTTTTTTATCCGACAGAGATAAATCTCCATTTTACTCTTGGGCATTTTTACATTTTTGGGAGTTTAGAACTTTTTTCAGGTGGGCAGGGTTAATAAATAAAATGTCAACCCCAAATATTTAGCTTTGTTTTTCAGTACTATGCTTTATCATTCAGCCTACATTTGTAGCCTACCGTACTAATTATAATCACGAATGAAAAAAGATTTTTTAACAAACAATGGAGAAATGATTTTCACGTATGGCATTGAATATGTTAAAGTGTTTTTATTTTAACAGTTTAGTAAATGCAGCTTTACATCTGAACCAATTCACCACAAACAAACTCATGTTGGAGCTCTGAATAATGATATACTTGTCTCAAATATCACACTGCTTTGAAATAAATAAAAAAATACAAATTCGCTGTTTAAGCCTTGGACGGGCAAAAAAATCAGATCAAACAACTCGGCTGGGCCTACTAAAGGTGAGAAAATACTGCACAAGGTGGTCTTTAACATAAAACTAGACTGGATTTACGCTCTTACGTTTATTTT
This sequence comes from Urocampus carinirostris, assembly GCF_059441175.1. Lineage (NCBI taxonomy): Eukaryota > Metazoa > Chordata > Actinopteri > Syngnathiformes > Syngnathidae > Urocampus > Urocampus carinirostris. The sequence goes on along the minus strand of NC_142362.1, from coordinate 27,446,436 downwards.
GCCCTTTAGCGTCGAAAAGAAGCATTTGGTTTTGTATTTATTACAAAAAAAATCATACATTTTTATAGAAATAAGCTACAGAAAGGGCCAGGGACCTATGGCTCGCGAGCCAATAATGGCCCTTTTCATGACTACATCTGTCTCAGAGAAAGGATCTTGCTCAACATTTCTTCTCTGTGTCATTCCAATTTCAACATGTATAAAGCTGATTTTGGTACGTGAAAAGCCGAAGCAACTTACTACAAACATGGGTCAGTCCAGATTATATAGGGCAAAGTCTCAACTACAGACCTCGTTTTGGCTGTACGTCGCGAAGGAATCCCTCATATGGAACCTCATTGAAAGATGTAAGTTCACTGTTGTGACAATTTATGATAAAAATCCACAGAACAAACTGTAAACCCATGAAAACGAAAGCCAAGTAATTTGATTGGGTAAGTGATAGGGATGGCTAAAGCTTGGCACACATAGTGAACACTCTTCCTTGTTTTTACCACTGTCTGCATCAAAGGTAAAATATGTATGTTTCCTTCTCGTTTGCAGTATTTTGTGACATTTTTACCAGATAACTTGTTTTCAAACCATTATTTAGGATAAAAATGAGCCTCAACACTCTTTTTTTCACTGTGGGAGGGAGACAAATTGTAAGTGGTCATTTTATATTGATATGGGACACAGATTTTGGAATAATTGTTACTTCATAAATTATATCAAATCATCAAACGTCACACAGTAAAATAAAATCCGCTGAAGAATTAGCTTTTGTTTCAAGAGCTGGTTTGTTAAATTCTGTCTTAGAATATGTGATGCGGCTCTCTCTGGAAGAAAATAAATCAAAATATTTTGCTTTCATGGCTCTTTCGGTCAAAAATGTTCCCGACCCCTGACCAAGAGACTTTTTTTGGACATTCTCAGAAATGTACAGATTAAATCATCCGATGAGCCGAATCCAGGCCGCGAGCCGTATGTCGGGCATGCCTGGGATGGATCTATTTAGAAATGCAGCGGCAAGATTTAAAAAATATGTATTTATATATCTTCCTTTCAGAAGAATGGCTTGGCAGCAGCCTTAAGTAAACGTGAGTGTATGACAGAGATCCGGCAAGTCCCAAGATCGGGGGGGATTCGAACGTGGACCATTATGATTGACAGGCCTGCCCGGCCGCTTGTTGCATCAACATCTCGTCCTTGCGCAAGGGGAGAGTGTCAACGGTGGTGAAGAGCTCTGCCGCCGTGATGGGGAACGGGTAGCGCTGATTGTCCGTGCCCTGCTTGTCCACCAGGACCATCTGGAAGGACCTTTGCGGAATCTGGAGAAGTAACCTAGACAACGGAGGGGATACAATAAATGCTGTCATACTTGTGTGCCACAAGGTTGGGTTGGGTCTGGTCAAGGACCCTCAACTTTGACTTTTCGTATTTGACACAATTTTAAGCTACAGTTTGTTTTTTTTAGGGTCGTACCATCTTCTGGAAGGTGGGTTCCCGCAATTTAGGCTTTTTTGGTCTGAAGATCTAAAAAAAAACAGGTATTTTTGTGTGTGTTTACCTGAGTTGCAAGGCTAGCATAGGGGGCAGAAGTCTGTGTCGAATGCGTCCAATTTGGGCTGGGTAATTCCCCACCAATTCGATGACGGTGATGTGACGCAGATCCAGTCCACATTGGGCGTGCTATTGGACAAGCAAGTTAAAAAGTGCAACTTATTACAAAGAATGTCAAACTTTGTACACTGCGAAAAATAGTTGCGACCACATTTTTTAAAGTGTATTTTTTAATTTTGATTTTGCTTTTTAATAATGGGAAAATATCCTTAAGAGTAAGCTCAATTATGTAATCCAGGAAATTGTAGGTGTGTTTGCCTATTTTTAAACCAGGATGACAAAAAACACTTGTAATGAACAAAACTATTGTCACGTTCCAGCACTTTCCCCCCTCTCCCTTTCTCTCTTTGATGTCTCCTTACATTACATTATTTCGTCACTCACTTCCTGGTTCTGTTTTCCTCCTCACATTTGCGGTCTCTTGTCCTGATTTCCCTCCTATCAGTACTCTCCCTCCTTAATATTTGAACCAGTTGTCTCCAAGATGGTGTTGTGGGCACCAAGTAGCCCTTTAACAAAACCTGAGTAGCTTGCGGACAAGTTCTGAAAATAGCTCACCAGTAATGGGTCATTGTGATTTTCTCGAAATTTTGATTTCTAACTGGCATGATATTTTTGTGCTTGACTAAGCCTATTTTGACTCTTATTTAAAAAATCCCAACCTGCTTATAACATAGTAACAACTTAGTAAAAATAAGATTCACATACACTCACACACCAATAGCGGCCGTGCAGCCATGCAAAGCGCCAGCCTGCTTATTGGGGCATTAGGGGTTCAGTGTCTTACCCTAGGACACTTCGCCATGTAACACAGAGGAGTCGGGATTCGAACTGCGATCTCTTGATCCCAAGATGAGCTCTCTACCTCCTGAGCTACTGCCGCCCTTAGCTACTGCCGCCCATTTTAGAATTGCATATCAAACTAATAGCCCTTCACACCGATAGGTAACAAAAAGTAGCTCTCAGCTTGTACCCTTGGCTCTGTGCTAGTTCGTTGTCTTCCATGTCACGTCCCAAGCACTCTTGTCTCAGCGTCATTTTATTCAAGTGTAATAACCCTTGCCTGCCGATCTGAATCCCAAGTACCACTTGACAAACTCGCTATTTGGACTCGGAACATCGACCTTTAGTGTGCATCTTGGACCACAAATGTTGCCTTGTTACCTGACTTCCTGTTTTGCAAACGCTGCCCGAATAAATGATCACTGTTTCCCGTATTAATCATTGTTTTTGCAATTTGCTTCCGCACTACCCTGAGTGGGTTTTTGATAATTATCTTCTGTTGGATGGTGTGTTAGAAGTTAATGTTCCATATTTTAAGTAGAAAGATTCTTATTTTCCGAGAAAAAAAAAAAGTTTTGTTTTTTTCAAGGAAAAAGTACTCTTAATTACTAACATATCAGTAAGATTTTATTTTTTATTTGTAGAAATTGAGGTGCAGTCAAGTGAGGCAGGTGGGATGAGCCTGGCCTGTCATTATGGAAATAAAAATAATAAAAATATATTAAATGGTTATATTATTTAGTTTGATATTTTAAAATAAATGCCTTTAAATCGCAACATAATAATTTTCTCGAGATTTATTTCAATGAATGGCATTTGATTATATATTATATATATTGCGAGCAGCAAGGCGAAAATTCTATGTACCAGAGACAAATGTTAGAGAATTAGAAAACAAAAAGTCATCCAGCAAGATATAAATAAACCACAAAAGCATGTGCAGAGAAGATGATGAATTGGACTTTTAAAGACAATAAAAAATTTCCATTTTATTTTGGTATTGTGTTCATGGTTTGTATTGTCATTGAATGATTTTTATCATGGCCGCACGTCTTCAAAGTTTGTCACTTATCATGTTTAGTTTAAGCCTAGAAAATTTCTCACTGATTTTTGGGGTTGCGCGTTATACACAGGTATGATTTACATTGCCATGCAAAACTTTATCCCAGACCTGCCTGGTGTGTCCTTTGGTCTTGATAATGCTGTCTCTTCTCATTTCTCAGATCTCTGAGTCCATCTCAGAGCAGGTGAATTCAAACTGAGACTTAATGCCACACAATTGCCCTCTGTTCGTAATTGTTAGTCATTTAAGTTGACATTGGATCATTCAGAAGTCATCAAAGAACTTCTGGGGTCAGTAGAGCTGAGAGAACAGGGGGCCAACATGTCTGCAATACTGACTTTTCCTTTTTTTGTTGTAAATATAATATAAAATGTTGAAATCATTTGGTTCCACTTTACAGTTTTGTCTCACAAGTTGTTGATTCTTAGAAAATACTTTCAGTTTTTTAGTTTGAAGCCTGAAATGTGGCAATATGACAGAAAGTTCTTGAGGGTGGCTATACTTATGCTTGACAATGTATATACAAACAAATAAGGTATATAAATATAGTATGGGAAAAAATTAACACCACAAATAAAATAGTAGGCCGGAAATAGAAACTTGCCATCACCTGCAAATTCGTCATCTGGAAGCGGTAATTATGGTTGGCGGCTGTCGGGGCGGAGATTATGAGGAGCCGCCTCTTCTCGTAGAACTGGTCAAGCAGAGCAGAGGCTCGGCGTACCCCCACGTTAATGTTCATGGCTGTGGCGGGCAAGAGGATGCTCGCATAAATGGAAGTAATGCACCGTCAACAGAATGAGAATAATGCAACACGGAGGGCGACGGTACCCGGTCTTGTCACGTTTGCGGGAAATTGTACATTGGAACTTCTTTATACGAACACCAATAAACACAAAAACATTTATTCTAAACAAAACGCTTTCTTGCTATATGAAGGAAAATCCGGTCCACGAGCAGTCCCAGAGGCTACCACTAGAGACCGCCCACCGCTCGTGACTGCTTACCACCAGCATCAGATCATCTAGTTTGCACATGAAAACTGCTCCAGGCGAAGACATTTTTTTAATGTGCTGTAAAATGTTATTGTGTGTGCCTTCATTTAAAGTGAGAGTAACTTTGATTTCAACTATTAATGTGTTCAAATTTAAATACAAAAAACATTACTGGCGAAATACAGGGATGAAGAAAATGGGACATCAGTGAGATTAGAAATACTGCGTTTAAAACTATGGTTTACTTTGTTGTTAATGTTGCCATTATTATATCATAACTGTTATTATAAATATTATTTTTATTTTTCTTGTTGTTATTATCATTGGTGCCGCAGTGACGTTTGGTAACTAGTGGCATTATGACGTTGAGGGATGGGTATCACGGAGATAAGTGTATAAAATATGTGATTATTGTAATTATTATGATTATTGATATCTGACCTATGTAATAAGTATATCCATGAGATTTTATTATATTAGACACAAGAGGAGAAGAGGATTTGTAAAACGTATTTAATAGGAAAGATAAAGGGGTAGGGAAAATAAGCATCTGCTTCATACTACCCCTTTTCGAACATGTTATGGAATATTATTTTGTTGTTGACTCATTGTTTTTGTTCCGTTTTTAATTTGATGTTCGAAATAAAGTTTTCATTCATTCAACTGTACGGTAAGTGCTTATGTATGATCAACAGTTGCTCAATACCAGTTAATCTACTCCAGTTAGGGGTGGGCATACTCCATATATTGATATTATCGATACTAAGGAAGTACTTGAATCGGATCGATACTTTTGTCCTGGGATCAATACTTCACCCATCCCTCAATGTCTTCCAAATACCCCTTCTATATGTATATAGCCCAGTCCTTCTTTCTCTCACCCATCACCCTCGGCTACTTTATAAGTGTATGCCTGTTTGGGTTCTAACAGGCACACTTTGAGCACCTCTGACTACCTGGCCTGCTGTTGCATCTTGCCTGGCAGAAAGAATTGAAAGCCAAATCTACACGTGCACCCTTGGCAGAACCTAAATAATACAGAGGCAAATGGGAAGCGCAGCACGATGTGACACATGAGAAAAGTTCACCCTACAGAAAGCATCGAGCTGTACCCAAAAAATGTAAACATGTTACTGTTCCTGAACAAAAAAAATCTGGAAACAAAGCCAAAAGGGCTGGTTTTTGACATTGCTGATTTCTGGTTTGATTCTCTTAACTTTTGCACGATAACAATTGTTGTAGAAGAAGTACAATGTTTTGTATGCTGTCAAAGGTTTTAGATTGTGTTGTTTATACTATTTGCACTTTCTGACATATAGTATAGTTGACATGTTGACATTGTTACATAAGGATTTTTGTCGCATTGCTGCTTTTGATTTGACTCTCTTGGTTTTGTTCTGAAACAGTTGTAATACAAATATTTTTATACTGTTAAAATTTGTATTGTAGTTATTTAATCAAATACGTACGTAAACAGTTGGTGTCGCTACCGGACCAGGTGAGTCCATATTGGCACACTCTTGCGGCGCTCCCCTGCAAATCAGCACCGCCCGTGCAGGTAAATTCACAGGTGGCGCCGTAGTTATCACCGTCGCTGTCGCATTTCATGAAGCCGTTGTCTGGGGGAGATAATGGAGTGCAGCGCCGCACTGCAGAGGCACACATTGGTCATGCACGACATGTCAAACACAGTATGGAGTATTTTGCTTTATTTATTGATTTTTAGCACAAAGCATGCATTTTTTGGTATAACCTTTAATGTGTTTGTAGTGAGATATGGAGATATGTTTTACAGCTATTCAGGGTTAACTTGGATGATTTTAGGAAGCCAGAAACTGATTAATTGGATTTCCGTTGTCTCTTATGTAGAAAGGTATATTAAATTCTAGATTTGAGCTTTATCCTGTAAGGAATTCATCTTGTATGAGGGCCCACTGTATTTCATCAAATGCAGTGTTACCCATTTATACGAGCACCACTGAATACGAGAGTTTTGGTATAAACCAAATTTTTGCTGGCTATACAAAGGAAAATCCAGTACACAAGCAGTCCCAAACGCTGCCACTAGAGACCGCTCGAGACCGCTTCCCGCATGTGAATGCTCATCGCCATAAAACATAAAATGTAATCCCACCTCGCACTCTGACAGTGAAGCGGCAGGATCCTTTGTTGCCCGCACGATCCAACACTGTGTAGGACATTTTGTGAAGACCTTCGGGAAAGTCCGACTTGGGTGCTTTCCCCTTCAGGATCACGCTGCAAAAGATCAAGACCGATGTTGGATGAATTATTGGTAGGGTTTTTTTTAACAAGACAACCGAAGTACCTTCCATTGCACAATATTTATAAAATAAAGTCAGATGACGCTTTATACCCAAAAACAATGACAACCAGAATATGAAGGTATTGTTTTTGAGTCAGATCAGGAGGCTACTCTTGCTACTGGTGTCAAGATTACTGATTCGGGGCACCTGCGGCTGCCCCGTTGGCGCCAACAGCCGCGGAACCTGATTGGCTGTTGGACTCTTTTTAAACTCCCGTCTTCCGTAGGATTCCGTCAGACCGTCTGCAAACCTATGCTCTCAGCTAGGCCAGCTTTTGTACTCTCTGCCTGATACCTGTTGCCGACCTTTTTCTGGACCCGTTTGTTTTGCTCCCCCATCCTGGCCATCGACCTGTTTTCTCGCTGTCAACGACTACCCTTGCTCGACACGGAAGTGCCACTTCCGCGTTCCTGCCATCAGCAACCCGTGACCGACGATCATTGGATCGTGGATGCAAACACTGCTCTCTTTATTAATAAAAACTGAGTAAAACAAACGTTATTGGGTCCTGTCTCCGTTCCTGGCTTGTGACAATTGGTAACAATGGAAACCATCTGGTTTATGTGGGGAGCAAACCCGTACCCCCCAAAAAACAGACTGGAGAGCGATGGGCGGTGCCAGGCTGTACTTGCCCAAGACACAACACAGGAAATGTTGCCCCCACGACCCAGGCGTTTAAGGTACCTGTGTACTGCGAAAACAAATAAAGCATCACTTGTCTCTCATTAGCTCTACTGCCATAGATACATCAGAACAACAGGTTTTTGTTCAGGAACCGTAACATGTTTACATTTTTGGCCCCTCACTTTTTTCATGTATTTATGTAAATTTGTGGTGTTGCACTCGACTTTACAACACAAATATTACTTGGCATTGACCTTTGTATGGTGTATAGTCTGGTCTGTAACAGCCTTTGAGACTTGTGATTAAGGGCTATACAGATAAACATAAATTGAATTGACTTTTCTATAGTAAAATAATCCACACTGTGCTGCTCTTCCTTTTTGCCTCATTCACTTTCTGCTTTGGTACACTGGGCGCACCAATTTGGCCTTTTCTTCTGCCTGGCAGGTAAGATGCAGCAGCAGGCCATTTAGGGAAAGGTGCGAAAAGTGTGCCTTTCGGCCATTACTCAGGCATAAACTTAGAGAGTGGTTGAGGGCGCTGGGTGAAAGAGAGAACTGCTGAGAGAAGGGTGCTTTGAGGAAATTGGTGTAAGAGGGAACTATTGATCCTAGGACAATTGTATCAATCCGGTCCGAGAACTTACTAAGTATCCAAAATATCGATATTTGCATCGATTTGCCCATCCCTAGTATTGGTGCAAACAGGAGGAAGAGAGGAAAAAAAGTTATCTGCACTTACTCTGTAAGGACGCCGTCTGCCGTGTCCACACCTTCGGGCGTGTCCCAGGTGACCCTGGCCGTCAGCTTTCCTGGCTCTGCCCATTTGTCTTTCACCTGAGGACACTTGATCTTTGGGGGATCCTCATCTGCAGAAATTGCAATCAACGATCAATGTTTGCATGTGTTTATAAATATATTCAATATCAACTATGAAAGTAAAAAGGAAAGGGTATTGAAGACTAAACATGTTTCTATCTAGGGTGACCATATACATGTACATGGTACATTTAATTCTCTATTTGTTTTATATTTGTCTATAAATAGATTAATTTAATCAAATTGGATTTGAAACACTCATGATTAAAGAACACAAAATTAAAGAAAAATAACATGTTTTAAGCACTTAAAACAGGTTATATGATAATATGGATTGAAATACTCTAAATGCAAGGCGGATACTCTAAATACTCTAAACCAAAGTACCTTCCATTGCACAATATTATCGTTACAAAGGACTACTTTCCTGGATCGTAACAACATTTCTCTTTAAAGAGTACTGTAATGCATTATTATTAACATTTTGATACTCCACTGTCGTTAGTACTTGGTGCGTTGTTATGTTTTCCCGCTAATTTGTAAATGCAGATTAGTAATTATAGTGTCCTTGTTATAGTGGGAAATATTGCTTCACTCGTGTTGATAAATTCATTCTTCGATTCCGGTTTGTATTTACCCACATAGTATAACTGAATACTCAAGCAAGTATAAGAACGATGTCAGTTTCCTTATTTAGATATTCCCCCTACTGTATGTACTAGCAAGGATAACTTACAAGGATGAAAATAAAATACTGAAACCAGGGAGAAAGCTCATATCCCATTAATTTGTTAGTAGCAAATGATGGACAATTCCTGATACTGAAACAACAAAATTCGGGAAATCAGTGGAGCATATGTATGCAAAAAATTTAAGGTAAAAGTGTGCTGAATTTTAGCCTTTTGTAATTGAAATTATTTTGCAATACACCATGCCTGGAGGGAAAAATAAGATTTGGACAGTACCAAAAATGGAGAAGGAGATCTTTGAGTGGTTTGAAGCTCAGAGCCAAAATTGATATGGAGTGTCTCAGCTAAGTGTTTGTTTGCAGGTCACAAGATTGCACAAGCCACAGAATATGAATGGTTCACTGTTTCCTCAGGTTGTTTTATCATGGGGCCATTTTAAAGCAGCTTAAGGGGGGCGATTTCTATTTGAGTATATACGCTAATTTGTAACTAGTGTTAGTGGTCTGAGGAGCTAGCAGGGTTACTGAATTACTTTTTTAAATAAAGTAACTACTTACTGTAACTAATTACTGTTTTTTGGTAAAACTGCTGCGGAGATTGAAAAGCCTGACGGGCTTCATATGACCTGCGGGCTGAAGTTTGCCCACCCTTGCTTTTGACAGTGAAGGCCTTGACATAGAACTGTGTACTGTAAATTCCAGTGTGCCTTTTTATCATTCATTCTTTGCGTATTTCGGTAAGATTCAAAGTAAGTATAATTCATTTGCTGAATTAGAATTTGCTTATTTTCAAGCTTACCAACACAAGTGGGGATGGTGGCGCTCCAGGCCTTGTTGTGCTGACAGGTGGCCGTCTTAGGGCCCTTCAGAGTAAATCCTGGCGAGCAGAAGAACTCGCAGCGGGAGTTGTAGTAGGAGCCGTCAGAGCACTTGTAGCCGCCGTTGATTGGCATGTCCATTTTAGGACAGCGAATCTCTGCCAAGAAGAGACGGAATATAGCAAGAAAAAGAAGTTGTGTCTACTTTAAAAGTTTTTGTGAGAGTAAGCGACCTACATATCTATCTATCTATCTATCTATCTATCTATCTATCTATCTATCTATCTATCTATCTATCTATCTATCTATCTATCTATCTATCTATCTATCTATCTATCTATCTATCTATCTATCTATCTATTTATCTATCTATCTATCTATCTATCTATCTATCTATCTATCTATCTATCTATCAAATTACCAACTTGTCCAAATAAATGCGAAGCTGCATTTTGGATGTGTACTGGTGATACAGTGTTGTGAGGATTTAACAAGTAGTTTTGAGGATTTCACTTCTGAGCAGAGAAAATGGTTAAATCTTGAAGGTTACAAAAACAAATCAGCCTTAAAGGGTGTGGATATCAAAGAACAAAGACACGATTGCTCGATAGCGAAAATCGTATAACAGTAAAAACAATGAACTGGCATCCTATGAAATATTTTCATTTGTCCACCAGAATTATAAACAAAATAAACTTATCAATATAAAAAAAAAGCTCATGTCACTTAGCTTTCTCATTTTGTCGCCTTTTCTTTATAAATAACTGTGAACGTATAAAAATCTTTCTTGTAAATAAATCTTTTGGGTTGATGGATGAACAGCAAAATGGTGAGGGAAACAAATCCTGAAAATCCAAAGATAATAGAAGTCATTAATAAATTCCCCCTCCATTAGGATTTGCAGTGCTTGGTGATTAATGTTGCAACCCGGTATCTCGCCTTTGTAGCATTTTTCTTCGACTTGTCTTGTGAAAAAGTGCTACTTTGCCGCAAAAGCAGCTTCCAGTTGCTTCACTTTTTCACGTCGTTTGTTTTGAGTTAACTTGGAAGAGTCTGCATGTTTCGTCTGGCAATTTCTCTTGATACTATATTCTTAGAAAACAGTCTCAGTGTATTGGGAAATTAGGCAGACAGTTGTTTGGGATTTTGGTAAAAAAAATGTTCCAATTTCCACTTGTGAGTGGCAGCCCTCACAATCAACTTTCTGTTTTTACAGTCGCCGTGTCAGTTATGGGGTAGGCTAAAATTCTCACAGAAAGCCTACCCAAGGTGGCTAAAGGGCTGCTGCTATTATCTGGTGAAATTAGGATGGATTTTTTTTTGGCGCAAATGTATCACGGGCCGTAACTGGCCCCCGAGCCGAACTTTGGAAATGCCTGGCATAGGACATAATAAAAGGAAAAAAATATGTTTCTAGCTTTTACCATTGTTTAATAAATTTCTTGTAAATACTTGTTCCCGTTTCAAACTTCTGAGAAAAACAGCTTTTAATGAAAGCATGCAATTCAAGAAGAACTTTCACCTCTGTGTTTTTGTTTGCTCCAATTGCTATACAATGCTTTCCCAAGGGTGATTGTCTTGCAAAAGAACATTTTATTGCAAGAACACTGAGGTGATGCAGGTATTATGCATGAACGATGCACGAACCTTCGGTCACAATGGTGATCGCTTTCCCTCAGGCGACCATATTCCTGCGGACTTGCACAAATCGTCATCCTTCTCTAACCATATGATCACGATGGGACTTCGTCATCATTCTTTGAAAGAAATGATCTTTGATGAAGAGTTTGTCCGTACCTCGCAACGCTCCCCCCAATTCTTCACCACGCCTACTAGCCATATGGGGCCACCTACACACACTCATTCGCCGGATACAGGAAGCAAAACTAGGAAGTTGGGCTTCCTCAACGTTTGGACAATGATCTGAACAAAGCAACTCCTGCCATTTAATGGTGATTCATTATACTGAACTCCTTCCTAGAGGGTTGATATTTATTGATGAGCATCTCCAAACGTTTTACATCAGTTTTTTAAAATAAAACAAGTAAAACATATTTTTACGTTTTGGCTCTCAGGGACAATCCATATTATGGCATTGAAGGAGTTAAAATCGGATTCATCGAAAAATCAACCGATAATCGTGAGCTGCAGCCCTAGTTACCAATATGAATCTTTTCAACTGAGTAATAACCGGCTAAACTCTAACACAAGGCCTGGTTCTTACCTCGACATGCATAGTTGGAGGACCAATGTTTGCTTGCCATACACACGACTTCGGTGCTCTGGGACTGGTATCCTTGCTTGCAGCGGATTTTACAGCGTGTTCCCATGGCCGTCTTGGAGTTATATCCTCTCGCTGTGCGGCAGCTCACATCGCCGTGTTTTACCTTGATGGGTGCACACCAGGCTGAACCTAAAAAGTCCCATGAGTCAGTCTGTCGGCTTTCTTTCAATTTGCACACATTGTAAATGTAGTGTATTTTATTTGTGTATAAGGCGCACCCGTATATAATGCGCACCTTTAATTTTGAATAAAAAAATCATTTGTTTTACTTTTTATGACCTTAAACTAAGAATTACAAGTGACAAACATTGTTCAATATGTTAAGAACATGATTAACGATTAACACAGTTCACGGATCCGGAACAGGGTTGTCGGGGCACCACTTCCTGTGGTGTGTCTACAGCCTGGTGGTGCCCTTTCGTTTCAAGGTGTTTTTGGGGGTAGGGACTCCCCCACAACAGGTACTGGTTTTCATGCTTGCTATTTCCTGGAGAAGCCTCCTGACCTGACTCTGATACGACACCATCATCTGGTCAATGTGTTTTTTCGGTGTTAATCACCGTACCGCTCTTTGGAGCCATACCTAGGCATTGACGGGCAGTGGCGTGTAACAATACTGATACTGAGGACCTATTTTGTTCCCAAATAATGAGTATTACATTGTACAATACACATGGCATCACCTGTGGCTTCATTTCATGTTACTTAGTTAAATGGCTACTAGACTGTGGTGTGTATTGGGCAAGTATAGCCTGTTGCCACCCATCACTTTCCAGGATGTTTTTTTGGAGGGTAGGGGTTTTCTCCTGATCAGACTCAGACATAGCACCATCATCATCTCGTCGCTATTGTTTTTTTTAAAGCTACATTGATACCAACATAAGATTTACAATGCATTTACTCCATGTCCTTCAAAGTCAGATTCATTCAGTTTAAAGAGCTTTGTTTGTTAATCTCTTTTGGGACAACTTTGTTTTCTCCATTCTCTAACATTCATCTCTGTTACCAAGAGTAAAAATAGTGTGATTGTGAGATAAATCAAATGCTTTTTTGATTATCTTCAATATCACTGTTGGTTTAATGGTTAAGATTCGGTTCTCCCACCACTGTGACCCGGTTCAATTACCAGTGCGACTAGTATTTATCTCCAATGAGCAAATTTAGGGTGGTGACAACGTTTTCATTTGGGATCTAAGTATGTATATACTGTATATCTTTTTGTCTGTTTGTTTGCCTGTTTTTCTGTCTCTGTGTCAGTCGCTCCAAAAAAGGGGGTATGGGTTCAGACATAACCACCATATTTTAGGTTTAGGTTACACTAGATGTGGATAATGCCTATAAAAGCTGACTTTTGGTCTCGTTGACTAAGCATTTTTTCCAGGAAGACATTCCACTCTCCTAGGCCAGAATATGCAGTGATATAGTACAGTTAAACCTCATCCAGAATGCGTAACCAAACATTGAGATATTTTTAAGATTAAGAAAAAAGCGCGTTAAACATGCATCTAGTAGTTAAAGTGAAAATACACAGTTAAAGATCAATATGGTTGATCAGAAAGTACTTACCTGAAAATAGAAGTCATTTTTCTTCCTAATCAACGTATAGGAAAAAACACGAGCATATGCAGAGGGGTGCTGTTGTCAAGGGCGTAGCTTCGGCATGTGTCCCGCCAATATCTAGCAATTACTGTTTTGTTTCTCGGATTAGTTTTCTCCTTGTTTGGGCTGAAGGATTAGAGAAATGGCCAGGCTTTGGTAGGTTTGCAGTGGTTTTGGACAGAATCAGCTCACTATCATGATTGAGCATCCAAAAGGTTGAAGTGCCTCATCCGAGAGATTGCCGTAAACGCATAATTGCTTTTTATTTCCTATTCGCAGCCATTAAGCAACCCCAAACTCATGGCAATAGTCACATCACAGCAATCGTAGGGAAACCACATTTCTCTGTTTTGTTTTTTCCCACTTTGAACACAAGACTCCATCTCTTGCATCAATAAATTCTTGCCTAGGGGGTTTTCATGTGACTTTTCAAATCTGCAATTTATTTTCTGCCGGTTCAGGAGGAACACCCGCAGATAAATCCCAAAATAAGGAGATTTGATGGCAGGGAATAGAAGACAGCAATATCATTTATTTTGTTTTTTAAAGCGGGGCTCTAACACATGTTAATACATTTTTGTAAATTTACTAGCGTCACTACATGGTGCATTACTACATTATTCCGCTACTCATGAGATGGAGCTCATTTATTACATTGTCACCCTTAATATTTTAGTGAAATTGTTTGTATGGTGGGCGTGTTTATATTTACAATAGAGATCAGTTACGATGGCGCCGTCTCATTCAGTATAAGGACAGTAAATTTTTTGTCATGGAGATATTCTCCCTACTGTATATAATCGCACCCAAGACAAATTATAGCCTAACTATGGAATAATATACTCAAATCAGGGGTCCTGCTGACTCAGCGAATGGTAGGCGCATGGGCAAGGGGGCATGCCTTTCACAGGAACAAAGAAAAGGATTTACAGTAAACATGCTGATTTTTTTTGTTTTGAATTTGTAAAATTAATTTTACAATTCACCCTGCCTTGGAAAAAACGTTTTGGGCAGTACCCAGAAATGGAAAAGGGTTTTGAGGCCCAGACACAACATGGATATGGAGTGTCTCTGTTAAGTGTTTTTATGCATGCACTCAAGATTGTGCAATCCAAATAATATGAAGGCTTTACTGCTTGAACAGGTTGGTGTATTCGTTTTTTTTTTTTTTTTTTAATTTCCTTCATTTTATGGCTATTTTAAAGCAGTTTTGGGCGGCCAGCTTCTATGCGAGTATATATATATGTTAATTTTGAACTATATAGGTACTTTCAGAGTAACGAGTTACTTTTTTGTGTGAGTAATCTGAGGGGGTAAGTGAGTTACTTTTTAAATGAAGTCATCTAGTAACGGTAACTATTATTTCTCAGTAGCATGCCCAAAACTGGTACCAAAGTAAAAAGTCACGTCACCTTTGAAAGCATGAGTATACCAATCCTCATCGTCTCCGTAGGTTTGCTGTCCTGACCCTGGGGAGGCAGACAAAGGAAAAAAAAGGAAAAGAGAAAGAGAAAGCAACTAATAAGCAAGGGGTGATGGGGTCCACGATGTTGGGCAATGTTTAATACATTCAACCTGGCTCTCTTTTTTTTAGTCATTGTGGTAAAAAAAAAATAGCTCTGGGGTTGAAAACATTGCTTTTACATCTGAAACACACTCATTTTAGTATTGGTGGATGTGTTCCGGGGGATCAGTTGGGTTGAAGTCATTCAAAATTCACATGATCCGTTTTTTCTATTCTTTTTTCGCACAAGGGAATCAGTTACATCAAGCGTGTCAAACTCATTTTAGCTCGAGGGCCACATAGTCGAAAAAACACTCTCATGCGGAGCCAGAGTGGTCAACTAATGGCATATAAAGGATGCCTTAGCTGGAGGGCTGGGGCCTTTCTGTTGGCTCACAATTAAATTATGATTCGGGCATGTAATGATTGATCATACCTGTAAAATGTGTTCTTTTGTTCTCTAAGATTTAATCTTTAATAGTGTTGTGCATTTGTAAGAAAAAAAAACAACAACAATATGTGAATTTATTTCCACTAAAGTTTATTTAACTCAGGGAAACTTGTGCTGTGTTTACCTGAATAAGGGAAGTTTGCTGTTGGATATCATATCTGTTATAGAAATTAGTATTTTTTTCATCAACCTTCATTCATGTTTTCATTGTTTTGTTTTTTTATTAACCTCGTGTGAAAACAGCACTGCTGATTTTTTTATTTTTTTATTAATTGTATCGTGCATGGGAGGTAAGACAACCATCTTTATAAAATTCCATGCAAGAGGCTTATTATTGAATGAGAAATGTTTAAACAATATGGCCACAGAACACTTTTTTATCAACTCGTCCTCTACCAATGACGACTAAAGTGGTCAAAAATCAGTTCTGAATTAAGTGCCATTGACGGATTTCGATGTCAAACTTAATTTTCAATTTAAATAGGTTGAATACGGGCTTTTCTGGCACCATCCCATATGTAATCACATTTCTTCCTCATTAATTAAAGGATTAACAATGTAACAGCAAGTACAGTCATCTCGTTATTTTTTTCTCATTGAGTCAGAACTGACCGGAGTTAATTAAAACATTATTCTGGCCTTACTTTTTATCACATTTTTTCCTTGAATTAATGGTCAAGTAAATGGCCTGCTTTTGTATAGGGCTTTTCAAGTCAATGAAGCGCTTTACAATGTGCTTCACACTCACCCATTCACAAATAACCACACCGTCAAGGCAAGGCAACTAGCTGCTTAACAGGCGCACGAGGGATTCGTGTCTTGCCCAACGACACCTCGACATATAACATGGGGGGGTGGGGATCGACCTCTTGATCCTAAGACGAGCGCTTTACCTCCTGAGTTACTGGCGTATCATGAACAAATGTGAAGGCATTAAATAAAAAATGAAGGTTTGACATCCAAATCTGTCAATGGCAGTACATTTAGAACAGATTTTTACGTCTTTATTGTCAACGAAATCCAATAAGTTAAAGTCAAAAACATTTGATGGATTAAAAAAAAAACTAAACCTCGCTTAACTCATTGACTTAATGCACAGTTCCTTCTTAGCTAGCCTACTTAACAGATGATTGGCGCCAAAGTTCATCAATTGCACTAAATACAGAACAGATTTTTGACGTCTTAAGTTAACATTGGAGTTAATTATTTGCTGTATTCTTACTAATACCATTTTTGCATGAAGTTAAAATCTGCAAAGATTCCCTGGTGCTATATTTTTTGGGATTTTTTATTTTTCGGATTGCCTTTAACAGCATGATTGGGGCTTTCATTTAAAGTGAAATAACACGGGGATGGTTTTCCTCAACGTTCTCTGTTGGATTAATAGCAGTCAGCAAATACAGCTGCGGTTGCTTTGCAAGTAGCGCCTGGCTCTGGCGACACCCAGTGGACATCTCTAAAACTGTTTGACGCAATGATTTTTCTCTCGTGCTTCTCTCAGCATTGTCTCACGGGCCGAGTGAAACGATGTGGCGGGGTACATTTAGCTTGCATGGTAAGAGTTTGACACACGTGATTCACATGGAATCCAGAAAAAATAGAGGTATTTTTGCATATCGTCGTAACAGTGACTTTCTGTACTGTATATGCAAAAATACTTGAGTGGTGTCTTTTTTTAAAAATGCATCTCTATAGTGTTTATCCGACTGTAACTACCAATCCTGTCCTTTTCTCAAATGACTAGCCCTTGACCCCCGTTGTCAGGGAAACTGCACAATGAGCATGGCTATAATACAGCTCAGTAAACCATGCCCAGAAACAATGATGGGGTGGCCAAGAAATATAATTTGAGAAAACTAATTTGTTTTGACAAAGTGGTACATTTGCATTTAGAACTGATTTTTCTAAATTTAAAATGAGGCAAGTAGAGAGTGATGTACCCCTCTGAGGCCATGCGTTTCGGGACAAGCCTGAAAATTCAAACTACTGTTATGCATGATACTGTTAAAATAAATAACGCTGCTTTACTATGGGTTTTTTGTGAGTACCATGATATCGCTGATCATTGGCACAGTTTGCTCTAAGAGAAAAAGTAGCCTATGCATCTCTTTCTTTGCTAATAAGAACAATATCATGACCATAATCATGGCAAAGCTAACTCTTCATTGGTTAGACAACCATTTTTTCCCCTTTCAAAAACGTATGTGATGTTTTTTTTTTTAATCTTTTGCCTTCTTATATTCAAACACGAAAAATTAACCCGAGGACTAGTATTTTAGTCAACAGTTGCTTTATTTTGAAGAGTAAATTGTGATACTTATTCAGTATTAAAGCTCCTTCTAATCTAACTTCATGTTTTTGATTTCTGTTTTTCGAATATTTGAATCTTTTAAAATGTCTTATCAATATTTACAATTAGAAAGTAATGTATTACTGTGCTGAGTGTATGCAGATGCAGATTTAGGCAATTCTCTCGCCTCATGGCAGAGGGCAATAGTTAGACAAAGGATTTTGATTTGATGCACACCCCAGCACCAAACAATAGTTTTAGCAAGGTAACAGCAGGTGAAGCCATTAAGTTATTTTTTTTGTAGTTGCATTGACATCATGGAGGATAACCTATATATTGACGTAAATTAAAGCCTCAATAACTAATATATCAACAAAAATCTAAAGTAGGACAATAAAGAAAATTTCTTCTATGCTATATTTTATGTATTGCACTCTTGCTCTGCCAAATAATTGAGGAATAAGATGTAGGTGGCTTCATTTATTCGTTAATTTGAGTGTGCCTCACCAGAAGCAAACCACACATCACTGATGTTTATCATGTATTTATGTCTGTCTAAACAAAACGTTCGGGTTTTTACTGAATTTGTATAAGTACTATCAAGAAGCTGAGAGAACCATTTTTTAAAATCTTTTTTTAAGCCTACTGTCGAGTCGTGTCGACTGAGAATAACAGTATAGATAACCGGGCTCAGGTATCAACCAATAACACCGGACTCATTTTACAAGTTTGATCATGTGATCCTCTCAAGCTGAGCTGTAGCATGTAGGAATATGACGTACCATTACATGACATTACATTTTAAGAAAAAAACACCACTCGGGAGTATATAAAGTGCATTTTGAAACTTCTTGTTTCAAAACAGCCCCCCATCAAGCATACTTACCACAAGGCATTGAATCCTCCTTAGCCAGATTGCCGGCTGGTTGTTTTCAGAGTTTGTCACAAAGAATCTCCACAAGACAGCTTATTAGATGAAATCTTTTTAGATTTTGTAACATATATTTTTTATACAGGGAGTCCAGATAATACACATTTTAATAGCAGATACATAGGTTTGCAAAAGTGTTGGTCTCTAAAGAAATTATTGTCATATGCCATATTTAAGGCTTCAAACTAGTTAAAAAACTCAATATATATTGTACTAACAAATAGAATATCGAAAAGTAGGCGTTGCAAATATACTGCTCTCCTTTGACTAAACACTTTGTACAACTTCCTTTTGCTGCAATCACAGACAAGTATTTTCTCTATAAGTTTAACCAATTCCTTCTGACAAAACAGGTTCCCAAAGGTTTGACTGTGATTGTTTGTGCACAGTACTTTTCAGTTCTTTTCACAAATATGATTTAGGTCTGGTCTTTGGGTTGGCCATTCTAACACCTTTATATTGTTAGTTTTAAACCATTCCATTGTAGATTTTGCTTTCTGTTTAGAGTCATTGACCTATTGAAGGTGAACCTACACCCCTCTTGAAGACTCCAACAGATTTTCTGCCAGGTTTGCCCTTTATTAAGCTTGACCCATATTCCCACAAACTAACAATTTCCCCAGTCCCTGCTGAAAAAAAAGAAACTCCAGGCTGAGATGCTGCCACCACCATGTCTGACAGTAGGATGGTGTTTTTCAGGGTGATGTACAGAAGTGAAAGTCCTGCTTGAAATGCATCCTTTCACAGAAAGCTGTTTATATCTGTTTTCCATGGAAACAAGAATTTTCAGGAAACTAAGAATTTTTAAACTCTTGTTTACTAAACAATGGTAAAAGCTATTACAAATACTCTTCTTTATAATGAATGTTGAAGATTCAAGCTTTCTTTTGATTTAATGAGTTTAAAGATGTCCTGGACTGTTCCATCAGATTTGAACTTATCTCTAATTTAGGTGATGGTAACTTGTGTTGATGGTTCTTTGTTAAACTGGCTCCTAGAATTACATTGCACTCCTGATGAGTTTTTATTCTTAGATTTTAGAATAGAATTTCTATCTTCAAAGTATATATATATATATATATATATATATATATATATATATATATATATATATATATATATATATATATATATATATATATATATATATATATATATATATATATATGCATTGTGTCACAAAAGAAAAGGCATGCCACGAGGGTTAAAACTAACATCTCTACAGAATAGGGCCATGCGCATTTCAAGTGACACATCCAATGTGAATTGACACTCAACTGAGGTGAAGTGTGAGTTGTCAACCCTTCATTGATATTCTTGCGTCAGCTCGTGGCAGAAAATACGAAAGTGCCACCAGAAGACACTGACACAATCTTGTCTGTTTGTCAAAACTCAAACACACTCTGCTTTAGTCACTTTGGTCAACCTTGAAACACTCTTTGATGCAACAAACTGTTTTTTAAATGAGTGAAATAAATAATCTTGTTCCACTCGATAACTTGATTCTGT
This sequence comes from Urocampus carinirostris, assembly GCF_059441175.1. NCBI lineage: Eukaryota > Metazoa > Chordata > Actinopteri > Syngnathiformes > Syngnathidae > Urocampus > Urocampus carinirostris. Next base: position 27,426,153 of record NC_142362.1, on the reverse strand, counting down.
TTTTGATTTTGGACACTGGGAAAGGAGATTTCATACGATTCCAGTTCTTATTTTGACTATTCTTGTGCACTGTTGTTCGTTGTTTGGAATATTACTAAGAAAGGCCGTTTGAGAAGTAAATCGTACTTGCTCTCACATATAAAATCATACTTTCACGCATGAACAACTGTACTCACAGTCATACCCATGCACAAACACAACTATACTCTTTCATTCACACTACTATATTATCTTGCGCAAATCACTATACTCCCACACACACTAGCATAGACTGTCTCACACACGCTATTATATTCACGCACACTAATATTCCTCTGAGTTAAATGTGGTAGGGTCCTTGTGCAGGACACTGAACCCTTATTGCCCCCGCTAAGCAGGTAGGCGCCTTGCATGGCTGACTCTGCTATCGGTGTGTGAGTGTGTTTGTGCGTGAATGGGGTAAAGTGTGAAGTACATTGTAAAGCGCTTTGGAGGTCCTTTGTGCCTGGTAAAAGCGCTGCATAAATGCAGTTCATTTAACATGACTATCAGGGGTTTTCGACACCTAGTGTATTAACCACTTCAAATCTCAGTGTGGTTTTATTTTGGATACTTTCGGTCACTGTTGTGATGCACATCCGTGTCTATATGTTATATGGTTCAACGTCAAACTGGAGTTGCTCCCAGCATAGGGGTATGTGTGAGAGAGCATAGTAGTATGTATGAAGGAATATTGTATTAATTGTGTGACAGCACAGTAGTGTGTATGAGAGTGTTGCAGTATGTGTGCGTGTATATAGTAGTGTGTGTGTGACAGCATAGCAGAGAGTGTGTGGGAGTATAGTAATATACCCAAGAGAGTATAGTAGTGTGTGTATGAGAGTACAGCAATGTGTGAAAGAGTATAGTGGTGTGCCTAAGACAGAATAGTTGTATGTGTGAGAGAGTACAGTGGTGTGTATGAGAGTATCGTGGTATGTGTGAGAGACTATAGTAGTATATGTGAGAGAGTATAGTATTAAGTGTGTGGCAGCCCAGTAGTGTTAGCATAAGAGTATTGAGAAGTTTTCACTGACATGTGACTCATAAGCAGCAGGGGAGAGCCAAACACTCACCCTGAGTTTTACTGGCTCAGGAGAAACTTCTGATTCTGCTGGTTGATATCCGGGAAACGGATTGCAGGAAAGACTCAGAAAATAGGACAACTCTGTGTTCTTTAGGGTCTTTGGGGAGATAAAGGGGAAATTAACTTTGCAGAAGTAAAAATTATGCCAAGAGACATTTGATATAGTGGAGCCTCAGAAGTAGTACTATTTAGAATTCAACCAAGTTCCTACACTGTTCCGTGGTTAACTTCACTTTTATCTGATGAGACTTGACAACTAAATGTCGCCTGGGGCAGATCCAGTTTAATTTTAATGGGGGAAAGGGGGGTACTAGGGTACAACCGATCATTTGTGGGGGGAACACCAAAAGGTTATCATAAAAAAAATTAAAGCTGTTACCAACCCCTCGCTTTTACAAAGTATTTTTCATATTTTTGTCTTTTTAACCCGGTAGGAAAGCTGTATATGACCTTTTCATTTTGGAACGGTAACATAGAAATTATGATGGTCTTTTTTCCTTTTTTACAGACGCTCCCCTACTTACAACCATTCGACTTGTGAGAAACGGTTGATGCGAACATTTTTTTCGGGATGTCGAAAAATATCCGGACATTGCTGTAAGTTACATTTTGTATTGTGTGCACCTTTTTTCCATGTACAGGACATTAGTGTAGTGCTTCTTTACGCTGCGTGGCGCTGTGAGCGGTCACCCAGCATCCACCTCGAAGAAGAAATCCGGCTTCTACTTCCTAATTCATGTGTAAATGTACTGTATCTCTAGCAAACTTTGAAGCTTTTATTGTTTAATATCTCGTGCATCTATTCAATATGGTTGGTGTAAAGTTTAAAGAAGAGGCGAGCCGTTTCTTTTGAAATGAAAGTGGAATAAGAAAGCTTGATGCGGTTGAGAAAATTGTTGGATCACATTTTTTCGGCCACAATTTACCACGGAGGAGGAAGACGCCTTACTCTTGAAGCCTATCCTCCAAAAGTAAGCTAAACTTAACTTTATTTATCTTTATAGAGCATATTATTTTATGAAATGTTTATTTTTTTAGTACAAAACAGTTTTACAAAAGTTTTACATTTGCAGAGACGACCTGCAAACGAGTGTCTTAACCATTGCATAATGTATTACTTTTCTGTACTAGACATTTCGATGCTGATTTTCTTTTTTAAATGTAAGAAATGGACGTGAATGAGCTCATTTTTATGGCTGCTTAAGCCTGCGCCTTAAACTCCGGTGTGGTTGTACAAAACAAAGTTGAGTTTCTTCTTTAAGTTTGTGCATGCACTGTTTAGTCATGTGCACTCTGTAACCCGGAATTTACGGTAATATACATATAATTATAAAAGGTCTTGAAAATTCAATGTATATCATCCATAGTAGGCAGCGCGGCGGCTGAGTGATTAGCGCGTCTGCGGCACAGTTCTGAGATCATGAGATCCAACCTTCCTGTGTGGAGTTTGTATGATCTCCCGTGCTTGCGTGGGTTTCCTCCAGGCAATCCGGTTTCCTCCCACATTCTAAAACATTCCAATTACGGTTAATTGGCCGGTCCAAATTGTCTCTACGTGTGAATGACGAGTGAGTAGTCTTTCTCTGTGTGCCCTGCGACTGGCTGGCAACCAGTTCAGTGTGTCCCCTGCCCACTGCCCGAGGACAGCTGAGATGGGCTCCAGCATCCCCGCGACCCTACTGAGGATAAGTGGTGCAGATAACGGATGGAAGAATGGATGGATCATTCATAGTTGTGAATATGATGGTATTGTCTATATGATATGTTCTGTGTCCTGATTGTCAATCAATCCCTGGTCTACACCGCCTCTCTCTCTTTATCCACAGCCAGCTGGGTTAAGCTCAGTCGCAAAACTATTAAATTACATAGAACAAGGTCGGATGGAATTTACTTCAATCATCCGTCAACACGCCTGCCGCCTCCGCAGCCTGGCCTTCCGACACAATTCATCATTTTTTCTTTTGCTTCCGTTTACAGCTTTCCTCACTGCATCTTTTATGAAAGAGCTCGCTTTTCCGCCCCTGCTCGACACATTAACAGATGCTTCTTAATCATTGCGCCAACACTGCCTACATAGTTTGTTGGGGCCGAAGCGAGTATTCAGTTGGTTTATCTATGCCACAGCAACCAAGCTGATTTATGATGCAGAACCCCAGCATGATTTCTCTAACCCCTTTTAAAAAGTGAGTTAGAAATAAATAAAAGACATCATAGACATCATAGCGAGTGCCGATAGGCAGCCTTTCGTCATTGCACATTACGGGCAGAACATGCACGTTAACAAGACTTTTTCTTGGAATTGGGAAACCAAATCCTTCTTTTTCTTAGTTCGATTCCACCGAGGTGTCTTTAAAAATGTAAGAATTGAATATCATCATTATTAAGGATGTGTTAACAATGCCATTTCCGTCATGCATATCTGCCTTTATCTATTCTCATTGCTATTCCAGTATTCACAATGCAATAGGGAGCAGGAAAGTGGGCGAGGGAGGAGAATGATTTCAAGCTCATTCTCCGCCTTTTTGTTAGTGTAGCCTGAAAATTGTAAAAATAAGAAAAGGCATGTTTCAACCAAACCCCTGCTTACCAAACCCCCAAAAAGTTGAAGAAAGAAGAGTTTATTAGTAATTAAGGAATAAGTTGACTGAGATAGATAGATAGATAGATAGATAGATAGATAGATAGATAGATAGATAGATAGATAGATAGATAGATAGATAGATAGATAGATAGATAGATAGATAGATAGATAGATAGATAGATAGATAGATAGATAGATAGATAGATAGATAGATAGATAGATAGATAGATAGATAGATAGATAGATAGATAGATAGATAGATAGATAGATAGATAGATAGATAGATAGATAGATAGATAGATAGATAGATAGATACTTTATTCATTCCCGAAGGGAAATTTACATTTCCAGCAGCATCCCTTCGCTGAGAACAATACAATAAAAAAGCAAAAAGAATACAATATACAAATACCCAGTGTGACGTGCAAATGCCCACTGTAGCGTGTTATATATAATAACTAAATAGTGCTACACAGAATACATATTGCAATAAGATTCGGTAATATGCAATGTAGGTGGTGTGGTTTACTGTGGGCTTTTACTCTGCCGGGTAGAGTTAAAGAGCCTCATGGCATGAGGAAGAAAAGATCTCTTCAGTCTGTCCGTAGTACAAGACAGTGACAGCAGTCTGTCGCTGAAACTGCTCTTCTGTCTGGAGATAATGCTGTGTGGTGGATGCGATGGATTGTCCATGATTGACCGCAGCTTTTCCAGTGCCCGTCTCTCAGCTACTGTTGTTAGGCTGTCCATCTCTTTGCCCATAACAAGCTCGCTTTCCTAGCCAGTTTATTGAGACGAGAGGCATCCTTCTTTTTGACGCTGCCTCCCCAACACGCTGTCGCATAGAAGAGGGCGCTGCGACTGAGGCTGCGATCATGACTTTAGGAGGAGATGGCAGCAGAGAGTAGTAAAATTTAAAGTTGCAGATACCTCCTTTCAACATTTGATGTCTCTGTTGATTATATTTGTATATTTTTAGTTGACTTCTTTATTTCCTGGGTTAATATACAAGTTATTGTAATTAACTTGGGCTACGAGCAGTCACCCCTTTCAAGTTCTTGACACATAGTCACTGACTGCAAAACATCAGTTTTTCTTTTTAAATTAATTTTTAAAATATATTTATTTTGTTGGCCATTTACTAAGGCCATGTTTCTTTTCCCTCCTGCGAACATTCCTCGATGCCTTGGACGGTCGGAAATCTGGGTGATCCGAATGGCGAGCCACCTAAGACCAAGAATCCAACAAAGATCTCAGTCCTCATAGAGTTTCACATCAAGGTCATGGGAGAAATTGGATTTTTCATTTGAACTTGACTGTGGACTCAATAACTATGAGGAACCAGCAATACCAATGGATTTGGGATTTCCTGAATTGAAAATATCAGAATTGTGTTTTCTTTGCGTATTGGATGAACCATCTTGTCATTCATTTGAATTGTCATTGAAATTCTAAGTGAATTATTGTGTGACTTCAAACTCTCACACGAAAACAGACTTAGGTTGATTCCAAAATCTATCGTTGCGGTCAAAATACATATTGCGTCTAAAAATTGAAATATCAACCAAAATTAGAGTAGATAACCGGTCATTAAACTGAAAAGAAATAAAACACGGTTAGTAAACCAAGATTAAACAAAATTGAGATTTTTCATATTACATCTTAAACCAAACAAGTGTATTCTTTACCTCTAATTCATGTAAATGTTGTCTATCATCTTGTCCATTGTTCTTTTAATTGCCCGCTGTTGTTTTAATTAACTTTGACTTATCAAACCTAGAACCAGTCCAGTAGCATTTCTTCCCTCTGTCTAACATCATAGAGGCTACATTTCCAAAAAGCGAAATACATAGACACCTCGCTCCTTCTTGCTTCGGTTATCGTTGGTTCACTGCCTTGTGTATGTGAATTGAATTGTCTTTATTGTCATTGATATCACAAAGCAAACAGCAGACAACAAATGCTATCACATAGGCAGGTTAGGGAGGGCTTTGTGTGTTGGGTGCATGTAACTGTGTGTGCAACTGTGATAGGCCAGCTATTGCTGTCAGTTAAACAGCCGGGGTGGGCGGGCGCACAAGTCAATGTATTTACCCTAAACAAACTGGGAAGCATGGTGACAGATAGCTTTTAGTGGCTGGTTACATTGAGAAGAATATCGTCTGTTAAAATCGGACTCTGAGGAAAGTCAAAGAAATGGTGATCAACGATGAGGCAGCGTCTGAAGAGAAGGCAATAGCGATGCGGCAGATCAACCCTTATGCTACGGCAAGGCTAAAAACTCTCTTGAGCCACCCATGGCGAACCAGTATCTCACCAACGCCCGATCCATTGCCCATTAAACGGATTAAACTTTAAGCCACAACTCGCAAGGAACCGATACATTTGAGACGGTTGTTTCTCACTGCTAGTGTGCAGCTCGCCAGCTGCTGTCTAAATCGCTTTCTTGCACTGAAAGGGGAATGCCTCCAATTTAATTGTTCTTTTGTATCAACTACAGTTCTGTGTTCTGTGTTTTGTTTGTAGATCTATAGTTGTTTTCTTGTTAATCATTCACCCTCAGTCGATAAGGACGTCATCTTGAGGTAAGTTTGACCCTGGGGTCTTTGATGAAGGTGCGGCACTACTTCACATATTTTCATTTTCGCGAGGGGTTCTGGTCCCTATTAATCACGATAACTGATGGATTACTATATCTGTATCAGGATTTGAATTTTGCAAAACAGCAGTTTAATGTTCCACCCGCCTTATCAGAGGCCAGACGAGGAGATTTGTAACACAGTGAAGCTTTATTTATCTCCATCCACAATATACTGGAGAACATGAGCCAAGTTCAACAAAACTGCTTAACCGCAGCCCGAACTCATCACTCCACAACCATTTTCATTGCGCAAGCATGAGCGCTTGAAGGCCACACAAAGTAGAGGATAAAGAAAAAAGACGGTGGTTTTCGGGTTATCCACCAGCCAGAAGTAATTGCAGTCTAACTTGATTTGTGAGTGACTTGTCTTTTTTTTTTTTTTTTTGTTATTCACTTTTTTCCTATTAAGTTCTACACTAAAGTTGAGTTTAGAAACATCGATAGTGGCAGTGAAATTCACAACAAGCGGTCTGGCAAAGAGCAAACATTCTTCAAAAGAGGCCAAAATGTTGCTTTAAACCCATTTTTACCACTAGTGTTTGACATTTACTGTAGAATAAAACACAACACTGATATGTTAATTGTCTATGTGGCTAAAAGATAATACTTTGTATTGTAGAACAGTGTAGAACTTTTTTGCGGCAAGGCACACTTATTTTTGTTAAAAAATCTCAAGGACGCACCCTCTGTTGAAAATGTTTAAAAAAATCATTCTCAGGACGAGTTTTATTTTAAATTATGTTGTTTGAATTGACAGTATAAGGTTTGTCTTATCATTTGTGGTCAAGGTGGCTTAGGAGGTAATACTAAACCAAAAGCTGTCTCCAAGACTGATATTATGGGACCTGACCTTCAGAATTTATTGTGAAGGTAGATTTCTGAGCTTAGCAACAACTAATGGCGGTTGTGACTGGCAATGTGACTGGTTGAATGCTTAAATATAAAAAAACACACCTGGAAGCAGCGCAACCAGGGTGAAAGCAATGAAAGGAAGCTGGAAAAATTTAATAAGTAGTAATGGACAAAATATAATTACATCAAATCAAATATATACCGGAGTTATATCCCCCTAACGGGAGGTGGCTAGAGTCAAGCACATTCACTTGTCTGCCTCTTTCTGGGAGATTGATACATGACTCCCAACTGATGTGTTGGGAGTCATTAGGTGACCAAACCCCCCAATTCCAACCCCTAATGCCGAGCGCCAAGCAGGGAGGCAATGAGTACCAATGTTGTAAGGGTATTTGGATAAAGAAAATAAATTTACCTAGAAAATCACTAGTACAAAGAAATGTTCCTCCTCGGTGTTGGAGTAAAAGACGCGCGGCTTCCTCATTTCACCTCCCTCACATCAGACGTCTTTTCTGCTTACAAGTTTGTGCCCTTTGGTGCATAACCGTTTAGGCGCTGCACTTGTGGTGCACAATTAATTTGAGGGACTTGGGTCCAAGTAAACCCCAAGCTGTGTAATTCAGCCAAAATGCGCAGTTCGGTGCTGAAGCAAGCAAGGCCAGATAAAAAACTTTGTGTTTACTTTGGCGGCAAATTAAAGCTTCGGGTTTAGTTCGAGGTCGTTTATCAAATCAGGTTAATCCGTCGGGTTTGGGCGGGTTTGGGTTTATATAGTCGCGACTCGGGTCGGGTCGGGCTGAATTTTTTAGGCCTGATCTTACCCCTTATTGTTACCATCTACGTTCGGTGGGCTGGATTTAAAAGCCTGACAGCCACACACACATAGCCCAAGGAACATAGTTTTCCCACCGATTCCGTAGATACTGTTAAATATTACACAATGTCCCTTTAAGATTAATCAACATCCCCATTAGAAATGCAGAATATCTATCAAAAGAAACTGTTATTTAAAAGTAGGCAGAATGAAGCATTAGGGGCTCGTTTTCCCTACATTTGGAAAGAAGCTCCATTTAAAAAAAAGTCAAGATTAAGACCAGGGATGGGCAACTATTTGGAATTTGAATTTTTGTAGTATTCATCTAATATTTTGGTAGAATTACAGTAGTTTTATTTTTGTAGTATTTATGTCATATTTTTGGAGTAGTTCCATAGTAGAATTGTTGTAGTATAACTAGTATTTTTTTTAGAAATGTCCAGCAGGAAGACCACCATCCTGTATTTCCATTTACAGTATTAATGTAGAAGTATTTTTAAAAATATTTTCATTGTAGTATTTCCACAGTAGTATTTCCAGTCTAGTATTTTGTTGTAGTATTTCTGTCGTATTTCCAAAGTGGATTTTTGTAGTATATTTGTAGTAATTTTGTATTATTACTGGAGTAGCTTTTGTAGTATTTCTGTTTTAATATTTCTGCAGTAGTATTTTTGTTTTTTGTATTACTGTAATAGTATTTTTATAGTATTTCCACAGTAGTATTTTCCTGGTAGTCTTGTAGTATGTTCATATCAGTATTTTATAGTATTTCCATAGTAGTATTTTTACAGTGTTTCCTAAATATTTTTGCAATATTACTGTAGTTGTATGTCGTAGTATTTCTGTAATATTTCTGTAGAAGTATTTTTCTATTATAGTATTGCTCTAGTAGTGTTTCTATATCATTTTTTTCCTTCAGAATGAAAAAGAAAATAATATATTAAGCTCCCGTTTTTAAGCACTGAATTTGATATTTAGTTTAGCATTAATTTTGTAGTATTTCTCAAGTATTATTTTTGCTGTAGTCTCACAAAGGGTTAGTTAGGAAAAAGTTGCCACCAAAAACACATGTATTATTAGTACTGTAGTACTTAATTTACTTTTGTATATGTTATCATTAGATTTTTTCCATTTTCATTTGTTGGACCGGATAAAAAAGGCTGACGGGCCGCACATGGCCCGCAGGCTGTAGTTTGACCCCCCCCCTCTCCTTCCTTCCTTCGACAGTGAAAAATATTACACCATGCGATATCTACAAACCCCAACAGGAAGCAGAAATTCCAACAGAAAATATATTCAAAAGCAGGCCAAATGAAGCATGAGTGCTTCGTTTTCCCCACATTCGGAAAGAATGTGAAAAAAAGATGATGATTAAGATTGAAATTTAGTAAGCGAGCAGTTATTGAGAGGGTGCGAATATAACAGCCTTATGCTAATGATTCATTGTGACTCGCGCGTGGAAATATGCCCGTGGAGACATATGACACATTTCACGGCTAATGAGCAAGTCGTCCTTTGATATTTCACTTTCTGTTTCACTTCAGGCTGCTTTCATTTCCCAGAAAGACAAGGCACGGAAAAGAGTAAAAGCCTTAGCCACATAAAAGTCTTCTTCCCGGCAAACCTCGGGGAACGGCAAAAACTTTCAATTACCGAGGTTCATTTCCGATTAGCTTGTCTCAATGGGCGTACAACATTAACTGCCATTAAGCGGACGGTTGTCCTCTAAATGTTAACGTGCAGTTATGACTGAGGCTATTAACATGACGTTTACTTAAGCTACAGGGTTCGTGCGGGTGCTTGAAATCCTTAAAATGTTTGAATTTTAATGTAGTTCTTAACTATTAGAAAGTGTGTGGGTTTCAAGTGAAGTCCTTGTCAATGCTTGATACTGTTTCCATGTTTCCCAACAAGTCTGCTTAAAAATGACGCTGACACTGCTGGCATTTCTTCTTTCCTCGTGTTTAACAGCAGCAGGCATTAGTTTGTAAAGCGTCATCCTACGAAGCGTCATCGCCCCCTATGAGTTGTGCCCAATAGGAAGTGCATGCTACATCCAAACAGGGCAATATGAGGTGTGTATTAGTGCAAGCATTACATATGGATTATAGGCATTTATTAAGGGCCATGCAAAAAAATTAAAGTAGCGTCACCCAGTGGTAAATTGTAATGAGAAGAACTTCCTGCAACTGAAAATGTTAGCTACCTATTACCGTCATTTCACCTATGTGGGGGAGAGATATGTTTCAACAACATTTATACATGTGTTGTTCAGATCCACAAATATATTTGCAATTTACTCAAGATCTAAAAATCATATGTCGTGTAAAATGCAAGACCAATACAGTATATATAAATCGTAGATATAATTGTGGAAAATACATGATTCACACCGGATTTCATCTTTTAATGGTACTGGGGAAATTGCAAAAATTGGCTTTGAAAGTCCTTAAAAGTGCTGGAAATTTGCCATAAAAAGGTGTTTAATGTACAGGTAATGTGTCTACAATGTATTCTACGCCACGGCTGTTTAATTCATTTTAGCTCAAGGGCTTCATGGTAGAAGAAACATTCTTTTGACTAGTAAATAAAAGGCATAAAAAGTGTGCCTTAGCTGGGGGGTTGGAGTCTTTTTGGAGGCTCACAATAAACCTCTGATTCAGGGATGTAATATTTGATTATGAAATGATTATTTGGAGGGTTTTTTTCAATATTTTTTTCCCTTTGCTATGATTTAATCTCATGTATTTTTTAACAACTCTGCAACAAACAACAACAAAAACAACAACAATTGAATTAATTATACCTGGGGGAACTCTTAGACTGGAAAGTGACCAAAGCAGAATATAAACCCTAAATTCAATGATTGATTTAACTATTTGCAGCGCTCCCTGACTTTTGTTATTAGGGAAATAACATTCGGGTAAGTTTCCTCAATGTTTTCTGGTTAATTAATGGTAGTCAGCAAATACAGATACAGTTGGTGCTTTGCAAGTGGTCCATGGCATTGGCGACATCCAGTTGACATATTTGAAATTGCAAGTCATTGTTTCACTCATTTTTCTCTTGCGCTTCTCTTATCATTGTCTCCGAGGCCACATCAAATATGACACATGTGTTTTACGCCAACATGTTTTATAAGATAACAACTATTTTGGGGTTGGAAAACACAGAAAGAAATGTTGAGTATATTTGAGAAGTCTATTCTGTTTTTAATTTTGGACACCTCTAAAGGAAATTGCACAGAAAGCCAGGGTTGTCCGTTATTTTGACTGTTATTTCTCACTATTGTACATTATTTTGACTAGTATGCACTGTTTACATATTGTCACTGTTGCCCAATAATGTTGCTGTTCCTTGATTTCCACACCCTTTATGGCAGCTCTGCAAATTGATACTTTGGAGATTTATTAAAAAGAAAAGGGGAAGACCTTCAGAGTATTTTTGCACACAAGGAAAAATGTACTAAAACGTATTGAAGATAAAAGCAATATAAAACCTAACTTTTTGGTAGAAAACTAACATAATAGAATCCATCTAATAATTATCTATTAGTAAAACAAAATAAATAAAAATAATAATAAAAAATATGATAATACTGATTTGAAAATTCTTCTTCACAGGCCTCTCCTGTTCTCCTTATTTTAAATGGCTACTTAACTATAAACGTATCAATCTTCATTCCTAAAGTAGTACACATCACTTTTATTCACTATAGTAAGTTTAGTGATAAATATTGATCTAGTAAGTGCTGTTGGTAATGATTCTACATTGACCAGTTAATAGTATCTGTCCAATTCTCTTTATTCGGACATTTTCTTTTCTGTACTGTCACATTCTTACCAAAACGTACTAAAGTACAGAAATGTAACTGTATTGTTGCACTTCTTGTTTTGGCAATGCAAATTAAAAGGTTTTAGGAAGTAATACGAAAGAGTTCTTCTGGTACCTAGTCGGAACTTTGGTCAATAAAACAATAAAATGCCACAGTGCTGATGATTGAATACAGCTCATGAGTTTTGGACCAAATTCTTACCTAAGGCTAGAGTGCCATAAAAGTGATTTTGTACAGATAAAATGTCACAAATTCACAATCATACACTCTGATTTCCGTTTCTCCGATTGTTCTCTCTCTAAGCTTTTGTCACTTCTTTTGATTTCCCCGCGGTTTTTCCTACTATCACAACTCTTCCTCTTTCCTTTTTCAGTACACTGTTCCCTTTGTCTCTTGCTATTTTTTTGTCTTTCTTATCAGGTTCTAAGTGTAACAGGAGCCAGGTGGATGGGCTAGCTCCAGCTTGTGTTACACATTTGTTTTATATATTTTTGTTTTTTTACCTCATCTGCAAAATAGATGATAAATGTCACATTTTAATTGTTGGCATTAAGGTTAATTTATTGAGCAAGTCTCACTAAATCACGTGAGGTCCCGTGAGACTTGGCCCAAGCACCCTTCTCTGACCGGTGAGACTTTGCTATCTAGTGGTGATATACTGGTACTTCTCTTACCCTTTCTGCCATACAAAACTCAATACCCTGAAAAATAATAATAAACTTTCCCCAACAGTCAAATACGGATTACACAACATGAATCCCAAAAGATAGCTAGTCATCAACCCTTGTTGCGCCACACAAGCACCCATGTCAAAGTGCTCTTGTTTATTCAGTGTACTGTGCTCTCACTTGACCTGTTAATTGTCTATGTGGCTGAAAGATAATACTTTGTATTGTAGACGGAATCCGCTTTGCGCCTGACAAACTATTTCACTACTTGAACCTACTCCGAACCTTTCGCATGTCTATTGGTTGGTTTGCCTCTGGTTTTCTGGATACTGTTGCCTCACTGCCTGCTTTTCTGAGTACAGAATCCTACCTACAAGGACTACCATTTATTTGTGCTAATCTATGCTTCTGCATTGTGCTTCCACACCACCCGGAGAGAGTTTTTGATGTTGTGCTTTTTTCTGCATCCAACAATAATTTTGCAAATGAAACCCACAGGTGGACGGGAGAAAAGTATACCTTGAGTGAAACTGAAATTACAGGGGATAAATATGACTCCACATAAATCAACATTTGCCAATGGAAAACAAACAGGATCTATTTTTAAATCAAGCGCAATACTGGCACAAAATGCCCAATCGTGCAAATGGTTGGATTATTTTTCTACTTTGATAGTTTCGGAGAGAAGAGCAGTTAGAAAGGGTCATTCGCGCCATTATGGGATTGAACAAAGCCAATGGAAGTGGCTGCCCTAATCTACTGGAGTCCAGAGCGGGAGAGGTTTGCGGTGTACATGGCTAGAGTCCATGCTGGGAATTGTTGCACATAAAGCTTTGTTTAGGAGAAAATGCAATTGTTCCACTTGCTGATGATGTTAAATTGGCGCAAGAATTCCCATATCAATGCCATTAAGTTCCAAATCCTTCATCTAAGTCAGCCCTTCACTGCAGGTGGGGTGATTCCAAATCACTTTTCATGATCAGAATTATAGCAATAAGATTAAGAATAATATACAGTTCGATGCACACTGTTGTTACAGTCATGTATGAATATCACAACATCTACTATACATGTATCTGCACCACAATTTAAACCTGCCTTCAACTGTCATGATTACTGATGCAGGGCACCTGAGTCTGCTCCGTTAGCCCCAACAGCACGCTAGGCAAGCTCTTGTGACTCCTGACTCTATCTTGCCCTGTTTTCTGTCTGATTCCCGTTCCCGTTGCAAGTCCTTTCCCCGTTCTAAATAAAGCTGAGTAAACAAACGCAATTGGGTCCCGTCTCCTGGTCCGTGACATCAACAGGCAGAACTTTTTATTTAGTATTGGTCAATAAATCATCAAGTGCTGAGGAAATATGAGATGCAAAATTCTTAAAAACAGGATTTTTATGAATTGTTGCCACAACAAACTGCCATAATAAAGATAATCCGTTCTGGTTTATTACGTTTGAATGTTTACGATTCCCTTAACCGCATCAGCCTTGTCCGGTGATGGTTGTAAAAATACCTTTCTTTATTTTGTATTTAGTTTTTAGGGCAGGCTGATTTAAAGGCCTATAAAACAACTATGATTTTTTAAAGTTTACATTTTTTGGAAGAGCTTCTGTGATTCGGTGGGTCCCCAGAACACATAAAGAGAATGATATTTATTGATTGATTTATGCAATTTTTCATTTATTTTGTCATGTATTCATTTCTGTATTTATTTTGTCATGTTTTTTGCCGTGTATGTCGTCACAATAAAATGTTATTCAAATAAGGGGCGTATAAAATTGGCTGAGCTTTTCACCTGATGGCTGACCGGTGTAGTAGCTGATGGGTTTGCTACTGATAAACCAATAGGTAAAAAGCTAAACTAGTCTGAATAACGTTTTGTTGTGACAAGATAAACAACAAAATATATGACAATACACAACAAAATACCTGACAAAATAAATAAATAAATAAATGTATACTCACACACACACACACACACACACACACACACACACACACACACACACACACACACACACACACACACACACACACACACACACACACACACACACACACACACACAATGAATAATTTAAAAAAAATGAAAAATAGAAAAGAACATGAATAAATAAATGAATAAATGAATAAAAACATACATACACATAAATAAACAATAAACAAATGAATAATTTCATTAATGAATAAATGAATAAATGAATTGATAAATAAATAAACAAATAAACAAATGAATAAATGAATAAATGAATACATGAATAAATGAATACATGAATACATGAATACATGAATACATGAATACATGAATAAATAAATGGTAAATGGTCTGGATTTATATAGCGCTTTTCAAGTCAATGAAGACCTCCCAAAGCGCTTTACAATGTGCTTCACACACACACTCACACACCAATAGCGGCCATGCAGCCATGCAAGGCGCCAAACTGCGTCAAGTCATGTTTATTTATATAGCCCTTAATCACAAAGAGTCTCAAAAGGCTGCACAGATCAAAGACTATTGCATACTATTATTAGACTATTATAACACCATTCCCCTCATCTAAAACTTACATGAGGGCAAATGATACACAAAATAAATAAATATATAAATAAATAAATTGCATTTATGTCATATGTTTAGGTTGTTGAGACAAATTAAAGGGCATATAACACAACAAAATAAGTGACAAAATCCAAGGCACAGTACATGGCAAAATACAGAACAAATGATAACACAAAATAAATATCCAAATAAATAAATGACAAATGAACAACAAAATGCATTATGAATAAATTGCATTTATGTCAAACATTAAGGTATTGTGTGATTAATTCATTTGGTGACCAAACACCCCAATTCCAACCCCTAATGCCGAGCGCCAAGCAGGGAGGCCAAGTCAAGTCAAGTCACATTTATTTTTATAGCCCTTAATCACAAAAAATGTCTCAAAGGACTGCACAGGATTACAATTACACAATTACCTGATCTTAAACCAACATGCGGGCAAGGAACAACTATAAACCGATGAGTACCCAATGTTGTAAGCCTTAGGTATGACTCGGCCGAGGCTTGAACCAGAAAACTCCCAGTCTCAGGGTAGGCACCCTACCCCCAAGGCCACCGAGCTGGTTATAGCATTCGTATAGGTCATTATTTATTTATACATGTACTTCTTTCTAAACATGGCAGGTTTGGTCCTCCTTAGAGTATCATTGCAAACGTGAAAGTGCTATTCTTGGTACTTTTTGACAAATGACACTTTAGGTTGTTAAGAGCACTGATGCAGAGATGTCTTATTTCCTCACGGATTGTCCAAAGGACAACATTCGTACAATCGAAATGTGAGGGAGACCAAAATGTAGTATGCCGCATTCAACATGCACACAACAGCTCAAGAAGCACCTGAGCAAACACATACAAACACACCCATGTCAAATAAACTGCACCAACTAGGGTGATACTTGGAATTTTTGTTTCAATCTGTTTTTCCACCTGTCCGTCCCTGATCTCCCTGGAGACAACTCCAGTTACGACCCATTTTTTAACCCGACCACGTCTGCCCTCCAATACCGGCTTACGACCCGTTTTTGATCCCGACCACGTTTTGCTCTCCTGTCCGGCTATCGACCTGTTTTTCCGTCCTTGACACCGCCATCTCCCGCTACGGAAGGTCCACTCCCGTATTCGGATCACGATCCGATTGCATGAGTGGCTTACTTCCCACGTTCAGCGAGCACCGGATTGCGGATGCTGCCCTTCCTCTTTCTATCAATAAACTTGTGGTTAACGCTACGCATTTGGGTCATGATTCTGTTCTGGTCGTGACAATTATTTTATCATCAGGTTGTAACAAGTAGTGCTGAAATAAGCACAGCCAACCACTAAAACATTGTTTTTAAAGACACTGATCATGTAAATGATTTCTCATACCAATTTATTTTAGAAAATCACTATAACCTAACAATGGCTACTCAGGTGCTCTTAGGAGGCTACCTGGTAACTGGGCACGACGATGGAGACTCCTTGCTGTATAACACTGTCAAAAACACAACTGAAATACTTTCCATTGCAAAAATAAAGTCATTATTGTAAAAAAAGTGTTAACACAATTGGATCAAATTTGAAAGTTATATTAATAAATCATATGACCTACGAACAACATTATTATAGTGATAGTTATAGTAGGAAGACAGTATTGATCCAAAGAAAATAGTATCGCACTAGTCCTAATCCTTGCCCATTATCGTTAATGTCGATGCCTGGATTGATCCGCGGGCTACTCAGGTGCTCTTCGGGGGCTACCAGGTGCCTGTGGGCACCACTTTGGAGACCCCTGCTCTATAACACTGTCAACAGGACTACTAAAATACTTTCCATTGCAATAACAAAGTCAGTAGTGTAAATAAAGTGACTTACTAACTTTATTATAGAGATAGTTAAAATGGGAAGACAGTATTGATCCAAAGACAATAGTATCGATCTAATCAAAGTACTGGCACAGTATCGAAAAAACTGATATTTGGATCAATCCGCCCACCCTTAACACTAATCTTGTCACAGAGCAGAGAAGACTTTTGGGCAATTTCAACGTGAAAGTGTGATGTAGCCGCTTGTGTTCATGTTGCAGCATGTGCGATTGCCGAACAGCCTGTTTCACTTTGAAGTCATACATGCTGCACAGCGTTTGGCTCCGAAAGTCAGCCCACCTCAATATATTGGCTTTTAACTTGTGTGTTTTCTGTGTGTTGGGCATGCATTAGGTGCCCATTAGAGTTGGCCTCACAGACGGGCTTCATCAAAAAAAAAAAAACGCCTCGCTGTGAAAGTGCCCCCACATGCACACTGCACTCCCCCCGTTCCACACCCCTCCACGTCCACGCCACTAAAAAGCTTGACCTACAAATCTAGAAATCCGCACAACATCTAACAGCCTTTGACTCGAGATAGGCCGGCCTCTGAACACGAGCGTCCGTCTCCAGAGAGGACACAGAAACAGCACGTTTGTGTTTAGGGGGGTAGGGAAAAAAAAGTAGGACAAGGCCTTTGGAGTTAAACTGGAGGTCTGGTAAACGCTTACCTTCATACGCGGAGCTGAAGCAGATGTGGGCGCACAGGAGCAACAGAGACCGCATGTCCATGCTTGGAGAGGAGACGAGGGGGGCACAGGACAGGAAAGAGGCTCCTCAACTTGTGAAGATCTCCTGCAGGAAAACTTCCAGTGCATTCCTCCTTTTCCCTATGAAAAAAAGGACCGCCTCTTTGCTCTACAAACAAGGGAACACAGTGTGGCTCACCCCAGAGAGTCTTAAACTAACATGGACTCTTCATCACCTTCTCAAGAAGACCGGGACAACCTCTAACCTATCGGGGACAATTTCAGCGCTTATTACATCTTCCAAGGGTCTGCCAGATTCATTTTCCTAAAGATGTAACAAAGAATAGAAAATTATATGCATTTTTTAATACTGTGATAATTAATTATCATTATTATTAAGCTACAAAGTATGGGTGGGGGATACTGAACATTTTGGTATCAATCCGATATAAGTAAATACAGGGTAGTATCGAGCAATACTAAACCGTTACCAATACCTTTTGCTTGGAAATGTCATTATCATTGTGTAATTGAACCCTTGCCCTCTTTGGCTATTTTATGATTTCGATAAACACAGCCCAAGGATTTTAGGCGATACAATGTTTCTTTTTGTATTGAATAACTACATAGCAAACTTTAAAAGTATAAAAACTAAATAGAAATATTTATTCTACAATTTTATCAGAACAAAAGCCAAGAGTCAAACCACAAAAGCAGCAATGTAACAAAAATACAAATACTGTATAACAATGACAAATAAAACATCTTTTATTGCACGATTAAAAAAAAGTTGATAATGCAAATGAAGTGTCAATTGTTTCTCATTGGCTCTGTTGCAACAGTGACAACAAATTTACAGGTTTGTGTTCAGGAACAGTAACATGCCTACATTTATGGTTGCAACCCCTTGCTCTTTTCTATGTGTTAATGTCAATTTGAAGTGTTGCCACACTAGTAGACCACTTTACCACTCAAATTTAACCGGGCATTGTCCTTACCTGCTGGTCAAAAAAAAAAAAAAAAACACCACCGCACCGAGCTTCCTATTTGCCTATGTCATATCTAGTTTCGCCCTGTGACTGGCTGGCAACCAGTTAAGGGTGCCCCCTGCCCACTGCCCGAAGATAGCTGCGATGGGCTCCAGCACCCCCGTGACCCTACTGAGGATAAGCGGTGCAGATAATGGATAGATGGATAGATATCTGGTTTCTGGGAGGAATGGCGGCCCTCTCTTCGGCCTGGCGGGCAAGATGCAGCAGCAGGCCAGGTAGGGAGAGGTGTTAAGGGTGTGCTTGACAGTCACACACTCGGGCATAAACTTAGAGAGTGGCCGAAGTCCATGTGTTAAAAAATTACGCAGAAGGGTCACTAATGGAAAAATAAGATTGGTTGGTTGGTTGGTTGATTGATTTATTGATGTCACGACCCAGAATGGTATCTCGGATTCAATTGCGTTTGTTTTAAAGGAATCTTTATTGGATTGAGCTGACAGAGCTGGCTTTGGAAGCCGATGGTTGTCGGTCGCTAGCAGCGTTGGACGGAACGGCAGTTCCGTGACAGGTAGGCAGAATCAATACGTCTTAGCGGCAGGTCGATGGCCAGGGCAGGAGAGTGGATCGTAACGCGGGGCAGAAACAGGTCGGAACTGAAGGCAGGAATCAAAACAGGAGAGTAGTCTTTGGTACTTGGTAATCTGGCGAAACACACAGGAACACAGAAGTACGCTCTGCCGACCTGGGCTGGACGCTGACCGCTTAAGAAGAGAACGTCAGCCAATCAGAGAGCGCGCTCCAGCGCGCTAAACGATTGCCTCAGGTGTCTTCACTTCGGTAATCAGGACAATTGATTGATACAGAATCACAAATCTGATACCTCAGCAATACATGGGGAAAAAAGACCAAATTTTTCCCATGTGCATTAATATATAAAAATTAATGCAAACATCAACACATACATTTTATATTTTATCTGATATTTGTTTACATTTCATTATAAAAGTTTTGAATCACTCAGAATAAAAGCAAATGAATAGTCTTAATCATTTTAGGCACTAAATTTTGTGATATGTATTTTAAAAGGAAGTGTTTTTGCATGACATTTGATAGATCTTGATCTTGAGCAATAAACTACACAATTAAAGATATAGCAAGTACAGAAGAATGAAGCCAACTATTTGCTCATTGACCTTGATTGCAGTACACATTAAAGGACACTGGGGACAAGAGTGGCAGCATAACAGCAACCTTTAAGTAGTATTTACCATGTGCATTTGCTATTTCATTTTCTATTTACTTCTAAATACATTATCTACATCAAGTCGGTTTTGAAACACCCAGCAAACTAATATAATTTATTCCTTTTTGAGCACTAAAATTGATAATATGCATCGAAACGTTCTAAATGAAAAAGGGCAAACTCAGAAGTCACTTTTTGCAAGACATATTGTAAATATCGTGATCCATGAAATAATCAAAATAGAAAGTACAAGAAAAAACTAGCCAGCTATTTCCCAGTGGGCCTGGGGAAGACTGGCAACCCAAAAAACATATATTATATCTTTACCATAATTGGCCCACGGGCCCTAGTTTGCCCAACAGTGTGCTAGACACTGCACATGCAATATCATATTTACAAAGGTTGCAGTTATTCTACATTGGTGATTTGGTCATGACGGCCGTATGAACACACTGTACCTTTGATAAATGCAGCAGCCAGGAATTATTATAGTCTGGTTTAATACACAAAATGGAGAGGAAAGAGATACAAACCATTTATTTTATTAGTAATTTGATTGCTGTGATCTTCAGTTCAGGATAAAACAAGATTAGCCCTTAACAGGCACCATCTGTTGAGAAATGAAATGAATGCGATCTTTGTGTATGAAAGACGAGTTGGGGCTGTTTCATAAAGCACACACTACAGCTTGTATCCAAGCTATATAGCAACCTTTAATTCAAATAATGAATTAGTTCATTTTCCAATTTCTTGTCCTCACGAGGATTGGAATGCCATGACGTATAAAATCAGTCATCGAGAAAGCTGTTGAGCTTATTAGATTCCGAGTTAGCTAGCGAGCTGATTTTGAGCAACGTCACTGGTTCTACAAGCTATGATTGGCTAGGGGGGAGTAATCCACCAAAGCAATTGCGCCAAAAGCTGTTGCACAAAGAAATATATCCATCCATCCATTTTCTGCACTGCTTATCCTCACTAGGGTTGCGGGGGTGCTGGAGTCCATCCAGCCAGGTGACAACCTTAAGTGATAGCCAGTCAGTTGCAAAGCAAGCAAATATGTTGTGTTGATTTAATAGCGAAAGGTCGGACAACGCCGAAGCCAGCAAGACTTTCGCAAGCGAGAAAGCGCTTTGTCCGCCACTTTCATCCAGGGGGTAAGGTTATACCCAAGCCCAAGCCTGTCTGAACCAGAGCCGTGTTGGTACGTTCAGGCCGGGCTGAGCGTCTCTCTCACAGGCTTTTATTTTATTATCCACGTCTCAAAAGACAGGCTTTATGCACGGCGGTACCCTCCCATCACAATCTGCTTACTTGCCCCCCGGGTATGGTCTGTGACGTCCAGTGACGTGGGACCCAGGTAGAGGCCACGGTAGAGGCCTGGGAAGCCCAAATCACCTCTACTCCACTTTCAATAGCAGGTTCATAGAGAATGAATGACACATCACTAATGTTATCACTAGGTTGTTGTTAATATTAGGAGTTGGATAGAATACAAAATTATGGATTTCACTGACTGTATTTGGACACCAACTGGGGATTGCTAAAATGTGAGTTTCTCGTTTGAGCATTTTGGAACACAACTTTCCTTTTGTTTCCCATGCTTCCTTACAACTTTTGTTGCAATGACTTTTCCCCCAGGCTGTTGCGGTGCTCTTTTCGGCGCTCAGTCAACCAAGAGCCGATCATTTTATTGCCATCAGTCAACAATCACCTTCCTCTCCCGCAGAGGAATTGCCAGAAAAACATTATTGGCCAAAACCCAAAATGTACACTAACACCAACATGTTTGTTTAACAGCACAGTGAGGCCATGAAGGTCTGACTTAGCATTACACTATGTGACACAGCTTTAGAGACGGTTTCATTATCTAACTATCATTCATCGAGAATACAAAGTGACAAGAGAGGGGTATGACTCGAGATGTCTTCCAGTACATTGTGTTTTTGCCTTCCATGTGTGTGTGTGTGATCAAATCTTTGAATCTTGGCAGAGGAAGCAACAACATGAGCCTGGAATTGAGCAAATTCAATTAAAGAAAAGCTGTCTATAGTGGAAAAAGCTATAAACTATAGACTGTATGCCAAGGTATGCATATTTCACGGAAAATTCTCTCCTGTGAGCATTTACCGTCGAGGCTTCCTACCCTGGAGTACACAAAACAGTTAAATGAAAACCACAGTGGAACATGCCTTTTTTATTTTGTAACACTTTAAAATTGATATACAGCTGTGAGTCCCCCGCGAAGAAAAATAACTTTGCTCTCATTTTAACATTGCCTATACAAGTAAGCCCCAAAGCAACATTTTTTACTGGAAATGGAACGGTAAAAATAATAAATCAAAATATTAAAACTGCCAAAATATCATTCTCTAATTCCAGTTCTGCAGAATTAGCATTCTCCTGTGGTTAGCATTAGTTCACTTCAATTTTCATAACGCATAGTTTGGCCACCAAGACTAGAAACCCATCCATCATCCGCACCAATTTTCCTCATGAGGTGCCGGAGCTCATCCTAGCCAACTTTGTGCAGTGGGCAGGGGACATCCTGAACTGGTTGCCAGCCAGTTGCAGGGCACACAGAGACAATAAACCATACGCCTAGGGAATGAGGAGAACATGCAAACTCCGCACAGAAGGATGATAGCTGGTTTTGAACCCATTACTTACTGCGGACATGCTAACCACTCAGCCGCCGTGCCAACATACCCTGGAGAGCCTAGGGGTCGTAATTTTTCAAAGAAGAACAGGATTCTTAGGTTTTCCACGGTTCAGTACCATGATAATCGTCAGATAAAGATGAATGCAGTACTCCAGTGAATTTGGTCATTTTGTATACAAATTAAAAGATTTTAATATGACAATAATAATGTGTGCTTTGTAATATTATTATATTGTTACGTTTGTATATTGTTATACACCTGTTGGACATTGCTGAGGTGTAGGTACAAAACCAATTAAGTAGTTTTCCAGCAAAAAATTTAGGTTAGGGCTCTACCTCATTAGTCCCCTCGCCCCTCAATTTTACTCCTTACGGCAAAGGGGATTCCCGATGAAGGTAAAACAGTCCAAATCCTCTGCAAACTAGTATTTTAGACCCGGCTACGTTCAGGTCTTTGGCGCTCCCTGGTGGCTGCCTGGCGCTTTTTAAAATATGTTTGATAGTGGAAAAATATATGGTTTCTGTAGGATGAAACAAGACACATTCTTAACGTTTTCTAATACAATATGTGTTTTCTTTTTTATAAGGTTTATATAATGCTTTTACTGTTTGTGTGTGCTCCAGATATATATTTTTTGGTTTTTTTAGGGGGTCAAATTTGGCTCTTTTTGGTCCAATATGGCTTTTTGGGTTGCAGACCGAAAGGTAAACCATGATGTGGATGTTATAGAAAAAGCATCCACATAATGGTGACAAAGTATCATGTAAAGTAAAGGGGATCGTGACCTCAAATTTTAGCAATAAAACGGCAAAAATATTTTTCAGTATAGATGTCATTTGAAAAAATTAAAAATTATGAAGTTCACGGTTCACGGATCCCTTGACCGCCAGCGTTTTCGCGGCACCACTTTCTGTGCTGTGTCTTGGGCAAATACAGCAAGTCGGCGCCCATCCCTCTCCAGGCCATTCTTTTTGGGAGGGGTTTGCTCCATTACATGAAACAGATACTGGTCTCTATCCAAGCCATATAGCCAAAGAGGTCTCTAAAGTCACAAGTAGCAGGAGAAGCCTCCTGATGTGACTCAGATACAACACCTTCCTCATCTGGTTGCCGTTGTTTTGTTTCTGGTAAAAACGTTAACCACTCTCTTCAGTGATGAGCCGTATCTTGGCATTGACGTGCAGTGGCGTGTGACAATTCTAACACTGGATCCTTAATTACCAAGGAAAAATTATTTTATGCAGAGATTTTGAGTGTTGCGTCAAATAAGCACTTAAAAAATTAAAATTGTTAAACAAATACTTGGGCATGCAAATTTGGTTTGTTTTTGAGTACCGTAAATTCCGGACTATAGAGTGCACCTGATTATAAGCCGCACCCACCACATTTTAAGAGGAAAACCGATTTTGTACATACACAAGCCGCACCTGTATATAAGCCGCATACGCCCACATTTAAACATGTAACACAAACACAAAATTAACCCAAACCCGACTTCAAGTCCCGCGATTGAAACTAAATGTCCTTCATTAAAGTCCACAGTCCTAAAATCACAGACGGCAAAATAACAGGAAATTATACTGGTACTTAAGGTTGTCACAATCACCCGGATTGGGAACACCTGTGTTCAGGATTTGGTGCCAACAGCCAGGACAGCTGATTGGCGCACCCTGTACATTTAGATCCCCAGCTTCCGGTAACACGTAGTCTGATTGTACTCTGCGATCTGTTGCCATCTGCTCAGAAAGCCCGTACCTCCGACTCTTTGCCTGCCTCCTGTTTTTCTGCTTGATCTCCGTTGCCGACCAGTTTCCGAATTTGCCTACGACCTGCCCTGCCCGTCTGACTCCTTATTCTACGACGCCCTTCTTCTCCAGACCCGGCCAACAACACTACGATTACGCCTGTCTGCGACCATTCCGCCAAGCCTTCACCCGCCTGTCAAGTTCCATCAATCCTCCAACCAACGGATCGAAGAATCCCATCTTGTCATTTCCTTCCTTTCAATAAAACCAAGAAACGAGCGCAAGTGATCTCAGTCTTCCTTTCGTCTTGTCTGACAAAGGTTTGATGCAGACCTGCAGAGTCCAGGTCCCGTTGAAAGTAATCCAAGGAAAAAAGTGTATATTTACAAAGGTAAGGGTGGGAAAAATATATCAGATGAACACATTTACTCACGCAACTCCTTTTACTTTAACCAACCTTTTACCCCCTCTTCTTTCCTTGTCTGTCCCTTACCTTTAGCGGGCCCCACTTAAACTCGGCACCCCGCGTTTGTTCCGCACCTCATTTTTCGTTCACCCGTGCAAAACATATCAGAATAAGTGTCTAAAATAAATACAAATAAATACATCACAAAAATATACAGTTGCAAATACATATTATACATGGGTTACACATATTTACAAAGAAAGACGGTACACTGAGAGAGTTTTCAAAGCTTTAATAACAATAATATAGCTTTGACAGGGCAGTTATTGGTAGTAACACTCGAGCACCGCTGGCGGCCGTTAGAAAAATTACATAAATTGGCCGCATAACTGAATAAGCCGCAGGGTTGAAAGTTAGGGAAAAAAGTAGCGGCTTATAGTGTGGAATTTACGGTATTTAAAAAACATAAATAAATAAATAAATGTAATAATTAAGGTTTCTACTTTCCCGGTTTTGACTATTGCAGAACGTTTTTGGAACACAACCCCCAAAATAAAAACGAGGAATTACGGTAATTGTCTCATTTGTTTTTAGTGCCATAAAAATATATACAGTTTTGTCTCTCTCTCACACATCGCCCTTGGCCACTCTTTATATTTATGGCTGAGTGTGTGACTGACACTTTCAACACCTTTCCATACCTGGCCTGCTGCTGCAAACCGCCTGTTAAGCAGAAGAGAGGGTCAAACCTATGCACAAACCCCAACCATAAACTAAAAATGACAGAAACAAATGGAAAGCGCAGCACGGTGAAGAGGGTTTTTCAGCTACATAAAAGTACAATGCCAGGTGTAATATGCTTGATAAAGTGGTCTACTACTGTGGCAACTCCACTAATTTAAGTAAATCATTTTATAAAAGCTCAACAAGCAGAGAGCAGAGTGCTGCAACCATAAATGTAAACATGTTACTGTTCCTGAACCAAAACCTTTTAATTAGTTGTTATGATGGCAAAAGAGCCAATGAGACACAATTGACACTTTTTGTTTGAGAAATTATAGTCTAAATGTGCCTTTTATACTTTTTTTATACTCTTACTTTTGTACTCTCATATCTTTATGCGGTAATCTTCCATAGTATACTCAATAAGTGTGTGGCTTTACGAATTTGAGTTGTGTTCAGGGGTACGCACCTTTAAGGTCAAAAGAAGAAGTTCCAAGGCAACAACTATGTGTCTCTCATAAAAACCTAAGACTTGAAAGGCCACGAACAAGTTCCCAAGATTATTCCTATTGTTAAAAGGAACTTCCAGGTGCTTATCAAAGAATGAACTACTGTGGTGTCCAAGGCTTCTCATGCTAGCCTATCACATAAATCATTTTGCTTTTCTCACTCCTATGAACTGCTAGACGAAGGAAGTTGGTGATCCGCTAGCTATGCATCTGGGTTAAAGGATACGGCCTTCGATGTATATCACTATGTTAACTTTCCCTCTCGTGGAAGACTGTACTCTCATCTTTCCGTGTTTAATGTTAGGTTAGAGTGTCCTTTAGTGGCTAGCAGCGCATATCACACCATGTAACCAAAGAAACTGTCCAATCAGAATGCCTCTTACTTGCACGTGATTTAATTTACCTTCCAATTGGAATCCTTGTAACGGAATAAAAAAGACGTTTACGCTTCAATCCGCGGGATTGCGGATGTTTTATGGTAATTTTATAGTGCAATCGTCTTGTGTTTCATGCTCACTTTTCTTGAATAAATAAGTGTTGTTTTTAACTCAAAAAGAGTCTCTTATTTCAACCTGTCATCGCTTTGAATCTGACACTTTTATATAAATAACTGACTTTATTTTTTATTTTATTTTTTCAAAATATTGTCCAATGGAAGGTATTATAGTTCTCTAGTCGACATTGTTATTCAGTATTCGTAGTTCCGTTACATTGCTGCTCTTTTGATTTAACTTTCTTGGCTTTTGTTGTAAAACATTTGTAATAAAACTACTTCCATTCATTTTTTTAAACTGTCAAGGTTTGCAATGTAGTATTTTAAAAACAAAATAAAAATATTTAGTGCCTAAAATGATTGTGCTTTGTTTATCGTTATTATAAACTAACTCAAGGGGAAGGGTTCAATCAATATATGATCACACTGTCCCTTTAGTCTTAATTAGCTCTATTTTTTTGCATTTTAAACAAAACCTGAAGCCGCGCCCCTTTTCTAGTCAAGTCCCTGCACTTGAATCAGCCCATTCACTGCTCCTCCACTTCCAAATTTGATCGTGGCGCCATGTATTTCAAACAGTCTGCTTGTAAACATTTAATTTCTGCATGTCCGAGGACTTTTAAAAACATCCTTTTGCGTGGTTTCAGGTAAGTGCTTATCATCTGCATTAAATGTTCACCATTACAAATAATAAGCATGAGTTACTCTGGGTGGCTTCCACAGGAGTAGTGTCGCCGTGAGCTGCAGTGCAAATTTAAAAGGTCGCAGCTGTCTGACGTTGAAAGACTTCACTTCAGAAGAAATCAAGAAGGTGCTGTGGGTTTCTGCTGATCTAAAACATCGTTTCAAGCATGAAAAACAGGTGAGTGCACTTCCTTTTTCTTTTTTGAAAATGTGGCCAAACTTCAGCACATTTGCCAACACGTATTTTTTATTTGTAGCATCTGCCGCTCCTGCAGGGGAAATCCATTGCAATGATATTTGAGAAGAGGAGCACCAGAACAAGAATATCTACAGAAACAGGTGTTCTCACAGAGACATGCGCTTTTTTGCCCTGCTGAGCAACCTTTTCTAAACTAGTATTGGGCGGGCGATACCGGCGATTATAGTATCGATCCGATCCAAGAAAATACATGGTTTTATCGATCGATACGGACACGATTTGCTTGAAAATGATGTTCTCGTTGAATAATAAAACCCACCCCCTTGAGTTGGTTTGTTTTTACGATAAATGCAGCTCAAAGATTTTTGGCCATAGGCGATTTTAAGTTCAGAGCTTTGGGGTGCTGAGAACCCCGAGTGTCTGGCTGGTTTCATAAAAATTTCGTTTAACTTAAAGGGATTTAGGATCACTTTTAGAATTGATCAAGCTGATTTCTTACTAAGAGGAAAATAAGTCAGTATCATAAAAATCAGTATCAATTCATGACTTTTTTTCAATAGTAATTTGTTTATAGATCATTGATAAAATATGGTGATAACTGATGAGGAGAGAATACATATTTATCGAAATACGTCTTAAATTTATTTTGGATGGGTTGTTTCTAACTGGGCAGCACGGCGGCGCAGTGGTTAGCGCGTTTGCGGCACAGTAATGAGGTCATGAGTTCGAACCTCCTGTGTGGAGTTTGCATGTTCTCCCCGTGCTTGCATGGGTTTCCTCCGGGCACTCCAGTTTCCTCCCACATTCTAAAAACATGCATGTTTGGTTAATTGGCAGGTCCAAATTGTCCCTAGGTGTGAATGAGCGAGTGACTTGTCTGTCTATGTGTGCCCTATGACTGGCTGGCAACCAGTTCAGGGTGTCCCTTGCCCACTGCCTGGAGATAGCTGAAATGGGCTCCAGCACTCCTGCGACCCTACTGAGGATAAGCGGTGCAGATAATGGATGGATTGATTGATGGATGTATGTTTCTAACTTCAGCCACTGTTCATATTTTGCTTCTTCGTGAGTGTGTAGCTCTGTTCTCCAGAGCTTCAGGTTCCCTCTTCTCTCTTTCTATCCCTCTCTCTCTCCTAGCTCTGACAACCATATACAAATAAATTAGTAGGGGGTTTTGTGATTTTTTTTTTTATAGTTACTGTGACTAATCAACTTTTGCCTGAACATAGTGCTTTTTCACAGAAAAACACTGGTCCATGCTGGTGCTGAAGGCTGACCACGCACGTACAGTAGCTTACTGACATGCACAATTAAGCTAGGCCAGGGGTAGGCGACCCAAAATGTTGAAGAAGCCATATTGGACCAAATTTGTCCGTAGCCGCAAAATAATTAAAATGGTTTTATAAGCCTTATAATGAATGCAACACATGCTGTATGTATCTATATTTGCTATACTGTATTATCCTGTCAAACTTACTGAGTTGGATGCAGCGCATCCTGTGGTGAATGATGCACCACGTGACTACTCTGTTGTAGATTACTTCATTACACTATTAATGAATTACAGTAACTTTCATTGCTTGGACAAAATTTAAGTAATTCGTCACAGGCAATTGAGTATTTTGGCTTTGAATGTCCTTGATTTGCTGTTGCTGATGTTTGCAACAAAACTTGCGTCAGTATTGTAGTTTGGAGATGCAATCCACATCTTAAATCTATTTTCGCGCTCATAAAATTTATTAAAGTTCTTTTTCTCTCACTTTGAACTGGGTACTCTGACAAAAATGTAGCATGCTTTCCCTGGAAAGTTCTTTCCACGTGACTTTTTGGTATTCGCGAAGTTCTCTCCGCAAGGCAAATACTAAGGCAGATTTGGAACAAGAAACGTTGAATCCTCAGTTCTCCTTAGTTATATTTCTCGTGATACCTTGGGGGTTGAAAATAGCCCCCTGCCTTACTGCTGAAGCCTCTTGGGGCCACACAGACACACAAAACAGTGGAAAGAGAGTAAAGCGTAGGAGCATTGCACTGGACTTCAGCTCGTAAAAAAGTCAATGTAACAAAAACACATAACAATGTATAACACGTCAACTATACCTTCCTTTGCGATATGTATTGAGAATAAAGTCAGAACGTGAAATAGGTTAAACAATAAAACATTTTAACAGTATAAGAAATAAAAAACCTTTATCACAACTGTTACAGAGAAAAATTCAGAGAGTCAAACAAAAAAAAATCAACATTTTAAAAAAATAAGCCCTTTTTACTCAGTTGCCTTAGTGACAAATAATTTACAGGTTTTTGTTCAGTAACAGTAACTTGCTGCTTGTTGGATTTTACTTTATGTAAATTTACCACAGTAGCGGAGTACTTTACAACACAAATGACACCTGACATTGTCCTTTTTCTTTGTTTAAAAAAGAAAAAAAAGTCCACACTGCGCTGCGCTTCCCGTTTGCCTCTGTCATATTTAGCTTCTGACAAGGGTACGTGCCTGGATTTGGCCCTTTTTAATGCCTGGCAAACGGGATGCAGCAGCAGGCCTGGTAACGAGAGGAGCTAAAAATGTGCCTGTCAGAACGCAAACAGGCATGAACTTGGAGCATGGCTGAGGGCGCTGGGTGAGAGAGGAGGACTGAGCTATTTACATATAGAAGTGCAGCTTTGAGGAAATTGGTGGAGGGGTAAAGTACCTATCCTAGGAAAATGATATCGATCCACTTCGTATTGATAAAATCAATATTTGTATCGTTCCGCCCACCTCCTAATACTATTCCATTCCATTATCTGCACGGCTTATCCTCAGGAGGGTTGCGGGGGAGCTAAAGCCTATCCCAGCTATCTTCAGGCAGTGGGCAGGGGACACCCTGAACTGGTTGCCAGCCAATCCACAGAGACAGACAACTCACTCGCTCTTTCACACCTAGGGAACATTTGAAAACCCACGGAAGCACAGGGAGAACATGCAAACTCCACACAGGAAGGTTTGATCTCATGACCTCAGCAGAACTGAGCCGCACACGCGCTAACCACTGCGCTGCCGTGCTTCCCCTTAATACTAGCGCCACTCAAACACCACAGATCACACACTATTCTCGCTCAAATAGTCTGCTCAGCAATGCCGGACACAAAAGTACTGCTGAGCTAGGAACACGAGCACATTCTAAAAAAACAAAAAAAAAACACACAAGAAACACTTTAGCACTGCACTGCCTTATTTACTTGCTTTAACTCTGACATCCTGCTTTGGTTCGTGTCTGGTGAGGCATTAACAAATAAATTAACATCACATCTTTTTTGATTTGCAGATCAACAAAGAAATGTACAGTATAACCTATAGCATAGAAAAAAATCGTATTGTCTTTACTTATTTACGATGTCTATGTGCTGCTTCTTTGGAATAAAAACATCAAGAGATAGGTAATCATCACGCCTAAACAAGCGTGCAAACCTGTAAAAATATATATCTTGTGACCTATCTGGGAAATTCTTCGTCGCTGTTAAATGTTTGTTTATTTTTGCTGCTAAATGCTGTTTCGCTACTTTATACTGCACTACTGTTACGATGCACAATTCTCATTGCACTCTGATTAGAACTTGGGCCACTAAGTATGCACTGATTTATAAATATCTCATCTCATCTCATTAGCCGTACCGCTTAATTATCCCGAGTCTTTTATCTTGTTTTCTCTTTAAAGTCTTTATTATATATAAACCCTGGAGTGCCATGTCCAATCTCGTTGCATTCAATTTTCTACTACGTTGATATCAATGACAAAGACAATTCAATTCAATACAACACAGTACCTTCGGGGTGGCAACCTTTAGGTGTACTCCCAATTTTGGTGCTGCAGTTATAAAAGATTGAAGGACATTGTTACCATTTCCAATCCAGCTCACTGTAAATCCAGCTACATATCCGTAATCCTCCTGCCAATCGAAAGCTACAAAAATTGAATTCATAATGAAAAATGATTTGTAGATGGCTATCATTATTTCTATTGTTCGGGGCTGAGCAGCTGTGTGACAAATAAGATTTATTGGTCTCGTTATCGCCCTCTGCCATAAAGCGAGAGAATTGTGTGCCTCTTTCTGCATCGCCAGATACTGAGCACACTAATACTGTACATTACAACATACTGCTCATTTTGAATAAAATAATAAATAGATCTGAAAAAAAGTTTATCCATCAAGAAAAGATTCACAGTATAGATTAACTTCCTGTTAACTTGCTAATACTGACAATGATTTCATGTTTTGGAGTTGGGGTGTGTGGCAAATCGGAATCCTTGATCTCACTATTGCCCTCTGCCATGAGGCAAGAGAATTGCGTGCCTCACTCTTTATCTGCGGACACTCAGCGCAGTAATACGATACATAATAATTGCGTTAGTAATATTCAAAATGTAAAAGAATCAGCTATTTTAAAAAAGAAAATCCAAATTTTTAAGTTTAACGAGAAAGAACATTAACACTGAATATTAAATAACCATTTAATATATTCTGAATGTATCTTTTCATAACAGGTGAGGCACAGCCTTCCCTGACCACACATCACTGCTTAAACTTGCGATTTTTTATGATTTGTGGTGGACCCAAACGCAGGAAAGCAGGAACCATGGCTTGGTACTCAAAAATATGTTATTTAATAACGATATTATCAGCAAAGTAACAAACCAATGGTCAATGAACATTTAAAAACACTGTCAACCAGAAAACAAAATCCAAACCTTACAAACCAGAATGAAACTGGAAACACTGTGATGGTGATAAAAATGATGATAATTGATGATGAGAAGACAAAGGAAGCTGTCGGTGCAGTACTTTTATACGGATGTGGAAGATTGGAGGTAGCTGTGTACATTCCCCAGTCCCATTGTCTGTTGACGCCCTCTTGTGAATGGTGGTGTGCTGGAATATAACAAGATTACTTAATTGAAGAGAAAATATAAAAAGGAGGGACAACAGAAAACAAATTTACCCGACTGGAGCGCAATGCAATTCAGACTAAAACGATTAAAAGCAAATCATTGTTGAATGTACCTATTATTATAATTATAGGCTTTGCTTTGCTGGGTGGACATCCTTGTTTCCTCACATCCCAAGACATCCATCTTGGAGTGAACGAGAAGTGCACAGACACTGCGAGGTTTGTCCCGTTCAGGCACTTGCATGAAATACAAGGAACGTGACGGTCATACTGAGAGTTATGGACAACTGATCCTGACATATGTAGAAAAAAATGTTTGTCTAAAGCTTTCTTAATAATGTAATTGATTTTAAACACTTGTGTCACACAGTTGCATTCGGTTTACAAGTATAGTAATCCGTCGTTTTTTGCAGGGGATGTGTTCCAAAATAGTCTTGTGATAGTCAAAACCAGCAAAGTAGATATCTTCTTATTTATTTATCATTCCATCAATTATCTGCACCGCTTATCCTCAGTAGGGTTGCGGGGGTGCTGGAGCCCATCTCAGCTGTCCTCGGGCAGTGGGCTGGGGACACCCTGAACTGGTTGCCAGCCAGTCGCAGGGCACACAGAGACAGAAAACTCTCTCGCTCATTCACACCTGGGGACATTTAACCTGACATGCATGTTTTTGGAATGTGGGATGAAACCGGAGTGCCTGGAGGAAACTCACACAAGCACAGGGAGAACATGCAAACTCTGCTCAGGAAGGCAGCTCTTTATAGAAGTTTTTTTTTTTTTTTTTTTTACAAATAACTTCTGTCTTGTCAAATAATATATATTTTTTAATAATCTTGCTGCTACATTGCACTCATGATTCAGGACACTATCAGTTTTAATTCACTTGATATTTTGTTGCCATCATGTGGACGTTATTGGAAAACAAATATGTGGTGTAAAAATGTTTTAACCTTTCTAAAGCATGATGGGGAGTCCAACTTTGTAGGCTATGAAAAGCATTTTTTCTGTGCCTTTTTGGTGCTTTTGTGGGTCCAAAATGTTGTGTTGTGCATATGTTATCTAGGTTCGCCCTGCTGTTTTACGTATGAGTACAACTTCGAGCACAACATTATTGATGCACAGGCAGACACAGGCAGAAAAGGGGATGTTTAGCAGAACACAATGCACGATAAAACTCCACAAAGTAGCAAAACCGCGATGAGTAAACCGGGATACAGCGAGGGATTACTGTAGATCTCAATTAATGATCTTTGTTGATGTTCTTGCATTTCCAAATGCACGATCTGATTCCCTTTGCACAAAATTTTCCATTGTTTTCCACTTCAGGGTTTTATCAGGACTGTGTGACATCATCCTAGCTCGGGTATACAATCACTCCACACTAGAAGAACTAGATAAGGAGTCCTCCATTCCAGTCATCAACGGATTGTCAGACTTGTACCACCCAATCCAGATTCTGGCAGACTTCTTGACCTTGCAGGTGCCTGCAAACACTGCCTCTTATCTAAAAATAAACAATCATGATAGTTAATTACGTTGCCATTGCTTTCTATTGGCAGGAGCATTACGGATCTTTGGATGGTTTAACAGTGAGCTGGATTGGAGACGGTAACAATGTCCTCCAATCTTTTATGATGGCGGCACCAAAATTAGGAGTACACTTAAAGGTTGCCACCCCGAAGGTACAGTATTGAATCGAATTCTCTTTATTGTCATTGATATAAACGTTGTCAAAATATTATATGCAATGACATTAGACAAGGCACTCCAGGGTGGATATTTAATAAAGACTTTAGAGAAAACAAAATCACAACGCCTTAGTTATCATAGTGCATGTTTATAAATGAAAAGAAATAGTGAATTGTAACAATAATGTAATAACATTTAGCAGAAAGGATATCCCGAAGATAAACACGGTATATATTTTCAGTTTCATGCAATAACATTTAGCAGAAACAAAAAAGGAAAAAAAATAGGTCGCAAGATATGTTTTCACAGTTTTGTGCGCTTGTTTAGGGTGGTGATGTCCCTGGGCAAGAAGCTGTCTCTGAGCCTGTTTGTCCTTGTTTTGAGGGATCTGTAGCACCTACCAGAGGGCAACAGGTCAAATGGGTGATGGCCGGGGAGGGAAGTGTCTTTTACGTTGATGGGTCTGCTTCGGTATCACACCGGCAATGTCCTCTAGACATTGTAGACTCTAGACTAAAATGTTTTATTTTTTTCATTCTACAGGAAAAATTGCACTATTTGTATACTGAGCAGTTTTAATTTTACACGGTCCTTCTTTGTAATATTTGACCACTAGATGTTGCTGTATTGTGTAGTGCAACCGAAAACTATAGACTCGAGTGACCAAAGCGGACCATTTTTTTCTCATTTTTCAGCCAAGCTTTTCAAAGGTTATTTGTTTTTTGCGGGGTACCTGTAGCAGTAATGATGTCAGCTCTAGAGGTAAGATTGGGCCCAAACAAATCCAGCCTGACCAAGCCCATGGGTATTAAAACCAGCCCGAAAAATAAACTTGATTCTAGGGGCTGAGCCAAAAGAGAACCCGAATTTTCATAACTGTGAGGACTCGGGAGAAGGAAGAAGAGTCCTCCTTCAAGCAACATGATGAGTGCGCGAACGAGCGTTCCCATGCGCGAGAGGGGGACGGAATCCATCATGCATATCCTCTTCAAAGAACAATAACAGGTGGATTTAAAAAAAAATCAGTGAGAGGGAAGGCATGAACATAACATTTTAGTTCAGATCCCACCAGAATTTAGGGCGGGCTCAGGCATAAGATCTTACCTCTAGTCAGCTCCCTTTGATGAGGCTCATGTTATCTAAAATTAAAAAAAGTCCTCGACCTAAGAGTACTTTAAAACCTTTTTAGAACCTGTGCAAAACAAGTCCACAAAATTTTGAAATTGCTTCTCAATGTTCCGAAAAAAAACAAAAACAAACGTTTGTTGTAACGGGACATTACTTGGGGCCTTCTAGTGGTTGAACAAAAAACACTCATTCATTTTAAAAAACGATATTGATTTGAATAACAAACAAAAATACTGTCCAATAAATGTGCATTTTTGACGTTAGGCTCATTGGGAAGCACATTTGTCCACCATCTTGCAATGGGTACCACCCAAAAAACAAAAACCTGTAAAAAGCTCGCCACAAATGGAGAAAAAAATGGTGCGGTTTGGTCATTTTGAGTCTCCGTTTTTTGTTTTCTTTCTTGTAATTTGTAACAATCGTTTTTGGTTGCATTACAGCAGTGGTGCTCACCACATGGATCTTGATCTACAAGTTGATCTTAGACGCAGTATTGGTAGATCTTGGGATATTATATTAAGTACTATGTATATGTTGGGACATGTTGCCTCAAGTGGTCGAATGCAGGGTGTTAGCATGAATATTAAAAATACTCAAATTTTTTTCACTTTGTTGTCCACCAAAAAGTGAACTGCAATTGTGCTGCAAAGATCCATTATCCCTAATCGCGTATTGCTGCCAGTGGAGATTGGCAAAGTGCACTTTTGTTGGGACTGGGGGCTATTTTTTCAGTTAGTTCTGCTCTAAATTGACCTTCATTTATGTGGCCGTGATCAATTATCCCCAATCCCATATTGCTATTAGCGGTGATGGCAGAAGGCCCTTTTGTTGAGAGGCATGCCGTTCTGGCCCTCTCACAGTGAAACGCTTGGTTTTAGCCGTGATCCATTATCCCCGGTTGCAAAGAGCCAGCAGCACGGCGGTGCAGTGGTTAGCGCCTGTGCGGCACAGTTCTGAAGTCATGAGTTTGAACCTCCTTTGTGGAGTTTGCATGTTCTCCCCGTGCTTGCGTGGGTTTCCTCCGGGCACTCCGGTTTCCTCCCACATTCCAAAAACATGCATGTCAGGTTAATTGGCCGGTCCAAATTGTCCATTGGTGTGGATGAGCGAGCGAATTGTATGTCCCTGTGTGCCCTGCGACTGGCTGGCAACCAGTTCAGGGTGTCCCCTGCCCACTGCCCGAAGATAGCTGGGATGGGCTCCATCACACCCGCGACCCTACTGAGGATAAGTGGTGCAGATAATGGCAAAGAGCCAGTGGCGGCTGAGCATGTTTTTTTTTTCTGTTTGGACCGCTGACGCGAGTCATTGTGGCCCGCCTTAAATGAACTGCATTGTTTTGGCTGGGATCCATTATCCTCATTAGACTATTGCTGAGAAGGCCACGAGAGCAAATTTGTGTCAGGCCCTGCGGCTTTTTACACAGTACCCGTGTGGCTGCCATCCGTTATGCCCAGCTGAATATTGCTGCGAGTGTAAGCCAGTTAAAAATTGGGATGGATTTTTGCATTAGGCGGGGGTTTTGGTTCTCATTGACCATAACAAGCGAGTCATTACAGTATTAGAGCAACGTGTTATTGTTTCCCTCAGTAATGCATCTACAGTAAGCGCACAATGAGAAATATTCGCAACATTAAATTACCTGAATAATGACCTTTTAAAAACGATTATTTGTTTGAGTAACAGTACTTAAGATAATTAAATGTTTTTTTCATTTTTTTGAGGCAGGTATACCATTTTGAATTTTATTTTGTAAGCACTGTAGCTCACTTCTTGCAAAAATGTGAACACCCCTGCACTACGCAATACGGCTATATCTAGTGTTCAAATCTTACATGGCGTCCCTTTAATAAAATCCTCTTCAAATGGGGTGAAAACAAAAAGTTCTTTGTAGAGTTTCAAGTACAGTACTCTCCTAGGCGCTATTATTCAGCATTACATTTTGAATACACTCTGTAATTAAACAGTTTTCCATTGTATGTAATGCTTCTGTTACATTTGTTGTATTTATCAAGCTATTCTTCCCTGGAAGTGATTTGTTGAAACGAGCATGGAACAAATCAATTCATGATTGATTCCGTTCAAAGGATTTGCTCGTTTTGATGAGTTATTATCTGTTTCCATTTTCATTTTTCAGGGTTATGAGCCAGAAGCAATTGTTGTTGAAGAGGCCAAGAGACTGTCTGAAAAGGTGAAGCTCTTTTCAAATCATTGTTTAATTATCATCATTTTACAGGATATATATTTGAAACACTTAATTGATTTCAGCACAGCACACAATTAATGCTGACCTCGGAACCAACAGAGGCGGCTCGGGGCAGTAACGTTTTGGTGACTGACACGTGGGTGAGCATGGGTCAGGAGGACGAGAAGAGAAAAAGACTCAGAGACTTCCATGGTTACCAAATTACCATGAAGGTAAATGATAAATGTATTGTTTAGTAGACAAAAAGGAGAGAATATATCAATGAGTTATGAAGTAGCAAAGAGAACAGGAGAGGACTGTAAAATTCCGAGGGGTTCTGAAGGTCCTCCCCTGAGCCCTTTCTTCTTAAGTTTCAATAGGTTACAAAAAGCAGATAAGCCCCAAGCGGCTTGGAAATCAAAACGCAGCGACATGATTGGGCAATTATGATGTGATCAGAGCAAAAAAAGTCAAAACTACAAAAAACAGTGAGCTAAAATAACCAACTGTGCACAAGAATAGTCAAATTAAGGTACAACCCTGGCCTCCTCATCAAACTTAGAATTTATTTTGTTTGTTCCTAAACAGTTGATGTCGTTTAAGTTTTAATTTCTGTACGATTACAGGTTTTTCACATTTTAGGTTTACACTATTTGCACTCTGAGTCATTTTTTAAAATATTGCGGAATGGAAGGTATTATAGTATTTTCAATACATTGCTGCTTTACTTGACTCTCTTGACTTTTGTTCTGAATCAGTTGTGAAATAAATATTTATGTTCATTATTTTTAGACTTTTGAAGTTTGGAATGTAGTTATTCATCAAAAATAGACCGTTTTGGACTGTTTTAATAATATTTATAAAGAGACTCAAGGGGGAAGGGTTCAAATATTCAATGAACATGAGATTTTTAATCAGAAAGTATGTGTATTGGATTGGTATCGACTGATACTACCATGTAATACCAAAACCCTAGTAATAATTAATAATACATTGTATTTCAAAGCGAATTTCAGGACACCCAAGGTCGCTGTACATATGAGTAGGACACAACAATAGGTGGACAGGGTCGCAGAATTTGAGGTCAGGCGGCAATGAGTTCCAGAGCTAGGGGGCAGAGCGGCTGAAAGCTCTTCTCCCCACAGAGCTTAGGCGGGCAGGGGGTATGGTGAGATGGAGGAAGGAAGATGATCTAAGGGTGTGGGATGGCGTGGCAGTGTTAAAGAGGTCGGAGAGGTACGGAGGGACAAGGTTATAAATGGCCATGTAAGTGTAGAGCAGGATTTTGTAGTCGATTCTATGGTAGATTGAGAGCCAGTGGTGTTGCTGAAGGACAGGGGTGATGTGATGGCTTGAGGGGTTTTTAGTGATGGTGCGTGGAGCAGAGTTATGGACCAGCTGAAGTTTATGGAGGGACTTTTGAGGTAAGCCGTAGAGGAGGGAATTGCAGTCATGGAGGCGTGAGGTGACCGCCCAACGCTATTATTATAGACGAATAATTACAGTATTTGCAGGTGTCCTATAGTAACAGAATACAGGATTTACTTATTAATAACCGTGAAGTCAATTTTTCCTTCTTCCCACTTATTTGAACTGTTGTCAACTGTGCACCCACCGCAATTGTGATTTCCAGACCGGAAGTGTTGCCCAGCCGGACTGGACTTTCCTGCATTGCCTCCCCCGCAAAGAAGAGGAGGTGGACGATGACGTTTTCTACTCCTCTCGTTCACTCGTCTTTCCTGAGGCCGAAAACCGGAAGTGGACAATCATGGTGAGGAAACGAGTTGAGTGTGTGACTCCGTATTTTTAACAGAGAAATTGATTAACAGACAGGCATCTTTTGTATTGCTTCAGACTTGAAAATGTTTCTCTTCGTAGGGTTTGATGGTGTCACTCTTGACCGACTACAACCCCCATTTGCCAATGCTCAAGTTTTAGGTGGACTATCATCTGCGAATACAATTCATATCCTTCAAAACAATAGGATCCACTTATTGTTGTCTCTGGTGCCTTTTGAGTTGCATTCATGTTTCAATAAATATACTAAATCCATTCTGTAGGTTTTTTGCATGTGCCCTACCGAGACACGGAGGAGTATAATTTTATTGTGACACGCAATTGTTTTAACTTCTCTTGTGTATTCAATCATTTTTTAAAGGGAGACTGTGTTTCCAAGCACTCCCTTGAAAATGTTTGCCTATTTGGTAAATGATAAATGGTCTGCATTTATATAGCGCTTTTCAAGTCAATGAAGACCTCCCAAAGCACTTTACAATGTGCTTCACACTTGCCCATTCACACACTCACAGACCAATAGGAAGTCAGGCATGCAAGGCGCCTATCTGCTTATTGGGGGCATTAGGGATTCAGTGTCTTGCCCAAGGACACTTCGACATATAACACGGAGGAGTCGGGAATCGAACCTGCGACCTCTTCATCCCAAGACAAGTGCTCTTCTGATTTTTTTAAATCCTATTTTTTCTTATAAGTCTTTGTTACATGTTTGTACTGGAGTGCCGAGTCTAATATTGCTGTCGCTACATTGTTATCAATGACCATAAAGACAATTATCATTGTTAAATTCTCCTGCAAGAACACTATAGAAAATAATAAATTACTTTTCAATACATTAGTAACATTTTAACATCTTTTTCCACACTGTTACCTGTTAAGAGCTTACTTTTCCATTACATTCGCTGTTGCCTCAAACCTGTTCATTTTAGTATAGGTTCTCGGAGCACGCCGCCTTGCGGACAAACTGGGTATTAATGATAGGAATTCTGGCTCTTTTTTGTTTGGCTCATAGAAAAGAGCCGGCCCTTTCCACTACCAAACGTTACACCAGGTTTTGTCTTTTTTGTTTTAAATTATATATTACTATAGTAACGAAACATGGTCATTTTGAGTCTCCGTTTTTTGTTTTCTTTCTTGTAATTTGTAACAATCGTTTTTGGTTGCATTACAGCAGTGGTGCTCACCACATGGATCTTGATCTACAAGTTGATCTTAGACGAGGTATTGGTAGATCTTGGGATATTATATTAAGTACTATGTATATGTTGGGACATGTTGCCTCAAGTGGTCGAATGCAGGGTGTTAGCATGAATATTAAAAATACTCAAATTTTTTTCACTTTGTTGTCCACCAAAAAGTGAACTGCAATTGTGCTGCAAAGATCCATTATCCCTAATCGCGTATTGCTGCCAGTGGAGATTGGCAAAGTGCACTTTTGTTTTGACTGGGGGCTATTTTTTCAGTTCTGCTCTAAATTGACCTTCATTTATGCGGCCGTGATCAATTATCCCCAATCCCATATTGCTATTAGCGGTGATGGCAGAAGGCCCTTTTGTCGAGAGGCATCTATTCATCCATCCATTATCTGCACCGCTTATCCTCAGTAGGGTCGTGGGGGTACTGGAGCCCATTCCAGCTATCTTCGGGCAGTGGGCAGGGGACACCCTGAACTGGTTGCCAGCCAATTGCAGGGCACACAGGGACAGACAATTTGCTCACTCATTCACACCTAGGGACAATTTGGACTGGCCAATCAACCTGACATGCATGTTTTTGGAATGTGGGAGGAAACCAGAGTGCCGGGAGGAAACCCATGCAAGCACGGGGAGAATGCAAACATGCAAACTCCACACAGGAGATTCGATCTCATGACCTCAGAACTGTGCCGCACACGCGCTTACCACTGTGCAACCGTGCTGCCCACTATACAATTAACTTTTACTTAATTTAAACTTTCAAATTGTTTATACTAAGCAGACAACACACATAAGACACCACTCTTATCCCTCAATCACAATCCCCTTCAGGAGAAAGTGATAGAGGGAAATGAACAGATAAATGGAATGGGAGAATGAAAGAATGACAGAAAGGGAGTCTAAGGGGGAGAACGATAGAAAGAAAATGAAAAATAGATGGTGAAAGAGAGAGAAACAAAGAGTGGGAAGGGAAAGAGCAAATGTGAGGAAGAGAATAAAAAATAAAAAGGATAAGGGAGAAACGAGAGCGAGAGAAAAGGACAAAGAAAAAAGGAAATGATGCAAGAGTGAAAGAGAGCTAGTTGGACAACAATATAGTGAGAACCAAAAGATAGAGATAAAGAGGTAATGTGGGAGAAAGGAAGGAAGAGAAAATGATAGCAAAAGAGATAGAATGAGAAAGCGTTTAAAGAGAGAAAGGGGGGAGGAATTGAGAGCGAAAGTGGGTTAGAAAACGAAATACAAATAGAGAAATCGAGAGAGATAGAGAGCGCGTTTCGTAGGGGGCGTGCTTGAAGGAGAGCCGCTTCTCGCCGTTAACTTCAAGAGCCGGCTCATATAGCCGTTTCGTTTGCAAAACGACCACTCACTACTGAGTAAGAAGAAGATCTGTGATTGGTTAGAGTAACAAATGACGTATATTTGCGGGAAGCTTTGTTCTACTTGGGTGGTCCAGAGTTATATGCCATCACGAAACTTATTATTTCAGGAGTAAACCCTCACCAATCTACAAAAACTACAAAAAAGGCAACTTTAACATTGTCAAATCGTACACAACCAACAGGGATTTTTTTGGTTTGAACAAATTTATTGACACTAAAAACAGAAAACAATCATGACAATCTCAACAGCAATTAAGCACATTCACAATATTATATTCCAATATTACGTTAATCAACCTCGTGTGTTTAAATCATAAATGTCATTTTGAGCTACCTTATCCCGCATCTCCATGGTACATTTCCACGCTCTAAAACTTAAAATGACGGTAAAATTCACTTGAAAACAATTAAGAAAACAACAGCATCGGCGTTGAAAGCACACGGACGACCACCCACACGCCGTGTGTGGATAGCCTCTGCCGGGGAAAGAGAGAGGTGAAGTCAGGGTGGGTGGAGGACGCCATTGCCGACGCAGCTGGCCGGGAGTGCCTGCAGGATTCGGCGGCTCGAGTCACAGAAGCCGGGCGGGGTGAAGAACGCCGAGATGCGGACACAGCCGAGTATGAAGTGCGGGTTGTTTCAAATGGAGCATCGAATGCGAAAACACGCCGTTGACCAATACTTTCAGGTAAAAGTAGGGGATGGAGATGAGGAGGGGGGGGAGACAAAAGAAGAGAAAGTTGCTCAACTGAGTTAGCTAACTAGCTAGTTTCTAATATAAACTTGTGCTTTTTTGTTTATTTTATTGTCCTAACTAAACTCGTGGATACACCCATTCACATTCCACTATAATTCTTACACGAACATCATTCGTGTTTACACTTTGTCCTTGAAGAAAAACCATCGGCCGCAAACTATAACAACGTCCACTACTAAAGGTGCTTTTTGAACATCGCATTTAAAATAGGGATATGTTTGCCATGCAATTTAGGCAGATTCCGAATTAAAACGGTAAACTTGCACGAAGTAAAGTTATTTGCCTCTGAGT
This sequence comes from Urocampus carinirostris, assembly GCF_059441175.1. NCBI lineage: Eukaryota > Metazoa > Chordata > Actinopteri > Syngnathiformes > Syngnathidae > Urocampus > Urocampus carinirostris. The sequence continues at coordinate 27,383,560 of NC_142362.1, read as the reverse complement.
GACGTCATTTCTAAGATGTGTGTAAGCGTCTTAAAAGTTCACATTCCTAAAATTAGTTCATGCCAAGACCTACAACACGTTCTAGTTACATTTTCAGGATATTTGTTATCCCACAAATTGTTCTAAATGCTCTCTTGTATTGTTTTCTCGCAGATAGTTTTGTAGTTCTTCACAGAACACATGCGATCACAATTGTGCATTTATTTTCTTGTTAGTCTTGCAAAAGTGTGGTCACGGAGAAGGTTTTGGGTCTCATAGGTTAAAGGTATTCCTAAACAATTTTTTTTTAATCCAGCACAGAACGTGTAGTGTTCTTTTCCACAAGTACGCAAATATGTTGCGGAATATTCGGTGCACTGGGAGACTCGAGAAATCTAGTCTCAAAGTTGACCCATCTGGCTTGTTTGCTGTATAGCTGTGATGTCATTAAAGGAACACAACACTTGCAAATGGTGAATTCCATTCACACAACATATGAGGCAGCTCAGAAACAAACTCCGATTGTAGTGAACAGCTATTGCATACCGCTCATTTATGCTTGAAATTGTTGGTATGCTAACCCTGCCTTTACTTTCTTTTAGGTAAGTGATCGTGGTCTTTCATATGTGTTTTTTTTTGCCGCGATGTATAATTTTGTCCCGCTAGCTCCCCTTTTAGCGTTTGGGCTTTCCTGTTTTGCTTGCTCCCAGTTGGCGCTCGTTGGCAGCCCACCGTGTTTTGTATGGCCGGCTAGTCCAGCGATAGCGCTGGTTTTGCCATTTCCCTTGGTTATTTTGCGTGCATCGCAGTTGTCACTTTTTGTTGTCGGTTCCCGGTTAGCCTGGCTGCTCACTACATGTTTTTTGATCGGCCAGCCTCGCGTTTTCCCGCAGAGGCTGCGGCAACCTATAGTTGATATGTCAATTTTGGCGAATTAAAACAGTAAACTTGCACGGAGCAGTTGTTGGCCTCTGAGTGACGTCATTTCTAAGACGCGTTCAAGCTTCTTAAAAGTTCATGTTCCTAGAATTTGTTCATGCCAATACCTATTATCCCCCATTGTGCATAAAGGGTGCAAATGCTCCATCCTTCACTGTTCCATTGCATTCCTCCAAAAATTATATCCAAAGTTGTTTTAGTAAAGTTTGCGCGAGGGCTGACATTTAATATAGGAGGCAGTGGCATTCAAGCATACAGACACTCCCCTACTTACGACCATTCGACTTATGATAAACGGTAGACACGAACATTTTTTTCGGGATGTCGAAAAATATCCGGACATTGCTGTAAGTTAGATTTTGTATTGTGTGCACCTATTTCCGAGTACAGGACAGTACTGTAGTGCTTCTTTCCTCCGCTACCGACGTGTGGCGCTGTGAGATTTCAGCCAGCATCCACACCGAAGAAGTAATCCAGTTTCTACTTCCTAGTTTGTGTGCAAACATTCTATACTGTATCTCCAGCGCGCTAAGAACTTTTTATTGTTTAATATCTCGTGCATCCGATCGATATGGTTGGTGTAATAAGTAAAGAAGGGGCAAGCAGTTTCTTTTGAAACAAATGTGGAATAAGGACCTCGTGAAGCTCATCTTCCAAAAGTGAGTTAAACTTAACTTTATATATCCTTATAGAGCATATTATTTTATGATTTTTTTTATTTTTAAATACAAAACAACACAGGTTACTCATACAATCCTTAAACATACTTATACAAACCTTAAACATACAAAATATAGCACTGAAGCAACTTACGGACAAATTCCACTTACGATCGTCCGGAACCTCGTTCGTAAGTAGGGCAGCGTCTGTACAAGTGCGCATATTTAGAAATACAGTGGTAGCAAAACTTGAGTTTGGTGCTGGTTTATTTAAGTTTTAAGTGCAAAGCAAAACAGACTGATGACTTGTCGAAGTCTGTTTTACAGCTTCCTCCATTTGCGAACCTGCGATTCATTAATCTTCAATTCTCTCACGGTTGATCGGTTAGCATGTTCTTCCGCATAGCTTAGATATCAACACACCAATGCGGACTAAAACATGGAAGGTATTCACTGGAGGGAAAGTGAGGTTTTGGATATGCTACGATGGTAGCATCCATACTGGGTTTCTCATACCTTTCGCAAACAATGCATTGCGTGTGACGCCACGTGTCCTCTTCTGTGCAAGCGGGATACGGTGGCGTTGGATATGGAGGCTTTTATAAGTTGCATTTAGTTGAAAATATCGTAATTGAGCATTTAGCTCTGCAGCCTCATCAGATCCTCAGTTACATGACACACAGAGCCACTGCACGATAGGGCGCACAATTTGAAGAAAACCAGAGGCTTTTACGTGCGCCTTATGGTCGTGAAAATACGGCTCACGTTCTCGTTATATTTTCAAGAAATTTGTTATCCCGCAAATTGTTCTAAAATGTCTTTAAATATTATTTTGTATAGTGATTTTTCATGCTCGTGCACGCGGTTTTCTGTTAGTTAGCATTAAAATGGTGAAACTAAGAAAAGGACTGTTTCAAATGGTCCAAACTTCAATCCAAACCCCAAATCAGATAAAAAAAAAGTTTGAGTATGTCTAAGAACTGCTCGTACTTGCACGCGCCATTCAAGCAGCTTGACAATGATGATTCAATCCATGGGATGGCGTCAGCAAGTAGAACGTTTTCAAATTGGGCACAGCCCCTTTAATGTGTTCGTTTTCACGTCTTGTGTTCCAGAAGATCCTCCACTCAGCATGAACATCAGTAGAAATTGCACCCCAGCGAGAGGCGGTGGGGGGCTTGCGGCGCTAGAATCCGCCTCCATCGTGACCATCACCTTGCTGGCCTGCCTGGGCAACTTCCTGATCGTGGCCACGCTCTACCGCCGCCCCTACCTGATGACGCCCAGCAACAAGTTTGTGTTCAGCCTGACTCTGTCCAACCTGGTCTTGTCCGCTCTCGTTCTTCCTTTCGTGGCCGTCAGCTCGGCCAAGAGGGAGTGGGTTTTTGGCGTGGTGTGGTGCAACTTCACCGCCCTGCTCTACCTGCTCATCAGTTCGGCCAGCGTGCTCACGCTGGGGGCCATCGCCATCGACAGGTTAGCGATGCTTGAAATCCCTAAAAATCAGGGTTCGTACGGGTGACTGAAATCCTTGGAAGTGGTTGAATTTTAAAGTTGTGTTTTCAAGGATTGAAAGGTGCTTGGTTTTTGGACGTTTTTTTGTAAATGATTTAAATCGTTGACATGTTTCTCAACAAGTCTGCTTAAGACTGACTCTAGTGGCTTCGCTTTGCCATTGCATTTCTTCTTCCCTTGGCACTTTGAAATGTGTATTAGTGGAAGAAATATGTATCAATCATGGACAATAATTATGGGTTATGCAAAAAATTAAGGTAAAACTAATTAAGCATAGCGCTCGGTCAGTACTGAAATACTTCCATTAATTAACCTGTCTCCATTGTTTGGAACAGGCAAATAGATAATAAATCAAAAACACATTTTTTTTTGGCCCAGTAAAACGTTAATGGGCTCATTTGCAGCAGTAGAACAGTAAATGAAACAAATATTTATGTGCATTTTCTGAAGTACATTTAGTGATCAACCGCAAAGTCGGTAACAAAAAACTTAACGATTCCCAACAGTTTGAAATGAAACAGTTTATTCTACAGACTGCAAGCATATAATTTCAAATCTGTTTGTCACGACAGTCTGGCATAACACCCGAGATTTTTTTAAAGTAAAATATATGTGTATCAAATGCACAATGAATGTCATTAAAACCATATCTGCTTAAATGTTTTCTTGAATCTTACCGAGGTGGGTCAGACTCCGTTTTGTTCAGCTTAAATGCCGTTGCACTGAAGAACTGTCCTGATATGCAAGGCCTGTTAGGCAAACTTTGCAATATGTCTTTTTATTGGCCTTATCCAAACTAATATGCTCCAAAACGAAGTTTTGGTACGCTTACTTAATTTTGATGTTGTATTATGTTACCCTCTTGAGCCAGAGACACTATTGCGCAAGAGCGACTCTCAGCAGTGCTTATAATCCTGTACGATCCCTCATTTAGTTGGGAAAACATGTGTCGACAATCAAATTCATGGTCAACTGTTCCTATTATTGATATTTGTAAACAACGTGAAGGAATCACCCCCGCTTACAATGCTTTAAGCCATTTTTCTCAGCACCTCCTTTTTATTGAATTCCTAGGTAACAAAAATCTGCCTTAGGGTGTGGAAATCAAAATACAATAAAGTGACGATAAAAACAGTACGTAATAGTCAAAATATCCAACTGTGAGGTATAATGGTCAAAATAACCGACTGGCATCCAATGTTATTATTTTCCTTTGCAGGTGTCCAAAATTAAAAACAATAAACAGACATGCCAGAGAAAAACCTTTCCATCCCTACAGGTACTACGCGGTGCTTTACCCGATGATCTACCCTATGAAGATCACAGGGAACAGGGCCGTGTTGGTCATCGCCTATGTGTGGTTGCACTCTCTGGTGGGCTGCCTGCCCCCTCTCTTCGGTTGGTCTTCTTTCGAGTTCGACTGCTTCAAGTGGACCTGCGTGGCCTCGTGGCACCGTGATCCTGCCTACACGGCCTTCTGGGTAGCCTGGTGCATCCTGCTTCCCTTCCTAGTCATGCTGGCGTGCTACGGTGTCATTTTCCGCGTGGCCCGCGTCAAAGCCCGCAAGGTGCACTGCGGCACGGTGGTGGTCTCCCAAGAGGAAGGCGGCAACTCACAGAAGAACGGACGCAAGAACTCCAACACGTCCACCTCGTCCAGCGGGAGTCGGCGGAGTTTGGTGTACTCTGGCAGCCAGTGCAAGGCCTTTGTGACAATCTTGGTGGTGATCGGGACTTTCCTCATAACATGGGGGCCTTACGTGGGCGTGGTTTGTACCGAATCCCTGTTCGGACAGGGGAGCGTATCTAATGGGCTGGAGACGCTGGTGGCGTGGCTTTCTTTCTGCAGCGCCGTGTGCCACCCGCTTATTTACGGCCTCTGGAACAAAACTGTGAGGAAAGAACTTCTGGGGATGTTCTTCGGCGATCGCTACTACAGGGAATCCTTCGCCACCCGACACAGGACCTCGCGTCTCTTCAGCATTTCCAACAGGATCACAGGTGGGTCTTCAATTTTTTTTTAACATGGAAAGTTACAAGAACAAGGTTAAAACATTGTTTTAACCCTCTTGTGTTAGCTTTTAGGTAACATGCATTATGTTTGCGGGTCAGTGATGACACGTAATGTAAATCAGTTGTGAAATATGCTAAAAAAAATGAATACATCCCCTGATTATTTTCAAATCTTATCTATTAAAATACATTTTTTTATTTTTGGTGTGGGCCTTTTTTGCCACCACTGTATACCCCTTAATTTTGATTTAAAAACAAACATAAAAGCAATTTTAGAAATAAAATGGTTTTCTGTTACCTGACTACTATTGAGGGGTATTATAAAACATCTCCTGGATATCTTTTTCATTTTCTTCACTTTTGTAGAAAACATTGTTTTAAATTATGTTTCTGAGGTTTAGAATCTAATTCGGTGGTGACAAATTCGGCCAGCAGGTGGTGCTCATGGTTTCTCACACGAGTTAGTTTGAATTAGCCTCATGTTGTTGATGGCATTTACCATGAAGGAAGCAATACTCTAAACATATTTTAATTTTAGCTTTAAATCATCAATTTTGCAGTCCATTGATATGGAAAATAACTGATCAGTCCAAAAGTACAATATACACATACACAAGTAAATAATGCCCATGGTTTGATTCTGACGAACTACGATTTATTTACATGCAAGAGAAAATGGATGGAAGAATAAAAAAATATTGTTGACACAATGACTCGTGGCATTAGCGAGCGGGAGGAGGAAAAAATTCTGTATCAAGAATAAAAGTACAGATCAATAACCCAGTTATAAGATATTGAACTCTTTTAAATGATGAGGAATTATTTCATAGTGTGTCAGAATGTGTTGATTCCCTGAACCGAAGACCGTTTGTTGTGCTATCCTTTCCTGTGTACCTTGGTCATCTGTAACATCACTTGGGGGTGTGGCCGCATGTGGGTAAAATATTTGAAATATCGTGAGAATGTTGTAAATATTCAATAAAGTTCTGTTAAACCTCCCATTTTGCTTATGGTGATAGATTACTAATGCTGGCAAAAACATCAAATCATTTCTCCTCTTAAAGGGTGCCATGTTTCCAGACACCTTATCAAAAATGTTTTAATTATGCCTCTGTCAAGAAATCTGTATTTACTTTACATAATATGAGGCTCACCCTGAGGGAGCTGACATCATTGATCATAATATTGCTGCTACGGTTACTTAGGGAAAACAAAAACCTGTGAAACACTGGGCCAAATAATGAGAAGAAAAATAGTGCGGGTTTGTCATATGAGTCTCTGTAGTTTGTATTCTTTTTTGTGCTTTGTGGCACTCGTTTTTGGTTGCACTTCACAAAACAGTAACATCTTGTGGGCAAGTATTACAGTGTGTTTCTCTGCGTAAAATACGTCCCTAAATACATTAAAAGTACATGAAACATGCATCTAAACCAATATTAGTATTGTGTTTTTTTGATAACTCCAATTGTTGTTGTTTTTTTTTTTACCAGACTTGGGAATGTCACCCCACCTGACAGCCATATTGGCCGGGGGAGGACAGCTACTGGTACCAGGAAGCAGCACCGGAGACACCGGCTTCAGTTTCACTCAGGATTCTTGTAAGTGTTACACACAGGTGTAGCACCTATGCTACTGGACTAGTCTAGGTTTGATATATATTAAAACTAATAGAGATTACACAAAAAAATAATTTGAGCATTCTGCAGAAACGTCCGACTCTCTTTTTCAACAGGTTACTGGTAACTGTATTGGATTAGCTTTTTAGAGTAGCCCTCCAAAACCCTATTTGAAGGTTCTGTCATCTACGCTGGCAAGCATGTTCTGCCCGCAGCAAGCAATGAAGTTCTAATGGCAGTCGCTGTGTTTTTTTTTTCTCCAAACTTCATTGAAACGTAATAACAAATGATGGTTTGTTCCCATCAAATTTTAATACTCTTTTCAACTGTAGAACTATCCTTTTATTTATTGATTTTTGAACTGCTTTTTAACAGGGGATACACACTCTTACGGCCTTTTCATTTGAGTGAGGACAAATGCATCAATTTCATTCTTTGATTTCATGTGTATTGTCGCTATCACAGGCACAGACGTGATGCTCCTGGACAACTCTTCCGTTGATGGTTCCTCCCATCCACATTATTCCTGCCATCCGTCCGGGAAGAGGAGGAGCTCAGTCACCTTTGAAGACCAGGTGGAGCATTCCAAAGGTATGTCAAAGCTGCCAAACGTTTGAATCAAACAGTAATCCCTCACTACTCCGTGTTTTGGTTATTGCTGGTTTACTGCCTAGCCGATTTTGAACTGAATTGTCATCGACGTCTGGTGCAATGTGTTCTGCAGCAGACAGCACACAGCAAATGCTATTATGGGGCGCGACTTTGATCGGCTGGAGTATGCTGTCAGTCAAACAACGGGGCGGGTGCATAATCAACGTGGCCACCAAAACGGAGTACCATCTCTAAATCAAATGTGTTTTTCTATACAATATTATCACATAAAAAAATCATACATAAATGATTGGAATTTTCTAACAAGGAGTATAGGCTGATTGAATATTTTAGTGTGACGGCAGAGGACCCATTATTGGGTTAATTTTTCCTATTGGGCCGAATACTGTGACGTCAAATTAGGCTAATATCAGTCCAACACAGTGCCTTGTAAAAGTATGTGCGCCCCCAATAACTATTTGACATATTTTCATGTTTCAGGATTCAAATTTATATAGAACTCAAAAGTTGAGTTGATACTTTGTCCAACTCCCTTTTGCTATGATCACTTGTTGAGTATGTCTGTGTCTAAGTTTTTCAGATCTTGGAACATAAATATTTTCCCATTCTTTCTGACAAAAGAGCTTAAGTTCCTTAAGGTTTGATGATGATAGTTTGTGCACAGCCTTTTTTAGATCTTTCCACAAATGCATGGTAGGATTGAGGTCTGGACTTTGGTTTGGCTATTTTAAAACTGTTAAATTGTTGGTTTGAAACCATTCTATTGCAGATATTACTTTATATTTAGGGTTGTTGTCCTGTTGGAATGTGAACCTGTGCCCCATTCTTAGGTCTCTTGCAGACTCCCAAAAGATTTTCTGCCAAAATCACCCTGTATTTGGCACTGTCCATATTTTTATCGACTCTTAACAAACTTTCCAGTCCCTGCTGAAGAAGCAACCCCTGAGCAGGATGCTGCCACCACCATGTTTTCAGGGTGATGTGCAGTGTCACTCTTATGCTAAACGAAACGTTTTCATTTAGCCCAAAAAGTTCAATGTTGGTCTCATCTGACCAGAGCACCATGTTTCGCATGTCAAAATCTTCAAAGCAATGAACCAGCCACTTTCCACACTCTCTAAACACAAAGTAGACTTTGCTTCCCAATTTGCTCTTTTCTCAGCGACGGCATCAGTGCAGGTCCACGGCGACGACCACAAGTTTCTGGACACCTTCGCCTCGAGCCTCGCGAAAGCCATCGAGAGTGACGCAAAGCTCACCCTTTTCGGGGACATTTCGGCTGTTCCGGTGGGACTCTTCACAGCCCGGGCGGCCCCCAGGCCCCGATACCTGGACGGTCAGAGACTGAGGCTCCAGAGTATCGATGAAGGTATCGTCCACGACGAGAGAGACTTTGAGACCAAGCCGGCCTGAGGTTACCTGTATTAATTAAATCTCCACAGCAATTACCGAATTTATTACTTTATAACGTGCACCCCTAAATTTTTATTGTATTTGTATATATTTTTTCACTTCTCAGCTAAAATTGGGTATTGTAGGAGACAAACGTTGAATACGTGTGGCCATGATTAAAATAATTCATTGACAACGTCAACGACGAACACAAGCATGGTTCGCGGATCCATTAACTTCCTGTGGTGTGTCTTGGGCAAGTACAACCTGGCGGCAGCGTTCCTTCTCCAGCTTGTTATTTTTTTGGATAGGGGTTTGCTCCACCACTTGACACAGTACCGGTTACCATAGTTACCAGTAGTAGCAAAAGCCTCCTGAACTTACTCAGATTCGGCACCTTCACCACCTGGTCGCTGTTGTTTTTTGGTATAAAGCGCCATCCCGCTCTTTAGAGATAAGCCGGATCTTGATGTTGGCTAGCAGCGTCGTTTGTGTGTAGCTTAATTTTAAGTTACAGTAACTTTAGTTGCTTACAGTAGGTACCACAAACTATCTTTAGATCTCATAACTGTCAACCTCTGCCAATCGCTCCCCTTATTGATTGCAAATCCTCCAAATTAAGCTATAATAAACCTATACAATCTACATGACCGAAACAATGCAAATAATCAACGTTCAGTCTTTATAAAAATTGTTACACGTCATCCAAAATTGGTACTGATCAAAAAACATAAAATATGAGCAAATTGTACACATAGATAGATTCTTGAACACCATTTGAAAGTTTACAATATCAATGTCATTTAAAGTCCGATTTTTCATCAGACACAGCAAAGCTTTTTGGGGTTTATTTAAATTATTTTCTCCAACATTTGTCTCTGGTACTTTGAAATTTAATCTTGCTGCTAGATTTCTGTGTAAATGCTGGATCGTTTTGCCATTTAATGAGTACAATATTATAAATAAAATATGAAGACTGAATTAAAACTTTTTATCTCTAGTTCAGGGAAAACAAACTGTTTGGCTCTGGGGCCGGTTCCAGACTTTTAATTCGGAGGTGGACTCGATCAGCAAATGAATAGCAACTCAAAATTTTTCTTTTTCAATATTATGGTTTAGCGTTCAGCTTACATGGGTAACGTTCCCTCCATGTTATACTTGAGGATGACGAGGGATCTTTACTAAACACAACACATTTATTTACAAACGATAGAGGAAACATTTTTCATGTTTGGCATGGAGTAAATGCAGTTTTACACCTGAACCAACTCACCACACTTTAATAACTCAACACTGCCCTCTTCAACTTGAGAGCATTTGTGGTGGGCTGGGTTAAATCAGCTCTGTCCCAGCGGATTTATTTTTGACATGCCTTCTCTAGATTTTGGTAATCGAGCAAAACAGCGATGCTTAACTCAGGTTTCAGTGTGGTCCACGCGAGTTATTTGGGTATTGTTACTAAAATTAAACCAAAGGTGTCTTTTGGGCATTCATAAAAAATAGTGTGATAATGAGATGAATTCTAATGCCTTTTTGTAAGTCATCTATATCCCTAGTGGTCTAATGGTTAGGATTCGGCACTCTCGCGGCCTGGGTTCTATTCTTGTTCAATATTTCCTGATTGTTTCCAGCGTTATTTTTCGACTAATCCATCATTGCACAGATACGGTAATGTGCTATAGGAAAATTTCACGTATAACACGCCCCCAAATATTGAGTTATTTTTTTAGGCTGAAAAATGTGCGTAATACAGGAATGAATATGGTAAACACTTGTTAAAATTGGATGTGAATGATAAAATAGACACGGAACATATTCCTCATACCTATATTCACATGGGAAAATCCTGTTACACTGCAATCGGATGCTACTTCTCTCTACTGCAGTGTGTCTATCAGAAATCTGCTTAGCCAATAAGCAACCACAGTTATTTGAATAGCTCCTATTTAACTTTATTATGAGCCAAAGTTCTTAACTAGTAATAGCACCTCACTTTGTCGATGCCAAATAATTTAGAACATGGAAAGCTCCGTTGAATAGGTAATGCGCAGTGACAAAAGGAATACCGTATTTTGCGAACTATTGGGCGCAACTACAGTGCCTAGCAAAAGTATTACCAAACCCTCCACCCCATCTGCCACAAGAACTTTGTCATATTGCCACATTTCAGGCTTCAAACTAAGTTAAAAAATGAAGAATATTCCCTAAGGATCAACAAGCCACATGACCGATACACATAACAAAATTGAATCTTTTGTGCTGATTTGAAACAGTTACGTTTGGTTTAAGAGTAACACGGCACATCACATCTCCACTGTGAAACATTGTGTTGGCATCATCATGCGCTGGGACTGTGATGATCGTTAAAAGTTGATGGGAAGATTGATAGAGCCAAATGCAAAGTGATTCTAGCAGAATACCTGTTGGGATCTGCAAAGGAATAGGGCGCAGGTTCATCTTCCAACAGGACCATGCCCTTTAACATAAAACAAAATCTACAATGGATTGGTTTAAAATAAACATTATAAAAGGTGTTAAATTGGCCAAGCCAAAGTTCAGACCTCAATCTTATAGCGCATTTGTGGAAAGATCTGGAAAAATGCTGTGCATAAACGATCATCAAACTTAAAGGAACACGAGCTGTTTTGTATGGAAGAATGGGCAAATATTTCTGTTTCAAGAAATGCAAAATTTAGAAAGTTTTACTATGTTTGAAGCCTGAAATAAATGTCAAACAGTTCTTTGGGGGGCAATACCTTTTCATGACACTGCAAAAACCCCAATTTGGCCCACTATTCAGGCGCCTATATACCGAAAAATACCGGAAAAAATGTTTCAGCGTGCATGTGTGTGTTTTAATTATACATTAAAAACAAAATTCCAAATGGGATTCTGCAAAATATGTGTAATCTCTGAAAAAGCACATTGAGGGCGCTTTACGTGTTGTCAGTAGTACGATTTGTTTCGCTTTTTACGAGCCCTGTAAACTTTTCATATTTACCTCATTGTTACTTAACTTTGTACTGTATTAAAACTTTTAAGTGGAAACTAAAAAAGTCTGTCCACACATTACTGTCTGTTGGTGGTGGGCAGATCCTTCCAAACCTGGATATTATTGATACCAAACAAGTACTTGGATCTGATCGAAACTATTTTCCTGGGATAGATACTTCACTCCTCCACCAATTTCCTCAGAGTTGCTTCTCTTTGTAGATAGTGCAGTCCTCTTTCTCACCCAGCACCCTCATTCACTATTATTCTATGCCTGAGTGAGTGACAGACAGGCACATTTTAAGCACCTTTCAACACCTGGGTTTCTTCTGGATCCTGCCTACTAGGCAGAAGACAGAGCCGAATCTTAAGCTAAATAACATAATGACAGGCAAACACAGCGCAGATTGGGGGTTGTTGACATAAAGGAACAGGGGTAATTTGTGTAGTAACGTGGTCTGCTACTGTGGCGTGACCACAAAGGTACATAAACTAGTGAACAATGAGCTGACATGTTTCTGAACCAAATCCTTTGTCACCACAGCATCAGAGCAGAGACCATTGCCTCTTTTTGAATTACTGGCTATTTTAAGAATTTTCTGCAGTGGAAGGTATTTTAGTTCTCTAGTTGACATTGCCTTTGTATTACATAACTGCTTTTTTGGTTTGACTCCGAGCTTATGTTCTAAAACAGATGTAATTTTTTGTATTTCACTTAAAAAAAATTGTTTTACCTAAAATATCGTTACTGTGTTGATCATAAATTTATATTATCTCAAGGGAAGGGGTTCAACTTTCAAGGGTCATGACATTTTCAATCATTTGGACCAGACCTATACAAGAACTCAGTCAGCCAAAAAATGTCACTACGCACATTTCTTACAGACATCTTTCAGATGCTCTGCAGTTTTATTTTTTTTTCTTCCAAATTTTGTAAAAGACTTTTAGGAGAGGAGACTTTTTTTCTTCAACAAAAGCAAAGAAAGTACTCTCTCGTTTACATTTCTTGAAAATCCAACATAACACTGAAGCCCGTTATTGTAACTCGCTCCCGAAAAGAGAATATTGATATTGCACTTATTCTTACACGCCACTTGCCTCTCGCAGTTGACATATAAGGACGCCTTTGTATGAGGCCGTTTGAGAAGTAAATCGTACTTGCTCTCACATAACGTACTCTCATACAGAGTCATACCCATGCGCAAACACTACTATACTTTCATGCATGCCACTATACTCTCACATATACTATACTACTTTGGGTACTTATGGTAACCACGACGGTGCCCACTGATCTGTGTGTGTGTATATGTTGCACAGTTTAATGTCAAAAAAGTAAGCGGTACGGCTGATGAGATGAGTGTTCCCAGTATAGTACTATGCGTGACATAGTATAGCAGAGAGTATAGTACTGTGTGTCTGAGAGTATATCAGTATGACTGAGTGCATAGTAGTGTTAATGAGTATACAGAGGGACCTTGGTTATCGCGGTTAATGGGGACCAAAACCACCCGCGATGAGTGAAAATCTGCGAAGTAGCGGCGCACCTTCCCCCTCCAAAAAAAAAATTAAAAAAAAAAAAATTATCTGCACCGCTTATCCTTATTAGGGTCGTGGGGGGCTGGAGCCCATCCCAGCCATCTCCGGGCAGTGGGCAGGGGACACCCTGAACTGCTTGTCAGCCAATCACAGCTGCAAATCACATTAGTTCTCGCAGCTAGCTGCATTCCTCATCGACGCACGAGCCGAGTGACAGCTTGGCGATTTTACGTCCGCCCGGGACGATCGGAGACAAATTCACGACAGGGTTTTTACTTGCGCCGCACCGCGGGTGCCGTTCTGTCGCTCCCGCGAGCGAGCCCCTAACTCGCGGCGCGGGTACTTTCGGGCGCGATACGCACGACACCGACACAGTTACGGGGTCCTGCGCACGTCCGCTGCCTTTCGCCCGCCGCGCGCGGACGGCCACCTGTCGTCGCGCCGCGCTACTGTGGTTGTCGGACGAGCGGGCTCCCCCCAGTTACGGGGGTAGCCCGATCACGCCCGCCACCTTTTCTCGCGTCGCGCCATGTCACACCACGTCCGCCTAACTCGCTCTGTCGCGTGGCCCGGGAGTGACCCCTGCCATCCCCCATCCTGTCCCATCCAGCCGGCCGCCTTATCCCACGTCCGCTGAAAAACCCCGCAAAAAGTGAAAATCTGCGAAGTAGCGACGCCCCTTTCAAAAAAAAAAATTAACCATTACAGGCTCTGACGCCGCGAACGTCGAACCGCGAAGTAGCGAGGTCCCACTGTAGTAGTAACACTGAGAGAGCATAATAGTGTTTGTGCATGGGTATGATTGTGTCCATGTGACAGCATAGTGGTGTATGTGTGAGTATATTGGTTTGTGTTAGAGAATATACTATGTGTGAGAGTATGTTGGTATGTCAGTAAGTATAGTGTGTGTGAGAGTAGTAAATTAAAGTATAGTAGTATGTGTGAGAGTATATTGGTAACAATGAGTATCGTAATGTTTGTGCATGGGTATGACTGCGAATGTGAGAGTAAGATGTTATATGTGAGAGCATGTATCATTTACTTATCAAACTGCATCTCATACTTTTGCTCTCACACACACGCACACACACACAAAGCTCACCCTTTTACATAAACATCGATAAAAAGTCTCCAAAAAACAAGTTGAGGGGAAATGGGGGCTTCAAAACGTAATACTCTACACTTTTACAAAGAAGTGCTCTCCAGCAAAAACAAAACAGAAAATCGTCCATTTACTGCTCGTCCTCATTTTCTTGACCTGAACCTTCGGAGCGGTCGCCTTCAAGACGATCTGTAAATAAGCGAGATGCCAGAGGAGTTTGACGGCAACGCGTCGAGAGAGCCTTTTGCAAAAGGTGTACCTGATCTGATGTGATTAAGGGATGCGAGCATTCGCAGCATGAAGGAGGCGGGCACGGTGATGGTGTTCCTAGTCTCCTCCAGCATCAGCTCGTTCCTCGTTATCACCTGCCCGCAAACACCCCAAACATGGATATGAAAACTCATGGGGGTCGGACAAGTAGATCAAAGCGAAAGAAAAAAACTAAAAGAAAAAAAAAGGAGGGAGAAAGAGAAAAGTGAGATAGCAAAAGAGAAAGAAAAAGAAATATAGCAAAAGAAAGAACAAAAGAAAAGCTGAAAGGGAAAGAAAAAAAGTGAGAGAAAAGGAGAGATCAATAAAGAACAAGACAAAGAGTTAAAAAAGCCAAAGAGGGAGAGAAGCGACAGAAAAAAGTGAAAAAGTCCGTTACCTCGTCGGCAAGAACACTGTTGAAAGATGGCAACTGTTCCAGGGGAGACCAGATCTTGATGTCGTAATCAATACCGGAGGAGGCCAAAACTGCACAAGAACATAAAACGAGTCAGTGTTTCCCATACAAGTGTTGACACCCTGGTGGGTGGTCTGTCTAAAAGGGCCCGGTCACACAGACATTTGCGGCTGAATGACGGCCAGAAATTTCTGCCTTTGAGGCGGACGCTATTGGAAGTATTGAGCTCGCCTTTGAAACGTTATAAAGCTGTGCTTAACTCGAGTTCGGGAATTCGCGCGCGGGTAGCAACGCAAAGTACTTTTGCCCTACTCAATTCTTCAGAGCGCGGGTAGACAGCCTTAAACGAGCGTAGTGAGGCTTAAACACGGCCAGAAATATCTGGTCGTGAAGCAGATGCCGTTGGGGCGCTACAGAACGTTTGGAGCCCGCAATATAGACAAGATAGAGCTGTGCTTTACTCGCGGTCGCAAATTTTCACGTGGTTGGGCGCGTTCAAAACTTTTGAGCAGCTCAAAAGTTTGAGCACGTGTTTAAAACGCGTGCCACACACGTGGTCAACACGAGTTAATGACGCGGAAATGACGTGCTATGGTCGCGGCCAGGGCGCAGTTACACTTGGGTAGGACGGGAAATTTCAGCGGGTAATCGTGGGTGGAGCATGGTAATAGCATGTTTTGTGCCTGTATCGCGGTGTTATTACGTGAAATTAGCGTGTTACGCATGTGACAGGCAAACGCCTTTCTCTGCGTATAAACAGCGCAAATGCCGAGCGTGCTCGTGACGTCAAAGGGGTGAACATGGAACATCCCCGTCAGCGTAGTTTCTCTTCATTTCGAATAAATCATTCGGTGCATCCATAATGACCGCAGCAAGGCTTTAAAGCTAGGACCTTAACTTTGCCTTTTGGCTGAGATTACGAATCCCAGCTGTTAAGCCTTAATACACATTATGATTCTGATCGATAATGAACAATGAGAAAAGCAGATAGACTCAAAATCCTTAAGCCCCTCTCCTTCAACGTAACAACTTCGTCTTAATCCATTTTTACAACTTAACATTTCTTTTCATGGTAATAAAACTTAATGATGCCATAGCTTGAAATCTTGATCCTCACGAGGCTGTGATTTTCTCTATTAAATTATTTTACAGTCCGGGTCCAAGATTAGCGTTCCCCCGCTACTTCAACCACGTTTACATCGTCCGATCTCACATTTAAGTAAGGAATGTAATGGCGAATATACAATCAAAACCTTCTCATTTTGCATTTGTTGGATTAAACCATTCCGTCATTGATGTTGTTGTGAACGTAATTTGACGGTAGAATCCACCCCCCTCGCGTGAACGCGCATTCTCCTGCGCTCCCAACGAAAGCGAACGTATTCTATATAAAACGCTTATTAAAACTATAAAGCGAGCTAATTATAATAATTGGGAGATCCTAGTCTATATAACGCGTTTATTTAAACAAAAAATTGCGATCTAATTTTACAAATTGCGTTTGTTAACATGGAAGAAAAAGTCACGTGAGGGGGCGGGCGTTTGTTTGTTGCGTAGGAGTCGGATTTGACACATCATCGGCTCGGCAGTTTTCATACACGTGGTCTAAACACGGAAATGACACGATGAGAGGGAGCGGAACAGTCGCCGGCGTGTTTTTTCCGGCCACACCTCAGGTCAAAAGCGGGTTGGCCATTTTTGCGCATTTTCCATTGCGGGTAAACACGGGCGCAAAAAAATCCCCAAATTTTAGCCGTCATTCAGCCGCAAATGTCTGTGTGACCGGGCCCTAAGGGAGGTCGAGGACCATGCTAACCAGGAAGAAAATTTGCTACATTGTGAGTTCAAACCGGAGGTATGATAAGACCTAAAAAATCCAACCAGACCCGACCCGCGGATACAAAACCCAGAACATGAACGATTATTATCATCTTAAAAATATAGCGAGAATCTGCCCATTTCTCTCGCAGGCAATCACGGTTGTAGTGATGCATGCTTTTATACATTTTCGTTTAGATTATTGTACTGCCCTGCTCTCTGGTATTCCGAAATAGAGTATTGCTAGCTTGCAGCTATTACAAAACCGGTGCTTACGGTGACTTTACACCAGTTTTGAAAGCTGCGTTTCAGGAACAATTTTAAGGTGTTTTTACTAGTTTTAAAAGTCTTAATGGTCTTCGGCTATAGTATCTGTCTGATTTGATTTAATATATCTCTGAGGTCCTCTGGCAGCCATTTGTTAACCGTTCCTGGGTTGAGGACCAAAACATTTGGTGAAGCAAGCAGCATTCAGCCACTTTGGTCCTCGTCTATAGAACAGTCTGCTAGAGGACATCAGGTCTGCAGGGACCCTTGATATTTTTGAATATGGCTTTTAATTGATCATTTTTATTTTTGATCTGTTTAACTTCTAATCTTTTACTGTATAATACTTTTATTCCATACTTTGATGTTTTCTTCTGCAGTTGTTTTTATTTTTCATTTCTATTTGTATATTTCAGTGTTTCCTCAATTGGGGATGCCACACTGGTAGGGTGTGGTTCAATGGCTGAAAATCCAGAGGTCATTGGCTGCCATCCCTATCAGTGTGGATGAGCCTCCCTCAGGTCCCTTTCCCCACATGGCTAGTCTGTGCCTTGCGATAATCATATTTTATCTCTATTACTTCTTATTTTGTTGTTGTATTTTAACCATTGTTTGTGTAATGTATGAGGTATTTTGGGTTGTCTGGTGGGGTTGCGAGGATTCTATTTTCTTGTTGTATGCCGAATGAATTTATACGGCACTTTGATTGGCTGAAAACTGCTTTACAAATTCATTTGATTTGGATTTGATTTACTTGATTTGAGGGACCAGGCCAGGAGTAAACACAGAGCTGCATTTCGGCGCCGTGGTGCTGAAGTATGCAGCTTCGGGTTTACTTCGGGCCCGGTCACTCAAATCCAGAGGTGGGTAGTAACTGAGTACATTTACTCGGTTTACAACACTTGAAAACTTTGCAAATGTGTAGTTTACTTTCGTAATTTTTTGACTTCTCTTTTCAAAAGTCAATTAATGACTGTGCACGTAATCATGGTGCGTAAAATCGGTTTACGCATGCTTATTTTCTGCTCTGATTTGAAGACACATCGAAAAATTGTATCCATTTATTTTGGGCATTTAGTCGAAAAGCCAATGTGCCAGTCATCATTTGATTCGGTTACTATTGCCTGAAGATATTAGAAATAAAAAAAGGCTATCTTCGTTTTATCAATACAGGCCCTTGAAGACTTAATGCAGACTGCGGAAAAAAAGTCTGCTTTGCCGAGAGTGGTTACGGTTAAAGAGCAGAGGTCAACGGCCATATGGGCAGTAATTTTTCGAGTCTGTTCATTTGTAAAAGGAAATCATGTGGAGAAATGACAGGATTATGATAAGGAACGTCCAATGATGCAGAAATGTTTTTAGGCAGATTTTTCATTCAGCATTATTGTGTGTTTTAGAGAAAATATTTGACACATTTGATTTCACTGGATAGTCCTAGTAGTAAATAATCCATGTTTGCGTAAATTCAACTCATTTAATGACTGCCAGGGGCTGTAACTGGTAAGCTACACCAGCTTTTTAGATTTTGGGTATCTTGTTGCAGATTGATCATGATAAGCATTTTGAAATAGTCAGCAATTCTTGAATTCCAAGACTTGAAGCTTTCCAATGACGTGTGGCATGATGTATTTCAGTGACTGGTGACATTGTATGGACAGATATTTGTTTATCAATCCGACGGGCCGGCAGAAGGGGTTGAGTTTGTATTTATATTTATTTCAATTATCTTTTAAATATTTTTTACAAATGCAAGTTTATGAGACCCAGGCGGGACTAATTAAACAAATCAGAGGATCACTCACTGGGGTCAAAGGGATGCGGCTGCAGGCAGTTGACGACGTGGTTGTCGGCCTCCAGGAGCATGAGGTGCTCGGCCGTGTGCCGGTCCCAGATGAAGATGTGGCCGCAATCGGAGCCGCTCATCACAAACTTGTTGCCCCAAAAGCACGACTCCTTTATCTGGCACAGGAAAAGCAAATCGTTGATTATCCAACACCATCTTTTACAGGGAGTCAGGTAGGTTACCCTAGATTTGAAAACTGCATACATAAAAAACAGAATAAAAACTGACTATGCACTTTACAGTTTTTCCAGAAAGACATTTCCCTCTTCCAGACCAGAACAACATTCAATTTCAACAAAATATCTTGCAGTTCGAAGGGTTGATATGCGTAAAAATACCCCAAAGTCGACTCTGCCCTTTTGGTTTTGCTTACTCAAAATGTTTTCCAGAAACACTTTCACACTATCCCAGGCCAGAACGACATTGAATATCAACAGCATCTTTTACAGGGTGTCAGATAGGTAACCCCAGATTCTAAAACTGCCAAGAAACAGCTGACTCTGCATTTTTGGTTTTGCTGACTCTGCAGCTTTCCCAGAAAGGTATACTGTGACATATTGGCCAGAAAAGGTTTGGCCAGGATCACAAGCAATCAGGTAGGTAACTATAGGTCAAGAACCCTGCCAAAAAGGGAAATGCCACCCAAAGTCAACGTCTTGTAATCAAAACAAACTCGGCGCACGGCTACAGTTACAGCTAACTTTTAGCGGCTTGTCACATTGAAAAGAAATTCCTCAATTTAATCGAACTCTGACAAAAGTTAGAAGAACGCAAAGAAGCGGCTGATCACTAATGGTGCTCCATAGAACGTTATCAGGTCCGGGAATCGACTGAGGCAGCATCGAGAGAGAAACCAATAGCGAGGCTGAAGCCTACTGCTACGGCTAAGCCAACAACCCTCACAAGCCACCCCTGCAGAGTATGTTTCAGCAACACCGGATTCGTGAAACATGAAATAAACGACAAACATTTATTGAACACACTTAAACTTAATGTTTTTGGAACATAAATATGAATAGAAACAGACAAGAATATTATATTTAAACCTTGAATCACATATACAGTATTTATTATTTTGCTCTAAATAAAAATAGCTTGTTAAAATATACAACTTAGAACTTAACTTAAACAACTTAACATTAAAATAACATTCAAATTCCTTTGCTCCTTTGCCAATGTATATATGAAAAAAAAACTTAAATATCCCAAAAGATTTTGCTCTCAATATATCTCCAGTCAAAAGTAGAAATATGAAAATGCTACAAAACCTGGGAATATACATAAAACGTGTATTTTTCAGAAATAACAATTCTAATCATTCCGTTTTCTTTGCTCTTATGACTCTGATTTGATCATTTGCTCTGATCGCAGCTGGACACTGTGTAGTTCTTTGCAGTATTGCGTTTTCAGCGCGGCGAAAAGGGTATAGAATATATATAGTACATAGCAGGGGTCGGGAACCTTTTTGACTCAAAGAGCCATAAAAGCAAAATATATTAATTTTATTTTGGGAAAGAGCTACACCATATATTAGGAGAAAAATTTACTAATTTGCTAAACCCGCGCCCCAGACAAAAGCTTAGTCTTCAGCACATTTATTTTTGATGATTTGATAAAAATTATGAAAAGATAATAATGCCAGAGACCGTGTCCTAAAATCATCGAACATACCACTTTAAACTTGTCTCTTTCTTGCAATTACTCGAGATCGGTTAAACTAATTTTGACCCTTTTTTCCTACATATTGGTTTCAAAACCAGATGCAAGCATTTATTTTGTAAAAACGGCACAACATTCTGAGAACACGGAGCCTGATGTGCTTAATTTTGGCGCAGACGGAGTAGGGCGAGAGATGGGAGAAAGGGCTTGCACTTTTTGCATAGATAGATAGATACTTTATTCATCCCCTAAGGGAAATTCACATTTCCAGCAGCATCCCTGAGCTGAGAACAGTACAATAATAAAGCCAAAAGAATATACAAATACCCAGTGTGACATGCAAATGCCCACTGTAGCGTGTTATATAGATTAACTAAATAGTGCTACACAGAATACATATTGCAGTGAGATTCGGTAATATCCAATGTAGGTGGTGTGGTTTAATGTGGGCCTTTACTCTGCCGGGTGGAGTTAAAGAGCCTCATGGCATGAGGAAGAAAAGATCTCTTCAGTCTGTCCGTAGTACAAGACAGTGACAGCAGTCTGTCGCTGAAACTGCTCTTCTGTCTGGAGATAATGCTGTGTAGTGGATGCGATGGATTGTCCATGATTGACCTCAGCTTTTTCAGTGCTCGTCTCTCAGCTACTGTTGTTAGCTCCACCCATCCCTCCCACTCACCCAATCAAATAACTAAGTTATCTTCCGGTGTTTTCGCGTATTTACAATTTGGTCCGTGAATTCATCAAAACGTATCCGAACACTGAACACAGATTATATAGTGAGCTTTTATATAAAGGATTCTTTAGCGTTGTACAGCCAAGACGAGGTTTATTTTGTGTGGCACCTTGACTGTAAATCCTAGTGAAAACGTGCCCTATATATTCTGAAAAGTACTGCTGCGTACTTCAGTTTTGGTTTGGCTTTGCGTGTATCTGAACAGGTATAACAACTCAAGTTTTAAACGAGATGGAGAACGGGCCATTAATAATCTCATCTCATTAGCTACACCGCTTAACCTCAGTAGGGTCGCGGGGGTGCTGGAGCCCATCCCAGCCATCTCCGGGCAGTGGGCAGGGTACACCCTGAACTGGTTGCCAGCCAATCGCAGGGCATGCGGGGACAAACAACTCACTCGCTCATTCACACCTAGGGACAATTTGGACCGGCCAATTCACCTGAAATGCATGTCTTTAGAATGTGTGAGGAAACCGGAGTGCCCGGAGGAAACCCACGCAAGCACGGGGAGAACATACAAACTCCGCACAGGAAGTCTGGAGCTGGATTTGAACCCACGCAGGAGGTTCCCAAGACATGAACTGTGCCGCACATGCGCTAACCACTGCGCCGCCGTGCTGCCCGCCATTAATCATAATAATAATGTAAAATGGTCTTGCGGGCCGGATATGATCACACGGCGGGCCGGATGTGGCCCGGGTGCCGGGAGTTTGACATGTGTGCTTTAGAGTGTTCTTCACCCAAGGTGGGTAAAGCTCCTATGTGACTGTAATAAGTTAAATGCCCCGAAGCAGTCAGGTGCATACCATAGTGCGGGAATTGCGATGTCCCTTGTATACCATTTTGACCGAAGGCCTTCTGATGTTCTGCGTCTCGCTTTCTTCCATCTCCCTTCGCTCTTTCCTCCTGCGAAACAACTCCTGGATGCGAGCTGCTGCCGAACGTCTGGAAAAAAAAAATACTATGAGACTCGAAGCTTTTTCAAATTCTAAATGCCATCTAGCCAAAAGATGATCTGCCAGTGCCAGCGGATTTTGAGCATTGCGAACTGATCTTTCAAGGCCAGAAGAAAACTGTGTTAGTGTCATATAAAAACAGAATACCCAATGAAATATTGGACTCTCATCTTTGACCAGTAAGAAGAATTAGCAATTACCTAATCTGCCGGAGAAAGCAGGTTGGTTTCAGCAAAATAACACGTTTTGGTGAAAGGCTTTAAAGGTGCGTTTGTTCAGGGTCTGTACATCTTTTTCCTGGCCAAAATCAATCACTTTTTAAGGACTTTCAAAGCCCATTTTCTAATTTCTCCAGTACTCCAAAAAGATCTGAGGTGAAATCATGTATTTTGCAGAGCCACAAATTGATTTCCCATTTACATAAGCAATTTTTAACCTTGTAACTGCATTTATCAAGACATGATTTTTAGATCTTTAGTAAATTGCGAATCTATCCGTTTTTAAGACAAAGCTTTCCTTAAATGGGTGTCGGTTAAATGACTAGTATGTGGCTTACATTTTCAGTTGCTGGAAGTTCTTCCCATTACAATTTATCACTGGGAAACACGACCTAAAAGTTTCATAATTCACATATAGTCCTTGCACTAATACACATTCCATAGTGCCCTTTTGAGTTGTAGGACGTTTCATAGAGCACTAATGATAGTATGCACGGCATTCAGTACAAGGGACCACAAACTATAATGGCAAAGGGAACCACTAGAAAGCAGTATCGGCGTCATTCTTAAGCAGATGTGTTGAGAAACATGGCAACAATCTTAAGCATTTACAGGCACTTCACTCAAAAGCCAAGCACTTTTAAATTATTAAAAGCACAAAGTAAAATCCAAGCACTTAAGGATTTCAAATAATCAAGTTAGCCTTTATGTTCTACTGATTACCTACCAAGGGTTGACACCATTTTGGGAGGCTCCTCGTTGTCAGATGTTGATTTGGGTTTTTTTGTTAGCAACCAATAGTTCCAAGATTAGCGACACAGGAGTGGGTCTGATTGCGGGTCTCAGTATGGCAAACCCGAATATCCGAGACTTATTTATGAATTTATTCTGATTTTTTCAATGTTAATTATTGGACACGAGTAAAGGAGATGGCATAAGATGCCAGTGTTATTTGTTGTTTTGACTATTCCTATTGTTCGTCATTTCGACTATTGTGCACTTGTACATCGTTGTCACTATCGGCCAATCGTGTTACTGTTTTTTGATTCAGACACCCTTTTGGGTAGATCTACTTTTTGTAACCTTGGAGATTTCATAAAAAGAAAGAGCTCAGGGGAGGTCTTTAAGAAACGTTTGGAACTTAGCCTTGTGAGGGTTTTTTTGTAAACTCCTTTTCTGGGTTACTTGCGAGTTCAAAACGTATTAGTATCTACTCTCCTTAGTTGAGTGTCTACTAAACCAACCCTGGAGTCACTTGTCAATTTACTAGGAAATTTAACTAGAAAACAGGCCGTTTACGAGCATGATCTGCTTGTTTTACTCTCTTAGAAATGATTTCCCACTCCCAAGTTAATGAACTTGTCTTCTCTTCTACATTAGGCTGAAAATGCTTTTCTCAAAAAGCATCACTGCTAACCAGTGACTGGAGTTAAACAGCACGGTATCAGACCAGCACTTTCACAGCAGAGATCGGCCGAGGCATTGCTCAGGGTATTCCAATCCTAAAAGGTGCTTGAAGGTACAGAGCAGTTAATGACACGCAACTCTCAACACCCACTGAAGTCTGTATGTTGTCAATGGCACTCAAAGAGTTAATCTTCATGCTTCTGATTTAGAACTTGTACATCCTGACATGCATTAATGGAACACACAGTATTGTTCTGACACAAAATGTGCACCTAATCAAGCATCGTTCCCAAATATAACATGCAGTTATCCCCTGCTACTTGTCGTTTCTGTTATAGCTTCGCGGATTTTAAAATTGAATTGTCTTTATTGCCATTGATATAAACATATTTGTGCATAGTGTTCTGCAGCCGACGGTACAGGTTGTGTGTGTGTTGGGTGGACCTGACTGCCTGTGTGTGCGACAGTGATAGGCTCGTGTATGCGGTCAGTCAAACATCGGGGCAGGCCTACAAGTCAATGTGTCCACCCGAACAAACTGAGAAGCAAGGCAACAGCTGGCTTTTAGCAGTTTGATTAAATCGATGAATTTCTTTTTAATGTAAAAGACTTTGAGGAAAGAGCGCAAAGAAATGGTAATCACAACAAGTACTCAGAGGATGGTTATCACGTCTGGCAAATAACTGAGAAGGCGTCAGGAAGGAAGACAACAGCCAGCCTACAGGTCCAGCCAACTGCTTTGGCTAAGCTACATAACAACCCTCACAAGTTGCCCATGCGTAACCTGTATCTCACTAACGCCTGATCCATTACCCATGAAACTGACGATCTGGAGCTACATTGCAAAGACCTGGCTTAACTAGAGTACAGCCAATGCTAGCGTGCAGTTAGCCAGCCGCTCTCTAAATCGCTTTCTCACATTGAAGGTAGATGCCCTCCAATTTTGTTGTATCTTTGTATAATGACAATAAAAAAACCTTAATTCAACTGCAATTAGGTGTTGTTACAGTCGTATACTCAGTCGGCAAGGACATCTTGAGCTAGTTTGACCCTTGGGGGCTTTTGGAAGGTGCGATGCCAATCACTGTGTCATTGCTATATAATAAAAAATGAAAAAAAAATATTCCAACAAAATACTCATTTCAATCTCTGCATTACTCACATTGGGCCATATAATATATATATATATATATATATATATATATATATATATATACTTCACTGTTTAATTGAATTAACCAAATAATATCAGGTTGTCTGCAAAGTTTGGTGCTTTGTTTAAGGTGTCCTTAGAAAAGTAGGAAGTTAAATAGTTTCTCTATTATGTGTTAACAAGCCCTGCGACTGGCTGGCAACCAGTTCAGGGTGTTCCATGCACACTCCCCGAAGATAGTTGGGATGGGCTCCAGCACCCCCGCGACCCTACTGAGGATAAGCGGTGCAAATAATGAATAAAAATAATGGGTTAACAATTCCCAACTGAGTTCAAAGACCACCTATGCTTTATTTTCCACTGTGCCTATCTGCTTTTCTTACTCATAGCAAAGCTGTTCATTGCGGAACACATGAGGTAGGAGGAATGCGGAGTAGGAGTGCTGGAGAGTGACAACATGCTCATCCCCACGTTTTATTTTTATTTATATTTTAATGTAAGGCAGCATGGCAGCGCAGTGGTTAGCGCGTCTGCGGCACAGTTCTGAGGTCATGAGATCGAACTTCCTGTGTGGAGTTTGCATGTTCTCCCCGTGCTCGCGTGGGTTTCCTCCGGGCACTCCGATTTCTTCCCTCATTCCAAAAACATGCATGTCTCGTTAATTGGCCGGTTCCGAATTGTCCGTAGGTGTGAATGAGCGAGTGAGTTGTCTGTCCCTGTGTGCCCTTTGACTGGCTGGCAACCAATTCAGGGTGTCCTCTGCCCACTGCCCGAAGATAGCTGAGATGGGCTCCAGCACCCCTGCGACCCTACTGAGGATAAGCGGTGCAGATAATGGATGGATGGATATTTTAATGTAGCATGAAAATAGTAAAAGTGAGAAAAGGTCCGATTCAAACGCCAACCCAAAACCCCAAGAAAGATGAAATAGAAGTGTTTTCGAACAGAGAAATGTTCGTACCTGCACGCGCATCATGAACGAGCTAAGAGAGGCTGCTATGATAACGTTGTTAGTAGGTCATAAGATTATAAATTTGTCTTTCAAATTTGATCCAATTGTATTAACACTTTATTTGCATCACTGACTTTCATTTCAAAATATTGTGCACGAGGATGTTTTGTAGTGGCCTTGTTGACATTGTTATTGAGCAGTGGTCTCCTACATGGCGCCCACAAGCATCGGGTAGCCCCCTATGAGCACATGAATAGCCCGCGCACTTGTTCCAAAAATAGTGCTTGCATCTAATCTAATCCATCCTAGTGATTGGTTTTTGAGGTTTTCTAGGAAATTTTATTTCCAACTTGCATGAGAAATCATTGACATGATCAGTGTCTTTAAAAACAGTGTTTTAGTGTTTGACAATGCTTATTTTAACCCTGATTGTAGCAATTACAACCTGGTAATAGCATAATAACAACAGTGTAACAACATAGTAACAACATAATTTCCTATTTTAGCAACATTTCAAGCTGGTAGCCTTTCGCGTTAATCACTAACAAAAAAGTAGCTCCCAGGTTCAAAAAAGTTGGCAACCCTCGTGGTTTATGTATGAGTCTCGCTTGGTGCATCACACACAGTGGCATGAGTATCTACATGCATAACAGTTAGTTTTCTATGTGTTGGTGTATTAGTTGTCCTCATGACACACTGTGTTACCTTATCATTCTATCCCCTACAGCAGATCCTCTGGAATCAAGTCGAAATGTGCAGTATCACAATCAATGATAACACTTGTAAAAAGGCACCGTACGGAAATAATGAAAATACCTCTGTCCCCGTCCTCTGAACCTGGTTGAGGGGATAAGTATGGGGTCGTCGTCGCTGTCATCAGAATCCTGGTTCCCCCTCGTGGGCTGGCTCCGGCCCTCTCCCGCTGAAGCAACTGCACCCGGTCCTTGATCCCCAGGGGGCTCCTGTCTCCGGCAGTCCCCCGAAGAGTCTTCAGGGTTTGTACACCTTTTTCATTGTTGAAATTAAGAGAACTTTTAAAGGACGCTTAAGCCAATTTTCCAATTTGTCTAGGACCATTAAAATAAAAAAAATCCAGTGTGAATTATGTAGTTTTCACAGTCACAAATATATTTGCGATATACAAAATGCGGTTTTTAATCTTGCATGTACAATGTGCATTTATCAAGGCACAAGTCAATTGGCCCGACAACTGCAGTACCCGTTTTGGCCGCCATAGGGAGTAGAGACCCAGTGGAAGCAGACTACACAAAAACTGAAGAGATTTTGTTGTTATTTGTTTGGGTTGCCTTGACACGAAACCTAGCTAAAGACACTTACTGAGAGGCGTAAAGTACAACTGTAAATTTTCATGAAAATCGGTTCCGTACTTTCGGAGTCTAAGACTCACATACAAAGTTTAGATGGATTAGATTAGATACAACTTTTTTGAAACAGAGAGCAACTTTTTGTCACTAATTAGCGCAAAGGGCACTCACTTTGATAAGCATTTCTAAACTAAGAACTTATTATGTTATTGCTATGTTGTTACTATACTGTTGCCAGGTTGATCAGTTGAAATAATTTACTAGAAAATCACAATGACCCTGAACTGGTAAGCTTTTTTCAGAACAGACCCGCAGGCACCTGAAATGTTCTTAGGGAACACCACATTGAGAGACCCCTGGATTAGAAATATTTAAATAGACATGATTTTTAGGTTTTGAGAATACTGTGAGTATATTTGTCGATATAAACAAGACATGTATAAATATTTTATTTATTATTATTATTATTAAAATATTGAAACATGATTTTTGGATCTTGAGTTAATTGTAAAAATATTTGATTTTAAGATAAGTCTCTCTATATAGGTGTTGGGTAAAAATGACGGTAATATGCTTATGTCGCTTACATTTTTTGTTTCAGGAAGTTCTTTCCATTTCAATCTCCCTACTGAAAAACGCTACGTTAATTTTTAGCATGGCCCATAACAGATGACTATTATTTAGGTTATACTTCACTAATTCACATTAAATAGTGCCCTGTTTAGGTGTACCATGCATCTGTAAGGAGCGATAATGCGTCATAGGACAATCACATACAAACTAATGCAAACTGCCAGTAATTATGAGGAGAGCCTCTTTGAGAAACATAGCAATCATTTCAAGCATTTACAAGCACTTCACTCGAAATGTAAGCACTGCTCAATCCACGAAAAAAATAACATTAAAATTCAAGCATTTTCAAGATTCCAAGCGCCAGTACAAACCTCGAGTCCTCCAGAGGATCGGCAGGACTCCTTTCAGTGGTGTTGCCCTCAGAGGAGCTTTCTACGCTATTTGCCTCTTGTCTGTTGCGGGCACTGGAGCAAGAAGCGTCACATAGAGGATCTATGGTGGCCAAGGTCCCACTCTGCTGCCTTGATGAGTCAAATGTAGCTGCATGGGGAAAAATATTAATAGAGCTAAGGCAGTGGGGTCAAACATACGGCCCAGACTCGTAAAAAAGGGAAAGGAATTAAAAAAGAGAAAACAATGGGGAAAAAAAGATTGGGAAGAAAAACAAAGTTTAGAGTTGCTCATATACCAGTGTCTCTTAGAGGTAAAATCAAGGCTCAAAAATCCAGCTCGACCCGGGCAAATGAGTATTAAAGCCCGACCCAGCCCGAGCAATTCAATTGATTTGCAGGACTGAGCCCGGATCAAACTCGAAAATTCATATTTTGTTTGAGAAGACTCCGAAGGAGGAAAGCTGATTTTGGCCCACCCTGCCGCACGCCTGACTCCCCGGGTCCAATGTTGCTTGACACCACCGCTGCCAAGGGGGCTGCGCGGGTAGGGGTCAGAATCTGTCGCGTGGCTCCGAACAACACATAAATCCTGTCTTTTGTAACAAAATCTAAGTTAAACAAGACTGTTAAACTATTTACATACTTTATATTTCTGTGTCTACAGAGGTTGCAGGTTAAAGTACCAGACGGGCTTAACACAAGAGGCAGAGAGACAAAGGAAAACAATAAAATGTGGATATAGAATGAAAAGAGAGAAGACCAGCCCGAACACAATGATTGTCAATTTAGGCCTGAGCTTGGGTAGGGGTTTAGGTCTTACCTCTAGCGTCTTTAGCGGTAACACACAGATATGACAGAGTCAACATCAAGTACACGTAACAAAACTTCTAAAGTTTACAGAAGAGCAGCTTCAGCGGCAGACTGCTAACACAGTCTTGTTCCACGGACTGAGGAGATAATTACTTCCTCATGGCATGAGGCTCTTTAACTCCACCCGGGGGAGTAGAAGCCCACATTAAACCCCACCCCCACATTTGCATATTACCCTATTTTTATTGCTGTGTGTATTTTCTGTAGCACTTTTAAATCCTCTTTATCAACATGTTATATTGGGTATTTTTGTATTATATATTTTACTATTTTCTTTTTCAACACAAGGATACTGCTGGAAGTGTGAATTTCCCTACGGGGATGAATAAAGTATCTATATATCTACCTATCTAAAGTTTGGAAGCTTTTTAGTCTGGATAAGTTTTCCAAGTTTGCCTATCATGGCAGTACTTTGGTAGCGCAAGAACATTTAAAGAGGAAGCACCTCGGACAGTTGAACAAAATGCAGTCCAACTCGCTTTGGTAAGGTTCACGTAACATTCAAGCTAAGGTTTTGATGGCAAGCATCGTAAGTGTGGTAAAAGTACATTTCGCTATAAAAGAGCAAAGAGTGCTATGCTAGTGCCTGAAAAACCCATTTGAAATTTAATGCATGCAATTTGAAGAACAAGTGTCAGTTGTTAAAACTATTTGATTTCAAACTACTGAAAGCTCTTTTGTTTACAGATTTGGAGTTGACCACTGAATGTACTTCACAAAATGCACATATTTGTTTCATTTACTGTTCTACTGCCGAGGATAAAAAAAATACATGATTTTAATACATCTTCTGTTTGTCTGTCCCTAAAAAATGGAAAGAGGTTTATTTATGGATTTATGTCTCTACTGGCCGAGAACTGTGCCTAATTGATTTTAGATAGGGTTTTTTTTTCTTGATTTTTGTACGAATCCATACAAGTTCCATTTTTTTCATCTTACCCATTTCTATTTTGGTCATTATCATTTGCCATATAATTAAATCAACTTCACACTAAATCTAAGAAAGAAAAAAAAACATCAGTTTGTGTGTTTCCATAGTTTGTTCTAATCTAATCTAATCTCGACTTCTTAAATTGTCGTTAGTGGCATACCTAATGCACTGGATGGGAAAAATTCCCAGATTTATTAAATTGTCCCATGTCTTATTGAAACCGGAAAAAGAATCACCTTGTGGCAACTCGGTTTTCTCTGTAGACACACTCTGTCGGCTCTGAACTGCTTCACATGCTTTAGGGACGCTTCCCTGAGAACTGGATGAGGTGCTGCTCCTGAAAACACGAGAACAATTCATTACGTCATTTATATTTTTTTGTTGATTTTCCCCAGGGTGAATTGCATTGTCCAATTTTACATCAGGAGTATGGAACCTTTTTGACTCAAACAGCCATAAAATATAGATATTTTGATGGTTTTTGAGAGCCGCACCATAAAATTCAAAAGAATTGCTAAACTCACTCTCCAAACAAAAAGCTAATTCTTCAGCGCTTCTTATCCCAAGAGCCAAGAGGAGAACCTTAGCTTCGAGAGCGTTTTCCATCCGGGCCCTGGTGCTGTGGAATGCTCTGCCCTCTGAGATTTGATTTGCAACCTCAGTGGAACAGTTTAAATCTAGGCTTAAAACACACTTCTATTCTATAGTTTGTAAATGACCTATATTTCATGTTGATAATATCTCTGTATTATTTGTAATTGCAACATCCTTTGCTGTCTGGTAATCCTGAAAGGGGGATACCACATGTGCGGTCCCTTTTCAAGGTTTCTTCATTTTCCTCATGTTGAGGTTGAGTTTTTCCTTGCCCTCATGTAGGTTTTAGACCAAGGCATGGTGCAATGATAGTCTGTGGTTTGCAATAATCTGTGGTCTGTGCAGCCCTTTGAGACTCCTTGTGATTAGGGGCTATACAAACAAACATGACTTAACTTTAATTTTACTGTGTGACGTGATTTGATAAGATCTATGAAATAAAAAAACGGGGCCTGTGTCGCATTTTAACCAATACAGCACATAAAATGTGTTTCCATCCCACAGTTAAGACTGTTGGGGCTCATATTGACAATCAGAGTAAAAAATAAGTGTCCGGAAAATACTGCAAACAAGAAGGATACAGAAGTACGAATCTACGAGAAGAATACAGATGTATCTACCTTCAGCTGTGTGACGTGGTCACAGTTGTAAGCTTCATAATCGACTGGTCATTATTCCTCCTCGATTGCGCTTTAGAAATTGAAATCCTTGATGTCTCTCAAATCTAAAGCATTTGTCTTAAAAGTCCTTAAGCATGTCCGTAATCATTTGTGATTTTTTTTTTCATAACTGGCACAAACTACGCTTGAAAAATGCTAATAGGCAGACGTCACAGTCACATGTGTATTCTGATGTGTCTCATAGCCTAAGAGACACAAGTGAAAAAAAAAAATCCAACTTTAACAGTGGGGCAAACCACTAATTGTGCTAATTCTTACAGAGACATAATGTGAGGAGAAAATTACATAGTTAGATTTTTTTAAGCATTTATTTGCAAATTGTGGTGGAAATAAATATCTGGTCAATACCAAAAGTTCATTTCAATATTTTGTTACTTACCCTTTGTTAACAATAACGGAGGCCAAATCTTTCCTTTAACTCTTCATAAGCTTTTCACACACTGTTACTGGTATTTTGGCCCATTCCTACATGCAGATCTAATCTCAAGCAGTGATGTTTCTGGGCTTTCAAGCCTACCACCCACCTAATCAAATTGCTCTAGGTGCTTGGCTGGTATTTTCAGGTGCTTACAGTTTGTTCAGTGGGTTTTCATCAACATTGAAAATACATTGTATAATGAGCTTGCATAAACAGGGTTCCCGAGGGACGTACACCCAAAATCCCCATTTTCTGTTGGTGTAAGACCGTGCCTGTAAACTGTATTTGGGACCTTACCTTATGAGATATGGACTGAATCGAATGGACTGAATTATATACATTTACAGGATTAGCATGGTCTTTGCTTTATCGCCAAGCCAGAAGTATTAATGAAAACAGCCTTACTGGCTCGTGAGTCATACCTTCCTGCCCCCCGTTTTGAATGTTTGATAAAAATGTCTTCGAATGGCTTACCACTCATCTGTAAAGTCCAGCTTAATGGTGCTGGCAGTGGTTCCCTCTGAGCTGTAGTGCAGGCTGAGCACCGGTTCTGCACCGCTGGGTCGGCTGGTGCTGGTGGAGGGAGGGTTGCGGTTGGCTGGAAGAGGTGTGTCCCCAGACTGGGAAATTGATGCCGCTCCTGTGAGACATGGTATTCATGAACATGATGTACTATTTCCTGGTGAGATTTCTTGCCACCAAAACTACCATACTCATTTGTGTACAACGCACAATTCTTTTTTTACTTAAAAAAAAGAACTGAAAGTTTGGCTGTGCATAATACACACCATGCTGCTCATCCAGAGTCATGGATCCTAGCTGTTTGTTTACAACCGATGAAGGGGAATCTGCAACATATGAAAAAGGTACATATATAGCACCAAATAAAAGCCAAACGTACAAAGGCGCGCACACACACCAAATGCATAGTAGTTAAAACAAAAGTGCTGAACTTATCACGTTGAGATACAGACCCCTAACAAAAACAAGATTATGTGGTGCATTACAAATGAGATGTTATACAACACCACTAACAAACCTTTACTGGCTTTTCAGAGAACATCTGATATAGAACTGTATATTTAATTCCATCCTAACAATGCAGTTAACACTGCACAAAATGCCAAACACGTGTTAAGGAACAAAGCAATGTGCAAAAAGTAATGATTCAAGAAAAAACATCGGACTTCAAAAGCAAAACACAAAGTGTAAAGTACTGTTACAAGCAGCAGCCACTCCAAAAAGATTAGAGCCTCAACATTTCAAGACAAACTGGATGGATGCAGGTCCTAAAAAAACAGCGATAATTGTGTTTTCATCACATACAAAAGTTTTGGGGAGGTGACAGAATCACATGGTCCTGAAAGTTCAGTATTGTAACTCCTAAAATCTGACGTAAACAGTAATGGTTAAATTAGCTATCTACTATCTGTGCCAGAACTTGCAGGGCAGGGGCCTTAATGCATTTCAAGGCTTGTTATATGTATTCACCTTATTTTCCGTAAGTTTATTCTGTACAAATGACTTTATTCACCTTATTTTAAAAGAACCATGGCCTTAGACTCAAGACGCCATCAGCATTCAAGGTATTAAATATTTCCAAAAAGAAACTCACACGATCAGATCTTCCAAAATTCCATGTAAAATTATCAGATAATTTATTTACATTTATTCCTCGCTGTATTGCAGTTTAGTTTCGCGGTTTTGATAATTCTGGTATTTTCATTGTGCTCTGCAGCAGACAACACACAAATGCTATCACGGGGACAGGTCGCCGATGGCTGTGTGTGTCGGAGTGAATGTGTGCATGACTGTCATAGGCTAGTGTATGTATGTATCAGTCAAACAGCACACAAGTCAACGTG
This sequence comes from Urocampus carinirostris, assembly GCF_059441175.1. Lineage (NCBI taxonomy): Eukaryota > Metazoa > Chordata > Actinopteri > Syngnathiformes > Syngnathidae > Urocampus > Urocampus carinirostris. The sequence goes on along the minus strand of NC_142362.1, from coordinate 27,349,879 downwards.
TCCACCCAAAATAAACTACTGAGAACAGCAAAAGCTAGTATTTTAGCAGCTCGTTACATTGACGAGAAATTCATGAATTAAACAGGACTTGGGGGAAAGTCAGAGGAGCGCAACAAAATTCTGATCACTATCGGGTGCTCCACGGATAACCTGGAGCTACAACTTGTAGTAAACCACTATATTAGTGACTATTTTAGTGTACACCCGATGCGAGCGTGGAGCCAGCCAGCTGCTCTCTTTATCATTTTCTTACACTGAAAGGAGAATCCCTACAATATTTTGGTACTATTGTATAATGCCAATAAAAACCATTCATTCAATCAACAGCAATTCTGTGTGTTTGTGGATCTATCGTTATTATTTTGTTTCTGTCACATCTCATATGTAAATTATATCTAATAAAGAAATAGATGTTTCTACTTCACAGGTTTTGACTAATGCGGAACCTTTTATTGAACGCCACCCCGTGATATTGGTGGGATTGCTGTATGTAACTCACGCAGTGCCGATAAATAAGGCAGATAGTTTAGTGGTTAACTGAGCGTATTTTGAGCTTGCTCTTAATAATAAGCTAGTAATAAAATAATAACATAGCAACAACATAATAATAACAAGTTATCTTAGAAATGCATATAAAACCAGTTGGCCCTTTGCACCAATTAGTAATAACAAAGTGGCTTATTGCTTCAAACAACCTTGGCAACGCATATTTTAGGGTACTGCACAATATTAAAGCTGTGATGTAAATGTAAGACAAATGTGATGCATCACACGCTCTTCTTTGGTCCTGTTAAATTGAATGAATGTAATAGATATATATGTGGTATGTTAATCGGCACATAGTGGTATTTGACAGGGATCACAGTGGGATTTAGTGGTCAATGCAGGGCCTAACTGACTCTACATTAGCAGGTCATGGGTAAGATGCAGGGTTCCTACACCTTTATCACGGTTAAATTTAAGCACGTTTAGAGGACTTTAAAAGCCAACTTTCCAAATTCTCCAGTACCATTAAACAAAGAAATCCGGTATGAACTGTGTATTTTGCAGAGCCACAAATATATCTGCAATTTACATATACGATTTTTGATCTTGCGTGTGCATTTATCAAGACATATGACTTCTAGATCTTGAGTAAATCCCGAATATAGGAGTTGAGTCTAAATTATATTAATACGTAGCTGACATTTTCAGTTGCAGGAAGTTTTTCCCATTTCAATTTCCTTCCATCCATTAACTGCAAAGACTATCCCTCAGTAGGGTCACAGGGGTGCTGGAGCCTATCCCAGCTATCTTTGGGCAGTGGGCAGGGGACACCCTGAATTGGTTGCCAGCCAGTCGCAGGGCACACAGAGACAGACAATTCACTCGCTCATTCACACCTAGGGACAATTTGGACCGGCCAATTAACCTGACATGCATGTTTTTGGAATGTGGGAGCAAACCGGAGTGCCCAGAGGAAACCCACGCAAGCACATGGAGAACATGCAAACTCCACACAGGAAGGTTTGATCCATGACCTGCGCTGCCGTGCTGCCAATTACAATTTACCACAGGGAAATGCAACCCTAATGTTTTGCATGGCCCATAATAAAAAAACAATCCTTACACATTTTTAGTGCCCTGTTTAAGTGTAGCATGCACCTGTCCTCTTGGGCGATATATAAGATAATGCCATACAAATTAATGCCAGCTTCCGTTGATCACGAAGTAGTAAGAAATGCAATGGCAAAGCGAAGCCATCAGAGATGAGTGCCACGTCATTTTTAGTAGTTGAGAAACATGACAAAGATTTCGAGCATTTACAACCCTTCACCAAAAATTCAAGCACTTTTCGATCCTTGAAAAAAACATTAAAATTTAAGCATTTTCAAGGATTTCAACCACCCATACAAACTCTGAAGATGGCAAAAAAACAAAACAAACAAAAAAAGACACGCAAATTCACACAAAAGGGGCTGGTTTCAGGGTAACCTGAACGAGGTTGTGTCAAAGGACCAGCAGTGGCTTCCAGTCTTTCTGGGGGTGCAGAGGAAGAGGAGGAGGATGCAGAAGAATGGGCCGCACGCCGCCCCATTCCTGGGGGGTCGGCCAGGCGCAGCAATCTCTGCAAACGCCTGCACACTAAACTTATGGGCAGTCGATGAGGGCCGTACTCTTGACGAAAATGTGGAGGGAGAAATTGGAGAGGATATTATGGATGGGTGGGACAGTGCACAGAAAATAACGGACATGATCCTGAAGGTGAGGAACTGCTGCTTTAAACGAGTGGATGCTTGTAACAAATGCAAACAAAACTTTACCTTATATAATTGAATTGAATTGTCTTTATTGTTGATATCAACATTGTATGCAACGAGATTAGACATGGCATTCCAAGGTAAACAAGTAATAAAAACTTTTTTTTAAAACGTAGTGCTTATATTAAACCAAGTGTACTACAAGTGTTAATTAGGAAAACACCGAAATTAACATATTATGCAACCGAAAATGTGAAACGCTTTGTCAAAACACCAAAACCGCAACAAATGGTAAGAATTTGAGCAGTTATTGTGTGTGTTGTGTGATTGGCATCTGTAGTATAATTAGCACAGGAGCAAAACATGCTTTCTTTAATCAGGCGCATTGAGGTTAAAAAGGCGCGGCTATGTCAAGCCAGCTGTACATGTTTGGGATAAATGCGCAATCAAGGAATCTTGAAACAAACCACCAGAATCAATCACAGAGTCCCTTAGAGACTCTCTGGGATTAAGGGCTAGACAAATAAATATTCAGTATTGGTAGACACCTACCAGAAAGAGCAGTTTCTGAAACAGCTGTCGTCCCGGTCTCTGAAGTGGAGGTTGGTCTCTGTGACGCAGAGGTTATCAATGTTGATCTCTCGACCGACGACGTGCTGGAAGAAGGAAGTCCGGTGGAAGTTGAAGATGAAGCAGACGAGGAAGAGGACACAGACGTAGATGAAGCTGCAGGAGGGCTGGGTTGTACAACTGGCCTCTCGGGGACACTATTCCCCTGGTTAGGTGCACCTGCTGTGGCAGCGGCAATATCAGGCCGGACTGCAGTTCCTAAAAATTAGATTTTACATGACTTATAAACAAAGCTTATTTAAAGCATACCCGTTCATTAAAAAAAAAAATCTAGTTCCACCTCGGGGTCTGGACTGAGGGCGGTTTCCTCTACTGCTCTGAGCCTCACTGGCCTCCTCAAACCAGCGTGACAACATGTCCGACATCCTCTGCATGAGGGACACATTTGGGCTCTGTTCACCTGGAGGAGAAAAATAAAAAGACCAATAACTAAAGTGTGTGTTGTTTTAGAGCTGGACCGTTAACGCGTTGTGTACTTGCGAGAATCTCGTCAAACGAGAAAGACAACGTCGCTCATTTCTCTCAATTCTGATCTTGAATGGTAAAGGCAGTCAGAGTTACTAATATATATATATATATATATATATATATATATATATATTTTAAAAAACTTGGAAGTTGAAAAAGATTAGCGCATGTAAGTTATAAAGGTTTGCCAATCTATTTTACGTACTCTAAATGTACAACTCAGACTGCAACGTCATTGGTGCGCACGCAGGCACAAGCAAAACAAAGGGAGGGGAAATTGTTAAGCCAATAAGGATGCAGAACACAATGCACGATGAAAATCCGCAAAGTAGGAAAATCGCGATAAAAATAAAATAAAATCGCATTACAGAAAGTGATTAGTGGAATAGCGGTGTCTGAAATAACGTCAGCAGCTTTTACATCGGGCGTACAACTTACAAAAAGTCTCCGCCCGGGTGGCCGACAACTTTTTCAATGAAAAAAAAATATAAAATAAAAAAATAAATAAATAAATTGACAGATTTTTCTTTCAAATCAAACGTTTGCTTTATTATAATTTCAAAATCTTCGTTCGGCTTGGAAATTTCGGTTCGTTTGTCAATTTGCATTCTCAGCAACCAATCAGAACCCTGCATCAAATAACTCCGTGCTCCCGGACTTTCCCCGAGCGTTATAAGGTCGTGCATTTGCATATCATTTTCCAAAGTAGACGCACAGAGAACACAAGAAAAATGGATAAGTGGTTAGGAATCAAGCCAAAACCTCAGCCCGAGAAGAAAGATTCAAAATAAGCTAACAAAATTAATGACGCTTAAAAAGGTTAACGTACATTAAAAGCATCGTGAAAAGAGGAGTTCACGTGGCTTGTAGTAGACGACGCAACGCAAACATTGCATGAATGAAGATGAGTAAATACAGGTACATACTGATGGCAGATGGAAAACAGCAATGTCAAATACATGCAATGAATGTTATAAGTAGATTTATAATAAACTTAATTCTAAAATGTTGTTCTGTTATATATTCCGATTATCAATCCTTAATACTTTGCAACATTTTTTTGTTTTGTTTTTGGCGATTAGTCGTCATATGTGTTTTTCAAGCTGTGACAAATGGGGCAGGCAACTTTATGGCTGGGCCGGCTACTTTTCAGAGTTGTCTGCCCTGGTGTCCGGTAACTTTTTGTCATGAGTTTTAGACCCTGGTAATAGTAAATGGGAATTCACTTGTGGTGTTCGATGACAATAGTTCTGGTAACTCAGTATCAAAGAGATAAAAAAAAAAGTTTCTTAAACAAAGTCTGCCATAATATAATCACATTGAAACATTTTTATAACAGAAATGATGAGCTTTGTGTGTGTGTGTAGTCATTAAGTACGTATGACCTTATTCACACTAGCCAAGGAGAGAAGCATTCGCCTGCGTCAAAATGTTGGCGGTCGACAGTGATATACTTACCGTCTCTCTCCCTCTCGCTCTCAGGACGAGCTCGGGGTCCGGTGTCTGACCAGTCACCTCGCAGACGGAGGCGTTTTACTGGCGGCTGCCTCAGCTGTGGAAACACACACACACACCGAGATTAGCAGTGTGTCAATCAAAGCGTGTTCAAAAATAACTCTGCTGCCAAACACTGCACAACTACGTCAGTACGCCCCTCTCTCATACAACACCAATAATGTTGCCCCATCTTTCCATTACCCTTCAGCCAGGCCTCGCTTATTCCCATGCAGTCTCGGTCTAAGCCAAGGCAAAAAATAGAAGATGCAGGTCTTAGAGGGTATCACCCACTTAAATGAGGAAGTCGGGGTCTGTGGTAGCTTAAAGGAAAAGTGACATGCACTCTCAGTGATAGGAAGTAAAGATAATCAACAAGGGAAAAGAGTTTTAACGGAACGTCCACTTGAACTATTTAAAACAAGTGAGAACACAGTGTGCATGATTTGCTCAATTTGGAAAGGAATGTTGCGTCGCATCTTGCCACAGCTGAACTCACGAGGCTCTGAGGCACTGGCACCATGATGAACATGCAATATACAATTCCTTACAAAGGTCTCTTTTTAAAATTAAAAGCTGCTGCGTATGAGCCCCATAAAAGAGTAGGGAAAATTCCTTTGACGTTCTGACCGATTCACCACTTTGAGACAGTCCCTTAAACTACATTTTTATTACCCGCAAGAAAAGCAAGGGTGGTGATAACATTTTGGTCTGGTTTATATCCACCATCTTTCACAGTCAGCCAGGTAGGTTATCCTCGATGTGAAAAATGCAAACCTAAAAAAACTGACCCAGCACTTGTGGCTCTGTTGACTCAACATCTTCAAGCAAAATAAGAGCAAGATGATGACTGAATAGCTGCTTTTCTAGTCTCCAGTTCTTTCATACAATGTATAGGGAAACAATTACAATAACAAAATCATCTCGTATTTAATAGCATGCCCCCAATATGAAAAAAAGTGTTAACTGGTGATTTTGTCTTTTATTAGGATGTGCAATAGTCCATGAACATTAGAACATAGACTCCCTTTCTTCAACTGTGAAATTCAGCATTTGACCGTAAATCCCCCTTATCAAGGTTTTCACTGGATTTCACAGTAAGAGCTAATACATTTTAACACATGCAAACAATAAGCTAAAATTGCTTAAATTCTGGACTTCAAAAATACAAAACAGACAAAATATACCTTTTTCCTCTTCATAGGGGGTTTTAGTAAACAAATGAATTTCTTGTCGATGCAAAGTGGCAAACTTCTGCCTTATTTCGATATCAATTTAACACTGAGCTTTGACTATAGGGCAGCTTATTCTTTTTTTTTTGGGCGCGGGAAAATTGTTTTGCCCATACAATTAATATGAAAGAGTAGTTTACACAGCTCCAGTTTAGTTTTATAATTAATAACAACTTCCGATAAGGTGTGTGGGCGTCGCCAATGGCAAGGGGTAACAAACAAGTTTGATCATTTTGATGGTACGGTACCAGATTTCTCCAGTGTGTGGGTGACAGAGAAAAATGTCACATGCACTGTGAATATAAAACACCACGATGACATCTGAAAACATTTATAGCCCCTTTCTAGAGGATAAATTATTCTATGATTTTGCCAACATTATTAATGTGCAACAGGAGAAACGGCGGTTTGACAGTACTTCATTTAACTTAGACTTAGTGCTCAGGATATTTCAATTGTTTTAAACAAAAGTCATGAACTCAATTTATACATCAATCAATCAAAAATGCTTCTGTTCTCTTTTTCATATAATCTGTGTCATTGTCCGGTCCCTGGAATTTTCTTAATGCTCAACAAACACTGACAAGCGAATGCTGGTAAAATGGTCAGACTTTTTAATCCCGGATCTTAGCCTCTAGTGAGGAAATATGGACTGTCTTATGTCTGGAGGGATGGACGGATGGAAGTGCAAGTTGACTGACAGTTGCGTCTGTTGACGGACGGAAGCGTGTGCTGAGGGATGGACTAGTGTAAGTGGATGGACGAATTAATCACAGATTCATAGATGGTTGTATGCGATAGACGGAAGCCAATCTAATGTAACACACAAACATCCTGGCATCGTTACCTCCTCCCTCCTCTCCTCTGAGGGACCCTTCAGCTCTCGGGCCTGATCGTCTTTGGGGTCAAAGAGGTAGATGTAGTCGGATGAATAACTGACCAGCACCTCCTGGCCGTCCTCGCTGTAGCATAGCGATGTCACGCGACATGACTTGTTTGAGAGATGAGCAGGCACGAACCTCACACACATGCCCGTTGTTCCCCGGCCCATGTAGTTACCTAGGAAGAATAGGAATCTTGACTTACTTTGACGTGACTTTATAACTTTATATTTGTTTGATGAAATTCACAAAATAAAGCTTAAGTTTTTCAAAAATGTTCCTGGAAGTCCTGATCTCCAATGATCTATCCTAGACAGTCAACACCACAGCCATCATTAAAAAAAGGCCCAGCAGCGTCTTTATTTCCTGAGAATTCCCAGGAGAAACAACCTGGAAAAAAAGCTGGTACTGGCCTTCCACCGCTCGTCCATAGAAAACCTGCTGACATACCGCGTTTCTGTCTGGTAAGGGAACTACACTGAGGCACAGACAGAAGGTTGTAGAGGACAGTGAAAGCAGCACAGCAAATAATTGCCTGCCCTTTCATCTCCCTGATGGACATCTACCCCACATGGTGTGTTGGCAGAGTCCAAAACACAATCATGTACAGGTTACATCCAGGTGCCCTGCTCTTTGACCTACTGCTCTCAGAAGGGCTCTACAAGTGCATCAGAGCAAAAGCTAACAAAATGAGGAAAAGCTAGGGAAGAGCTACGACCACCCTTAACTCCCATGTACAGTGTACATGAGGACAATATAATGTACAAATGCCACAGTGAATGTGCATTATGTATCTTTAATATATTATTTTTAATGTTTATTCATTATTTATTTATTATTAATATTTAACGGTTTTGCACATTACCCTTCTCATTTTTTCTACTTGAAGCCCTCCAATTTCATTGCACAGTATTCCCTTGCTGTATCGTGTTTTACTTTTAACAATTTCGATACTTGGTGGAATTCCATTGTGCATTGTGTTCTGCAGCAGACAACACAGTAAATGCTATCACTGGGGAAAGTGGCTTAAGGATGTGTGTGTGTGTGACTGTTTGTGTGCCCGACTTTGATTGGCTCGCAGCGCACACCTGCCTAAGAACAAAGTAAGTGGGTCCACCCAAAATAAACTGCGAAGTACGGCTACAGCTAATATTTAAATGGCTCTTACATTGAAAAGAAATTCATAATTCAGATCAGACTCTGAGGAGAGTCAGAAGAGCGCAAAGAAATGCTGATCACCAGCAGGTGCTCTGTGGATTGTTATCAGGTCCAGGAAAAGACTGAGGCGACGGCGAGAGATTAAGCATCGATTACCTATTAAACCAATGACCTGTATCTACAACCTGTGGGAAACCTCTACCTCTGTGATGGTTGTATTCCAATCATTATAGAGACCTGACTCAACCAAAGGATACCCGATGCTAAGGTGCAGCTAGCCAGACACTCTCTACATTGCTTTCTTACAGTGAAAAAAGACCCATATTGTTGTACAATTGTATAATGAGAATACAGATTCAGCTGCAATTCTGTGCTCGGTGTTTTTATTTTTAGGTCTATAGTTGTTATTTTGTTAGGGTAAGTATCTTATATATATTATGTTACTGATATAAAAAAAATGTTTCTACTTTGCGGGTTTGACTATTGAAAGACTTTTTTGGAACGCAACCTCCGTGGAAAAAAAAGGCATTAGGAGTACTTGTATAACAACAATAAGGGCCATTCATTCATCCATTCACTTTAATAAATCGAAGGTGCAAAATACTGTAAAAGGACTCAATCATATATATTACCTGTGGCCCTGGTGCCCAGCATGCGTCTGTCGTAGATGCGCACAGAGCTGTCCGAGCAGCCAACTGCCAGGTAATAGGGCATCAGCGGAGAGATTGAGATGGATGTTGCCGCTCGCCTGCAATTGATCAGGATATCCTGTCAAACATAAAAGTAAAACTGTTGTAAAGAAAAATAACTGATCAATTGCAGACATTTATATGCTTAGACCAGGCATGTCAAACTCAGTTCAGCTCGGGGGGGCGGATACAGACTTTTTGTACTCAGGTCGGCTGGATCAGAAAAAAAATGAAAGCGCCAAATATTTATCTTAGTTTTTCAGTACTACTAGCCTACATGTGTAGCCTAATCACAGATGATAAGGGATCGTCTCTAAGCACATCACATTTATTCATAAACAATGGAAAAAAAAATCATCATGTTCTCTGTCGATTGTGTTAAGGTGTTTAATTAAAAGATTGATTAAATGCAGATTTACATCTACACATACTTACCACAAACAACACATACATACATTTTTATGAAATCATTAAAAGGTTGCACAGTGAAATAAAATGCGCTGAAAATTAGCTTTTGGCAACATATCCGGTTTAGCGGCTTTGTTGAATTTTGTCCTGAAATGTATGCTGTGTCTCTCCAATAAGACAAACAAAAGATTTTTGGTATAGATTTTTGATATTTGGTTTCATGGCTCTTTTGTGTCTACAAGATTCTTGACTCCTGAGCTAAAGTGTATTGGTTTCCTTCTCAGGAAGCAATTTTATTTCTTTGCTAAAATGTCACCGTACATCTTTGCAGTCCTCTTTTGTGCAACTGGTTTTCATGCGAAGGTCAAACCATCGCACGGTTCCATCCTCCCCACATGACAGGAAAGTGTATGGGTCATTTGGTACTGTCATAATCTGGTGAAGCAGCCAAAAACCAAGTTAGGAAAAACAGCTTTGTCAAAAGAGGGATTTCCAAAGTCATTTTTGTATACCTCATAGGCAGTGCCGTAATGGCAGGTAAACTGACACTGTCTGTTGAAATCGGCGCTCTTTTCCGTGTGGGTGTAGTAGAGAATTCCGTCCCCGGAGCAGGAGATGATCTCCTGGTCATTGGTGTGTGGCATAAACTTTGCACTGAAAATATTTGCCCGATGGCCCGACCGTATTGACTTTTTGACCTATGGAAGACAGGCACATACCAACTGTAACAAAAGTGGTCAAAGTTACAGTTTCATCTTGTACTACTGATAACAAAGCAAAATGAATTGGGATTCAATCAAACCAGTGTTTCTCATATCATAGGAAGATGTATTCATATGTAATTAAAAGATTAATGATCGCATCTGAGTGTCATATTCATGCCAGGAATTAGTTCTTCAAGGGTCTAAACGAAATTTTGCCTATTATAAACAATTAGAATTATCATATATAATTATTATGATTACAATCATCCAATTGGAGAACTTTATTTTGAAAAGCACCAACAGGAACTTACTGGTCACAGGAACCACCTCTGTTGACCGTGACCTCATCACACTTTAAAACGGACGAGCAAACAGCTTCACAATTTCTTTACAAGCACTGGAAGGGAATGTCTTGCCGGCCTGTGCCCCCTTGGGACAATTGCGACCAAGAAGGCCGAAATTAACAGCCTTTCCTCAGCCAGGAAACATGGCAAAAGTCAGCGGGGTATATTTGAGTATGCCGTGAACGCGTATGGATTCAAAAAAATCTACAGCCATCTTGACATAGCAGCATGTTTTCTATCCATCAAACTTATTTTTCTGTTTGAAGTCTTTGGGAAGGGATGGAACTACTGCATCCCCTTTTTGTACAGTTCCCGAACGTACCAATTTATCATGTACCATTATGAAATCCGATAATGTAAAGTTTGAATGTAATTAAAACATTAAAGGCAATGTATCGATAAAATTATGTCTCACCACACGTAATTATGTCGACGGGAGGGGCATTCTCAAGTACAGAACATTACGCAAATTTTCCACTTCTTTGGCTTTCTAACAAGTTCAGCAACTTCAATCTCAGTCATTCAAAATCTGGTGGTCTCAGATGTCTATGACCTCACCCAAAGAGGCATGACCTGGTCAAGCGTCCCTGATCCATATGTAAAAGAGGAGATGGTCGATAGATCACCCTTGCTTCATCGCAAGTCGCCCCCCATACCGCGGGCATGAGTACCTGCACTGCAGCCTTGAGAGGCAGGTGTGCCACACATTGAGACCACAGGGAGCACGAGACCAAATCTCTCCGCAACATAAGTAAGAGGACGGTTTGAAATTTAAAACCATGTTTGCTTGTTCTTGGGACTAGGCTTTTTTTCTGTACAAAGGAATCTCCCCAAATCGACGAGCATTATAGAGGAAACGCTCTTTATGTACTATGAAATTTCAGCAGTTGAGAACTTCCATAATTGCCAGCGCTCCAGCCCTCCTCCCCCTTTTTTCTGTCTTTTATTCTCTGTGTTATAAACTGTGTGATTATTTCCATCGGCTTGTTCATTGATTCCATTTTCTTGGGATTTGAATTCACTTCAGAACTCAAAAGAATTCAAGAAATAACAATTTAATTGTTATCAGTGTAGGAAATTCTAGCATCCTTCAGAGAAAAAAACGATTTATGGTAGAGCACAAGCAACACCGAGAGGCAAATTTGTTTACTGATAGCAGTAAAAAATAATTTGTTTAATTCCTAACAATTTTCATTATTAAAGAAAGAAAAATCTCTAAAGGTATTAATATATTAATACTGTAATTTGACATAATCACCGATATAAGGATTAGAATTAATTAGGTTTAAAACTCATATTGGTGAGTTAATGTTGTTACTGGCCAATAGCCTACCTTAAAATATTACAGCATTAGCATCAGAACAACGTTCTTTATTTTCAGTCTAATTATGAATGAATGTAGCAGCACGGCAATGTAGTGGTTTGAGCATGTGCGGCCCAGTTCTGAGGTCATGATATCAAACCTGCCTGTGTGGAGTTTGCATGTTCTCCCCGTGGTTGCATGGGTTTCCACCGGGCACTCCGGTTTCCTCCCACATTCCAAAAGCATGCATGTCAGGTTAATTGGCCGGTCCAAATTGTCCCCAGGTGTGACTGAGCGAGTGAGTTGTCTCTCTCTGTGTGCCCTGCGACTGGCTGGCAACCAGCTCAGAGTGTCACCTGCCCACTGCCCAAAGACTGCTGGGATGGGCTCCAGCTCCCCCGCGACCCTAATGAGGATAAGCGGTGCAGAAAATGGATGGATGACTGCATGTTATTAAACTCTATTTCGAACATGATAAAAAAAATAATAATTCCAAAAAATATATATATTACGTCGCATGTCCAAAAAGGAATTGTAAAAATCATATGGGCAACATTAGCTCAGGAGGTAGAGCGCTCGTCTTGGGATCAAGAGATCGCAGGTGCTCCTCCGTGTTGCATGTCGAAGTGTCCTTGGGTAAGACGCTGAACCCCTAATGCCCCCAATAAGCAGGTTGGCGCTATTGATGTGTGAGTGTGTGTGTGAATGGGTAAATACGAAGCATATTGTAAAGCGCTTTGGGAAGTCTTCATTGACTTGAAAAGCACTATATAAATGCAGATCATTTCATTTCATTTCATATGCTTATTCAATCCCACCCCGACTTCCTAAAAAAATTGTCTCTTACAGCTAGATGATGGTAGAAGACCAGCAGATTTCTTTTTGCATCAAACTTCTGTTTTGTTTACGATGACTAATAGCTGTGAGTTGTTTGCTGTGTCATTGCCTTTTATAACTAATGTATTCATGATCTAATAATTTATAAGGGCACACAATCATCACAAATCTGCTTGTTGATTTTACGCTAAAAATGCACCTGATCGATGCGTTTGATTTCAAAATGTGCTAATTTCTATTCAGTTCCGTAGTTTCCTTTAACTTTCCATCTACCAGTATCTCATAAAATTCTATGGGAAACACTGGTTCAACTATGACTCCTACGTTTTTCTTTTTTGTTATCAAATGAAAGATGTTTTGAACAAACCTTTTTGTTGTATGGGTTGGTAATGGCCAGGTAGGTATCATCTGACCCTGACAAGATGTATTCACCCGTGTCGTTCCAGGATATGGTATTGACCTAAAGAAATTAAAGGAGTAATTATGTAATGACAAGAAATTAATGTGGGAAAACTCAAGTGGCTGAGAGGCGAGTCACAAAATAGATTTATAAAATATGCCATAAACCCATACAGTAGGTAGATAAATTTCCCTTTCCTCTGCGAAAAATGTTATTTAAAAGAAATACCTTTAAATATCAAAATAGTTTTTTGCGTAAATGTTCTCTTTTTTCCTTACAACAACACTATCTTTTAAATTTAAACGAAATATTAAACAATATAAAGTTCTAAGCGAGCTGGAGATACAGTATAGAATTTTTACACGCGAACTAGGAAGAGGAAGCGAATTTCTTCTTCGGGGTGGATGCTGGATGACCCCACAGCGCCACATGCTGGTAGCGGCGGAAAGAAGCACTACAGTAATGTCCTGTACTCGGAAAAAGGTGCACAATACAAAATCTAAATTATTATATATATATATATATATATATATATATATATATATATATATATATATATATATATATATATATTTTGATATCCCGAAAAAATTGTTCATATGTACCGTTGTTCGTAACTCAAATGTTCATAAGTAGGAGAGCGTCTGTAGTTAATATTATTAGTGTCAATATCATTGTTATTAATTGAAATTCTGCTCTTAATTGTCAAATTGCCAGTAAAAGGTAGGCAACACTGATATAATTGCCCATTGAGAGTACAGTATGGTATTTGCCCATCAGTAAAACTGTGTTTCATTAACATGGGCTTATTTTTTGGTTGCTGATACTGAGGTGATATCAACTATTATCTCAAAATATGTATTCTGTATGTATTCTATTCCAAATTGCTTATAAAAGAATCTCTTGATGACAGTTTCTAACATTCTGCATTCCACATTTCTCTCAGACAACACAGAAATTGACTCCAAGGTTGTCTTAAATTAGTATTTCGTGAGTTCCCGGGTTTGTGCTTTAGCAGACGTAGTGGTAAAAAAAAGTAGTTGAGCGACAGAACATCAGCTGCAATGTTTGTGACACGGTTTTGACATGTGACTCATCTGCCGGTTCAAGTTTCCCTGGGCCAGAATCCAATATTCAAAACTGGTGGTACTTACACAGCCATCATGTACGTTCAGAGTTGCTTCTAGTTTGAGTCTTTGAACAAACTCTCTTCTGCCTGTAGATGGAAAAGAAAATATGTTAAATGGTTTTAAGTTAGATGAAGCACAAATAATAACAGTAAGTATAACGCGAGCCATATCCCAGTCTTCTCTAAAGTGAAGTATCGTAGTTTCTTGATTACAAAGTGCACCAGATTACAAAGCGCCCCCCCCTAAAAAATATATTCTTTTGTGGTATTTATTTCATACATAAAGGCGCATTAGACTATAAGGCACATGTAATTAAAACTAAAGTAAGAGCTAAGGTTGCACAAAAAAAAAATCATAAGTGCCGTATTTGAGCATTGATTGATCAGTCAGAATATGTCACTTATCACAATCTCATACGATTGCATAACTTTGAACGCAATGGGAATCGATCCCAGATTACAGTGTTGAGTGCGCCCGTTCCCACCCACTAGACTCCTAGGGATGCAGAAGACTCATGAAAAGGCATTAGGACTTATCATCACAATATTTTGGTGCCAAATTGCTGTTGTTATTATTGGACCACGCAGCAAGATAAATGTCTGACATTAAACCAGTCTTCTTGAAGCGCATGAGATTTTGAAGTGAATGACGTAAGGGTGTTGTGGGAAATAATTCGGTATTTCTGAACTGAATGAAGAGAATGGCTGGTGGAAAGTAATTAGGTAATCCTGAAAAATATAAATAAATGCAATGCCATCATATCTAAAACAGTGACTAAAATAGTGTGATCATTAGATAAGACCTAATGCCTTTTCATGTGAAGTCTGTAACCCTAGGGGTCTAGTGAATGGGGACCAGCGCACTCGTCACCGCAGTTTGGGTTTGCTTCTCGTTGCATTCAAAGTTATGCAATTGTGAACAACTATCCGTGTCCCTAGCAGCCTGGTGATTAGGTATTAGCTCTACAGCTATCCGGTTAGATCCTTGTTGCCACCATTGCTGTGCAATTGTTTTCAGCGCTTGAACTTTATCGACCGATCAACAATTGCAAACATGGTAAAGCAATTCCAATTTTGTTTGCACACAGTGCCTTGCAAAATTATTTGACTTTGGCTTGGCCATTCCAACGTCTTTATATTGTTAATTTTAAACCATCCCATTGTAGAGTTTCCTTTGTTTGGTGTCGTTGTCCTGTTGGAAGCTCAACTAGCACCTTTTTCTTGGGTCTCTTGCGTCTCCAAAAGTTTTTTGTAGGCAACCCTATAGCATGATGCTGCCACTACCATGTTTGACAGTGGGGATAGTCTTTTCAGGGTGATGTGGAGTGTTACTCTTACGCCAAACGTTACACTTTGCATTCAGCCAAAAACGTTCAATCTGGGTCTTATCTGACCATGGTATGTTATTCCACATGTTAGGGCCCGGTCACACAGACATTTGCGGCTGAATGACGGCCAGAAATTTTTGCCTTTGAGGCGGACGCTATTGGACGTATTGAGCTCGCAATGGAAACGAATTAAAGCTGTGCTTAACTCGGATTCGGGAATTCGCGCGCGGGTGGAAGCACAAATAATATTTGCCCTACTCAATTCTTTGGAGCGCGAGTTGACAGCCCTTGACGAGCGTAGTGACGCTTAAACACGACCAGAAGTTTGTGGTCGTGAAGCAGATGTTGCAGGGGCGCTGTGGAACGTTTCGAGCCCGCAAAATAGACGAGAGAGAGCTGTTCTTTACTCGCGGTCGCAAATTTTCACGTGGTTGGGCGCGTTCAAAACTTTTGAGCAGCTCAAAAGTTTGAGCACGTGTTCAAAACGCGTGCCGCACACGTGGTCAACACGAATTAATGACGCAGAAATGACGTGCTATGGTCGCAGCCAGGGCGCAGATACACTTGGGTAGAACGCGGGGAATCGTGGGTGGAGCATGGTAATAGCATGTTCTGTGCCTGTATCGCGGTGTTATTACGTGAAATTAGCGTGTTACGCATGTGACAGTCAAACGCCTTTCTCTGCGTATAAACAGCGTAAATGCCGAGTGTGCTCGTGACGTCAAGGGGGGGTACCCGTCAGTATAGTTTCCCTTCATTTCGTATAAACCATTTGGTGCATCCATTTCTTGTTCAACAAGGCTGTAAAGCTAGGACCTTATCTTTACCGAATGAAATTGTGAATATGTTTGATTTTTGAGAAGGTTGTTCAAACTTCACTTTGTGTTTGCTGTTAAAAACGTAATATTGGAATATAATATTGTGAATTTGCTTAATTGCTGTTGTTATTGTCATGATTGTTTTTCTGTTTTTAGTGTCAATAAATTTGTTCAAACCAAAAAAAAAAAAGTTTGGTTGAGAATAAGAATTCCAGTTATTAAGCCTTAATACACATATAAATTCGGATCGGTAATGAATCATGAGTAGATTCTCACCAAATTTGTGGTCGCACCCCCCCTCCATCAAAGTAGCCACTTCACCCTACGTCATTCTAATTCACATTCAAATACGGAATGCAACGACAAATACACAGTTAAAATCTCTCCATTTCGCAATTGATGGAAATGTAATACAGTTCGAACCGATCTGTCATCGTTATTAATGTGAACGTATGTTGATGGTAGACCCCCCCCTCGCGACAACGAGCAACGCAAACGCACATTAAAACACCATAAAGCGAGCTAATTATAATAATTGAGAGATCCTAGTCTAAATAATGCGATTATATAGACCAAAAATTGTAATCTTATTTTACAAAATGCGTTTGATATCATGGAAGGAAAAGTCACGTGAGGGGATGGAGCGGTTTGGTTGGTTGTTGTTGGTCTAAACACGGATATGACCGTCAAATGACGCGATGAAGAGAAGGAGAACAGTCGCCGGCGTCTTTTTTCCGGCCACACCACAGGTCAAAAGCAGGTTGGCCAATTTTGCGCATTTTCCATTGCGGGTAAACACGGGTGAAAAAAAATCCCAAAATTTTAGCCGTCATTCAGCCGCAAATGTCTGTGTGACCGGGCCCTTAATGGTTTCCCCCATGTGGCTTATTGCGAATTCCAAACAAGCATTTTCATGGTATTCTTGAATAAACGACGAATGTCTTGCCCACCTTCTATAAAGGGTAGAGTACGACTAATAATTGTCTTACGCACAGATTGTCCCACCTCAGCTCTGTAAGCCTGCAGGTAATTGGACCTCTTGTTTCCTCCTCTGATTAGTTTTCTCCTTGTTTAGGCCAAATGTTAAGAGGGGCGGCCAGGTCTTTATAGGTTTGTAGTGGCTTTATCCGCTCTCCATTATCAATTTAGTGCTAGCACAGTGCTCCGGGAGATGTGTAAATGTTGCGAAATTTTCTTATATCCCAATTCTGCGTTGAGCTTTTCCACAAATTTATCCTTGACCTGCCTGCTGGTGTCTTTATAATGTTGTGTCTCCTTTCACAGACCATGTGCATTTAAATTGAGACTTAACGACAGATAGGTGGCTAAGCTGAGAGAACAGGGGGCCAATATTTTTGCAAAATTTACTTTAAACTTTTTACGTTGTAAATATAAAGTGTTCAAATAATTTTGTTCCACATCACCATTTTGTTAGTCCTACTTTATTTACTAATAAATAAATGTTATTTTCATGATATTTTGACCATTTTCGTTTGGCAGGCTTGAGGGGGAAAATTAAATGCCAATCAAATAAAATCAAAGATTCTCATAGAAGAAATGGTTCAGCAAGTACTTGTCTTAAAAAAAATTTCACTGGGGGTACACCAATGAAAAAAAGGTTGAAACACTGACATAATTTGTCATTGGTACAAACCCCTTCCCCCCTCCCCAAGCTATTTATATACTAACACTGCTTGTGTTTCTATTACTGCTGCAGTTTGACTTAACACAAAGAAAACTCAAATGTATCTCGGTCAGGCTAAATACAGGGGTGACTCAAACTCAATGGCAACTTCTGCAATTATTCAAAGATTCAGTCTTATTTCAAACGTAATCAGGCGGGACCAATAAAGCAGTGTTTCTCAACTGGTGGGTCAGGACCCCCCCCCCAAAAAAAAAAAAAAAAAAAAAAAAAAAAAAAAAAAAAAAAAAAAAAAGAGTCCGCCACCCATTTTCAACGGGTCGCGGGGCTTTGTCCTGGCAAAATAATTGTAAGAAAAGAAAACAATAACTGGGGGTCATACGGACTCGTTAACAGTATATGGAAATAATTCCCTGCAAATGCGGATTGACACCTGCCAATTCACACTACCGAAAAAGACATAAGGTTCGTTGAACATGGCCAAATTCAGATACTGTAGAGAACAGTGGCTGGGCGTGCATTTCACACCTGGGCCTTCAGCGATGGCCTTTATTGACGTGTCCTTCATGAACAAATCGGCTATAAAAACAATCTCTTGGAAGTTAACGGCAGGAGCTGGCTCCCCACCAGTCAAAAGCCCCTTTAAGACATTTTTTTCTCTTGTGATTGGTCAATATGCATTTTTTTTTTCTTCAGGGATTCTATGTTGTTGACTTTAAATTTGGTGAGAGTAAAAAATAATATAATTGTTCTGTATTTTATCTTTTTTGTGTACACATGTAAATATTCAAATGTACGTTTCCTTTGTTTTACAGGCACAATGTGCTTTACATGGCAAATGTAAAGTTTATTATTGTCTTTCAGAGGTTATTTGTTGTTAACATTTTGATGTGTGTTTTTGAGATATCCCAAGTCCCTTGACATCAAAATTGCTCAGGATAACGAAGTTCAAAGTTTAAATAATTTTAAATAAGTTTTTTGGTGCTTTACTGGCCCCCAGCTGACGTTCCCTTATGCCTGCAAGAAGGCCTTAATGTTTCCAACAGGAAATTGGATTGGCCAAACCAACAGCTTCCTAAAACACTGATGATATGCAACAAGTGCATTCAGATCTGCTTGTAAAATCCTCAAAGCAGATTTCTGACCTTGGCAACAGATAATGGTTTGAATGCTTAAATATTAGAGCACACAGCATGAAAAAAGCACAAGCAGAAGGTAAAGCAATGAAAGGAAGCGGACGGACAAATTGGAATAATTTAACCAGTACTTATGGACAAAACATAATTACATCACAAGATTTACATCTTTTCAGGCCATTTGAGAAGGCCTTTCAGCCCACCAATGGGATTTTGTTATATTGAGGACAAAGCTACTGAGGTGAAGCGTTTCATTAACAATGCAGCTAATTAAGCATTAAAGGGAATATTACAATATTTTCCGTACAATGAAGCGCACTTATTATAAAAATCCTTTGTGAATTTTTTTTCCACATATAATGCGCACCGGACTATAAGGCGCATGAAAGTAAGAGCAAGGTTTGCATGAAAAAAAACACATTTATGTGGTAAAATTATGCCTTTATGATTGTAGTTCCCGAATTTCTAGACGTCTGCATGTATATTTGTTCATTAATTGAAAACATGGATCTGTCGCCGGGATTCGGACCCTCGGCTATATTTTTAATCCGAATGCGGCCCCGAACTCGAAATAGTTTCTCGTGAAAGCGCTTGCGGTGTTCTCTGTGGTATACATTTGTATTAGTACCAATCAGAAGGCAGAGGAAACAAGTCGAATACATTCCATAACCGCTAGCTTCCCCTCGAATTGGTAAAAACATAAAAATAAAAAAAATCTTACCTAAATAGCTGGTCCTAATGTTGTTGGGCTCGCTGTATCCGATGAGTCGTTTATTTACATCCCAAACCAGGTTGCCGGAGCAGGACATGGCGACCTAGCGTGCCTTTCAATAAACAACAACATTGAAATCGAAGCTAACAGCCTCGGGGGTTTCTTTGGCCATCGGTCGCCTCCAGTCAAGACGATTTTAGCTGAATCATGATGAGAAAGAAGGAGTTCCGTGATTGTCGCTCCCGGGAATCGCGTCTTGTTCGCCGCCCGAAGGCTCACTTGTCCTCCCTTAGTATGTAGCAATGCGTCAAGCTAGCCTGGTTCTTTTTTTATATTGTCTACACAGTAGAACGATCAGCTGTGTTAAACCAACGCGATAACAAACGAGATTTCAGATGAAGACGAGAGAGCGCTCGATTTTAGTATTCGCGAGATGTTTTGCAAATACTGTAGTGAATTGATAAAGTCTCGTCTGGGGAAAATGGAGGAAATTAGGTAAAATGACCATCTTTACACGTAAGATGTTTTTCCATCTATCGAGGGCTGGCTACCCATTCTTAAGGAGCCGGGCTCTCTTCTTCTAATTTCTCTCTCTCTTTTTATCGCTCTCTATGTCTTTCTCTCTGTATCTCTCCACCTCTTTCTTCGTCCACAATAAACCTTCCAAAATCCCCCCCTCTCTTCGTCCCTCTTTCTATCTTTCCCTCTCATTCTTTCTGTATCTCTTTTTCTCACTATCTTTCCCTCTCTTCGTCCCTCTTTCTTTCTTTCACTCTCATTCTATCGCTCTCTCTCTCTTTCTCGTTCTCGTTTTCTATCTCCTATCTTTTGTTCGTAAAACAGTACAAATGGTTGTACCAAAAAGGAAACTAAATTTACTATAAGTCAAAATTCTTATCCCCTGCAAGCAGAACAAGGGTTCCGATAATGTTTTTGTTTGTTTCTATTTTTTTTGGGGGGCAGTTTCTGTGTCTGTCTATCCAAAAAGGGCGAAGGGGTTCAGATATGATCGCAATTCTTCACAGGCAATCAAGTAGGCCACCCTAGATGTGAAAAATAACTCAATACTTTTAGTTTAGTTGACTTAACATTTTCCCTAAAAAAACATTCAGCTCTCCCAGGCCTGAACGACAATGAATATTGTAGTCAACGAGAGCTGGCTCCCCATCATTGAGGAGCCGGCTCTCTCTGAAATGATCCCCTCTTTTACTTTCTCCCCTTTCTATATTTCACTCTCATTTTATCTCCCTTTCTCTCTTTTTCTCTCTCTTTCTGTCTTCTTTTCTCTTTCTCTCCCTCTTTCTTTCCCTGTCTTTCCTACAGTTGAATTCTCTCCTTTTTTGCTTTCTCTCTCTCTTTGTCTATTGTTCTCTCACTTTTCTCACTCTTTTTCTTTTCTCTCACTTTCTCTCTTGTTCTCTCACCTCTCTCTTTTTTTATGTAATTTTCTTTTAGTAAGACCGGTTCCGGTTTCCAACATGGCGGCGCGTATTTTCGTTGCGGCTGGTTTTTACCCGGTAATCCTACTATTTACCACTGTCCTCCTGCTTTCCTTTTTGGATACATGCGTGGCCAATAAGACATACAGTCGGGAGGAGCTCATCCGACTAGGTGGGTGTCTAAATTTCGACTTTTCGGGAACTTTCTATACCACCCACGACATCCCAAATGAGCTCCAAAGGGACTCGGGTTCGCCCTGCTTTCCCGCTCCACCGAAGAAAAAGAAGAAAAATCGGAGACGAAGACGACGAAAAGAGAGAAAACAGAAACGAGGATGTCGTGCAGGGAAGCGTGTGAAGTTGATGGAGCAACGACATGAAGATCTGTCTAATCCAACCATCATTTCTTCGTCGATTCTACGAGTAAACCGACAACCGAAGCCCAACGCACACAACCGGCATCTCGTGACGATCTCCACCAAGGCTACAGCTAAGTCAAATGATTCAAAGCTAAAATTTGGTCTTTTGAATGTTAGATCGCTCGCCCCTAAAGCTTTACTTGTAGATAATATTATTCGTGATTATAAACTTAACTGTATTGGTCTCTGTGAAACGTGGTTACGCCCGGATGAGTATTTAGCTCTAAATTATGCTTGTCCCCCAGATTACGAGAGCAGCCATATAGCACGCACGTTGAAAAAGGGTGGTGGTGTTGCGCTAATCTCTGAAAAAACGCTCAAATTTACTCCTCGTACCTCTATTAATCACAAGTCGTACGAAGCTCTTGTGATGAGGTCCTCCACATTGTCAATCTATGTGATAACTATCTATCGCGCACCAGGACCATACACAACTTTCTTAGACGAATTCGCCGAACTTCTGTCTGAACTAGTAACCTATGCAGACAAAATTATTATTATGGGGGACTTTAACATTCATATGAACTCTCCACTCAGTTCACTCACTGTTGCGTTTCAGTCTATAATTGATGCTTTTGGTTTTAATCAACTGGTTGATTTGCCAACCCATAAAGATGGAAACACGCTCGACTTGGTTCTGACTCGAGGAGTTTCAACCTCAAACATGGCGGTGCTATCGTGTACTACAGTTATCTCGGATCATTATTTAGTTACATTTGAGGTGCTAGCTAAATGTAGTACCAAAAAAACTGAAGGATTCACCGGACGCAATATAAGCACAGGCACAGTTTCTGAGCTCTCCGATATTCTTCCAGGAGCAATTGCGTCTTTTCCTTCCTACTTAGGCTCCATCGAATCACTCCTAAATTAATTTAACGCTACCCTGGCCAATGCCCTGGACTTAGTTGCGCCCATCCGGCATAAATTACGACCTAAAAGACGCACACCTTGGTTTAATGATGAAACTAGATCCCTTAAACGAGAATGCAGGAAATCTGAAAGAAAATGGCGCGCTACCAAGCTTGAAGTTTTCCATCAAATCTGGTGTGATAGTTTGTTGAAGTATAAAGCGGCCCTGGCCTCTGCAAAATCAGCCTACCTGTCGAAAGTGATTGCGTCACAAAAGAACAATCCCAAGGCCCTTTTCGACACTGTAGCATCGCTAACAAGGCAACAGACTATCCCAGATAGCTCCACCCATTCTGCCCACGACATAATGGTCTTCTTTACTAAGAAGATCCAGAGCATACAGGAAGAAATCGCTAAAGACAATATTAATTCAACACATACTAAAGCACTCAAATCCCTAGATGCACGACATGGTGGCTGTCCAGGGACTTGGTCCCGTTTTAGTGAACTGTCACTCGAAAATCTTAAACAGATGGTGAATACTGCCAAACCGACGACTTGCCAGTTCGACCCACTTCCAGGTTCACTTATTAAAAGTCTCTTTGGCGTTCTTGCACCTTCAGTTCTAAATATTTTAAACATATCACTCGCCTCTGGTGTAGTTCCAGCTGCTTTTAAGTCCGCCGTCATTAAACCCACACTGAAACGACCCAACCTAGATCCAGAAAACTTATGTAATTATAGACCTGTGTCAAACCTACCGTTTCTTTCTAAAATACTTGAAAAAGTAGTGGCACAGCAGCTGAATGATTTCATGTCCGAGAACAATCTCTTTGAATCGATGCAATCAGGATTCAGGGCTAACCACTCTACTGAGACAGCTCTGATAAAGGTAACCAATGATCTCCTACGGGCAATGGACTCGGGCACATCATCACTTTTGCTGCTGCTGGACCTTAGTGCTGCATTTGACACAGTGGACCATATTATCTTGCTAGAACGGTTGGAAAAATGGATTGGTCTCTCAGGAACCGTCCTCTCGTGGTTCAGATCCTACCTCTCAGATAGGACGCACTGCGTTAAATATGGCGAATTGACATCTGAGCCATTAAGTGTAACTTGTGGTGTTCCGCAGGGTTCAGTGCTTGGCCCCCTTCTCTTCAGCATTTATATGCTTCCACTAGGTGATATTATTCGCAAGTATAATATCAGTTTCCATTTTTACGCAGATGACACTCAACTCTATCTCCCGATGGAGGAATCTGCCACACTAAATTGTGGAGCTTTGGAGGCCTGCCTCACTGAGATAAAAGAGTGGATGTCACTCAATTTCCTGCGTCTTAACCCTGAAAAGACTGAAATGTTAGTAATTGGTCCTTCTAAGTCCCGTGACTTATTCTCTAAAACCGCAGTGAACTTGGACAATTGCCACATCACACAGAGTGACTCACTTAAAAATTTAGGTGTAATCTTCGACCCTGATCTGTCCTTTCAAACACATGTGAAGAAAATTACTAGAACCGCTTTCTTCCATCTCCGTAACATTGCTAAAATTCGTCCTATACTTTCTCAGTCGGATGCGGAAATCATAATTCATGCGTTTGTTACCTCCCGTCTCGACTACTGTAATGCTCTACTTTCCGGTCTTCCGATGACCAGACTCAAGAGTCTTCAGCTGGTACAAAATGCTGCAGCGAGGCTTTTAACAAGGACAAAAAAGTATGATCACATCACCCCAATTTTGGCTAACCTGCATTGGCTCCCAGTAAGCCAAAGATGTGACTTCAAAGTTCTCTTAGTACTGTACAAAATCATACATGGACTTGCTCCCTCTTATCTTTCAGATCTGATTTGCCACTATGTCCCGGCCCGAAGCCTTCGTTCTGAGAGCGCCGGTCTCCTGGTGATCCCAAGAGCCAAGAAGTGTTCCGCTGGTTCGAGAGCGTTCTCCATCCGGGCACCGGTGCTGTGGAATGCTCTTCCCCCTGAGATCCGATCTGCAACCTCGGTGGAAATGTTTAAATCTAGGCTTAAAACTCACTTCTACTCTATAGCATACGAATAACCTAATCTTCTTATATGTAATAACTTGTGAAGCCCTTAGAGACTAATTGTGATTAAGGGCTATACAAATAAAAATGACTTGAAAAATGACTTGACTTGACTTTCTTCCTCCTTATCTCTTCCCATTTCTGTATTATGCTTTTTCTCTGTCTCTAGCTGTTCACTGTATATTAAAACTATAAATGGTATTGTAATATAGTAACATAAGATATTTTAAAAATTGATTAATTTGATGCATAATATTTATTAACTATAAGTAAGATATGATAAAAAAGACAAAAAAATATGAAGAACTTTTTGGGAGCCAAAGGAGCTGGCTCTTTTCAGTGAGCCGAGCCAAAAGAGCCAGAATTCCCATCACCATAACAAAACACATTGGGAAAATCATCCACCATTCTTGGTTTAGTCGACACAAATGTGGGACAACATTATATCTACCATATTTTTCACAAGGACTTCAGGAGGGTGCACATTGTGTGGTTTGTAGTGCGCCACACACATTTGCCAGGCATCCACCAGAATGACGTCGAGGTCCTTGAACATAGCATGCAGAACAACATTCAATTGCAGTGAAAACCAGTCACTAAAGTTCAGGGTGAGCTTTTGATCAAGGGCTCTTGGGTTGGGTGTGCGGACCACCACTAGCGTCCCAGGCGCTCGGTCCAGGAGCCGCACCACTGCCTTGCGGATATGCCGGAGGCGGTGTATGTACACTTTCACGGGGAAAGGAGTAAAGTGAGCCCACAAACTGAGCGCCACCACCGTGTCAGGACCGCCGGTCAGGTCATCCAACTCGTTGGCAATGTAGTTTAACTTGTGTGGCAGGATATTTCTTCCCGTGATGATAGGTTGCCCGTGGAATCTGTACTTGAGCAGAATGTTATGAGTGATGTCCACTGCCATGAATGGCCCAACGTTTGGATAACTCTCCTGTTTAAATTCCTTAATCCCTGCAGTACAGGATACAGTAAAGCTATAGTCAAAACTGCGGTGACTCAATTCTGCCACATGTAGTGAAAAATGTACAACTAACTACCTACAAATATCAATCCATCCATTATCTACACCGGTTATGGGCATGGCATTAAAAATAAGGTTGAATGGACAGGTGCTGGAAGAAGTTGAAAGCTTTAGGTACTTGGGTTGAGATGTGGCTGCAGTTTGTGGAATGCGAGTTATTTGTTATTTGGATTCTCTGAGGAGAGTATGAGTATGGATGTTAAGAGGGGACTGTATGAGAGTGTGATTTTGCCAATGTTGGAATAATGTACATAAGTTATTCAATTTTACTATCATTCATGTGTGTTATATGTTTGCTTGAAATATTGTGCTTACGAAATAGGATGTTCTCACTAGCAAAGTTTTCCACTGCACTCTAGAGAGAACCAATGGTGTGAATAAGTTATAGATTTGACCCAAAAGGGCAAGGATCTTTTCTAGAGTATTTAAACAGAGTTAATCATTCACATTTCAAATAACAAGTGTTTGCATGAAAACTGGTTTCGACTGGAAATTTAACTTTCAAATGCATTCTTCTGTTTAGCAGTCCGAAACCACCTTGTAACCAGGGCATTCCTTTTTGTGAATAAAAGGCAAGGTGAGGGGAGACGTCTTTGAAGTGAGTTGGAGGCACTGTGAAAAAAAGCAGTCTCCCGTTCGCTTCCCTTGCAAGAAAACCATAAACAATTCTCTCTGTCCTTTTTGTATACAGGTTTTTGTTACAAGTGTTGGGTTGAACCTGACAGCCGACTGTGTTGTATGGTGCAGAGACTTGGAGCCTGAATGCAGATTTGAGAGGGAAATTAAATATTTTTCAGATGAAGTGTTTGAGGAGTATGTTAGGAGTGACAAGATTGGATAGATTGAGAAATAAAATTGTGAGAGACAGAACTGGAGTAGTCGTGGAACTGAGCAAGCGTGTGGATAAGAGAGTACTCGGTTGGTCTGGACACATCGAGAGGATGGATGAGGAGCGAATGTTGAAGAGGATCTACAGAGCAGAAGTAAATGGAAGGAGACCAAGAGGAAGGCCGCGATTGACGTGGATGGATGGTGTTATGAGTGCACTGTGTTGTGAAAGGATAGTGGGATGTTTGGACGCGTTCTAAGGGATGGGCAGGGTACCTGTATGATGCGGCAGGGGTAAACCAGTGAAAGCTGCCGGGCCCTGCTGTTGAACAGAAGAGTGTGTTCTTTCACCCTGACCCGAGTGACATGGCCGCTTTTTTGTGTCCCCTTTCATCTGGAAGGACGAAAGCACGACCAAGGTGCTTAACTTGTTTGGGCATTTGGGTTGGCCATGGTCAATTTTTTCCTTTTAAATGGGCTGCATTTATATAGCACTTTTCAAGTCAATGAAGAACTCCCAAAGCGCTTTACAATGTGGTTCACACTTTTCCCTTTTACACACTAACTAACAGATAGCAGCATCAGCCATGCAAGGCAACTGTCTGCTATCGAGGACATCAGGGATTCAGTGTCTTACCCAAGGACACTTCGACATATAACTCAGAGGAGCCGGGAATTGAACCTGTGACCTCTTGATCCCAAGACGAGCGTTTTACCTCCTGACCCAACGCCACCCCGCTTTTCTTTGTGTTTGTCTTGCTGTCGGTCACCCCTCCCGACAGATATAACCAGGGTAGAACGATAGATAGATAAAATCTCAGGCAGTTTCACCCGCTTCCTCATTTGAATAACATTTTGTTGTGACAAAATACATGAGGAAAAAAATACAGGAATAAACAAATGACAAAATGCATAAATAAATGAATAAATTGCTTTTGTATTACTGGGCATTGCATGATTATTTATGCATTTATATCTTTTTTGGTATCTATGTCTAGATCTGCCAGGATCAGTTCTCCATACTGATTTGCGTAAAATGTGAAATCAACCTTATAAAGAGCCCAGGCTTTCATAAATCAGCGTAATCTGTTCTTTCACATTTACTTTCTGGAACCCCATAAAACCCACTCACCTGGAAGCATAGTAACGATATAATGGAACCACTGGCGCATGGTGGAGTCTCCATACATGTAGAGCATCTTGTTGGCCAAACACTGAGTCATGGATGCCTGATCAAACTCCTGCTTTGTTACCCCACCCAACGGCCTCCAAATATCCTTGTAGAAGTATCCAGACGTGGCCATTTTCAGGGGATCCAAAATTTGACTGGCGTTTTCTATGTGGGTGACGGACACAATGGCATGATTATTTTGATTTTTCATCCACAGTTAGGAGTTATTGCAGTGCTTTGCAAAAGAATGGCCCCCAAGAAATGTTTCTCATATTGGCACATTTGGTCACCTAATGACTTCCTCTGACAGGAGTTGCGACACATCGGTTGGGTTGAGCGAGGGGGCTGGGAATCCCCTCCTCTCCCAGAAAGAGTCAAGTTTTTGAATGCGTTTTTGACTCTAGCCCCCTCCCACTAGGGGAATATGGCTCTGGTGTGTATATATATATATATATATATATATATATATATATATATATATATAGATATACATAGATATATACATACAAGTTAGAAGCCAGAAATATGGCAATATGTCAAAAAGATCTTGGGGCCAATACTTTTTCAAGGGACTGTATTTTGAAGGTCTGCAGTACCTTTTCGGGAAGGCAGCACCATGACGGTGTCCGATGTAGAAGCATAGATGGGACATTTTAGGTTCACGTTCCTGATGTCAAAAAGTGAACAGCAGTAGTTACAAATATTTGGATAAGGAATAATAAGTATATCCAGTGCTGTATATTGTGTGTTTCAAACTTATGGCTCGTGGGTCCACCACATTATTTTATGTGTCCGCGAGAACTTTAAAAAATAAATTTCCTACATATGGACCGTGAGCCGGATATTGCCTGTTGGATGATATAAGCATACATTTCTGAGTATGGTAAAATAAGGAAGCGGGTTTCTAGGTCAATACTATCAAAGGTTATGATTATTTTAAGTAAATGCAGAACAAATGCTCTTCGGACGCAAGAGGGCAGTGTTGAGTTTGTATAGCTTGGTGAGTCGGTTCAGGAATAATACTGATATTCAGTCGACTGTTAAAATAAACCAGTTAACACATTCAATGGCAAACATGAAATCCTTTTTATCTATTGATGGTGAATAAAAGATCCCTTGTCATTTGTGAAAATAATATTTATAGTGTAGGTTACTCGTGTGGGCCGAAAGATAAAGTATGATACTGAAAAACAGCCAAACATTTGGCGTTGACATTTTTTTACTGATCTGACCCACCTGAGAACAGAAACAGTTTTACATCCCTAATTTAAAATCTCTGAGCCTCTAAAAATAAATGGGTCAAAAGAGTGCTTTCACCCAAAACTACATTTCCCACAATGCCAGTCGACTACGACACCAGCAATGTGAGAGAACAGTGTCACTAGGAGTCAGTACTGTATATCCAAACTGAAGTCAATGAGTACATACAAGATATATTCATTCCTGAGTCTTGTGCGAATTTTACTGATACGGAATAACTTAAAACCAATTAATTTGTTTCCAGTCGTCCAAAAGCAGAATGTGCAGGCTACAAAGTTATTCACTACAGAGTTGAACTGTAGTATAAACACCAGTAGGAATCTTGTTAACATCTAGTACTTTTGGAAAAACAATGGGAGTGGAGTGTACTTAGGCTCTTAAAGATACACACACTTTGAGCTTCTTCCAAATGCACCCTAAATTGCAGACAAGAGTGATCTCTAAATCTATACATAACTCACATTAAATAATTAGTTTCAAACAGATTTTAAAATGAAAATGATTCCTCCAGTCAATTTTAGTGACATTTCTAATCCACTTCAATTACGGACGGTGTCGAGACTAGCAAAGGAATGCGTTCCTGCACGCATTACTTTTGGAGTAACGAGTACTGTAACTCTTCATTAATAACATTTTGTAACTCAACTGTTAGGATTATGTAACAGCTTTATTTTTTTTTTCAGTAAGGGGGTAATGTAATAAATGATGTTTTCCGCTGTTACACTGCCATTACACTGCCGTTACTGACAGTCAAAAGTGGTGCGTTAATTTGGCTGCAGAACACCAACGCCGGGGTGCTGCCGCAAACCGTAGACAGGTTTTTCTTCTGAGTATTATCCGCAGCGGTTCTACATATTTATCAAAAAAGCTTAAATAATAAATACAAATACAGTACATACACAAAAGTGGCAAATATTTATCAAAAAATTTGAATAAAATGGATGTAAAATAATGAAATAGACTTATACTCTTATAAAACAAATTACACACATTTGAAAACACATGAAAGAAATTGTAGTTGTATAATGAAAAGACAAACTAAAACCTGACTTTTCTGGTTCTCCCTGATGCAAAATCATCGATGAGCTCGTTCCTGAGATAGGTTTGACCTCAGGTATGACTTTATCAACTTCCTTTTTGAAAAGCTACTCTCTGCTTGATTCACAATGACTGGTAAAATTTGAAAAATGTGCAACAGTTGGCCTGTATTTTCTGAGTGATGAATGATGTTCATTATGTGAAAGACAGGAGACTGCAACTTTTTTTATGTATAGTAATGATACATAAGTAATGCCAACAGCCCTGAGCTCTGATTGGTTCACTGACTCTTTTTAAACCCCCGGCTTTGAAGAGGAAGCTGTCAGACCGTCCTGCGAACCTACGCTTTTGCTAGGCAAGCTTTGTACCCTCTGACAATCTCCTGCCCTGTTTTTTCCTGCCTGTTGCCAACCTGTTCCTGGATCCATTTCCGCCCTGCTCTTCTGTCCCGGACATCGACCTGTTTCCTGCCTGATACTTGTTGCCTACCTTTTTTCTTGACACGTTACCGCCCTTCAATGTTCCCTCTGAGCTGCGCGCGTGCGCAATTGTGCACTGCCCGTATATTCTCAGCGCACAAGAAAATCTTTCCAGCGCAATGTTCCCTCTAAGCTGCGTGTGTGCGCAATTGCACACTACCCAGAGCTTTTCCGCACACAAGAAAATCTAGCCAGCTCACAAAAATCAGGGCTCGAAATTGCTAATTAAGAAGCGAATTAAGTCAAAGTTACATTGCATGAAGGTAAAAAATACCAGGGTTCCCCTGACGTTGTGTTCTGAATGCGGTATTTGGAAGTCAGGGTCGAAGTAGAACGAAGTTGAGTGAAGTCAGAAGAGTTTTTCGAAAACCGGCTTCTTCGGCTCGGCTCCGTAAAAGGAACCGGCTCTTTCGGGTCCAAAACTGCTTCTTTCATCCCTATATGACTAAATATTATGTAAAATTATGCACAAAATGACTTAAAGGAAGGGGGAATAGAACAAAAAAGAAAAAATACCAAAAAGTAGTGAAATGCTGGGAAAAAAAGTAACAAAAGGAAGAGAAAAAAAATTCTGAAAAAAAGCCAAAAAGAAAAGAAGAGAAAGAAACAGGAAAAAAAAATAATAGAGAAGAAAAAGAAAAAAGTAACAGCTAGGAAAAAATAAACACAATGACATTTTTTTAAAGAAATAAAAAAAAAAGAAAGAAACATTGAAAAAGAAAAAAAAGTTTGTGTTGCATTCAAATAATTTCCAATGATGTACCAAGTCAATCTTGTTGCCAACATTGTACTTGCACTAAAAAAATGTGATTAAATACAGTTCTGTATCTTGCAACCGACTAAATAAGCCCCCAAAAATGTTAGTATTATGCGACAAAAGATACCGGGAAAAAAAAGAAATGGATATCTTGTGAAAGAATTGTTGTAAAAACAAATGACGTTTGTAGGCCGTACAACCTTTGCAATAATACATTGGTCAATTCATTCAAAAGTGAATTTTTTTTTTGCATTGCCGGAAACTCAGCAAAATGTAACGTGATGTGCAGTTTTGGACATGTTTGATAATGACTTAGTTGCCACACTTGGGATTGCTGTTGCTCACTGTTGTTTCAAGCCTTGCTCAGACCCGTGGAAAATTAGAGGGAACATTGCCGCACTTGCTCCCATGTCCCGGCTATCGACCAGCTTTCCTGCCGCCCACGACTATCCTCGCTTGACACGGATGTGCCACTTCCGCGTTGCTGCCATCAGCCACCGACGATCATTGGATCGTGGAAGCAAGCACTGCTTTCTTTCTCAATAAAACTGAGTAGAAGAACGCTATTGGGTCCTGTCTCCGTTTCTGGCTTGTGACATCTCCCTACCCCAGTCATAGGTGAAGTGTCCCTCACGCCGCCCCTCCCCTACGCTTTTCCTTGTCTTAGCCTCAGTATTTTCGTACATGTTCGCAGCAAGTTGCTACGACAGGGCGCCAATTTGACAAAAGGCAAAGTCGTATGTTGTGAGATAATACAAAACAATTTTTTGGTGCATATTTATTGTAATTGTTTTTTATTTTTGGGGAAGATCTCGTGCCGCCGCATATGTCATGGTGAAAATGCCGCCACTGATTTTACGTCACCTCTTTTAGGATCATGTCACTGTTCAAAATGGCAACCACCATATAGTTACTGTGGCTTGCGAAACTATTTGGCCCCCTTGAACTTAATGAACTTTCGCCACATTTCAGACTTCAAACATAAAGATATGAAACTGGAATTTCTCGTGAAGCATCAACGATAAGTGGGACAAAATCATGAAGTGGAACAAACTTTATTGGATATTTTCATCTTTTTAAACAAATAGATTAGTTTCCTCAAATTGGTTTTTAAACGACCACAATTAGAGCAAAATAGTATTTTGGGTCCCTATTTTAAGCTCTTCATTTGGTATTCAGTTTCGAAGTATTCCTTTTTTTTAGTATTTCTGAAGTCTGATTGTTGTCAAAGTTCTGTAGTTTTTTGTAGTGTTACCGTAGTTTTGTTTTTGTACTATTTTCGTAGTATTTCTGGAATAATTTTTGTTCAGTATATTCCATAGTAGTATTTTTTTTAGTATTGCAATAGTACTTTTGATGTATTTTGAATGTCGTTTTTTTATGTATATCCGTAGTGTTTTCTTAGTATATTTGTCTTATTACAGTAGTTTGATGATTATAGGATTTTGGTAGTACTTTTGTAGTATTCTTTTTTTAGTATTTTTGTACTATCTCAGTTGTATTTTGTGGTTTTTCCATTTAAGAATGTGTGTTGTAGATCTGTAGTATATCTGGAGTATTTTTTTATTATAGTGTTACTGTAGTTGTTTTTTTTCTGTAGTATTTTGTGATATTTCCATCATAGAATTTTTGTAGTTTCACAAAATGTGTAATTTGCAGTATTTCTGTTGTGAACCTCTTGTAATAGTATTTTGTAGTAATATTTATCGAGGGTTTTTTTTTATATTATAGTATAATGTATTGGTATTTTTTTAGTATTTCAGTCGACGTATAAGTGATGTATTTCCAAAGTGATATTTTTGAAGAATTCTTTTAGATTCTTTGTCGTATTTCCGAAGTAATATTTTTGTAGAATATTTGTAATATTTGCAAAGTAGTATTTCTGCCATATTTTTTCAGTATTTTTGTAATATTACTAGAGTTGTCTTTTTGTAGTATTTTTGGAGTAAATAATTCTGTAGTAGTATTTTGTAATAAAGCATTACTGTAGTACTATTTTTTGAGTAATTCTATACTATTTCTTTATTTACAGAATGAAAGCAAAATAATATATGAGGTCCCTGTTTTAAGCATTATATTTGATACATAGTTGCAGTTATTGTGCAGTATTTGTGTTGTATTTCTGGAGAAGTATTTTTGAGTGGACACACAAAGTGACAATGGGGACAATGTTGGGACCCAAAAAGTTACCCACTCTCAGGGGGGGGCCCTAGTGGTTGCGGGGCCCTAAGCAGTCGCTTAGCTCGCTTATGCCTGCGCCCAGCACTGAATATGGGTGAACAACTTTCTCAGCTAATGGTAAACAATTATTGAGTTTACAAACCTCTGAAAGAGCAAAGCCTCCTTTGTGGTGATACTGTTTTGGAGGGTGTCCCCCATGAAGTGGCTGTTTCTGGTGTCGCAGCTGAGGCTTTTTGGCTTGTAGCAATACCACGGGTCACCATTATAAGGATCAGAGTAGTTGCAAAGTGGCCCCTTGTCTTGCGGCAGACACAGGTTGCACAGCATCTTCTCAGACTCCTCGTCTCGTCCGAAAACGCTGAAGAAAAACACCCGATCTGGTTTTTCCTCTCTCAGACGCCGCAACACAGCGATGGCCTCGCTCGAGTGCACCATCATGATCGCAACCTGAGCAGACCCCTCCCAAAGAAGCGGGAATCGAACCGAAAAGAGTCCGTCGTTGTGGTCCAGCACCCGCCCGACCACGCCCGCTTTGTTTATCGGGGAATGTAATCGAGCCAACAGTAAATCGCCGCCGTAGCGCTTGGGTCTGCCCCCGAAATCGCGCAGACGAATATTCACTTGCAATTCGTCCCCCACGTACCAACTTTGGTTGTTCTTGGTTATGATGGTGAACCGGCTGCGGGCCGGGTCACTTGTCAGAGACAAGTTGAGTGATTCGGCACCAGAGGGAGCTTGAGGCCAGAGGATGTCGTCGAGAAGGTTGCGTTCCTCCAGCTCTTCTTCAGGTGACAGCAACGGATGTAGATAAGAACAGGAGGCGCGCTTGTGGTGAGGTGTCGTGAGTCTCGCAAGGATCTTTGGTGGCCTGAACTGGTTCTTCGCCTTATGTTGTGCTGACATTGTGTGGTACTTCCAACTCTGTAGTGTGAAAATATGGAAGTTATTCAAAATTAAGCAGAGAGATAAAGTAATAAGGGAAAGAGGAAGGCAAAAAGAGACAGAGTGAAAGAGAACTAAAAAGAGAGAGAGGAAGACAGAAAGAGAGCGATAAATATATATATGTCAAGACCAGAACGGAGACAGGAGCCACTTGTGTTGTGTTTCACACAAGTTTTATTAAAAGAAAGGGAAGGGGTTGTCCCCACGATCCGGGGATTGCTGGACGCGTGAAGCAGGTCGCTCTGAACCCGGAAGTGGATCTTCCGTGGCGCGCGATGACAGTGTCGGGAACGGAAAAACGGGTCAGTAGCCGGGACAGGAGAGCAAAAACGTGGTCATGATCAGGAGGGGGGCCGTAAGCCAGGAAAAGAGAGTAGACGTGGTCGAGGACAAAAGAGGTCGAAAGCCGGGACGGGAGAGTAAACGTGGTGGATCGAAAAGGGGCCGAAGCCGGGGGACAGACAGGAGCAAAACACAGGTGGGAATCAGGGTTGAAAAAAGGCTTGCTTAGTGTTAATTGAGGTTCGTAGACGGACTGACAACAGGGGACAGAAAGGAGTGGGTTAAAATAGGGTCAGAGAGCCAATCAGAATCCGAGGCAGTTGGCGCCAAATGAGCGGGCACAAGTAATTCATATTGGTAATAATGACAATATAGAGAAAGAAGGAAAGAAAACACACTAAAAGAGTGAGAAAGAAAGACAATGAGAGAGAGAAAGAAAGAAAGAGAAAAGAGAGGAAACGGGAGACAAAGAGTTAGCAAGAAATAGAGAGGATGAAGAGAGAGAGAAAGAGAAGCATGTGATCGTTGAAAGAAAGAGAGAGAGAGAGAGAGAGGGAAAAAGGGAGTGAGGAAGAGAGAAAGATAAAACAGAAAGTTGAAAGAAAGAAAGAAAAGAAAGAAAGTAAGAGAAAAAGACATACATCTACAGTTGCTTAGACGGTGGCACCTGGCTCTGGCAACATCAAATGAACATAAAGTATTTAAAACTGCATTTTATCTATCTCTTTTGCTTGTCAGTGTTGTGAGTCCCTAGGCAGGCCTAATCCGACACAACATGTGAGGCAGCTCTCAAACACACGGCGATTGGAATGAACAGCAACAGCATACAGTTCATTTCTGCTTGGAGAAATTGAACTTTGCTTACTCTGCTGGGGGCCTTGTGACTGTTATCCCTGGTTGCCGGCTTCCATCTCTAAAAGATTACTTGTTACCGTTATAGCGTACGTTACTTTTTTGCCTTCGCCTCCTTTTAGGTAGGTGATTGTGGCTCTTCCTTTTTTTTTTTTGTATAGTATGGTCCGGCTAGCTCGCTGTTAGCGTTGGGGCTGCAGACAGCTTCCTGTTTTGTTTAACCCTGTTTAGCCCCCGTTAGGAGCCGGCTTGCCTGCCGTGTCTATTGGTTTATTCCTGGTTCGCGTTTGTCGGTGTAGGCGCTTTGCGTTAGTTTCCGGTTAGCCTGTCGTTTGAGCTGATGTTATTGCCCCATCACTGCTAAACCTCTTATTTTGTATTTCTTTTCCATTTCAAAGTATTGAGACAAGCATATTTTTATTACTTCCACTTGAGTTTATTTATGTTTGTGATGTTTGTGGTAAGTTGGTTCAGATTTAAAGCTGCATTGGTTCAACTGTTACAATAAGCAAATGAAACATGACAATCATGTTTTTCCCATTATTTGTGAATACATGTTTTGAGTGTAAAAAATCCCCTATCATCCATGATTATAACATGTCGGATAGGGTTCAAATGGAGGCTGAATGATAAAGCATAGTATTGGGGGAAAACAGCTAAATGTTGGGCGTTGATGTTTTTTTACTGATCCGGTCCACCTGAGAACAGTGAGTCTGGATCCGGCCCCTGAGCCAAACAGAAAGATTGTAGTCCGTCTTGCTGTGAGTAAATCGGTGCAGTGTTTGGCTGAGTTTGACAGGTATGTAAATAGTTTTTAATAGATTTTTTATTTTTATTTTACAATAAAATCTGAATTAATTACAACAAGCATGCAAGTTCGGTAAATTGTTTATGAATTAAGTAGGATGACATTTTAATGTTTAAAAAAAGAGCTAAATATATAATTGATGTCTTGTATTAGCTTTCAAACTTCAGCATCCAATCTTAAAACCAAGCAAAGTTCTCTTACTTCCCAGAAAGTGATGTTGCGCAGGATGAAGATCATGCCAAACATGGTGAGAATGATGAGGATAGATTTCCAAATATTGATAGACATGTTGACTATTCAGCCCTTCTCCGAGGACAGTGCCATTGAGGAAATAACCTCGCCCAAAAGGTACGATTTGCATTCCGATTATTTTTTTAAATGCGCTCCCATGTTTGCAGCGCTTGAACCCACCTCAGGCGAGACACCTGCTGGATACTTTTATAATACAGGCTGTTTCAAAAGTCTTGAGAGTCACATGGCTGCAGGCGGCGCTGTCAGGCTCGCCCTCAACTGTCATGCACCGTCTCTGTCAGTACCGGAAATGACGTCATCCTAACCGCTGTTAAACTCAAAGAGGAAAACAAATTCTGTAGCTTCCGGGCTAACATTGGAATGATAAAAATGTGAACTGTTTCTGATACTAATTTAAAAGACATTGATAACATCTACCGTTAAATATTTTGGAGTTCACCGAACAGAATATACTAAAGAAAATAGAATTTTAAATTTGGAAAATGAAAAAAATGTAAAACTCAATTGGATTTATGACTTGAAAGGAACATAGCTATTATTGACTGAATGTATCTGCCAAAAATGGAAAGTTAATGTAGATCAGGGATCTCCAACCTTTTTCAAGCTGAGAGCTACTTTTTGTTGCTAATTAGCACGAAGGGGACCCCGTTTGATATGCATTTCTGAAATAAAAACTATTGTTATTAATGTTATTACTATTCTGTAACTATGTTAATACCGGGTTAATTGTAAGAAGTACATACCTGTCAACGTTCACGGCTCCATATCCTTACAAACTGTCGTATATTCACTTACAAAATACAAAATAATCTTACACCATACTTTTTTTTCAAACGTGTTTATTTATGTAGATTAACATGTTGCTACATGTGTTTCGTTATATCATATATATTGTCCCGCGACCCTAATGAGGATAAGCGGTACGGCTAATGAGATTAGATATATATTGTCAATTAACATTTTGTTGTAAGATCCTGAGTTGCTCGACATGAATGAGGTTTATTATAAAAAAAGTTTAAAAATTAAGTAGCTTGGACGTTCACTGTAGAAGGTAAAATACATGCAAATATAATTAAGTAGAATAATACCTTTTCTTATTCAAATTAGTAATTCATTTTCTGCATTAAATTATTGTTGGTAATATACTGATTAAAGGTATAACCACAAACATGTATTTTTTCATTTTCTCTTTTTATACTTCCTTTTTTTCTTAACTTCTTTATACAACATAATAATTCGTAATATAATGCATCAAAACAAGTGAGCCTTTTTAATGAGTTGAGGCGAAAAAGCCGGTTCTCTAAAAAGAGACGGACTTCCTTTCACTGTATCAAACCGCTCGCTTCGTTTGCAACGAAAAAAACAATACCGAGATAGAGGCTACCGTGATTGATTTGCCGTTCCGTGATAGTCGGTGTATACCGGATGGTACCCATCATTGACAAATTTGCGTTCCGTACAGATTTTCTCGTACGTCGTACACATCTGAAAATGAATAAGGAACTTACTTTGTACGGCAAAAACGTACAAAGGTATGACAGGTATGGAAGTAGGGTCAAACAGACTCCCCCATGGTTGTGTGGGTTTCCTCCGGGCCCTCTGGTTTCCTCTCACATGCATGCATGTCAGGTTAATTGGCATGCATGTCAGGTTAATTGGCTGATCTAAATTGTCCTGAATTGTGAATGAGCAAGTGAGTTGTCCGTCCGTGTGCCCTGTGCCTGGCTGGGAACCAGTTCACACTGTCCCCTACCAATTGCCCAAAGATAACTGGAATGGGCTACAGCACCCTTGCGACCCTACTGAGGATAAGCGGTGCAGATAATCGATGGATATATGTGTGTATACATATATATATATATATATATATATATATATATTTGGTCCCCCTACCAGAACCCTGGGAGATGGAGAGATCTGCAGAACTGTTCATAGGATTGCACTCTTCTGGATGAATTCTAAAAGTTATACTTTGGATATGTTGTTGGAGCTACTCTTCCAGTTTGGGGGTGACTGCCCCCTGTGCCTCAACTACCAAGGGTATCAGGGTCCCCTTGATTTTCACATACGTTCATGTTGCTCTTTCAGCCCCTGGCACTCCTCTAGTTTCTCGTGTTCCTTATTCCTGCCATATCTACTACCACCACCTTCTTCTGCTGTTTGTCGGACACCATTATGTCTGGTTGGTTATTCAGGAGCTGCTTGTCAGTCTGGAAGATGAAGTCCCACAGGATCTTGGCCTTGTTTCTCTCAGCAACCTTCTGTGGTGTGGCCTATGGTGATTTGGTTACTACTATGCCGAAGTGGTTGCAGATGTTTCTGTATACTATTCAAGCTACTTGATTGTGACTCTCTATGTTTGCTGATCCAGCAAGCATCGTACACCCGGTCACAATGTGCTGGACTGTTTCTCTACTCTGGTAGTTCCTGGCCTATATGGCTCTTGTACTTATGGCCTTTTCTTTAATGCTATATAAATGAGCCTCTGTGCATTTTCCGGCCACTGTAGAATTTCTTGGTGTCAGCCACCTCCTCATCTGACAGTGTGACATTCCATGAAGGGGCTTGTCCTTGAAGGACATACTAAAGTATTGAGGTTTTTTTGTGGTCATGTTTGCAGTTTAGTGATACGATTAGCATTTTTCAAGTGAAGCTCATTTGGAAAAAAAACAAAACACATTTTAAATATGTACTTAGACATGAAACATCGGGAACACTTTGCCGAGAAACTATACTTCCATTTTGCGTCCTAGCTTCAAACCACTTTCTCTTTTCCATTTCTTGCTACTGTTCAAGATGGGGGGGTTTCTAAAGGTATGGTGTATTGTAAAAATAATTTTACAAATAAAAGCCCAAAATTCAGAACCGTATACCGTAAATTATTTACTTAAATTTGCTCCATTGATGCGGTTGGTTTGTTGTTCCTGTATAATACACAATCCCTTCCTCGTGTGCTGCCCACTTTATACTACTTGTGACAAACAACCAAAAATGCAAATATTAACTGACCCCGATTTTAGTGTTTTATTTTAAAGTTGTAAATTTGGCTAAGATGAGAGGATATAAGGTAGGGAGAATATCCAAAAGAGGAAAAATAAATCGTGTACTGTGTGTTTAAGACTGCATCACCATAACTATTTAGTTGTATACATGTCCATTGAGACTAGCGTGTCGTACGTGACATTATGAGTGATGCAGGATTATTAATGAGTCGAGCAATGCAATTCATCATCTGCATTTATTGGGTAATGCAATGTACTAATGACAATTGAGTTACTGAATTTTATTAATAACACATCACAGTACTCGTTATGGAGAAATGTAGGAACGCGTTACAAGGGAACACGTTAGTCCCAACACTGTTGGTAAGTGGCATTTGTTGCAATCAGAAAGGTACACGCTCATGACAAAGAGGCATCTTATGGCAGAGAAAGGCCTTTAAAAAACTAAAAATAAATAACTATAATACAACGCTTAATCACAGGTAAACCCAAGCTGGGCCCGACCCGAATTTCAGCCTGTGTCGGGCTTAAAATGTCAATCGTTACGTTCGGATTGGGCTTCTCTCTCGCTGACTTTTTGGAATTTATTATCCACCAGTTGTTAATCTTCTTTGTCTACATCTCTCTCTCTTGAAATGCTGCTGTGGTTAATTTTCAATCTGTCAAAATGACGAACGGTCTTGAATTTTTCGTGTCAACGCTTATAAAAATTCCAAAATTGTTGATTAATGTAACTCTACAGACCCAGAAATATAAAAGATGTAAATGTTTATTATCTTGTATAACTTCCTTCCAAAGGACAGGCTTAAATTTCTTATCATAAATATCCTCTCCTCCTTCCCAGTTCTCACAAATAAAACATGAAATTTGGGATTTGCTTCAAGCTTGGTCCTGCAAATCAAGCTAATTGGACTGGGTCGGGTTAGGTTTTTCTCAGGCTCTATCTCACCTCTACCCTAAATGACAGGGCCCCATATCAGACATTGAACATCATACGCTTTTCCTGTCACGGCAAACATAAGACAACATTAAATCCACCATGTTCTTGACAATAGCCCTTGGAGGGTGCAAGTGGTGAGGCTGGCGGTGCGCTACGCACATCTGCCAGGCATCCACCAGAAAAACATCCAGATCCTTGAACATGGAGCGCAGCACCACGTCCAGCTGTAACGAAAACCAGTCGCTGTTGTACAAGCTGACGTCCCCGTCAAGGGCCTGCGGGTTGGCGGTCCGGACCACCACGACCGTCCCCGGGGCCCGCTCCAGGAGTCTGGCTACCGCCTTGCGGATGTGCCGGAGGCGACGTATGTAGACCTCCACGGGGAAGGTGCTGAAGTGAGACCAAATGCTGAGGGCCACCACCGTGTCTGGGCCACCGCTCAGGCCATCCAGCTCGTTGGCCACGTAGCGCAATTCGCTAGCTGTGACGGTGGAGAAGCGGATAGGTGGGCCGTGGCAACGGTACTTGAGCAGAATGTTGTGGGTGCTGTCCACTGCCATAAGGGGCCCAACCTTCTTGGGACTGTGCAAGTCGAGTTCATTCATATCTGTAGAGGGAAAAAAACGCAACTATATTCAAACCTAAGTAGTGGTGGTGACAGCACTAACACTTGACCACTATACCACCAGTGGTACAAATGACATGCAAAAAGGCATTAGAATTTCTCATTTTCAACATCATTTTTCCTCATGATGCCAGAAATACAGATTTGCGGCATCAGCTCAGGAGGCAGAGCGCTCATCTTGGGATCAAAAGGTCGCAGGTTCAATTCCCAGGTTCTACGTGTTATATACCGAAGTGTAATTCGGCAAAACACTAAATCCCTGCTACAAGCCACGTGAACTCCTCTTTCCACGATGCTTTTAATGTACGTTTACGTTTTGTAGCGTCATAAATTTAGTTAGCTTCTTTTGAATTTTTCTTCTGGGGCTGAGGTTTTGGCTTGATTCCTAACCACTTCTCTATTTTTCTTGTGTTCTCTATGCGTTTACTTTGGAAAATGATATGCAAATGCATGACCTTGTAAGGCTCGGGAAAAAAGTTATTCGATCCAGTCTTCTGATTGGCTACCGAGTACGCAAATTTCCAAACGAACGAAGATTTCGAGATAGGAATAAAGCAAACGTTTGGAAAAAAAAAAAAAAAGATTTTTAGTTTTTTTCCTTTAAAAAGTTGTCGGCCACCCGGGCGGAGATGTTTTGTAAGTTGTACGCCCGACATAAGAGGTGCATGCCCCAGGCGTCCGGGCAGACGTTATTTCCGACACTGGCAAAGTAAAGCCCCCAAAGCAGTCATGTTGGAGTATTTGTTAAGCAAACTAGTTGTATTTCTTTCTGTCTAATGCGTTGTCAATCGAGTCAGAATGCCAGGAAACAATTTCAAGCCTTTACAAGCGCTCAAAATTCCAGCACTTTTCAAACCTTGAACATCATTAAAACTCAAGCATTTTCAAGGATTTCAAGCCCCCGTACAACCGTTATCTCCTGTGCATGTTTTTTTCAATGTGGGAGGAAACTGGAGTGTAGTCACCTGGAAGGACAGTGAGGAGATACTCGAACCATTGCCGCACCGTGGAGTCCCCGTACATGTGAACCACTTTGTTGCTCAAACAACTGGAAATGGCGGCTGCGCCTTCAAAGACACGCATGGTCATGCCGCCCAACGGCCTCCACGAGTCCTGGTAGTAGTACCCGGACGTCACCAGCTTCACAGGGTTCGATTCTTTCCGGCCACTTTCTATGATGACAGCATACGAAACAAATTATTAAATCTCTGTCACTATAGATAGGAATTCAGGCGCTTTTTGGAGAACCGGCTCTTTCGGCTTGTCTCACTGAAAACTGTTTTAATTTGGCTTTGAAATGTCTCTTCAGATTTTTTGTTTTTTTAATGATATATTACCAATAACAATGAAACATTGTGGACCACATTAATTAACAATTACTTTTAAAAATGTATTACGTACTGTATTCCAATAGCCTTTATTGTTTCAATCTAGAGTGAACTTTTACCTTTTTTAAATACAAAGTGCTGTAAATAGGTCATTGAGCGCATGCTCTGCAGCAACAGCACTGACTGTATCACTGGTACAGTCAGTGAAAATTAATTTTCCTAAAGGGACCAAATAAATTGAATTATCATTACTATTATTATTATTATTAGGAAGTAGCCAAAAGAGAGAAAGGGATACAGATAGAGACAAAGAGAAAGAGCAGGAAAGACTGAAAAAGCAAGAGAAAAATAGTAAGTGAAAGAGATAGAAAGGGAGAGAGAGAAAGTGAGAAAATTAGATAAAGCGAGAAAAAGGGAAAGGGAAAGAAACAAAGAGGCAGAAGAGACAGAGAGAGAGGGACAGAAGCTAGTGAGAGATATAGAAAGAGAAAGACAGAAAATAAAAGATAGAAAAGAGAGAGCGAGAAGGAGTAAGCATCGAAGAGACAGATAACGAGAAGAAAATGGAAATAAAGAAAAATAATAAGAGGCAGAAGAGAAAAGGACACAGAGAAAAAGAAAGAGCAAGAAAGAGAGGGAGAGAAAGAGAGTGTTTCGAAGGGAGCCGGCCTTTTTGATGTGGAGCCGGCTCTCGTTTGGTCACTTCAAAGAGCTGAAAGAGCCGCTTCATTCACAAAATCCATCACTTTCAGTAGATGTGAAGGTCAGCAGTAACTTTACCGGAAGGCAGCACGGTGATGCTGTTTGTTGTAGAAGGGTGTATGCCAACTTTCACGTTCACCCCACTGACATCAAAACATGACAAAGAGAAAAAAGATCAAATGAGGACCAATGTGGGGACTTCTTTTCGAAGAATTGATTATACTAATATCGAACGGCTTATCATATTTAATTGCCCTTAGGGGTTTGGAGAATATGTGCCATAAAGTAAACTAATAGAATGAAATCACGTATTTAAAATTCCCTAGTCAATAGCTGTGGAGGATTGATCTTGCCATGTATAGAAAAAAATGTACAAACAATGTATTAACAAATACAACAATAGGACAAATGCATATTAGAAAACATAAATAAATCATGTAATATCTTAAGAGAAGACACAAATGCCATTTATTAAACTAGTCATGCATTTTCTCATTTCTTTATTTTGATATTTATTTTGTGTGAAGTTGAAACTCTGTAGTTTGTATTCCTTTTAGGCTTTGTAGCAGTAAGCAACATCTAGTAGTCATATATGACAGTGTCTCTTTAGCGGGACAGCGTGTAATATGTCAACATTAGATGTTTTTCTTTTGTGTAGTGCAATCAAAAACGAGGAAGAATACAAATTACGACCAAAATGCACCAATTTTCTTCTAATTTGTTTGAACAAGCCTTTCACAAAGAAAGAAAAAAGGGGGAAAAAAACAAAAGAAAGAAAAGATAGAGGGAAAGAAGAAAGAAAAAAGAAAGAAAAAACAAGGAAAAAAATAAAAGCATAAAGGGGAAAAAAGACAAGAAAGAAAGAAAAGAAGAAGAAAAAGTCAAAAAAAAGAAAATAAGAGGAAACAGAAAACTAAGAATGGGAAAAAAGGCACTAAAGAGGAAAAAGAAAAGAGGGAACACAAAAAGATAATTAAAGGGGAAAAGACAGAAGAAAAGAGAAAGAAAAGCCAGAGAGAAAGAGGCAAACAAGAAGGTAAGAACAAAAAGAATAGGAAAAAATAAACAGAACAAAGGAAAAGAAAAAGGAGAAAGAAATGAAAGGAAAGAAAAAAAGGTGAAGGGGAGTCAGAAAATAAATAAAAAAGAAGAAGAAAAATACAAGTTTGAGGGTTTGGGGGTTAACCATAGCAGCAAGATTGCTGACAATGATGTCATTTATTGTTCATGTATTTCGACTTATGATTTAAATCAGACCTGGGCACTTGCCCTTCAAGGATCGGAGTGCCCAAGTCTG
This sequence comes from Urocampus carinirostris, assembly GCF_059441175.1. NCBI lineage: Eukaryota > Metazoa > Chordata > Actinopteri > Syngnathiformes > Syngnathidae > Urocampus > Urocampus carinirostris. The sequence goes on along the minus strand of NC_142362.1, from coordinate 27,305,791 downwards.
ATTTAAATCCATTGTTTTTTTGTAATGAATTACGTTTTTTTACCACTAGGAGGTGCTAAATATCACACATTGTCCCTTTTAAGATATAGCAATCCCTTGCTACGTCGCGCTTTGGTTATAGCTAGTTCACTACTTTGTGGATTTTTAGTTTGTCTCTGTCATTGATATCAACGCATTGTGCATTGTGTTCTGCAGCAGACAGCTATCGGGGGGAACGGTTGTATGTGAGTATATTGGGTTGGCGTGACTGCCTGTGATAGGCTGTTGTATGCTGTCAGTCAAACAGCAGGGAGGGCACACAAGTCAATGTGGGCACTAACTGCAAAGCATGGAGACAGCTAGCTTTGAGCAGCCTGTGACGTTGAAAAAAAAAAGAAAATCAAATCAAATTAAAATTCTGTGGAAAGCGCGCAAAGAAATGGTGAGCACAAACGCGTACTCTGTAGATTATCTGGTTTGGGAAAAGACTGAGGTGGCGTTGCAGTTCTGGCCTACTGCGACTAGGCTACGTAGCATCTCCAGCCGAGCCTGTAGCTCACCAACGCCAGATCCATTACGCATGAAATGAATGACCTAGAGCTACAACTTGTGGATACCACTTTACTCAGGACGGTTGTATTTCGCGGCGACCTGTCCAAGTTCAAGGATACCCGATGCTTACATGCAGCTAGCCAGTTGTACAGGTACTTTTGTAGGATGACAATAAATAGACTACAATTCTGTATTCTGTGTTTTTAATTGTATGTCTTTAGCTTTTATTTTGTCTGTCGTAGACTCTCATATGGTAAGGACGTCATCTCGAGGTAAGTTTGAACCTTGAGGGGCGTTCACTACTTAGTGAATTTTCACGCTTCGCGAGGGGTTCTGGTCCTAGTTGCCTGCGATAACCGAGGGTTTACTGTGTTCTACTGTATTCATAGAGTCATTGGTACAAACCTTTGGAAAAGCAAAGTTTCCTTATGGGAGATGATGTTTTTTAGGTAGCCTCCCTTGGCGTGGTTAACCCTGGCTTCACAACCGAGCATTTTCGGCTTATAACAATACCACGGTTCGCCCGAGTGAGGGTCCGTGTAGTTGCAAAGTTGCCCCTGGTCTTGAGGCAGGCACAGGTTGCACTCCGTCGTCTCGGAGAAAGGGCCTTGGCGAAAGAGGCTAACAAAGAAAACACGATCGGGCCGTTTCTCCCTCAGCCTCCGTAGCACGGCCACGGCCTCGCTCGAGTGGACCATGGTGACCTCCACCTGAGCCGAACCCTCCCACAACAAAGGGAATCTCACTGTATAAAGTCCGTTTTGGTGGTCCAGGACCTGCCCGGCGACGCCCGCTTTGTACTTTGGGGTGTGCAGCCGGGCCAGGAGCATATCGCCACCGTAGCGCTTGGGTCGGCCTTTGAAGTCACGTAGGTGGACCATCACATGAAGATTCTGGCCCACACGCCAACTGTGGTTTCTGCCGGAGCTCCCGATTGTAAAGAGGCTGTGGGCCGGGTCACTGGTCTGGCAGAAGGCAGGGGAGGCAGATCCGGAAGGCAATTCTGGCCATGAAATGAGGTCCAAAAGGTTCCGCTCCTCCAGTACTTCTGCTAGTGATGGAGCGCGGCCCAGATGAGAACAGAAGCTGTGATTGTGGTGAAACTTGGGGAGGCTTCTACAAGTAAATGACTGGATTTGGCTCTGGAACTTGTACAGTGCTGACATTGTCTCCATCTTCCAGTTCTGAAGAGATGACATAAATATCAAATGATATGCTCAGTGTTTAAGGACCCATGCAAGGTGTTGGGGCTAGTGAAGTGAATTTCGGCTCTTTTGAGTGAACCGGCACATCGACTCAGTCACATAAGTAACGGCTCTTCAGATTTTTTTCCTTTAATCTATATAATGCCAATCATTACGTAAAATAATGCACCAAAATGTATTATGCTATTATAGTGCATCATAATATAATATCATTTATTGTTTCAATATACAGTGAACATTTATCTAAAGTTGTAAATTGTTTGTACTAAGCAAACAACATGCAGATGACACCGCCCATTCTGCCCAGTCACTAACACCTTTAGTAATAAAAGAGAAATAGAGTAAGAGAAAGACAAAAGGAAAGGGAGAGAAACAAAAGAAAGAGAGAGATATTGAACAAGAGAGAAAGAGAGAGAATGAAAGAGGACATAAGAAAGAAACAAAGGAAAACAAAGAAAAAGACAAAGAAGAGATAAAGAGAAAGATAAATGAATAAAAAAGACAAATAAAGAGAGGGAAAATGGAGAAAGAGAGTGAAAGAGAGAAAAAAAATAAAAGAGAAAGGAAGGGAATAAGATAATAATAATAATAATAATAATTTCCTTGTATTGTCATTCTGTGTAACAATGTACACAGAACGAAATGTCGATTGCACCTGACCCGTTGTAGCGAGTCGATGCAGCCGCAGCCAACAGAGGGCGCCGCCGACCACTTTTTAAGTCTTAGGAATGACTCGACCGGGACGCGAACCCCGATCTCCCAGTCTCAAAGCGGGCGCCTTACCATCTAGGCTACTGAGCTGGTAAGAGAAGGAAGAATAAAGAATAAAGAAAGAAAGAGGAAGGGAATAAGAGGGGTAAGAATAAAGAAATGGGGAGGAAGTAAAGAAGAGAGGGAAGAATAAGGAAAGAGGAAGGGAAGAAGAGAGGGAAAATAAAGAAAAAAGATAGATAGATAGATGAATAGATAAGCTTAAAAAACAAGCATTATACACAAAAAAAATACGATACTTTTCTTGGTAAATATTGTACGCCTTATTAATACAGTACAATTTAGTAACCTATGTGTCGTTACTACATAGATCACTACTGCGCTACTCATTAAATGCAGATAAGGAAAAGCAATGTTCTTCCACTCTACCACACTCATATTGTAATTCGACAAAGTACAACTATTATAGTTGGGCTGACTCAAGCACAGAGACCAAGGAATCTGAATTTCTTCTCATGCAGATAGTTTCAATACTGTATATACTCGCATCCACGCCAAATTTACAACTACAAAAGACAATATTTAGATATAAATAAAGTATTTATTCTTGTATAAACCTAAAACCTAAAAAAAGTTTGGGTGCGCGTTATACACAAGGTCTTACGGCAGTACATTACTGTATTGTGCAATACTTGACTAGTCGAAAAATATCGCTGACCAAAATCGCAGAATGTTGGCTGCATCGGGAATCAAACCTGGGTCGCTGAAGTAGTATAGCTACAGTAAATCTTAACCACAACTCCTTTAATATAGATGACATACAAAATTGCAGTAGTTTTCATCTCATGATTACACTACTTTTATTCACAGTACCAGACAAGACTGTTAGAGAACGTAGAAAACAGACAGTAGTCCTGAAAGAGAGAAACGCAAAAATAGCACAGCGAAGGAAACAATTTTTCTGTGTACAAAGTAATGAATTGGACTTTGAAGGACATTAAATAAATATCGTACATTTCATGTCGTTTTTGTGTTCACAGTTTAAGTTGTCAATACATTATTTTAATCATGGCCGCTCGTATTCAACAACGTTTGTCACTTACAATGCTTGGTTTAAGGCGGGGGTTGGGAACCTTTTTGACTCAAAGAGCCATAAAAGCAAAAAATATTAATTTTATTTTGGGAAAGAGACACACCATATATTATGAAACAAATTTACTAAATTGCTAAACCCGCGCCCCAGACAAAAGCTTAGTCTTCAGCACATTTATTTTTGATGATTTGATAAAAATTATGAAAAGAGAATAATGCCAGAGCCCCTGTCCCAAATTCAACAAACAGACCACATTAAACTTGTCTCTTTCTTGCAATTACTCAAGATCGGTTAAACTCCTTTTGACCCTTTTTTTCATACATATTGGTTTCAAAACCAGATGCAAGCATTTATTTTGTAAAAACGTCACAACATTCTGAGAATAGGGAGCCTTATGTGCTTACCTTTGGCGAGAGATGGGAGGGAATGCTTGTAATTTTTGCATAGCTCCACCCATCCCTCCCACTCACCCAATCAAATGACTAAGTTCTCTTCCGGTGTTTTGGCGTATTTACAGTTCTGTGGATTCATCATAAAGTATCTGAACACTGAACACAGATTATATAGTGAACTTTGAAATAAAGGATTCTTTAGCGTTGTACAGCCAAAACGAGTTTTTTTTCCCCCTTTTTTTGTGTGACACCTTGACTGTCAATTGTAGTGAAAAACGTGCCCTATAGATACTGCGAAGTGTTTCCTTTACATTTAGCTTTGGTTTGGCTTTACGTGTACCTGAAAAGCATAGACAATTCCGGTTTTGAACAAGGTGGAGAAATTTTGCATGCAATCAAATTGGTCTCTGAGCCATAGGTACTCATAGAAAGAGCCATATATGGCTCGCGAGCCATAGGTTCCCGACCCCTGGTTTAAGGTAAGAAAAAGTGAAATAAAATGTTATAACGATTTTCTATCGAAAAATAGGGGGTGCGAATTATACACAAATGTGTTTAATACATGAAATGACACATATTTGGTTGTGTGTCACCAGTAGCCAATAGTAGCCAGCACGGGTGGAATGGCGTGGCATAAACTGTCACAACAAACGGCATATCATTGAGGCAAAACGTAGGCACCAAATTTACGGTAAAAGTGTGCTTCCTTTTGGTCTTTTTATTTGTAACAGTATTTTTGCAATACACCATGCCTGGAGGAAAAGAATAAAACGTCTTGGGCAGTACCCAGAAATGGAGAGGGAGATCTCCGAGTGGTTTGAAGCCGAGAAACAAAATGGATATGGAGTGTCTTGGCAAAGTGTTCGTTTGGAAATTCTCAAGATTGCACAAGACAGAAAATATGAAAGATTCACTGCTTACACCGGTTGATATACAACTTTTCTTTCATTTCTTTACTATGTGGCTATTTTATTTGTATTACTATTATTTATTATTTATCTATTATTTATATTATTTTTATTAAAGCATTTTTAAGGGCTTGGCTTCCATGCGATTGCATACGGTAATTTGTATTAGGTTACTTTCGGAGTAACGCGCAACATTTTGGTGTCAGTACACTTGGGTGGCAACGGGATTACATTTAAAGTAAAATAACACAGTAACCGTAACTAATTATTGATTTTCAGAATCGCACCCGACACTGCCCATGCTCGAAACTGGAAACAAAAGGGTTTCAACTTCTCTCACCTCGCCATTCGTAATGTTGTGCAGCAAGAAGATGAGACATAACATGGTGGTGAGAAGGAGCCCATATTTCAAAATATTTCCAGACTTCATGACCGCTCTGATCATGATGAACTGGAATGATGTCATGGCGCCACCTTGAACACATGGGAGAAAAATCAAATGTTGTGCAGCTTTTCTGACATCAATTTGGGTTGTTTTCGCGTAACATCATGATTCCCTCTTGATTAGGATTTCTGGGTTAAAAAGACCAAAAAAACAAAAGATGCTCTCCGCACCATTAACGAATGTTTGAAACCAATTGACCATTCAATGTAATAAAAAAAAAAGCTTTAAAAAAAAAGGTTCCCACACCGAAGGAGGGCGGGGACAGCCAAGATTCACGCCAATTGGCCAGCACCCTTTGACTTGAGATATCAGATCCCAATTCACATCATAGCCTTTTTTATATTGTGTCGTGACCGGACACCTGCTTTGCGTTCCTCTACATATCGCTAAGAAGTTGTCCCGCTCCTTCGTCATGATAAAGCTTTTGTTCTCTTTTGTTTTGCAAGCTTTTTTCCAGCAGTGCTTTGATCAGTGTGCACCTATAATTTAAAAAAAATGTACGGACGCTGCTCTAATTGCGAACAAGATATGTTCCAGACAATTGTTCGGAATTAGAATTTGTTCGTAAGTTGCTTCAGTGCTATACTTTGTATGGAATGTATGTTTAGGGTTTATACAAGTATGTTTTAGGCTTGTATAAGTAACCTGTTTGGTTTTTTCCTGAAAAATAAACATTTCATAAAATAATATGCTCTATAAAGATAAATTAAGTTGAACTTACTTTGGGAAGATGAGCTTCAAGAGTTAGGCGACTACCTCCTCCGTGGTAGAAAGTGGGTGAAAAAAAGCGATCCAACCATTTTCTCAACCGCATCAAGCTTTCTTATTCTACTTACATTTCAAAAGAAACAGCTCGCCTCTTCTTTACACACTTTGCAGGGCTTTGATCATGGAGCGCCCCACCCCTCCCCCCAAAACATCCACTAATCTAAAATAGGTTCTGAGTTTCAATTTGTGATCTCTTTCCCTCCCCCTCTCTATGATTAGCAGGCGGTGTGTCGGCAAATCTGCTTAAGTGAAGGTTCCCCCCCAAAAATGTGATTTTCAACTTTTGTGAATGGTTTTGGTCACCGCAAAAATCTGGTTAACCATAAAAACAGAGGGATCTCTGTACATCCATTTCTTGGACACACTTGACTAAGCTCTTCCTTTTTCATCTTTTCGGGGGTTTGGACTTTATTGAAAGATGCAATTTTTTATTTTACCATTTTGATGCTCCATTGGCAAAGAAAAAAAGAAAAAAACAGGGACTAACGTGACGTCTATCCCCTACACTCCAACTGTTCCCCTTTCCTTGAACATATCAGATAAAAGTAAGATGAAAGCAGATAGGTGCATTGGCAAATAAGGCTTAGGGGCTCTTTTGACTCTGTTGGGCATTGTTAAACGTACTTAAATATTTAACTTTCAACTTGTGATGGACACCTCGAACGATGCACAATATCTTTAATGACTTGTTAGAAAGCCACTCCTTTCACTGAATGCGAGCCATTTTGGGGGCCCTGCTGTATTTGGGAGGGGGGTGTCAAGCAATTGTTTAGTTTGCCCACTGCAAAGCTACGTTCGGCAGTGTAAGCATGCATTGTGCCAATAAATCCAACATTTCAGTTTTACCTAAAAGAAAAATGTTCTTAAACTGTCCCGTTTGAGATAACAACACATTATTTGCGTTGTGTTTTTTCGTTCTACTACAAGAAACAAGGAGGTAAGGAAAAATCATCTGTTTTTTTCTATTCCTAAGCATCAAAAATAAGAAACATACGTGCAAAAAATACATTTACACTGATGGAAACTGTGAACTTACACCAGCTTGAGATCTTGCCATTACTATTAGGAAAATCAGCGGAAATGGCTTGCTGCAGGGGGGGGAAACGACCCTCCAAACTCGTGACAGATATTACAAATGCATTTCCAAAGTCTAATTCCACAATAGCATCCCCGAGTAGGGCCAGTGTGGCTATATTTTGGGGAAATGTCGCTCCGATACATCACTAGCCGGGTAGAAAAAAAAACAAAACATGACATCGCGTCTGCTTCACGTCAACTGCAATTGGCTGCTTCGCTTCGTCACTTCCGTATTACGATATCCCGCCCCTTCAAATAAAAACTTTATTAAGTCCGTAACGTCGAAGCAATTTTCTTAGCACTTTTTGTCAGGTAATAATTTCAAACATCAAAATTAGAAATTTACAAAAATTAAATATTTTTTTCTGAAAATATACACAACAATATGGATGAGTAAGAGTGACATAATTAAATTAAGAAAACGAATGAATGAATGAATGAATCTATGAATGAATGAATGAATGAATGAAACTTTATTTCGAACATAACAAAAACAAAACAAGTCCAAAAACAATGTTCACGAGACATCTACAAAAGGAGTAGGAAGAATCATATGCTTTTTTCCAGGGTTGGGTAGGGTTACTTTACCTGGATTACTTTCAATTACTTTTGGATTACTCCAAATATACTAATAAAAGACAAAAGAAACTAAATATGAATAAAATTACTAAATTTTGTGCAGGCTTGGCGGGTAACGGAATACATGGAACGGCAAAAATGATGTTGGCAAGCTGTTTGGATTTATTTTCATGTTGTTTCTGTCGCATTTTATGTTAGTTTTGCCGGAGATCAAAGAGATCAAAGCCAGGAGAGAAAGTTTACCACGTGTTGTGAGTCATAATTGTATTCATATTTAGTTTCTTTTGTATTTTATTAGCATATTTGGTATTGGAGTAATCCAAAAGTAATTGAAAGTAATCCAGTTAAAGTAACCCAACCCAACCCTGCTTATTTCATCCTTCCCTTCAACCTAAATGCTTAATAATTGTGTCTCACAGCTAGCTCTTCTGTGTATTTACATATTGGAACACCTCAGGAATATTCATATTTACATGGGTTCATATACAAGACAGTAGGGAAATAATGTTGAGAATAGATAGGAGTAATATATTTCTATTCAGCTCCATGCGAAAAGTAGACAAAAATAAAATCACATAACAAAAAGATTAAAGTAACGAGAAGGGGGTGGGTAGTATTTTTTGGGTTTTCAGTAGCTTAGATTCGATTCACTTGACTATATGAAAAATTGTCAACTTTCCATAAGTCTCGCCCTCGGCCTGTAAACATATTTTAGATTCGTCCTTCCATCCATTTTGCTTTGACACTCCTGAGCTATTGCTGACTTCCATATAGTGCAAGCAAATGGAAATGTGATGGTTTCTGGTGTTTTTTCTGGATTGTTACGTGCCGATTTCTACTTAGAAAGAATTAGGAGTAGAAATTTACAAATGTGACCGAGCCAGTGGTTGGCCTTCAGGGTCTGCAAGAACTTCTCTGTTGGCCTAAAAACTATCTGAATCCATCCATCCATTATCTGCACCGCTTATCCTCAGTAGGGCCGCGGGGGTGCTGGAACCCATCCCAGTCATCTTTGGGCAGTGGGCAGGGGACATAAAGACGGACAACTCACTCGCTCATTCACACCTAGGGACAATTTGGACCAACCAAGTAGCCGGACGGGCATGTTTTTGAGAATGTGGGAGAAAACCCACGCAGGCACGAAGAAAACATGGAGGCTGCAGTAGCTGGGGCTGCGCGCTAACCACCCATCCGCCATGCCGGCACTATCTGAATCATTTAATGTTAATTACATTTTTGTCCATGACAAAATGTAATTATGTAATGTATTTAAGGATTCCAAATTGTCTGTCAGCTTGCTTTTATTGTTTTGCCTCTGGTCATACTGCTTTTACATGTGTGTTTTTTTAAGCATTTAACCATCAGTTGTTGCCAGGGTCAGTAATTTACAGAGGCCATGACAATTAGTTCTGCAGGCATTTGTGCACAGATGAAAAGGTTTTTTAGTAAGGAAAATGTGGCTATATTTCTACTAAGAATGCCATTTTATGAGGATAACCTTTTATGCGTGTCGCAACTGTTTCTGCAGTACACATTTTAAAGCCATCAAATAGTCATCGGATTGATTCGGGTGTAGCACTACTGAAAGCCTAGGTGTGACATGCACAGCCAGCCACTGGATTGAGCCCTAGGAAAATGAACAGAAAAAAGGTGGGCCTCAAACTTAGAAAGATAAACTTAAACCTCTTCCAATGACACAAACCAGTCATCAGCTCTCCAGCAATATGCTTTTTATTATATTGTAATTACAGATTTCAACATTTTTCTACAGCAAATAAAAGTTCACACTCAGGTGTGACAGACAATAAATATAAGTGCAGTTTTCAGTCGTGATAGAGTCAGTAGGCAATGTAACATTCTAAAGCTGCGATTTCCTTCGTTAGTGGACATCTGCCTGCTCATCTCCGGTCTTGATGGATGAGGATGGTCCTGATGTTACCGCCTCGTCAGCTTCCTTCTCCTCCTCCTCCTCCCTCTGCTGCAAGGAATTTGCATACTGCTCCAGGAGGCTGCAATCTGTGCTGTCCACGCCTGCTTCTGGTGCCCGCACAGTTGTCACAGATCCACTGCTCAGGAAGCTGTCCTCCTGTGTGGCCTGCTCTTCACTTGTCGTCATTTGGAAGCCCGAGTCTGGGAAGGAGATGTCAGAGGCAGCCTGGCTAGCAGTGCAGCTTGCGACCGGAGGAGGGCCTGGGCACGGCTCGGGAGGAACGGAGACAGGAGTGAGCCGGGACAGCTTTTCCTCGACGGATTGCTTCCACTGCTGCAAAGATTGGACCTAAAGTGTGGGAAAAAAAGGGCGTGTCTTTATCTCTTTCAATGTCAGACGGTTTCTCTCAAATGGAAAGAGCCGGACAGTTTTTTTTGCCATTTTGACCCATTTTTGAAGGTCTACAGAAAATGTAGTTCTGTACCTATATAGGCATAGGACATATCCAAAAGAGGCTTCAAACCTCATATTAAATAAGGTGACATATTTCATTCTAAAAATGGCATGTCTCTTGATTTTACAATTTTTTAGTAGACAGTGTCTAAAATAACGTCTGCCCGGACGCCCGGGGGGTGCATCTTTTACGTCGGACGTACAACTTACAAAACTCCTTCGCCCGGGTGGCCGACAACTTTTTCAAGAAACAAAAAAAATCTTTTTTTTTTTCCCCCCCAAATCAAACGTATGCTGTATTCCGATTTAGAAATTTTCGTTCGGTTTTGGAAATTTTGGTTCGTTTGGAAATTTGCCACTCAGCAGCCAATCAGAAGCCTGCATCGAATAACTTCGTGCTGCCAGACTTTCCCGAGTGTTATAAAGTCGTGGATTTGCATATCATTTTCCAAAGTAGGTACACAGAGAACACAAGAAAAATGGATAAGTGCTTAGGAATCAAGTAAAAAACCTCAGCCCCAGAAGAAAGATTCAAAAGAAGCTAAAATTTATGACGCTACAAAACGTAAACGTAAATTAATAGCACCGTGGAAAAAGGAGTTCACGTGGCTTGTATCGGACGACGCAACGCAAACATTGCATGAATGAAGATGAGTAAATACAGGTACTGATGGCAGATGGAAAACAGATGTCAGATACATGCAATGAATGTTATAAGTAGATTTATAATAAACTTAATTTTAAAGTGTTGTTCTGTTATATATTCTGATTATCAATCCTTAATGCTTTGCAACAGTAGGGTTTTTTTGCGACAAGTCATCTTAGTGGGTTTCAAGTTGTGAAAAATGGGGCCGGCAACTTTATGGCTGGGTGTCCGGTAACTTTTTGTCATGAGTTTCAGACACTGGTAGACAACAGTTAGACAATGCCAAAATATCTTGAAAATACTCGTTTCCAAGAAAACTGAGAAAAACAGCTTTTGTGAAAGGATGCATTCCAAGCAGAACTTCACTTCACTTGAGTGCTTTTTTTTTGCATTTGTCGTACCTCCAATATTTAAACAATGCTTTCCATAAACAAGGGAGCTTGGCTTGCAAGAACACTGAACTGTTGCATGAACTTTGCAAGAACTTTTTAGCGCCCGATGACGTGATCATACAATCTCAGTCACCAGGGCAATCGAGTTCCTGCAGAGGTGCACCAAACGTTATCCCTCTCTGCACGACGATGACGTATGGACATCTTTTTAAGAAAGAAAAAAAACTGCCTTTTCTTATCCATGTATTCGCTTTTCTTAACCACTAGACCACCAGTGATATAGATAACATATGGAATGGCTATAGATTCAATCTCATTATCAATTTTTAGTCACAGTACCAGAGACGAATGTAAAGATAATGGGAAAAAACAGAAAGTCTCCTGAAAGATATGAATAAACAAAAGCATGACGAGGGAAACAACTTTTTAGTGTATCTGATGATGAATCGGACTTCAAAAGACATTTAAAAAATACGTTGTACATTTTACTTTGGTATCATGTTCATGGTTTACTTTGTCAATAAATTATTTTTTCATGGCCGCACTTATTCAATGTTTGTCAGTTTGAGCTGTGAAAAACATTTTGTACCCATTTTCAATAAAAAACAAGGGGTGCAACTTATAAAAATATGTGCGTTATACACAAAGTGCGGTAACTAATATCAGCATACCTGTTTCCATAAAAACCTGACTGCTTCCTCTTGAACCATTCTTTGTAACCTCTCCTCCTCACACCGTTTCTGCGACCTGCAAATGATTGAGAATAATATCCTATCTTTACAGTGCCTAGCGAAAATATGGGCACCCCAAAAACTTTGTCATATTGCCACATTTCATTTGAGCTAAAAAAAGAAAATATTTTCTAAAAATCTACAACATGTGGAACACAATCGTGAAGTGGAAGAAAATTGTTAACATTTTGTACAATATTTAGAACAAAAAAACTGGAACGGTAGTGTTACAAAAATATTGCGCCCTTGGTTCTCTCAGCTCAGCAAACTGACTACAGAAGTTCACTGATGGCGTCTAAATAATCACATGTCAACCTAAATGACTTACGATGACAGAGTCCACCTGCGTGTCATTAAGTCTCAGTTTAAATGCACCTGAACAGACAGCATTATGACTCATTATGAGGACTAAAGATCACACCAGGCAGGTCCGGGATAAAGTTGTGAAAAATTTAAAGCAGGAATATGATACGAGAAGATTCCACAACATTAACACATCTCTTAGAGCATTGTGCGAGCCATAATATCGAAATAGAGAGAGCATAAAACCACTGCAAACCTACAGATAACTAGCTGTCTCTCTAAACTTGCGGCCCAAACAAAGAAAAAACTAATCAGAAAAGAAACAAATAGGCCTGTAATCACATTGGGTGATCTGCAGGTATTTACAACTGAGGTGGGACAATCACTGCATAAGACGTATAAGTCGTACTCTCCATTAATCTGCCGTTAATGGAAGAGTAGCAATAAGAAAATCCTTTCTGAAAGAACACCTTAGAAAGGCTTGTTTGGCTTTTTCAAGAAGCCACATAGGAGACAAATAACATGGAATAAGGTGCTCTTGTCAGATGAAACCAAAATTGAACTTTTTGGACTGAATGCAAAGCGTTACTTTTGGCGTAAGACCAACACTCCACATCCCCCTAAAAACGCAGAATCGTGCTCTAGGGTTGCTTTTCTTCAGCAAGGATTGGGAAGCTGGTCAGAGCTGTTGGGTAGGCACCAGGGTAATCCTGGCAGAAAATGTGTCAGAGGCTGCAAGAGACCCGAGAATGGGGCACAGCTTCATCTTTCAACACGACAACAACCTTAAGAAGCACAATCTACAATGGAATGGTTTAAAACTGACAATATTAATGTGTTAGACTGGCCAAGACGTAACCAGTTCAGGATGTCCCCTGCCCAATTCCCGAAGATAGCTGGGATGGGCTCCAGCACCCCCGCGACCCAACTCAGGATAAGCGGTGCAGATAATGGATGGGTGGATAGATGAATACATTTGGTTTATTTTTACGATTGTGTCTCACTGGTTGTTGATTTTTAGACAATAGTTTTTGTATCCCTAAGTTTGAAGCCTGAAATATGTTAAAAGGTTTTTGGGGGGTAATACTGTTGCAAGGCACTGTATAGAGAAAATGTTGAGCCTGTCAATGTGTCAAATTTACCTGTCAAGTTGTAACGACAAGGCGACAATGTGGTCTTGCATCCTTCGCAGGCGTATCTCACTGCGGACCTCTCTGGCCTTAGGGTGACAACAGCGGGTGTACTGACCCTTCCACCACGACTGGATCTTTATGGCTGCTCTTGTTGCTTCCTCTGACTGGTTGACAGAGTATAAAAAAATTTCTTCTTCTCTGGCTTCTGACTTTGAAGCGACAGGATCTTTCTCCAACAGGGGAGCACAATGCGGGGAGGTTGGACCTCTGGGGGCCAGCGAGTCAGCTTCAAACGTCTCCGTCTCGTCTTCGCTGTCCGAGAGTGGCGGCCGGGGCTGAGAGCGGGCCGTAAAGGGAACATAATTGGAGCTGGATGAGAGTGTGCCGCTGTTTGGCGTGTCATCGTTGGTCTGCACATCTTCCAAACGGAGGTGTTCTTCTCCCACTTGTGGGTTGCTAATACGTGGAAGCGAAGAGCTGGAGGAGTCGCGGCTCATCCATGTATTAAAGTGAACGACTCGCCCTGTGTGAAAAGCCACAAAAAACATAAATAAAATGATATAAATAAAAATGCGTCAGGGGTTAAAAAGGTGAGATGAGTGTGGAGAAACTGTACAACCCCAAAATATATTGAGCTCTGTCGACACACACTGTGTTTCAGTGATCTGCAGAAGGCACCACACACACACAAAACCAAGACAAGGAATTAAATGTTTGTTATTTTGGCTGGGTTTAGCCTCAAGTCAGTTGTGTGAAAGTAGATTTTATTTAGCTTGGCTCTAATATTATGATGACTTGTTCTCTACTGCTCCAGACCAGCCTAACAATCAGGCTAAGATTATCTGCAGAGATACATCTGGCACTAGTACAACAGAGTAGTCACGTGATGAGTCTTTCCCCACAGGATGTACTGCATCTAACATACTCATTCTAATTGCAGGCTAATATAGTAATGCAACATGTGGTGCATTAATTATAAGGCTTATCACGGTTCACGGATTCCTTAACCACCCGAGTCATAGGGGTACCACTCCCTGTGGTGTGTCTTCGGCAAGTACAGCCTGGTGGCACCCATATATGGCTTTGAATTTTTTTGCTGCTCACTGCAATTTTTATTTTATTTTTTGGTACAATATGGCTCTTTCAACATTTTGGGTTGCCGACCACGGGCCGTTATGTAGTATATTGCCGTATTTGCACATTGATTGATATTTGATATGGTCTATTTTTAGTAACAATATCCATATTTTATAGGTTTATAATAAACTCAGTAATTCTCGATGGCTCGTGCGCAGAGGCGAGTTGCCTCTTCACATCAGGGCAAGGTTGAAATTATCAACACAGGCCTACAGCGCCTTCTTGCGGTTTAGTGTGAAAATAACATGTTAAATGATATGCAGTACCGTTAATGACAATTTAAAACTGAATGATACAGTAATGTGTTAATAATTATGTTTGTTTGTTTGTTTGTACATGATTCAATTGTTTGTTTGTTTGTACATGATTCAAATTGAATCTTTTCTTCCGGCGCCGTCACGAATGGCAGCCACTCCAGCAGCTCCAGTGTTATTTTCGATTGTTCTCGATTGTTCTCAGCTCAGGGATGCTGCTGGAAATGTGAATTTCCCTTCGGGGATGAACAAAGTATCTATCTATCTATCTATCCATCTATCTATCTATCTATCTTTCACATATATGTTGCACCAGAGTATAAGTCGCACCCACAGCCAAATTATGAAAACAACTGCGACTTATAGTCCAGACTATGAGGAAAGTCTTTTGTCATATTTATACCGTTACATTGGTACTTTTTAGATGGCAGTGAAGACTGTGAAGAGGAAACAGTCTGCATATGACGCCTCTTTCAAGCTCAAAGTCTCTGACCATGCTAAAATTAATCGAGCAGCTAGCCTAAATCAGAGACGAATCTTAAGAATGATGAAAACATAAAGTCATCCTGAAAGATGTAAATGAAAAAAGAAAGAGGGAAACAACTATTTGGTGCATCATACTTTGATGGACATATAATAAATATAGCAAATTTGATTTTGGTATTGTGTTAGTAGTTTATGTTGTCAATAAAGTATTGTTATCATGGCCGCGTGTATTCAACAATGTTCGTCAAAATTTTATATGGATTTTTTTATAAAAATGTAGGGGTGTGACACACCCGAATGAATATGTAGTACATTATTTGGAGAGATGACTAACAGTTGGTGTACTTGCCGCATGGTTGACACCCATAAAATAATTTACGTCAGGTTGTTCATTTTCAATTTTCAAACGATTCAATTATTTATTCATTTGTTGTTCTACAAATAGACAATTTTAAAATTTGCCCAAATAGAATAGTAATTTAAGAATTTGATTTTAAATTCTTCAACCCTGTTGATCAAAAATATCGTTGATAACTAGTGAATTGGGCCATGCAAGAAAATTAGAGCACAAGCAATGAGTATTTTTTGCACAAGCTCAAAGCTAGATTTGAGAGAAAGCTGATTTCAAATCAGTTACGCTTGTCCGAACATTTTGCAAAGGGTGTATTTTTTTTAAATGAACAAAACTTTCTTGACTTAAAAATCCCAAACCATCGCTCATTTAAGTTTTTATTGTTTGATTAAAACTCCAAGTGTCCAGTTTGACTGGTAAAATTTGTGATTTATCTTTCTTTAACATACTTCCAAACCTTTGAAAATGTTGTCAGATACATCAATGAAAGCGCAAAATCAATGCAAACAGTGCTCTTAGAGGAGAAAAGACAGGATTTTCTTGCCTGTTTCCCGATCTGGCAGTTCAGCAGTAGGTGATGAGATTATTTTATTGGGTTCTACCATGTCCCCTTGTGGGGATACATGAAATGTGTCCATCGTTTCCACAGCTAGCTGAGTGGGTCGAGGAGGGCTTGAGAAGTCCCCACGATTTTCTTCTAATAACTGCATTTGGTGAAACCTGAGGAAACAAAACCACAATTGATATGAAATTCTTGATTTTAGAGGCGGGGTACAAATTTACTTTTAGTAAAATATATGACAGCACCAGCTCCAGATTCTACCTCTGCTTATTCAGAATCTTCTCCAATTTGGCGTCTTCCGCCAACACCAAGGGCGACGAGGTTGTCCGGAGGCAAACAGTGGAGAGGTACTGAACCAACTCCACATGCTGGCCGGGTCGAAAGGAGCGACCTTTTCCTTGACTGTAGAGCCACTCAGCTTTCAGTCTGGAATTGGGAAAAACACATAAAAGGGGGTGTATAAAAAATACATTTCCTCCTACAGTGGCTGGGCATTGATTTTCCCACTTTTGTGCAAGATACCCCAAAAACAGTACGGCGACCCCTCGATAATTTATGGTATGGTTATCGCTGGTGCACTAATTTGCAGATTTCAAATTAATTGGTCTTTATTTTTATTGATGTAAACGTATCATACATTGTGTTCAGCAGCAGAGCGCAAAACAAATGCTATCACAGGAGCAGGTGGTATGTATGTGTACTGTATTGAGTGGGCATGACTGCCTGTGTGTGTGACTGTGATCTATCTACCTTGGTCATATCCCTCAAGAGGGGTGACCGACAGCAAGACACACACATACAATAAAAAAAGAATTTTTTTTGGACCATGGCCAACCCAATTGCCCAAAAACCCAAACAAGTTAGGCACCTCGGCACCCAAGTTGGTCATGCTTTCGTCCCTCCAGATAGGCTGTTGTATTTTGTCAGTCACACAGAGGGGCGGGCACACAAGTCAATGTGCCCACCGAAACAAACTGCAAAGCGCAGTGACATCTAGCTTTTAGAGGCTCATTACATTGAAGAGAAATTCATCCGAGGAAAGTGAAAAGACTGTAAAGAAATGGTGATCACTAACACGTGTCTTGTGGAAAATTATCGGGTTTGGGAAAAAACAGAGGCGGCGACGGGAGAAAATGCAATAGCAGTTTCACAGGTCTAGGCTACTGCAGCTAGGCTAGCCTGTATCTCATCAATGCCAGATCCATTTCCCATAAAACGGATTAACTGGAGCTACAACTTGTTGGAAAGCGCTAGTCGGGAAAGTTGTACTTTAATTATCGTGGAGACCCAATGCTAGCGTGCAGGTAGCCAGGTATCATGACAAAAAAAAGACCATTCATTCAACTGCAATTCTGTGTTTTCATTCGTAGATCTATATTTTCACAACCCTACTGAGGATAAGCGGTGCAGATAATGGATCGATGGATAATGTTTTACAGAATGAATGAAGATAATTTAGAATTAAAAAGAAAAAGACAATATATTTCAATATATGAAATATATGAATATAAATTGAAAAGTAGAATAAAAAGTGAATTAATAAGAATAATTGTTATGAATAAAAAAAAAAAAAATAGCCGAAAACTAAAATTAAATAATTAAATTAACCGAGGGAGTACTGTACATTTCCCAAATTATGACATAGAAGGTTTCCATCTATTGCCAGTAAACTCAGTTCTCTTCATGGACTGTAATAACAAATTCAAAATGAACTCACCCTTCTTTTTGGGACACGACAAAACCGTCCAAAACTTTGAGGCTCAAACACCAGCTCATCACATACGGCCGGTAGTCAAAGCGCGGCAAAGACGCAGTTGGCATCACGCAAGGGTTGTTCATAATTGACAACTGCTCAAGTTTGTGGAGACTGGCTAGGTGTGCCACCTTTGGACAAAGTCAGCATCAGTACAGGTGCACATTTATTGCTTCGGAAGCTCACAAACAATGTGGAATAAGAGGACTTACTTCATTGAGATCCGTTATCTCATTGGATGCTAGCGACAGGATGGATAAATGGGTAGGGAGGGTTGCAGGCACAGGGCGGAGCGTCGTCAAACTGTTTCCATGCAGAAGAAGTGTCTGCAAAATTGGTCAAAAAATGAAATAAAATGTCAGGTGTACATAATTAGATTTACTGATTTTTATTTTAGACCTATAGAATCGATTTTAGTGCATTAATTCAGATTCAGATCTACTTTATTGTCATTCTAGTACACGTGTATACAGAACGAAATGTCGATACATCTGACCCGCACAGTTTCCTTGAATGTACAGATATAAATAAAATGTTGTATTGAGTTGTAGTATTGAGTGCTAATAATATACTAAATAACTATGGCTATGTATAGTATTTTACAGTAGCGCAAATATTGCAAGAGGAGTAGCTAACCAGATGTGCAAAATGTGTCGTCAGGTAAACAAGTCAGGTAAACAGAACAATAACACTGTAACAATAACGCTGTAAGTACAATAGTGCAGAGAAACAGATGTGCAAGGAGTGGCTATCTATAAAGAACTCCCAGTAGTGCAAAAAGTCAAACAAAACCCACAGATGTACAGATTAGCAGCAGTTTAGATTTACTATGTGTTTGAGTGACCATTTAACAGTCTAATGGCCAGGGGGACAAGACTATTGACATTTTTCCCAAATGTTCTGCGGCTTATTCAGTGATGCGGCCAATTTATGTAATTTTTCTAACAGCCGCCAGCGGAGCCCGAGTTCAAGGCACATGACGCAGCTAACAAGCTAAACGCAATCGAGCAGTCCGATAAAGAAGGAAACAGAGCTACTGCACGCAAACTTTACCTTGCGAGCGTGTTGCTAGCGTGTTTTTGAATAAGGGAGCGTGGGACGACGTCTATATGACAAAGTCTCTTTCCCATACTAGAGGAGGACAAATTTGATGACGGCAGTTATAGGGAGGAAGATGAGAACGGTTTACTTTGATTTCTACTGTACGGTATGTTTTCTTTAACAGACTTGTCAACTGCATTGCGAGCGTGTTGTTAGTAGCGTTTTGCTACCCTTCACAGGCACGGTTTAGGATGAAAGTTATAATATTATTATTAAAGCTTTGAAAACTCTCTCGGTGTACCGTCTTTCTTTGTAAATATGTGTAACCATGTATAATATGTATTTGCAACTGTATATTTTTGTAATGTATTTATTTTTATTTATTTTGGACACTTATTCTTAGTCTTGCACTGACCAATTTAAAAGAAGGGGCGAAACAGACGCGGGGGATGACGGGAAGTGGGGACCGGTAAAGGTGAGTGTTTGTGGACACGGCAGATAATAGTGGATATATATTTTTCCCACCCTTACCTTAGGAAATATACACTTTTTTTCCTTGGATTACTTTTAACGGGACCCGGACTCTGCAGGTCTGCATCAAATCTTAAGTACCGGTATAATTTTCCGTTCATTTTGCCGGATGTGGTTTTTGAACTGTGTACTTTATGTTCAGTTAAAATCGTGGGACTCAAAGTAGGGTTTGGGTTAATTTTGTGATTGTGTTACATGTATTAATGTGGGCACATGCGGCTTATTTATAGGTGCGGCTTGTGTAAGTACAAAATCTGTTTTCCTCTTAAAATGTGGTGGGTGCGGCTTATAATATAATCAGGTGCTCTCTATAGTCCGGAATTTACGGTAATGTCGAATGAAATTAGCTTGCATTACAATCAGTACTTTAGTTGGTGACGTATGAGCAATTTACATGTGTTTTCATGGGATTTAAAGGATGTTTTGCATACTGCAAGAATGTTTGTGTTAAAGAATCAAGATTTGTTAAGATGGCGTTTGGCCACACCTTTTAAATTCGGGTCCCATGTGTTCTTTTATTGACTTTACTGGAAGTACACCACATACTTTGGGCTACATAGGCAGTTTTAACAGTTGCCTAAAAAAAACTATGGATGCTCTATCACCTTGGTATATCATAACAAGCAAGTGTTAGAGAAAAGTTTAACCCACTTGTAACGATTTCCAATAACAAAAAATTAAGCAATTTTTTTCCTTACAAATCCTTGATACGTACCTTCAGTCCCACGAGTTTACTCATATCCCCAATATTAGATATGCTATTATCGGAAAGATCCAAGTGTTGAAGGGAAACACAGTTGTTCAGTTGCTCAATAACCTGTGCAAAAACAATTACACAAACAAATACATATTTGACGAAACAAGTCTAATCCATATTTGTGTTTACGTCAGCCAGAAATGGTCCAACCTTAATTGCATTTCCAGACAAGTTGAGCCATTTGAGGTTGGGGAGGTCCCGCAGTCCCTCAATGTAGCCGATACTGTTATTGGGAAGATTTAGGACTTGGAGCTGTTTGAGCTGAGAGACACCCATCATCCTAACAAGGCGGTTGCTGGCTACAGATAGCTAAATATGAATGGACCAGAGAAACATATGCAATTTTAAATTTAGTTCATACATACAGTATGGCATTTAGTCAAAAGGGTGGGATGGCTTGCACACCTGCTGAAGGCCTGGGTTCCTTTCTAGATAGTCCAGTTTCATTATTTCATTTTGGTCCAAAATAAGCGTGTGTGTTTCTTCGGAGCAGATGAAACTGGGATCGATCCTCCGCATACCGCGACCGGAAAGATCTACCACAGGACCTATGTGAATATTATGAAGCCATTAAACAAACATGTATTTTGCCAATGACTGGGGGGAAGTAAAATACGTTAACTTAATAAGCCATTTTTAGACAAAGCAAAACATTGTGTTGTTTAAGTGAAAGTAGTCACAAGATCTGATTATTTTAATGCAACAAAACATTACGAAATGTTTTACTTGTATTCACTATTAAAACAAATGTAAATAGAAAACAGACTGAGCCTCAAATGCAACGGCAACTTATCTCAAGTGGGTAGTGGCATTCAGACGTTAGCTAAAATTGGAAGTTAATTTTCGTTGATTCAGCGAGGTTTATATCTAAACCAAAAACCAAACATACCATTTGTGTCAAACTGCAAATCGGACACCCCCATTCTGTCGCCGCACACATTGACAAATATCCAGTTAGCTTGTAATAATCGCTGCAAACCAAGGTTTACAAGACGCGCCTGTCGCTAGCCAGAAGTCAAACAGTGTAGCAAAGAAGTATTGTGGGAAATGTTGTTTAGATTTGCTGGGCTATTGTGAATGACGTCTGGTACAGCCAGTCGTGAGAGACTACACTTCCGGCTCGTTTTTTGCAGCGTAACCCCAGGTTTTAGTATTACGATTTTTTTTCAGTAAATACAATAAAATTAAAAAATGATCAAAGTCATCAACATTTTTTTCTACCAAAAAAAAGAAAATGCAACCGATGCATTTATTTTTTGGTCTAACCTCAACGTAAGCAGCTTCCGTTTCCGCCATCTTCCTTTCCGTTGTCGATCCCTCACGTAGCCGTGATGAAGTGAGTTTTGCTAATACAATCACACACCATCTCGATATTAAAAAGAAGATATAACATCATCATGTCGTTCACTGTACTAAATAAATTCATTTGTTTAACTGAAACCCTTCATTTGTCATTTTCAGGGTCGAGTTGTGCAGTTTCAGCGGGTACAAAATATACCCCGGCCATGGCCGGCGGTACGCCAGGATAGACGGGAAGGTAACCTTAAGCATCATCTTCTTAGTCATTATTAGTTGTTTTATCTCTATTAGTGGTCGTGGTGTGACTGGAGATTAACCAAAGCATTTTGGGTGCACGTTTGATTTACTAATAACGTTATATGTGATGGATGAAGAGATGTTAAACGCAATTTGGCCTAACAGCTATTCGCGAAATGCTATGTATGCTACATACCGTATGTAGTCAACCTAAGCTAGCGTAGTTTGTATACACTTGAGTTTTGCCATTAAACTATTCTAATGAATTTTCACTAATAGGTGTTCCAGTTCTTGAACGCCAAATGCGAGTCTGCATTTTTGGCAAAGAGGAATCCCCGACAGATCAACTGGACAGTGCTGTACAGACGCAAGCACAAGAAGGGACTATCTGTAAGTAAAAAGTCATACTACGGTTTGATTTTCTCCCTGCAAATTACACCTATGTTACTGCTTGCACATTAACTTAATCAACGCCAGACGGTTCTCTTAAATTAATGGAGCATATGCCAGCCAATTCTTGCCATTTCGACTCGTTTTTGAAGGTTTAAGTATAATTTCGTTTTTTAGCTATATAGGCATATGATAACACTCATCCTATAGCAGAAAAAGTATGATTTTAGCTTTTGTCGTTTTCTAGACAGCAGTTGAACATTACCAACAATACTGAAAATGAAATTGTCCTTGAACATTTCTTAGAATAAACGTCTTTTTTGTAAAGGTGCATTTTTTTAAAAGAAGTGTTTATTTTATTTCTTTTCATTTGTGATGCCTTCAATATCTAAACGGTGCTTTCCATCAACACAATGGCACCTTGTTTGCAAAACAAGTTACTACCAGAGCATGGACCTTAAACATGATCTCTGTAAGAGGACCAGATGTTTTTTTTTGCAAATAGATCACTATTTTGATCACCATGGCGATCACTCAGGTAACTGTGTTCCCCACGGGCATGCATGAAAAGCCATCCAGTTGATGACGTTGGTACTTTGTCCACACTTTAATTTAAGGAAATAAGCTCTGCTTAATACTTTACTATTATTTGTCCATATCTCACGACTTTCACCACACTGCTTCACTATGCCGACTTGCTAATGCCGCCTACACACTCTCATTTTCTGGATACATGAACCGGCACTAGGAAGTTGGGCTTCCGCAATGAGTGGACAAAATTCGTCCAAAGACACTCCTGTGATTTATCATTCTATAATCATACCCTCATACTTAGCGGTGAGCATTCCCAAGCACTTAAGTTATTTGTAAGGTTTAGCAAGTAAAACATATTTTTATAAAATGGCATTGAACGAATTAAACTGTCAGTCTGGCTTTGGAGGTACGGTGTGCATGGTACCCCTCCGTGTCATGTGCTGTTGCTGGTCTGTGTTTTACAGTCTGTGCATCAGAACTCACACCACATCCTGGAGCCATATAACACAAGGAGATCATAGTACCGTCCATTGTTATCATTCGTGATGTAATACCAATGGTCGGCCTCCAAACTCTCCAACATGCTTTTGTAGTTGAAATTGTTTGAATGTTTGGCCTGATTCAGAGGTTTCAAGATCTACTCCTTGACCCACTTTGGATTTATTACGTAATCATTTTATTGAATGGGTGGGGAAGTTATTCTATTTTTTTGGGGAGATTAGTCTTTGAATGTTTTCCCCAACATTATTGGGCTTGCAGACAGTCTGTTTACTAGCAAGTATGAGATTTTACTTTTTCTCAACAGGAAGAGGTGAGCAAGAAGCGTACTCGCCGGGCCGTCAAATTCACGAGGGCCATCACTGGTGCCTCCCTTGCTGAGATCATGGCCAAAAGGAATCAGAAACCTGAGGTCCGCAAGGCCCAGAGAGAGCAAGCCATCAGGTGAGCGCACAGTTAATATGGTTATTGAATGCTTAAAAGTATAGTTAAAATTCTGCAAAAATGACATCAGTTCATATAAAACAAGTATATAAAAAGTGAAAATGAGTAATAGTTGTTGAACATATGCCTTTTTCTTCCTCAATGTGCTTGGTAACATTAGGGTTTTGGGAAGCATAAAACTGAGAAAAGCAGTTTCCTCAGCTTTTTTTATAACTTGATATTTCAGACACAAATGAGTTACAAGAAAATGTCATGTAGTGATAAAACTCCAGGCCTTCTACTAACAAATTAATGATGCTGTAACACCCCCCTCCTTGGGTTGTTGGAACCTCCTCATTCTTGATCATGTCCCAATTTTGTATTTGATGAGTTGCTAATGGAAGAGCCAAAATGACAGCAAACATTTTGCTCGGCTGTGGCAAAACGAAGTGGTGGAAAACAAATGTAGTGTGTGCGTATATTTGAATCAAGAGAAAGAATAACAAACTAATGAATACGTCTACAAATACAAGTAATTTTATCAGTGTTAATCATTCAATATTATACATGATTAATCATAAACAGGGATCAGAATTATCCGCGGATTTCCGCTGTTTTTGAACCCCAAAGGCATTCCGACTTTTTCACTTTTTCTCTTGCGTAGCAAACAAATTCAAAATCCGACTGTCTCACTCTTTCCTTTATTGCTCTGGCGCACCCTGGCGGCCGTTAGAAAAATTGGGTGGCGCTCCGCCCTGCTTTATTCCTGGACCCTGGCTATTTCAGCTGAAAATGAAAATCTCCATTCTGATCCCTGCATAAAGTGCATTCATATCATTGGGACATATTGGAGTGGCAATAGGCGTCAATATTGTGGTTATTTTCTAAATTATGATGCCAGAAGTTTTAGTTTTTTCCCTTTTAAGTTCAATACGGAATACAAAAATATGAAGATCAAAAAATGTTTCACTATCAATAGAAATTGTAACATCCCCCTCCCTTTCCACATACAGGGCTGCCAAGGAGGCTAAGAAGGCAAAGCAGGCAGCCAAGAAGCCCGCCGCCCCCGCCACTAAAGTGAGAGCTCCTGATATCCATGGATGTTGTAGAGTAGGGGTGTCAAACTCATTCTCAGCTTGGGGGGCACGTGATAGGAAAATAACTCATGGTTGTCGGACTTTTAGATTGACGAGAACAATTGAAAGATAAAGAGAGGGAATGGACAACAAGAGCAAAATACAGAATAATACACAGAGGTGACCACAATAAAGAGAAAATATAAGAAACGATTAAGAAAAAGAGCCAGGAAGAATGTGTTAGAAAAAAAATACAGCTACAGTTGCTTTGTGAGAAGCGCCTGGCTTTAGCGTCCTCGGGTGGACATATTTACAAATACAGCTCGTTTTTCTCTCGTGCGTCACGGGGTTTTTTAGGGGGGCCGGATCGAGCATGTTTGACACCCCTTTTGTAGAAGCTTTATACATTACTAGTATTGAGAAAAAATATTTAGAAGGTCCTATTGTTGTAAAGGCTGGCCGCGAAGATTTTGGATAGCATAATTCACGACATGCTTTTTGTACTTTGTCATGTCCTCTAGGCTCCTGGCAAGACTGCACCAAAGCCCAAGATCGCCAAACCCATGAAGGTGAACGCGCCCCGTGTCGGTGGAAAACGCTAAGCCTTGGATCCTCCTTCTTGGTTGTGAATAAAATTTTGTGGGTACCCCATCAGCTGTGTGTTTATTTCAATGCGACCCTAAATCCAGTTTTATATTGGCGTTTTGCATTGCAGTTTTAAACTTGTACATGTTTCACACCTCCTGGAACATCTGGATATTGGCATTTTGAAGGTTGCACAGTTTACCTTTTACAGTATAAAGTGTTGGTGAATGGCTAAAACAAACATCTCATCTCATTAGCCGTACCGCTTATCCTCATTAGGGTCGCGGGGGGGCTGGAGCCCATCCCAGCCATCTTCGGGCAGTGGGCAGGGGACACCCTGAACTGGTTGCCAGCCAATCGCAGGGCACACGGGGACAGACAACTCATTCACACCTAGGGACAATTTGGACCGGCCAATTCACCTGAAAGGCATGTTTTTGGAATGTGGGAGGAAACCCACGCAAGCACGGGGAGAACATACAAACTCCGCACAGAAAGTCTGGAGCTGGATTTGAACCCACGACAGGTTCCCATGACATGAACTGTGCCGCACAAGCGCTGACCACTGCGCCGCCGTGCTGCCCTAAAACAAACATCTCATTATATATTTTTATAGTGAGATGAAATTATGTATATGTATAATGGAGTTTAAAACATGTCACTTGATTGACATACAAGGCAGCCAGTCTTACCTCATCTGACACGTTGCAGTTAGAGCAGACTGCTCTGGAATTGCCCACTTAACCGATTTTTTTCCTTCTAAGGCATAAACATATCTTTGAAGAAATTCTTCGTTTTGAATTTAAAAGGAGACCTGCGTGAATTGGCTGGATCCCGAAATTATTTTTTGAGGAGTAGGTTTGTGTTTATTAAACCCATGAATTTTTCACACGCAAGATTGTCAAAAGGGCCAGATGTGTTTCGGGATCATCTTAGTCTGATCAGGCGCAAACTACCTGTTGTAAAGAGATTAAATCCCCGTAACTGAGCCGAGCAAAACTTCACCTGATTTAATGCAAGTAATTTGAGGCTTAATTCAGTCGATAGAATTTATCAATGTGTTGTGCTTTAGTGTACCGGAACATTCCTCACCTTTATTGAACCACGATCTCATCATGCCTGAGCTAGCAACGTGGGCGTGTGCTTTCTATTTGTCAGGACATTTCGCCATCTAGCTGTCTTATACAATAACAGCAGGAACATCAAATAAATCGGACGCCCACATTGTTTACAAATTTAAGATCTATTTCAGTTTTTTAAAATATTTTTTTGAAAATAAAGTTTTACTTCAAACACTAGCTCCAAATGTTTAAAGATATTGTAAAATGTATGATGGAGTTTATCAGTATGCTGCAAATATGAAAACAATAGTAATTCAATACCAATATGTTGGAGTTTAAATGATTAGCAGAAATGGTGTATTTGCACAATTTCTTTGCACAATGATTTTCAATTTTTGAATGACAGCAGTAGAATTTCTTGCTTTTTTGTGGTAGATGGATTATTTTTGACTTATTTTGTAAGTGTGAGGACCCCTGATTTCCATGGAAGATTGTCAGATACCCCCCCAACAAAAAAAAAAAACCTGCAGTACTTTTCAAACACGTTTTATTGGCCATTCGTAACAGGCATTACATTTCCACAGTGCCTCAAAGTGCCTCTTGCTCCAATCAGATAAAATGAAAGATCAGGGTCAAAAAGATTTGATTTTTTAATTTACACAAACACCTAGAGATTTAAAGCAAAAAATGATTTTAAAATAGTTGAATACCAGTGAAAGATAATGACTTGTATAGCACAATAGATAATCACACGATTACAAGAAAAAATTAATGCGGTAAATATGTTCTCTCATTTAAACCGCATGAAACTAAACACAATTACCGTATTATAAATAAGGAGGCATTTGATACTTTCAACAGCTTTTGGACACGTTCTTCCAAACATGTTTTGGGAAATTATTGCACGAGGTAATGATCGCTACAGCTTGAACATGACACACAAACTAAATGTACAGTGTAAAAACTTCTTAATCAAGTAATAACTTGTGCGTAGTTGACCATTTTCAGGCGTGTAACTTAATTTTCTTTAGAATTAAATATAAATACCCTGAAGAAATATAGGACTTTTAGAAAGTAGATTTCCAGCAGGGGTAAAGACTCTAAATATGGTCGGAAAATGTTGCTGGCATTGATGTTAGGTGGAAACGGCCACGAGATGGGACGTGCTGTGTGCGTTACTTGGTGGCCTGGCCTGAAGTTGCCTCCTTTTCATTTGTTGATGGTCAGGATTCTGGTGCTCCCAGGGCCTTCTGACTCTGTTTGTGTCTGTTTAAGGACAAGAGCCCCAAAATAAATGTACATACAAATGTGTAAAGTAAACCCTTGCTGCATCATGAATTAAAATATAATGAAAGAAAAACTTAAAATCAGTAAGTTTGTTTATGCGTGCGTACATATTTGGTTGTGTGTCACCTTAGGTCAGGGGTCAGCAACCTTTTTGGTGTGGAGTGCCACTTTCAAATGTTCTCGTACAGCAGTGTGCCACACCAAGACTAATGACTCGCACAGCATTTTCTAATATCCAACAGAGCTGTCATTTTACACCAGTCCAAATATACAACATGGATATACATTTTAATCGTAGAACTCTTTGTTTTTCAAAGATTTTTGAACCAAGATACAATTTTATTTATAAAAAAGTTCTGAGGCACACCGGCCGTCAAATTTTTTTGAAAATGAAGTTATGCCAAATATTTCACTGTACTAACTCATAAGCAGATAATTAGTACAGTGGAACCTCGGAACCTAAATGACTTGTAAACGACTTGATTTTTTTATTTTTACACGTTCATGTTAGCGTAATCTTCCGTACGATTAGCTTGGGTTAGCTTCATGTTTACGTTCATGGTAAACATTCAGGGTGTTGGAACGGATTAAAATGATCTTACATTACTTTTAATGGGAAAAACGATTTCGATGATCGAACAAATCGGTTTTCGAACAGGGTTCTGGAACGGATTATGGTCGAGAACAGAGGTTCCACTGTATATAAAAAGAAAATAATACATAAAATAAAAAAGAATGATGTGCTTTGTTTTTATTTTTTACAGTGCAATCTTAAACCGCTTTGTTAAACAAATTAAGTTATTAAATGTACTGTGCAGATAATTAGTACATAAAAAGTATATGAAAATCCACTGCCACCTACTGATATGGATGAGTATTACAGTTCCTCGTCTAAAGATAAAATACTGAATAATGGCCTGATTTTTTGGAAAGATAAAATTGGGCAAATTTCAGCGGCACACTTGACGAGGTCTCACAGCACACTGGTATAACTGATCAATTTATCTTCCACTATCCTTGTTCATCAATAAACTCAAAAATAAATGCGAGCAACATGTGGAAAGTCCTGTAGACATCCATGACTTCAACTTTTGACCACAAGAATCAACCATTTTTCATTAGCAATGAACTACAACCAAAAATTAGTGCTATGGACAGCTAGCATACCATTCATCAATAACATCTTGTTGCAGAAAATATCAAAACTTGAAATATCAGCAGCAAAGCAGAAGGCACGCGCGCGCAGACACGCTTCTTAAAAATATTTGCCATCAGTAAAGGTTTTCTGTGCTTTGCTATGCAGAGAGCAATGTGATGACTTGCTTCAGTGGTGGTGTTTTTAGCGGTGACACAGGTTTTTAGGGTCTGTGTTTGTTTGCCGTACCTGGACACAGCGCGTTTTAATGTCTCCGCCATGTTGGAGTCATTGTTGAATTCATGGTCATGTTTCGTCTCGTAACGACGTTTAACACTTGCTGTGCGAGGTACAACGCTCTCGAGGCATAATGCACAAAACAGCACGGTCATTTTTGGCACAAAGCCTCATTCGTCTGTCCACGCTGGCTGGAAAGAACGAGTTGTTTTCGCTCAAAGAGCCGTCATGATTCGTTCATTTATCGCGCGCGTGTTTCGTTGGCTGCGTTAAAACACGGAGCTCTCCTCTGCGAGGCGCCACGCAGACACGCACTCATACACGAAATAAAAAAGGAGGGGCGCCCCCGTAAACACGGAGCGCAACTGAAAATGTCTAAATTTCAGGTAAAATGCGCTTTTAAAAAAACATTATTATTTGTATTATTTTGCCCTCGCGTGCCACTGCTGGCACGCGTGTCTTAGGTTGGCAGCTCCTGCCTTAGGTGAATGGTAGGCAGTGTGTGGGGAGGAGGCGGGGCTTATACAGGAACAACAAACCGATTCAATCGATGATGCACCATGAGCACAGTAAAATTGTGTTGAATTCCGGTCTTTTTCATGCGTCCGATTATTTTTGGAATACAACAACAATTTTAGGTATCGGTCTGAAGAAATGATAAAAGAAAGAACCAGAGCTAATGATCACCTCCAAATCCTGTAGAGCTGGGAGGCTCCGGCACTGCCCAAAAAGAAGTTGACGGCAAACAGGTTCCAGTTCTTAGGGATGATGATCAGCGAATATCTGGACCAGATTAGACCTAGCCCAGGAGAGACCGGGTTAAGCACACATGAGTGTTTTGGTACAAAACCTCATCAGATAAGGTTTGTTGGAAAAAAAAGGGTTAGCAAAACAAAAACATGACAATGGTAGGATACCTTTAACCTATAAAGGCAGCCGTTTAAACATGGGTCCCAAATTCGATTTACTCGAAGTGGGGACTTAAAGCATCATAGATTCCACTCTTCTCAAATATACATTTCTACACACAATTCGATGTTAAGATAATAACTATTAAGGATAAGAAAATAAGTGATTCGGTATTAATGAAATAATAACAAGTATAAGAAACCAGATAGATTGCAGCAGCTTGCACACCTCAACGGAGCTTTTATCGTCGCCAGCGACTTTAATCGGGCATGTTTAAGGACTGTACTTCCCAAATCCATTCAATACGTGGACTGAGCAAGTAGGGAAAAAAACACTGGACAGTGTGTACAGTAAGATCAAACATCTAGTTGGATCCGCCCATATCTGTCTGTCCCTCACCACCTCATACACCCCCCTCCAAAGGAAAACAAAGCCTATACAACAAGGACAGTACAAACATCTTCTTTGTTCCTTTATCTCTTTGTTTTCCTTATATCCTCACTGTAAAATGTGGAACGTGTGTGCCACGTCCAATTTCGTTGTCACAATATATCCCATGTTGTAACAATGACAATAAAAGTATATTCTATTCTATTCTAGATTATCAGTAGAAGAATTTCATTAGTCAAAGTTCACTTGTATGTGGTCTGTCACTCACTTTCACTCTCTCCCTGTGTCTGCCTCTTTGTCACTTTCTGTCTCTCTTCTGTCTCACACTCCCTTCTCATCCTCTGCCCCTGTCTGTCTCCCCCCCTCTTTCCCTGTCTCCTTTTCACTGTCTTTCTATTCACCCCCACCTTTGTCTTTTTCGCTTTCTGTCTTTCTTTCTCCGTCTCTCTCACTCTCTTGCTGGCTTTCCCTCTTCCCCCTCTTACGCTTCTTGTCTTTTTCTCTCTGTGTCTTCTTTTTTCTCTCTTTCTCTACCTCTCTTACTATGTCTCTCACTCTCACATTTTCCAGCTTTCTCTTTTAACTTTTCTCTGTCTGTTTTTGTCCGTCTTTCTGTTCCTTTGTCTCGCTCTCTCTGTCCCCCTCTCTCTCTGTTACTGTCTTTTTTTTCTGTCTCTGTGTGTCTCAAACCTTCCATTTTTTGTCTCTGTGTCTCGCTTTCTGACGCGGTCTCTCCTTCTTTCTTTCCCCTTATCTCTCTTTAATGGTCTCTCTCAGTCTCTACGTCATTCTCTGTCTCTGAACCACTGCGTCTGACTTTCCTCTCCTTCTCTGTCCTGCTTTCTCTGTCTCTGTTTTCTGTCAGTCTTTCTCTTCCTTTGTCCCTCTCTCTCTCCTTCTGTCCCTCTTTCTCTCATTCTCTCACTCTCTCTTGCTGGCTTTTTCTTTCCCCCCCTCGTACGCTTTTTGTCTTTTTCTCTCTCAGTCTCCTTTTTTCTCTATTTCTCTACCTCTCTCACTCTTGTCTCTCTTACTTTCTCACCTTTTCCAGCTGTCTCTTTTTACCTTTCTCTGTCTGTTTTTGTCTGTCTTCATCTTCCTTTATCTCTCTCTTTCTCTGACACGGTCTATTTTCCTCTCTCTCTGTGTCTCAAACCTATTTTTTGTGTCTGTCTTGCTTTCTGTCGCTGTCTCTTTTTCTCCTTTATCTCCCTTTGTCTCTGTCTTTAATGGTGTCTCTCTGTCTCTACATCACTCTGTCTCTCCTTCTCGGTCTCTCTTTGTCAGTCTCTCTGTCATTCATCTTTGTTTTTCACTCTCACCGTCTTTGTTTCTCCGTTTTAGGATTTCTACAAGAGCAGACAAGTACACTAACTCTCTAATACTCCATTTCAAACACAAACAATGTTTTGTTTTGAAAACCCGCACGCACTGCAACTGTGGCTGCATTTGTGAGTGAATCGTTCCCAATTTCGAGCCCTGTCTAACTAATGAGCAGGGGGGTGACATTCATTTCAAACTTGTGTGGGTCACACCGATGTTAAACCATAATATTGAGGTGGGGGCATCAAGATATCAATACACAGACTGCAGATGGACCGCGGGTTCTAGACCTCTGCTTTAAAACACTCATTAACTTAAGCGCTTGATAGCAAAGTCTCAATGTATCTTACCTGTTGCCGTTAGCACTCCAGACTGAGAAGCGCTCAGCTTTTCCGCCGGCCGTGTCATGTCAGCCAAACCTGCCGCAACCAGACCCTGTAAAGGTTAAGCCACCAACTTCATTATTAAATTGATTCTTTTGTAAACACTTCTTGTTAATTACAACCAGGCTCGCTTTGTTTCAGTGGCCCTATTGTTTTAATTGTAACTAGGAGATCCACTGTCAAACCTCTGTAATCTCGTCAATAGCAATTTCAGTGAAATCAAATCAAATGAACAAACAAGTAGTCGCTTACCCATTTGAAGATCGGAGCCCAGAAAAAGACAGTTTTGGGACCTTGAAAGAAAAGAAAAAACATGAAAACTTAGTTTAAACAAGGTGTGGTCACACTATGGCCCAGGGTTGAGACACGGACCGTCGGGCGTTTAGATCCGGCCCACCAAAGGTAAATGGTAAAAAAAAGATGCTAACATGTGGGAAAGGTACTACAGTAATCCCCTGCTGTAACGCGGGTTGCTCTTTGAGGTTTCGCCACTTAGCGGATTTTCATCGTCCATTGTCTTCTGCATTCTGATTGGCTAAACAGCTGCCCCGCCCCTTTTCTGCTCACCTCCCTGTGTGTCAGTGAAGTACTACACGTACGTAAAAAAGCTTGACAAACCCACATTATGAATGTGCAAATCTTTTTCATTTACAGGTTTCTGTAAATGCCGTCATGTCAACAAAACGCTCTGAACCTACAAAGGCACCAAAAGGCAGAGGGAAATGCTTTCTGTCGCCATTAAAGTTGGACTTCTCTACCTGTTTTGGAGCGACATTTGGGTCTTTGGCGCACTCTAGGGGCTCCATGCGCTTTTTCAAAAATGTTTAATAATGGAAAAATATATGGTTTCTCGAATATAAAAACGGACACATTCTAAAGGTTTTCCAATGAATCTTAAAGGCTTTTAAAAAAAATTTACAGGTCCAGAAACAATTTTGTTGTTTTTGGTTCAATATGGCTAGGGTTGCCAGCTGGAAAGTAAATGCAGTTTTCCAAACGTCCGCATGATGGCGATGAAGTATCATGTAAAGTGGGTCGCGGCGTTAATACAGTTTTGACAGTGCAGAAAGTATTTGTAAAAAAATATAATAAAAACTTAAAGTACAGTGCTTTTAAGTTGTTAAACAAATAGTTGACCCTGTAAATTGGGTTTGTTCTGGGGTATTTAAAAAATAGTTTTCTACCTCATAGGTTTTGACTATCGCGGGACGTTTTTTGAATGCAAAACCGGAAAGAAAACGATAGATTACCATACGAATACAAATATGATGTTGTACCTTCGTGTGTCCGCATGAAACCTAGATTTGTCATTGCACTCATGTCCGTCCATTTCCCATGAAATGGTCCTTTTATAAACAAATATACAATGAAATATAACTTGTGCATGGACATGCAAACGAGAATTTTTTTTCCCTCATGCATTGCAGTGGTTAGCACATTCGCCTAACACGCAAAAGGTCCACGGTTTGAGACCGGGTGGAAACATTCATCGGCCTGGGGAGGGTTAGGCACCACCATGCTGTAGACACCACAGGAAATGGTGCTCCTACGAACTAAACATCCACCCACCCATTTCCGAAGTATTGGATTTAAGACTATGTATCAGCAAAAAATACATCTCTTCGGCATTTTTTACCCTCCTGGCTCGGCACCCATGAAATGTTTGCCCACTCCCGGTAAATACGTTTTTTTTAAATGTGAAACCTTAATCTGTTAGGGTACAACAATGCAGTAAATTATTTTCCCTGAGGGGAAAAGGAGTGAACCATAAGTGATCCTGTTGGTTAGGTTGAGTTTTCAACCGTTTTAGTTTTTCAAAAAAGTCAAAGTCAAATACTCCCTGATCTTTTCCAGTGTACAAAATGTTTAAAAACTGGTTTTCTATTCTACTAGTATATTCTTCCAGAGCTCTACACCTTTTTAATGGGCAAATCAAAGCGCTATTTAAGGTCTTTCAAAGCCAATTTTGAAATTTCTCAAGTACCATTTATAGAAAATTGGGTGTGAATCGTGTATTTTGCAGATTTACATATATATCTGCGATTTACATATGCAATTATTAGCCTTGTGTGTGCACTAATCAAATATATGATTTTCAGTGTTTAAGTACTTCAAGTAGATATTTGTTTTTGACATAAATCACTCCCCGTGGTGTTGATTAGAAATGACAGGAATATGTAACTTTGATTTTCACTTGCAGGAATAACTTACCATTACAATTTACTACTGAGAAACACTACCACCATTTTGTTGCATGGCCCAATGTAATAAATGTCCATAATTGCACTTATACAACATAGTGCCCAGGGGGCGATAACACTTCCTAGGACAATCCCATACGAACTAAGGAGAGCTGACGTTAATCACAAGGGAAGAAGAAATCCAACGGCAAAGCCAAACCACCAGAGAGCAGTGTCGGCCTGATTTTTTAGTAGACTTGTTGAGAAACATGGTAACAATTTCAAGCATTTACAAGCATTTCACCCCAAATCAAAGGACTTTTAAATCCTTGAACACACAACATTAAAATTAATGTATCTTTCATGATTTCAAGCACCCGTACAAATCCTGCTTCTTATATCAATTCAATTCTAAAAAATACTTAAAATGAACGTTTTTGTATGGATAAACATGTTTAGAAAAATTTAGTACAAGGAAAATTATCTGCAAGCGGTCTCAAAGGTACATTGTGTTATATTTCACCACTAGATAGCACTGTGCTGTCTAATACCAACGAACACCTGTGCCAAAGGCGCACGGCGTAGCAGCAAGATGCCAGCCAAGATGGCCGCGACTACTCGGTATGTAAGATACAAAGTTCTCGACCTCTGAATATTTACAAAAATTGGTAAGATTGTTCATTTTTGCTTATTATTCAAATCAATTGTTTTTTTTTTTTACTAAATGAAGGGTTTGTAGTACCAAGGGACTAAATATTACGGTGTGTAATAATTGACCACTAGATGTCACTGTATTGAACGCAACTGTAAACGAGTGCTACAAAGCTCAAGAGAGAAAACTACAGAAACCCAAAGTGACCAAACTGCACCATTTTCAACTTAATTTTTGGCGGAGCCTTTCTTAAGGTTTTTGGCAGTACCCTTTACCTCTTGGTGAACTGCATTCTATGTAACATGAATGCAATAAGAGTATTTTTGAAAATGCACGCTTACATGATATTTCACTGTTTTCTCATCATTCACATCAATGGCGTTGTTTATTTTATGACGGTTGTTTTTACCACTCGGAGGCGCTCAATGATCATGTCCCTTTAAAATGAGCAACGTTTTACATCAATTCTAAAATGATTGTTTACTAAACAATGGTAATGTCGACAAATCGTTTATTTTTTCTTGTAAAAGATGATCATTCTTTTTATACGTTCTGCGCCTATATAGCTACAAAACTAAATAAGGCCTTCAAATATAAACTTTTGGCTTTGAATGAGTTAAAAAGCTGAAAGAGGGATTTAATTGTTTTTTGCCGCTCCAGACAAAAATTTTTTTTTAAATTTGGTTCATGATGACTCTTTCAACATTTGGGGTTGCCGACCATTGCACTTGGTTTCAATAAAGGTGAATGAGTAATTTGTTTGGTTTACATTCAACTATTCCAGCCATGTCCAAAGTCCAGCCCAGGGACCAGTTACGGCCTGTGGTCATATTTTTACTGACCTGCCTCCTCTGCCATTAAATCAATAATATGTACACACCCAAAAAAAAACCCACAATTTTACCAGATGATGGCAGTAACCGTTTGGCCACCTTGCCCATGGCTTCTGTAAGAATTTTAGCCCACCCCATTTCTGTCTGTAAACAAAAAAAGGAACGTTGACTGAAGGCCGCTGCGTCCCGGAAAAGTGGAAATTGGAGTTTTTTTTCCACCGAAATCCGAAACAACTGCGTCTGCCTAATTTGCCAAGAGACTGTGGCTGTTTTCAAAGAATATAATATCAAGAGGCACTGCCAGATGTAACATGCTGACTTACGGAAAGCTAACTGGACATAAACGCTGTGAAAAGGTGAAGCAACTGGAAGCAGTTTTAAGCACAGCAGCACTTTTTCAAGAGACACTGCGAGTCAAATGAAAATGCAACAAAGGCGAGCTATGAGGTCCTGACGCTGATCGCCAAGCACTGCACACCTCTCGCAGAGTGTGAATCTATCAAAGACTGTTCAAAGAATGTCAGGGTTAATAGTCCGCCCAAACACATTTTTCAGTCCGAGCGACCCAGAATGGTTAATTTTCTTTTTCAGTTCACTTCAAGTGTTTGAGAACCACGCAACACTGTTCAGGAGTGTCGCTTCCCATTTGTGAATATCACATTACACGTTGTCAGCGGCACAGCAACCGAGTGGCTAGCGCGCCCGCAGCACAGTTCTGAAGTCATGGGTTCAAATCCAGCTACCAGCCTTTCCCTTGTGGAGTTTGGTTGTTCTCCCCCGTGCTTGCGTAGGTTTACTCCCACGTTTAAATAACGTACGTTTCTATGTACCTAGTGAATAATTGGCGACCAGTTCAGGCGGCCTACTGCCCGAAAATGGCTGGGATGGGCTCCAGCACCCCTGTGACCCCACTGAGGATAAGCGGTGCAGATTATGGATGGGTGGGCTTTACATACTGCAGTTAGCCGAAACACTATTAAGCCATGGCCAGTTTAAAAAAAAATACCTTTGTGCTTTCAGTCACGAGCTGTTTCATCATCAATAAGAGGAGCGGGGCTAGGGTTCAGTTAGAGCGGTGCTAGGAAATGGACTCAAACATGCGTTGTTCTCATTTTTGTTTTGCTTTATCCATCCATCCACCCATCATCTGCACCGCTTATCCTCAGTAGGGTCGCGGGGGTGCTGGAGCCCATCCCAGCTATCTTCGGGCAGTGGGCAGGGGACACCCTGGATTGGTTGCCAGTCAGTCGCAGGGCACACAGGGACAGACAATTCACTCGCTCATTCACACCTACAATTGGACCGGCCAATTCACCTGACATGCATGTTTTCAGGAATTTGGGAGGAAACCGGAGTGCCCGGAGGAAACCCACGCACACAGGGAGAACATACAAACTTCAGACACGAGGTTCGATCTCATGACCTCAGAACATGTGCTAACCACTGCACCGTCGTGCTGCCCGTTTTGCTTTACTTAACTAAAAATATCTCACGTTTTCATCATATCTAAGCATATCCTGTCCTTAAGGCAAATAAAGTTCTAAAAATACTACAATTTTGAGGGGTGCTTGGGTTGAATTTGGCGGTGCTTGAGCACCCCCCAAAACAGACTAGAAACGCCCATGACACCTGTGAACTATACTATTAGTAATCTGCATCACAGGCAGACCGGTCGATGCAGCTTCGGGGCCGGGCGCCCGGCCCGGAACCGGTAGGTCACAGGTTCAAGCCACGGCCGGGTCGTATCTAAAATTTGCAACATTGGTACCCATAAATCCCTGCTTGGCGCTCGGATTTTGGGGGGCTTGAATCACAAGCAGGATATCGTACCACTTTGGGCATTACACTCTCACGTTGTATGATCATACCAGTCAACCTGTACGTTTTTGCCGTACAAAGTACGTTTATTATGCATTTTAAGACGTGTACGACGTACAAGGAAATATGTACGGAAAAACGCAAATTTGTCAATGATGGCTACCATTCGGTATACACCGACTATGACGAAACGGCAAATCAATCAAGTCAAAGGAGTTCACCGCGGTAGCCTCTATCTCGGTATCGTTTTTCTCGTTGCAAACGAAGCGAGCGGTTTGATGCTAATGTGTGCATGCGTCTGCTGCCTGGGGATTTCCCATCATGCATCATTCCGTGGTAGTTGTGTAGTGAAAGGAAGTCCGTCTCTTTTTAGAGAACTTGCTTTTTCGGCTCATCTCATTAAGGAGACGGCTCTCAAACTGCTCACTTGCTTTGATGCATTATATTACGAATTATTGTGTAAAAGGAGAAAATGAAAAAAGACAGGTTTGTGGTTATCCCTTTAATCAGTATAGTACCAACAATAATTTAATGCAGAAAATTAATTAATAATATGAATAAGAAAATTCTACTTAATTACATTTGCATGTATTTTGTCCTTATACCGTGAACATCCAAGCTACTTAATATTTGAACTTTTTTATAATAAACCTCATTCATGCCGAGCAACTCAGTACCTCACAACAAAATGTTAATTAACAATATATAATTAACATGTTAAACTACATAGTCAAGTCACAAATTTATATAGCCCTTAATCTCAAAAATTTCTCAAAGGACTGCACAGGATTAACATTACACAATTGCCTGATCTTAAACCAACATGCGGGCAAGGAACAACTCAAAACCTCAGCGTGAGGAAAAAGAGAAACCTTGAGAAGGGACCTCACAAGTGGCAATCCCCCTTTTAGAACGACCAGGGTGAATTAGATTTATCATTACTGTACACAAACATAGTAAACACTAGGTAACTTGTTGAAAATTTGTCCGGAAAGTAAATAAACACGTTTGGAAAAAAAATATGGTGTAAGATTTTTTTGTATTTTGTAATGGGGGCATCGTTCATGTCATGCTCTTTCCGGACATCTTCAACATCTTACCTAATGTTTACTATTATGTGTACAGTAATGCTAACTATGATTCACCCTGGTCAATCCTGGAAGGGGGATTACCACATGTGAGGTCCTTTCTCAAGGTTTCTCTTTTTTCCTCACACTGAGGTTTTTGAGTTGTTCCTTGCCCGCATGCTGGTTTAAGATCAGGTAATTGTGTAATTTTGTAATTGTAATCCTGTGCAGTCCTTTGAGACATTTTTGTGATTAAGGGCTATATAAATAAATGTGACTTGACTTGTATTTTGTAAGGGAAAATACAACATTTTGTAAGGGCATGGAGCCGTGGAGGTTGACAGGTATGCCTCGGCCGAGTCGTATCTAAAACTTGCAACATTGGTACCCATACCTACCTGCTTGGCGCTCGGAATTTGGGGGGCTTGATCCAACAAATAGATAAAAAATCTGAATCACATGCAGGATTTCGTACCACTTTGGGCATGACAATCTCACGTTGTATGCAAACAATGAACACCCCCTCCTGCAATTCTATTGGTCGTTCTCATCTTCACGAAGACATGTCATGCCGAAGGACAAATCCACGCAAGTTTTAAATCATGGCGAGTTTGTCAAGTGGGACACATTTTACCTGCCGGGTGGTTGTAAAAAGGTCTCAGTTTGGAAGGCAGCATATGCTCGATGCGATCCAGAATCCTGTGATAGGACACCCTCAAAGCAGCCATGATGAGCGTAGTTTTGCGGATGACAATCCCTCCTAGCTGGAAACTAATCTGAACAGGACGGTAGCGTCAATTATTGTGCTCGTATCTCAAAAATGAAACGATATCGTATATATCTTTGTAACAAGTGTGCAAAACCGAGGTGTTTTTATAATTAAGCAGGTAAATGATGCTGCCTGGCAGCTCTACTAAGTCCTGTCGCTTTATTAGCGAAAGATGCTAAGCTAGCTGACATTTGCTTCGCTCTGAGGTGACTTTCCGTTTGTGCGTCAACCTTGGCCGCCGGGGCGGGGCTTTCACAGTTCACACAGCTCCTATTGGTCTGTCTGCACAGAGGGTGTTTGTGACACAGATGAACACTAGAGGTCGTGATTAGCGTGGTTACTCGGCAGCCATATTGGTCGGGTTAACGTCCCCCTTAAGGCAAAGTACTTTATGTACATTGAAAATAAATCTTAACTTGCTCATTTTACAACCGATTTGAATGCGGGTAACTTATTTTGTCAATGTTGGTGGTGTCAGTGAGGGTTGTTCAAGCCAAGAAAAATCTGTTCTTATACACATTGGTTGTTTTTATTTTCCAGCGGGTCCCATTTGAGGTCGCTGGTTCGCGCCTCGGCCGAGTCATACCTAAGACTTATAACATTGGTAAAATGGCGGCGCCCTCTGTTGGCTGCGGCTGCATCGGCTCGCTACAACGGGTCAGGTGTATCGACATTTCGTTCTGTGTACATTGTTACAAAGAATGACAATACAAAGGAAATTATTATTGTTATTATTATTTCCGGATCAAGTTTTTCTCTGCCTGTGATTTTGTCTCCCCTCCTCTTACTTGTTCATTTGTCATGGTAACCTTGTTATCCTGCCACAATTATTTATTTTATTGAAACATTAGTAATGATGTTTGAATAAGCAATGTTTGTAATCTCTAAATTGGGCCACGTTGTTGGAGTGTGATGTAGTGTGTTTATGTCAATGAAGTTTGTT
The DNA here is from genome assembly GCF_059441175.1 of Urocampus carinirostris. Taxonomy (NCBI): domain Eukaryota; kingdom Metazoa; phylum Chordata; class Actinopteri; order Syngnathiformes; family Syngnathidae; genus Urocampus; species Urocampus carinirostris. The sequence continues at coordinate 27,265,592 of NC_142362.1, read as the reverse complement.
AAAACCCAACACGTGTTGTTATTACGAAAAATTAATCAAAACACATAGATACTAAAAAGGGCTTTTTACGAATAAAAACGAACAATTTCTAAAACAATTTATGAATGATTTTGCAAGTTACAAACAACTGCATTGAAATTTTAACACTTTGGGGGAAAAAAAAAACATTTGCTATTCATATACATAACCATATAAAGTAACTTGCCATTCTCGAAAAAAACCTAAATCAAAATCCTGCATGTGTAAACATATTCTAATATTCAAAACCAGATTTGGAATTATATCCTTTCTGGTGAAGACAGAAGACGGCAATGTTTATCTGCAGTCAAACGGAGGGACTGGTGTTGTGTCGAAGCAAACATTTTTACAAGGAGCGTTTGACGTATTTCCGAGCAATTTAATGTTATTTATTAAAGAGTCACGTCAAAGACACTCAATATAATAAGTAAGCTAGTTCTAACTTGCTCCGTTAGTGGCTTACCCCTGTCATTTCTTACTATATATATAAACTGATTTTATTGTGATCAACCAGGGATTCAAAACAGTAATCTTCCGAATACCAAATGTATTGAAAAGTGTGATGTGCTAGAAATTCCCTATAGTTAGTGGTGTAATTTATATCGACAGTTTTTTTTTAAGTTATCAAGCCCTTTTTAGTATCTATATGTACTTATAAAGCTTATTACGCTGAAATGAACTGCTAAATTACCAACGGATAAAATGAGAGACAAACATTCAGAAGAGAAAACGTCATTCGGCCAAAGCTGTTTTAGTAACATTTATGCGAGGCAAACATTTCACGCCTGGGTGCATTTGTTGGCAAAACAAAGCACAGTAACGCGTACAAGCTACAAAGAATTGGTAAACATCCGGACTTTTATACGTTCTTAGGTCAGCGCCTGTGTATAGGGATACTCCATTTACGATATAGTAGTAAATATGGTGTGGATTGAAGTCAGGCAGACTGGACTATTTGTTTAAATGTGTGACTATGTCAAGAGGAAGACTTTATGGCTCGATCCGTAAAATTGCTATGCTATCCTGAGTTTCTCTTTGTACTTTCCGACAAGGTGAGCCACCTCATTCGACAGCTGCACAATATTCATTTGACTAGTCAATGCCAATGGTGTAGAATAGTATAGCGGTTTTTGTTATTGATGTCTACTGTTAACTGGCCTCGTCCACTGTTTACCACGGGTTACTACCGTCCGTCATGGTGTCGTCACACGTGTGCTAAGGGTCAATAGGAGCAGTGTTTCTCAACTAGTCTGAGGGCCCACCGTTCCAACCTGATGACAAGCTGTAACCCAAATCAAGAAAAAAAATCCACTTGTCAAATTAATCCCATTAAAAGATTGCCCGGTTTAAAGCAGGGATAGTAGGATACATTCACCATTTTTTATGAAAAAAAAAAAATGATCAGCAAAAACGAAACGACTACAAGTACTGTATATACTTGCATATAAGCCTACATCGTACATAAGCCTACATTGCGTATAAGCTACCCCCTAAAACTGCTTTGAAATGGACACAAACTCAAGGAAATTTAAAGTAATAATAAAGTGTGTAACTAAACAAAGATGAATATTTAATTTTGTAGTTAATAAAGATTATTATACTGGTAAAAAGTTAAAAATATTATATATTTAAACCATTTACCATACCTTCCAGCAGACATTCACAAACTTTCCCACGACCCAATATTATGGGCAGAATAATGAAATAAAACCCCAAAACTCACAATAAAATGAAACCTGGTCCCTGTCAAACACGACCAATGACTGGACAGGAAGAAGAGATTGAGCAGGGCAATACCGCCATCTCCTGTTAAGGACAGTAATTAAGCCTCAATTATTGTTTTCTTAGCAATACTTTGCTAAGGCTAAGCCCTGCGACCCACTGAAAATGGGTCCGGGAAAGAAAAGTGTTTTTTCAACTGGTGATTCGGGACCCAAAAGTGGGTCACAGATCTGTTCTAAGTGGGTCTCGAGCCTTTACCGTGGCAAAATAATGCTGATAAAAAATAAAACTGAGGAGTAATTACAATTTATAACACTATGTGGTCACAATTCCCCGCAAATATGAGTTGACACACGCCATTTCGCACCATAGAAAAAGACTCGAACAGTTTGTTTACACATGCTGAGAATGGCCTAACGCAGAGACAGCGAATACTATATGCAGGGTTGGGTAGGGATACTTTAACTGCATTACTTTCAATGACTTTTGGATTACTCCAATACCAAATATGCTAATAAAAGACAAAAGAAACTAAATATGAATAAAATGATGACTCACAACACGTGGTAAGCTTTCTCTCCTGGCTTTGATCTCCGGCAAAACTAACATAAAATGCGACAGAAACAAAATGAAAATAAATCCAAACAGCTTGCCAACATCATTTTTGCCGTTCCATGTATTCCGTTACTCCCCAAGCCTGCACAAAATTTAGTAATTTTATTCATATTTAGTTTCTTTTGTCTTTTGTTAGCATATTTGGTATTGGAGTAATCCAAAAGTAATTGAAAGTAATCAAGTTAAAGTAACCCTACCCAACCCTGTATATGAGGTATGGATTTTATCATTTTAAAGACAAAGATACTCAAGTGAAGTGTTTTTGATTTAAGATATAAAACTCGTCTCTTCAATTTGATTAGTCAATCCCTTATTTGTTCAAATAACTTATTGACCCCTACATTGAGGTACAATTTAAATCAAGTAGCTAGTACAGTGGTACCTCAACTTCCGAATGTCTTTACATACAAAAGTTTCAGGTTACGAAGTACCTGAATAGGAAAATATTGCCTCTAGTTAAAAAGGTGTTTCAGGATATGAAGTCAAAAATAAAGTACAGTACGCGCTGCTATTAGCCGTTTCCAGAGTTTCTCGAAGGGAAACAAACTGGCTATTGCTTCAAAACCTGCCTGGCAACCCATTGCACAAGTGTGCTTCCAGCATGCTTTTCGTGTCACCCTCAGAGTTCAGAGACGAGAATGAGGAGGAGTTCTGGCAAAATAGCGGTGAGGACCAGGCAGCCATCGTTCAATCAGCCCAAATTAAAGACATTTTAGATAAATTCAATGAAGTCTCGGAATTTGTTGAAAGGAATCAACCGAAAAAAGTGTTGAGTCGGGCTATCACTACGGCATGCGCATTGCCTACAGATTGTCAAAAGCCGGCTAAAGCAGACGTCATTGAATAACTTTTCTAATGAACGCGAGGCAAAAAGGTAAATTAATATTTTATTTATTTCCTTTATTCTTTGTTTTTTTACATTACGTGCCTCTCATTTTATGTTTATTGTGCGGTAATCTAATTATAACATCTATTTGTTTCATGTTCTGATTGACTTTTATGATTTATTTAAAAAGTATCATGCCGTGCTTTTGCGGGACTTGGAACAGATTAGCGCTTTTACATTCATAATGCATCTCTACTTACCAAGTTTTTAGGTTACGACGCTACTCCCAGAAAAAAATCAAATTTGTAAGTAGAGGTACTGCTGGTAGTGTAATTAATTACTGTTTTCCAGTAGCACGACGAAAACTGCAAACGTAGGACAACACCATGTCGACCATGTTCTTGATGATGATTCTTGGAGGGTGCGTGTCGTGAGGTTCATAATGCGCCACGCACATCTGCCAGGCGTCCAACAGCATCACATCAAGACCCTTGAATGTGTTGCGCAGAATGACGTTCAGCTGCTGTGCAAACCAGTCACTGTGATGCAAGCTGATGTCCCTATTAAGAGCCCTCGTGTTACCCAAACGGACCACTACCGCCGTACCGGGCGCCCGGTCCAGGAGTCTCGCCACTGCTTTGCTGATATGCCGCAGGCGGCGTATATACATCGCTACGGGGAAAGGAGTGAAGTGAGACCAGATGCTGAGCGCCACCACTGTGTCTGTTCCGCCATTCAGGTTGTCCAGTTCGTTGGCGACGTATCGCAACTCCCTAGCCATGAGACCGCTGAACATGTTAGGTGGGGCGTGGCAGCGGAACGTAAGCAGAATGTTGTTGGTGATGTCCACGGCCATGAAGGGCCCTAATCTTGGGGGGCTGCGCAGGTCGAATTCTTTCATTCCTGCATGGCAGATGACGAAAAAGCCATGTTAGAGGTTGTGGATTTCGTACGTGTCACAAGAACTTCGATTACCATAAAAAACTAAAAGCTGCAACTTTTTTCTACATTTCAAACACAGCGGCTTACAATACGATGGAGCCTATGTATTTATAATTTTCTGCAGGGCGGGTGTTCGAAGGGGAGTCGGTGGCCACTTAGAACGCGCTGGGCTATACCCGCGGGTCTCCGCAGCTGTGGTGCCCATCGGGGCCCCGCGTCAAAGCGGCGCTTCCTGCCCCATCAGACTGGCTCAGAACTGTTGCGGACCAGGCGAACTGTTTAAGTAAATTGTTTAAATAAAACAAAGTATCGCGAGGGCCCAAAGCAGGTGTTGACGCAATGTGATTTCTGCCCAGTGCAGTGAAGACATTTATTAAAGAGTATTATACGGCGGGTGTAACTACTGCATGTACAGAAAAGTAACACACTGTGCCACGATTAAGATATTCGTTTGCGGACGGTGTCTGCAGCTGTCAATCTTAATCAACTTGCCCATCAGTCAAAATTTATGAAATTGGGATTAACATATACAAAAGAGTGTGACAAAAACACGTTCAAAACTAAAAAAATATATTATATTGACTAAAATTCACGTGCCCGCAGAATGCAGAAGAGGCTGTTGACCAGGCCATCAGCAAGCTCATGCGCAGCAAAGTGGTTGGCAGAACACAGTCAGGGAGAGCTGGCTTGGGGTGGAAAACAGCACTCAGGTTTTGTTCCAAGGCAACACGAAAGGAAAGGAAAGCTATGGTGATTGAAGAGGTGGTCAGGCGCAACAAGGCCAATGGACAATCTGGGAAGGAGTGATGAACAGCACCATTAAGTCTGACATGTGGTAGATGCCTCGAGCAAGGCTGAGAATCCTCATTCAGGCCACGTTGAATCCCTACCAAGCCCAAGCAATCTGAGGCAGTGGTATGGCTCTGAGGAGAACCACCAGCTCTGCAAATGCCCTAAACGCAGGCCTACAACACATCCTGTCCAAGACAGCGCTGGTGCAGTGTAGGTATCGGTGGCGGCATGAGCTAGTCTTGCAGAAGCTTGCAAAAGTCTTTGAAAAGCAGACGCTCCATCCAGATTACAAATACTTATCCGCTGCATTGGAAAGGGGTCCAGGGCTCAGAATATCAGCCAAAGGGAGAGACCACCACTTTTAACATCAGAATGTGACTGGAACTGACGGGTGGACCTTGGTAGGCAGATCAAATCCCCCCCCATAGATAACCATCACCTCTCTGAGGCTGGATGTCATCCTGTGGTTAACCCTACCTTGGAAAAGAGGAGTCGAAGCTGTATATAAAAGAAAGAGACAAATACACAGAGCTGGTAGCCGAGTGTCAAGAACCGGGTTGGGCAACATCTATCTACCCTGTGGAGGTTGGCTGCAGGGGGTTTGTTGGCTCCTCAGGAAGATTGAAGTGAGTGGAGCGAAACTGAAGAAGGCAATCCGGGACCTGGCAGAAGAGGCAGAAAGAGCCATGTTCTGGCTGTGGCTAAGAAGAAAGAAGGGGACGTGGGGGAAAGAGGGTTCCTCGGGGTAGCTGCAGGTGGGGGCTGGGAGACGCCCTTGCTGTTGCTCCACCAGATGGTCGGGGATGAATGGAGTGGAACTTCAATAAATGGTGTCCCCCAGGTGATGACCCTGCAGTTACCACTCCCATTTAGCACTGGCGGAGTTGCGTCAGGCGGATATGCAGATTGTTTTTACCTGTGCTCTCGTCTTTGTCAAAAAAAAAACCTTTATGAAGTACATAACTTTTATTTGTTAAAAAATACTTGAGCCTGTAATTTGTGTTTGTTCTTGTTTAATAAATGAATAAATAAATAGAGGTTTCTAGGCAACATGGTGTACGTGTGGTTCGTGCGACAGCCCCACAATGCGGAAGTTTAGGGTACAATTTCAGCCGCCACACTACCTGTATGGGGTTTGCATATTCCCCCCATGCCATGAGTTGTCTGTCTCTGTGTGCCCTGTGTCTGGCTGGCAACCAGTTGAGGGTGAACCTTGCCAATTAACCAAAAACAGCTGGGATGGCTCCCAGCATCCCTGCGATCCTACCAAGGTTGAGCAGTACAGAATGTGGATGGTAGATAAAGGTTTTCACTTTCTAATAGGTATTGATGACTGCGAGACGTGTTTGGAATGCAACCCAAGTGAAAAATGAGGGATTACTTTATTGAAAATGTATTACAAAAGACTATGTTTTGGCGGTGCGCCTTTTAATGCAGTGCGTCTTAAAGAAGGGAAAATACTGTAATAAGGTGTTGTTTGGTCGCTTCATATCTCCTTTGTATTTTTCCTTGTGCTTTTTAGCACTCCTTTAGCATCTAGTTAAAACGAATTAACCACAAATATTGAGCATTACATATACCCTTAAAGTTGAGTAATATTTTACTTGCTTCAAAGAGTCCTATCACCCATTTGGGAGGTGAGCTGTATACAACTGTGTGTCTGTCCCCTTGTTTTCCCTTGTTCCTCTCAACTTCCTTCCCCAAACAATTCTGTGAATGAAAAGGGGGAGTTGGAAAAGGCCTGGGCAGATGTAAATCATGCCTAAAATTGACTACATCTTCACATGAGCTGAAAATTAATGTCTCTTGTCTCTTATTGTGTGTTTTATTCAGATATGTTATGTGATAGACCTAACACATCAAGTGGTCAAATCATACACCCTGTCCCTTTAACTTTCATATTGAGACAGGGGCCTAAAGATATCATCCTGACAGCCCCAGTTGTCCCCAGGGCTATGGGTTTGAACCCCCTGCTATATAACGAAGTGCTAACCTGGAATCTCCCTGACAAGGTACTCGTACCACTGTCTAACGGTGGAGTCGCCGTACATGTGGACCACCTTGTTGGTTAAACACTTTGTGGTAGATTCCCCATCAAAATTACGCATGGTGACGCTGCCCAATGGCCTCCATGAGTCCTGGTAGTAGTAGCCTGACGTCATCTGCTTTACCAGATCCAGTTTTTGGTTGCCATTTTCTACAATCATACAAAAAATGAGTAAAAATTGATGGCCAACCTGCGAGAAGGTTAGTCATTGGTACCAAAAGCTGCAGTACCTTTCTTGGATGGGAGCACGATGATGGAATTTGTCAAGTTTGCCTGTATAGGAACTTTAAGATTTACGCCGCTGATTTCACAAAAGTCCGTTAGAAGATTGCAAAAGGAAGAAGCAAAAAAACTTTTGGATTACTCTTTCATTTTTGTAATAGTGTATGCATTGCCTTGAAAATGTGAAGATCTTAAACATAGAAAAATTGAGAAAATAGTACACGTTTTTTTCACAAATTCTTGGACTGCGACAAGTTTAGTTATTTTAGCTGTTTAAATGAACACATGAAATAATACATGAAATAATGATATTATTGATAATTAATATGGGATTAACGTGCACAATCTCAGCTGCAATTTGAGACTTTCCACATCCAATAGAATACGGGTTTGGGAATTACTCTTCATAGCCCTTTTTCAAGGGCTAAGTAATCGGGAAATTGACTCAAAAGGCTCCTCTCTTGTTAACCTGTCATCAATAAACCGGGGTGAGTGTAGCTCAGTGTACAGTGCTGTTCAAAATAATAGGAGTACAAGGTGACTAACCAGAATATCCTTCGTTTTTAGTATGTTTTTTATTGTTACATGCCAGACAAGTTACCAGTAGGTGCTGCAGATCCTCAGAAAACAAGACCTAGCATTCATAATAGACTTGCTTTGAAGGCTGTGCATTTAGGCAAATAGTTCAAAGGGGTGTTCTAAAAGTAGCAGTGTAGCAACCAATCTCTGAGTCCATCAATTTTGGGGAAGAAAAAAACAGGTGTGAATCGGTTGGGGCCTATTTAAGCACAAATGTAGCCAGCACAGGTTGAACATGCATTTGAGGAAAATGGGCTGTTGAAGACACTGCTCCAAAGAACCGCGTTCTTTGAATAAAGTTAAATGGAGTGGGAAGAACCTATAAAGAGGTGCAAAAATCGTTGGCTGTTCGGCTAAAATGATCTCCAATGCCTTAAAAAGGGTAGAAAAACCATAGACACGTGCAAGGAAGGGAAGACAACTATTAAAATGGACTGGAGAATAACCAAAATGGCAAAGGCTCAGCCAATGATCAACTCCAGGACGATCACAGTCTGCAGTTACCTGCTGTGACAGTTGGAAGACGTCTGTGTGAAGTTCCTCTGTTTAAAAAAAGGCATGTGCAGAAGAGGTTACAATTCGCTAAAGAACACATCAACTGGCCCTAAAGAAAAGTGGAGGAACATTTTGTGGACTAATGAAAGTAAACTTGTCCTTTTTGGGTCCAGGGGCCACGGACTTTGTGTGAGACGACCCCCAAACTCTCGATCAGTTTGGATATGTCAAGATACTGGAAGAGGTTATGTTGCCTTATGCTGAGGAGGACATGCCCTTGGAATGGGGGTTTCAACAAGACATTGACCCCAAACACACCAGTAGACGAGCAAAGTCTTAGTCCAATCCAATAAAATTATCGTTATGGAGTGGCCAGCCCGATCCAGATCTCAATCCAACCGAGAACTTGTGGGATCATATCAAAAGTGCTGTTTGTGATGAAAAAAAAACAAGAAATATAATTATTTTTTGGAATGTTAAGCATGGAGTGAAATAACAACTAAAAAGTGCCACAAGTCAGTTGACTCCATGCCATACAGATGTGAAGCACTTCTAGAAAAACTGTGGTAAGGCAACTAAATATTAGGAAAGTTAAATTATACATTTTTAAAAAAATACAGAATAGTTTTGATTTGATACAGTAAACTGCAATTTTTTAACACACCCCTTTGAACAATTTGCCCAATTGCACAGCTTTCCGAGCGTGCATACTTTGAATGCTGGGTCATGTTTGTTTTCCGAGAATCTACTGCACTGACAGGTAACTTGTTTGGCATGTAACAATAAAAAAATATAATAAAACCTGAGATATTCTGGTTAGGCGCACTGCTATTATTTTTAAGAGCACATTATATACATTTATGCCGTGTCTGAACGGATCCGCCAAGGCCTATTGCTCACCCAATCAAATTGCTCTGGGTGCTTGACTGACGTTCCCAGGTGTTTAAAGTATGTTCGGTGGGTTTTTATAATAAAGTGCCTCACAAGGGAACATACATTGTTTTCTGGGCTTCTATAAAAATTATTCCTTAGATATGTACAACAAAAACGTGATATGTTAGTTTATCATTGTGAATGTAATGATACGATGAAATGATTCGGTATTCAAATAGTCACCAACCTCTGAAACAGCAACGATTCTCTGTCCGTGATGATGTCATTGAGGTAACCCGCCCTGACATGGTTGATTCTGTTGTCGCAGCTGAGCGCTTTGGGCTTGTAGCAGAACCAGGGTTCGCCCGTGTGAAGGTCTGTATAGTTGCAAATCGGTCCTTGGTCTTGCGCCAGGCATATACCGCACGCCGTGGTCTCCGACTTCAGACCTTGTCGGAAGAGGCTAGTGAAATGAACCCGATCGGGACGCTCCGCCCTCAGCCTCTGCAGCACAGCCACGGCCTCGCTCGAGTGCACCATGGTGACCTCCACCTGAACCGGACCCTCCCACAACAACGGGAATGTGACTGTATAAAGTCCGTTTTCATGGTCCAGGACCTGCCCGACGACGCCCGCTTTGTACTTGGGGGTGTGCAGCCGGGCTAGAAGCATATCACCACCGTAGCGCTTGGGTCGGCCTTCAAAGTCACGGAGGTGGACCAGCACCTCCAGCAGGTCGCCCACGCACCAAATGCTCTTGTTGTTCGAGGTTACAATAGTAAACCGGCTTTGAGCCGGGTTGCTCGTATGAAACAGGTCGACTGAGTCGGTGCCGGATGGCGGCTGCGGCCACTTGATGAAATTCAACAAGTTGCGTTGTTCCTGCTCTTCTTCAGGTGATGCCGCCTTGCCCAAATAAGGACAAATGCGATCGCGATTAAACCTTAGGTGGCTTCCAGAGGAGTCGTTCTGAACCTTGTAGACCATTGATACGACTTGGGTATTTCCGTTCTGCAGCAATGACATAACACATGAATAATGGTCAAATTGTCTCACATCACATATGTCACATTCAAGGCCCGTGGGCCAAATACAGCTTATGAGAATGTTGTCTACAACCACTGAGATGTTGTTGATTCACGATTGCAGGGCAGTCAAACTCATTTTAGCTCGGGGGTCACATGGTAGAACGCGCATTCTCTCGACGCCCAATCAAAAAAAAATTGATTTAGGGATATAAGATTTTATAGTAAAAAGATTATTGGGGTTTTTTTCTACCTTCCTTCATGAAGTTTTATTCTCTTGCAAAAGCAAAACAACTATTTAATTCATTTCCACTAAAATTTATTCAAGTCTGGAAACTGTTGAAAGAATAACATACAAACACTATTTTAAGTCTTTCTGCTTTATATTTTTAATGAAAATGTTTATCCCGAATGTGGGAAGTCAATGTTAGATTTCATATCTATTACAGAAAGGGGCTAAAGCTTTTTCAAACGTCTGTGAAATAAAATTTAGGGTTTTTTTTTGTATTACCATAAACAGCATGTCCGTGACTTTTACATAAAATAACATCAAGATGGGTTTCCTTTATGTTCTCTGGTTGATTAATGGTGGTCAACAAATCAACCAAAGTGGGTGCTTTGCGAGTGCTGCCTGGCTTTTGTTACATCGAGTGAACATATTCAAAACTGTGGGTCATTGTGGTTCATTTTTCTCTTGTGCTTCTCTCAGTTTTGTTTCATGGGCCACATAAAATGGTGCTGCGGGCCACATTTGGCCACATGAGAACTATTATTATTTTATATACCACGAATCGTTATTGATATTTTTTTCTTTCCTGTATGTTACTAATCCATAATTTGCCCACCACATCTTTAAGCGATGAGGCATCACCACTTCCCAGAAGACATGCCCACTATAATTGAAGAGCTCACTTTTGCAAAAGGAGCAACATGAAGGAATAGAATGGCCTTTTTTGGTCATTATGCAGAAGTACGACAAGATTGGAGCAAAAGTAAGACAAAGGTAAAGTGATCAAAACTGAAAACGAGTGCTACAGGGCACAAGGAAGAAAAAAAACTGCAGAGACGCAGGCTTTGTGCAAAGAAGAAAGAAAGAATGTGCACTGCTCCGCCCATTCCTACCCCTCACCCAATCAAATTGCTCTACTTTTTTTACTAGAGCTTTTGGGTAAAACGTTTGTTTTAGGGTAAAACTTTTTCTGTGGGGCAGCACGGCGGCGCAGTGGTTAGCGCATGTGCGGCACAGTTCATGTCCTGCGTGGGTTCAAATCCAGCTCCAGACTTCCTGTGCGGAGTTTGTATGTTCTCCCCATGCTTGCCTGGGTTTCCTCTGGGCACTCCGGTTTCCTCCCACATTCCAAAAACATGCATTTCTAAATTGTCCCTAGGTGTGGATGAGCGAGTGAGTTGTCTGTCCCTGTGTGCCCTGCGATTGGCTGGTAACCAATTCAGGGTGTCCCCTGCCCACTGCCTGATGATTGCTGGTATGGGATCCAGCACCCCCGCGACTCTCCTGAGGATAAGCGGTGTAGCTAACGAGACGTTTTCTGTGGCTTTTCATCATAAAATGTCTCAACAATGAACATAGATTGTTTAATGAGCTTCCATATAAAGGATTTTTTGGGCGATTTAGAGCCACAAACAGGAGCTGTCGATGTGACACTTTGACTCCAAAACGTAGTTAAAATTGTGGCCTATACACAGTATACTGGAACAAACCCTCGCAATGTAATTTCATGATAACTTAGCAGGTGCCGGTAGATAGTGGTGCTTAAGAATGAATGTCATAGAATTATTTATGTACAATTGTATCTCCGAGTCTCATGCACTCTTGAAAATAGCCATAGATGGCTCGTGGGCCAAATATGCCCGATCCCTGTTCTAGTAAATTGTCTCATCTCATCTCATCTCATCTCATTAGCCGTACCGCTTATCCTCATTAGGGTCGCGGGGGGCTGGAGCCCATCCCAGCCATCTCCGGGCAGTGGGCAGGGGACACCCTGAACCGGTTGCCAGCCAATCGCAGGGCACACAGGGACAGACAACTCACTCGCTCATTCACACCTAGGGACAATTTGGACCGGCCAATTCACCAGAAATGTATGTTTTTGGAATGTGGGAGGAAACTGGAGTGCCCGGAGGAAACCCACGCAAGCACGGGGAGAACATACAAACTCCGCACAGGAAGTCTGGAGGTGGATTTGGATCCACGCAGGAGGTTCCCATGACATGAACTGTGCCGCACAAGCGCTAACCACTGCGCCGCCATGCTGCCCTCTAGTAAATTGTGTCAGCATTTACTTTTTTCCACTATTCCGCAAGATTTCACTTTGTTGTGTAACTCATTTAAATTTTAAATGTTTTTAAACCAAGCAACCTTCATGTCAAGCAATTCACAATCTTTGAAAAACACACAACAAAATGTTAATCGAAAATATTTACACTACAGTGCAGCAACAAATAAACTATGTAGGACATTATTATGTAAAACACAGGAAACACATTTAAATATTTACAGATGTACAAAAAAAGATGAAATACAAAACAATTTTAACCTGTATTTATATTCAACAAATTTAAAGTCAACAACACAGAATCCCTGGACAAAAATGTTCCGTTGCTAATTCATGCTGGAGTGAAAGCCCAGGTGCAAAATTCCTGGCACGCCATTGATGTCATTGTATTGTACAGTGGTGAGTCAGTGCTTGCATTTTATGATAAGCGGTGGAATTTCGGCAATAAAAGACATATCTTTTAAGATCAGTTCTTCAATGATCCCGTCGGACAAGTTCTCCATGTTTTATGCACATTCGTTTGCAGAGCAGCAAAGTCTTCCATACCGAAACACTTGAAAAACACATTAAAATACAACAAATGACATTTGGTTCCTTTACAAAAACACCTTGCAAATTCTGCAAGGATGTTTAAACACCAGACAACTTTCGCCTCTAAAAAAGAAAAGAAAATTCATTTGTTTTTAACTCATTGAATGCCATAGACAGCTGTAGACGTCAAAGTTGCGTTTAAAGAGCACAGGAAAATATCCAGTTTAAAAAAATGTTGAAGAAAGTTAAATACATATATTGCCATATATAAATTCTTGTTTGATTTTTTTTTTAGATTATGTTTTTGAAAATATGTATTCAAATAAATAGTAAAACAAATATATAAATATATACACATGTATATAATTTAGTTATAAATAAAATAAAATTATTTAAAATTGACAAACAATGCGATGAAATCCCATGTATTAAAAGTTAAAGCATTATAACTCAAGAGTTGAAGGATTGTCAAAGTATTTACTAATGAGTCTAAGTAGCTTTAAAGCTTTCATACCAAAGTGAATTATTAAAAAAATAAATGAGTTTGCAAAGAGATCTTACCTCCCCAATCTTGCTCAAGAGGAAGCCGAGTCCAAAGAGGATGAGAAGGAGGAGGACGCATTTCCAAGTTGTTAGTGACATTCTGGCTTTTTTTGTGCTGTTGATTTTGAACACACCGTGCACGCAGTGGCAGCGATGACCTCCTTTCCTCCGCCCTCACCTGGGATGGCACCTGAGACAGCACTGTGATATTTGTTTCCAAAATGAATCCGACAAATTGTTGCAGCACGGGGCCATACGGTAAATAACAGTCTCAAGGGGGCCGGACTAGGAAATGAATGGAATGAAAAAATCTGTCTGTCGGTCTTTCACTCCTTCCCTCTACCCACCCACCTACAGTTGTCACATTCTTTTTCTCACCCTCTCTATTTCGATCTCTCTTTCTATGTCTTTTTTCTCTTTTTATCTCTCTGTCTCTTTCTTAGTCTTCCTTATTCTATTTTTTCCCTTTTCTCCCTCCTTCTATATGTCATTCTTGCTTGCTTATGGTCTCTATGCCTTTTTTTATTTCCTTCTCCGTCTTTTTCCCATCCTTTTCTCTATCTCATTCTTTCTCTTTCTCTTGCTCCCTTTCTTTGTTTTTCTCTCTTTCTTTATCATCCTTTCTTTATTCGTTTTGTTCTTTTTCTCACGCTTACTCTCCCTTTCTCTTTTGTTTTCTTTCTTTCTCTTTAATCTGCTTGTCCAGCCCGTGTGAGGTCTTTGTTTCTACTATGTTGCCCGGAGCTAAAATGACTTTGACGCCTCTGTTATAGAGGATCTGACTTTGTGTTGTCTCATCTCATCTCATCTCATTAGCTGCACCGCTTATCCTCAGTAGGGTCGCGAGGGTGCCGGAACCCATTCCAGCAATCACCGGGCCGCGGGCAGGGGACACCCTGAATTGGTTGCCAGCCAATCGCAGGGCGACTTTGTGTTGTGTGGATTGTTTTTCAAACTTCCCAGAAATGTTTAAACTGAAAAATACCACTAGCTCGGTACAGCACCGAAATCCATCCGTTCAAGAAATGGCATTTGTGACATTTTGATTTCCGATAACGCACTGCAATATGTTAGTGCTGGGTTCAAAGACCTCCAGTCCTGGGCATGTGCGTTCTAGTGGGCTAGCAGAGAGGACAATTCTATTTATCTATCTACCTTGGTCACATCCCTCGAGAGGGGTGACCGACAGCAAGACAAACATCTACAAAAACAAAGAAAATTAAAAAAGGGAAAAGGTAGCAAAAAAAACCCACATTTTTTGGGGGAACCATGGCCAACCCAAATGCCGAAACACCCAAACAAGTCAAACACCTCGGCACCCAAGTTGCCCAGATGAAACAGGACACAAGAAAGCTGCCATGTCACTTGGGTCAGGGTGACACTACACACTCTTCTATTAAACAACTGGGCCCGACAGCTTTCGCTGGTTTACCCCTGCCGCATCATATATGCCCTGCCCATCCCTTAGGACAAGTCTAAACATCCCACTATCCTTTTACAACACCTCTTCACTCATTCTTATCACCAACAAAGACAGAGACAGCAAGAGAGGACAATACAAACGGTAAAACATCTGTGGAAGAAAGCAGAGTACTGTCTTGGTGACCCCTATATTTCACTTTTGGAATATCGGAAAACACCACTGGAGGGATTAGGACTGTTAACATCCTAGCTGTAAATGGGAGGATGGCTAAAAGAACAATTGACAATATGAACCATACTGCTTTCTCCAGAAGGATTGGATTGAGTGTAAAGCCAGCTGCGATAAAAGCAACAGAAACCAAAAAACTCTACTTGGACCGTCAATCCAAAATCTTAAGAGAACAAGACATGGTTATGGTGCAAAAAGGAGCCAGCTGTAGTCCTGCACCAACATGAGCAGCCAAGAGCTTCTGTTTCTCGTACAGCTGATGGAACAGAGTACAGGAGGAACTGAGAACATCTGTGGAAAAGAGTGAGGAAACCTTTCCTCACACTAAGGAAGCAGACCCACTTCTATTCAATAGCTTATGATTAATGCCCACATCATTTTTTTTATCTTCCTGTCTTTATCCGACTGCCTGGCTGGTGGTGATACGAGGGAGAAGGACGAATTGAGATGAGACCGCAGACCAGCGTCTGGACCTGAAGCATGTCAACGCCTGCATCAACCAGCTGCCAGAGATGGGAAGCTGCGTCGCTGCTTTTATGGACTTTTTGGACCATCTCACAGGCTTTAGGCGTCGTTCCTGTCACTTATTGTTCTCTTTTATTGATGTTCACTATGTTTGTGTACTGTTACCCAATGCTAAATCTATTCCACCCTGATTATCCTGGAAGGGGGATTAGCACTTGTGAGGCCCCTTCTCAAGGTTTCTTTTTGACTCAAGCTGAGGTTTTGAGTTTTTCCTTGCCCGCATGTTGGTTTAAGGTGATGGTGTAATTATAATCCTGTGCAGTCCTTTGAGACATCTTTTAATGAAGGGCTATACAAGTAAATGTGACTTGACTTGACATTGAAATGAACTGGGACACAAGAGTTTGATACAAGTGTCAGACATGGAAATGAAACATCAGCAGGTTCACCAGTGCATACAGTAAAGACCACTCACAGGAAGACTGCTGAGTATTCTGATCAACATTTGCATACCTGGTCTGATAGACAGTAAACCAACCATCGCAGTGTTCGTACACCTTTTTCATGGGGCCATCCAAGCACTTTCAAGGCCATTTTTTTCATTTTTTTTTTCCAGTACCTTTAAAGAAAGATAACTCAGAAGAACATTTTTTTGTGTTGTTGACTTTGATGACTGAAATAAAGTCAGTATTTTGCTGCTTGTGCATATTTTGTGCTATTCTGGGCTGTTCCTCTTTATGATCTATGATCTTTTTGTGTCAATTGGGTGCTATAAACTGACATGAATTCTGCCATTTTGCCTTAATGCATGTGCAGCTCTAATACGTCACACTTGTTTACAAACATGAAAAGGGTACTTTAGATTTTGGGAAATAATTAAGTTTGATACGGAAGACAAAAAAAGAAAGTACGGTATGTATAAAAAGCAGAAAAATGAGCCAAATGGACATATTTTAATAATTTCTCCAAAGGACAATGCATTCTATCTTTCAATCTTAAAGACTTTTTGATCTTATGATTTATGTTTTATTTATTCAAATTTGTATTTTTTGCAGGTTTTTCAGAGGATCTGTTCCTGAATTGGTTGGAATAGAATTTTAAATAGTTGTTTTATTGCACTTTGATTTATCATTGATTTATAGAAGGGAGGAGTTCATATTTTTAATTTTATCTTATTTTTTAGTTTTTTCAGGGATTTGGAGTTGTTAAGTGAGTAAAAAACTAAAATAAATTGCTCTGTATTTTACTTTTTTGTAGATCTTTGAATATTTCATTTATATTTCATGTTTTTCAAGGATCCCCAGCAAAACACATTAATTTTCTAATAACTTAACTATTTTGTGCATAATGTTCTATTATTAAAAATATATCTATAAAAAAAAATGGAAAGGATCTGAGGGGTCGTTTGGAGCCAAAAGACCCGGTTTACTGAATAGAGCTGTCCTCTTGGGTGCGACCAGTAAGGGGTGGTGACGATTCACACAACAATGCCATAATGACAAGCCACCAAAGCCGTCCTTTTCACGCACATTTTTTATACATTTATTGCGTGTTCTATAGAGTCAGACTGGCAAGAAACACGGCACTGGCAACAGTTTTAAGCATTTTAAACATTTTTCTGACCTGGAAAATTCAAGAATTTTTGAAAGGATTTAAAGAACCCTCCTATCAGATTGTGTCAATGGGCTCCTATAAGCTGACATGAATTCTGCCATTCTGGCTAAACAATGCATGCGCAGCTTCAACAGGTCACATATTGAAAGGACAATTAAGCCATTTTTCATGAACTGATACTTGTTTGCACTTAATGGTGACTATTGAATATTATGTTTCTTGTGGACACTTTGATGTTTTTAGAGAAAATGTGAAAAAAAAGGATTACAAAGTACATCATGTCAAAAAACAAAAAAAGAGATATCATACATTGGTATACAATGTATATTGTATATGTATGATTGAGTTAAGCAAGGTAATGTGGATTTGCCTCACAGGCACCCATAGCTGGCAACATTTAAGCAAGTGCCGTAATGCCTGCTCAGGTTTCAGTACATCATGAACGTAGTCTGTTTGAATGCTGCCCTGTCTGAAGGAATAATTCGTTAAATCCCAATGTCGTCCTTATCAATATATTACAAAAGAGATTTGGAATTATAAGGTTTAAATACAGTCGTCTCCTGTTCTCCCTGCAAGTTGAAAATTCATTGATATCTTCCCTCCTTAATTTGAGTGTCTATTAAGCTATAAATTTATCAATGACGGACATTCATCAGCTTTTTCTAGGTGAGCCTCGGGTTGTTAAAGGAATGCATATTTATATGAAAATCCATGCATTTTCTATTATAATTCAAATTAATAATTGTTTCTTTAGAATTATTTAGTTTTTTTTTCTTTTACCACTAGGAGATGCTAATCAATACACAATGTGGATTTAAAAACTGGTTGTGAGTAATGATAAACAAGACAAGACACTTTAAAAAATTTATTAAAAAAATTTACATTCCCTTTTGAACACTTCAAGCACTGGATAATATCATCAACTCATCATTATACTTGAAAAAATCCAGACACTCGGTCTGCATCTTTACATAAATCGCGTTTAGCAGGAAGTGATGCTTGGTGTTGGAGTGGGTGCTAAGGGTTGGAGTGATGTGAGGAAAAAGGTTCTTTGAAGTTTCCATGGAGAAATTCCATCAAGAGCGGAAGTGCTTTTCAAACAGTAGACAAAAGAACACCCTGACCAAAACTAAAAAACAAAACTCTAATCATTAAAAACCTTAAGATAACTTCGGTAGTATGTACCTTATTTCCCACAATGTAAGGGTTACCGGATTATAAGACGCACACCACAAAATAGTCTTGTCATATACAAGCACAACAGTAAGAGTGACCGTGTCTAGTAATGAGTAACCGGGCTTTTAATAAGTGTAGCTGACCAAAATCGCAAAACAACATATGCATAGGGGATTGAACCCGGGTCGAGGCAGTTAGAGCACCCACATTTAGCCACTAGATCAGTATTTCTCAACTGGTGGATAGGGACCCATAAGTGGGTCGTGGACCGATATTCAGTCGGTCGTGGACCTTTGCCTTGGCAAAATAATCCCAAAAAGAAAAAAACGGAGGGTCGATTACACTCTTGAACAGTGAACGGCGATAATGCCCTGCTTAATATTTTCTTTGTGTTCAGTCAATCAGCGCCATCCCAATTGTGTTTAAGAGGGACTACATTTCATTTTATTGTGAATTCTGGGGTTTCATTTCCTTTTTCTGCCCATGATAATGCGTCCCAAAAATTTTGGGATGAATGAAAAGTGGGAAACAGTGACAACAATTAGTGGGAGAAGGAACTGATTGCAAATTACAAAAAGAATGTACAGGTGTCTGCCTTTGAAGCTCTCCTGGAAAGGTACAGTACTGTACATGGTTTAAACATTTTTAGCTTTTTTTCCAGTATATTAATCTTTAGATAGATAGATAGATAGATACTTTATTCATCCCCTAAGGGAAATTCACATTTCCAGCAGCATCCCTGAGCTGAGAACAATACAATAATAAAGCCAAAAGAATACAATATACAAATATCTATATACTCAAATACTAAATATTTTGGGTACAGTTATTTTATAACAAGGCTTTTTAAAGCAGTTTTAGGGGTCCGCTTATATGTGATGTAGGCTTATATGCAAGTACAGTATATATCTCATCTCATTAGCTACACCGCTTATCCTCAGTAGGGTCGTGGGGGTGCTGGAGCCCATCCCAGCAATCATCGGGCAGTGGGCACGGGACACCCTGAACTGGTTGCCAGCCAACCACAGGGCTCTGCTATATATGGTACGTTCTATTTTTGCTGGTCATTTTTCAGGTGAGGGTGGGTGGAGTTAATTTATTCTACTATTTCTGCTTTTAACTGCACAATCCTTTCAAATTTAAAAAGTGGATTTTTTTTCTTGATTTGGGTCACAACTTCTCATTAGGGTGAAATGGTGGGTCTGGAAGTCTGATCAGCTGAGAACCACTGCACTAGACTAGCAGTGATACAGATGACATACTAATAGGCATTACATTTTATCTCATAATTACACTATTTTTACTTACCGTGCCAAAACCACAAATTTGCATAGTGAATTTTATTCTGCGTTCTGATAGGTAACAGAGTCTCTCTAATTTTTCACTCCCAAAAGTTGAGGCTTAACTTATATACTTACATAAAATAGCTTGTAAAGTATTTTTTTAAAGCCTTCTATTTTTCAATTTTCTAACAATTGTTGGTAAAGAAGTGGAGACTCTTTAACCTAACAGTATGCAGAACAAAACGCACTATGCAAATCAGTATTTCTGGCACTGTAAAAAGAGTGTGTCAATGAAATAAGCTACTATGCCTTTCCAGATCTCGTTTGTACCACTGGTGGTCTAGTGGTAAAACGTTAGCACTTTCACCACAACGACCCGGGTTTGAATCGTGTTGCAGACAATGTTTTACGATTTTGTTCAGCGATGTTAATCGATCGATCAATCATTGCACAAATATGGTAATAACGCACACCTGGTATTAGCATATGCATTTCCAATTTCCAATCATATCCGGCATATTCTGCAGCATATAAGATGCGTTATCAAATTTCTGACCAATTTGGGGTTGTTGGGTGCGTCTTATAGTCCGGAAAATACGGTACTCAAAGGAGATGTATCGATCACACGTCTTGCACGTTCATAGCTTCCTGGGGCCAATCGTACGTATCCAGTGTGAACGAGTCATAGTCCGGGCTGTAGATGTGAGAGAGAACAAACGCCTCTTTGTCTTTCGGTTCCGGGTACACCGATGCCATATTGTGACTGTATGCATAGTTGACGACCTGGAATCAAAAAAAGGCAAGTGGTTAGACGACCCAAAACAGCCTATTTAAAACCAGCATTTAGTGCCTTTCAGAGTACAAGTGCACACATTCTATTTACAAAAATTCTCATCAATTTTCCAAGATCCACAAAAAACAGTCTACCATTACAGTACAGACACTCCCCTACTTACGACCATTCGACTTACGAAAAACGGTAGATACGAACATTTTATTTGGGATGTCGAAAAATTGCTGTAAGTTAGATTTTGTATTGTGTGCACCTGTTTATGAGTACAGGACATTACTGTAGTGTTCCTTTCCGCTGCTGCCAGCGAGTGGTGGGGCTGTGAGAGGTCACCCAGCATCCACTCCGAAGAAGAAATCCAGCTTCTACTTTCTAGTTTGTGTGTAAATATACGTGTACTGTATCTTTCGCGCGCTAAGAACTTTATTCTTTAATACCTTGTGCATCCATTCAATATGGTTGGTGTTAAGTGTAGAGAAGAGGCGAGCCGTTTCTTTTGAAACGAAAGTGGAATAAGAAAGCTTGATGCGGTTGAGAAAATGGTTGACTCGCTTTTTTTTTGTCCACTTACTACCACGGAGGAGGAAGTCGCCTTGAAGCGCATCTTCCAAAAGTAAGTTAAACTTAACTTTATCTTTATAGAGCATATTATTTTATGAAATGTTCATTTTTTAGTACAAAACAATACAGGTTACTTATACAAGCCTTAAACATACTTATATAAACCTTAAACATAGAAAATATAGCACTGAAGCAACTGTCAAACAAATTCAACTTACGAACGATCGTCCGGAACCTCGTTCATAAGTAGGGCAGCGTCTGTACTGTAGTGTGTTGTTGGCTGACGGCAAATATTAACTTATAGAACTTTACAAATGTAGTTTGAATAATTAAAAAACACTACCTTGTTAATATTTCTGCCTATGTATCCTAACATTCCTCTTCTTTTAGCCTTTATTACACGTTTATCCTCGAGTGCCATGTCTCATCTCCTAAACAGTGTTCACTACGTTGTTATCAATGAAAAAAAAACCCAATTCTAATTCTAATAATACAGTTTTTGCCTAAAGTTTACACCAAATTTTATATCCAAATAATATTCTTAAGGGGTTTATGACTGTAAAACCGCTTGCAAGATTTAAGAAAAATATACTGAACATCTTGCCACTTGAGTTGAAAAATTAGATAATAATACCTTATTTATTGATTTATTTGGGAATTTGTTGCTGCGACTTGTTATTGTGTTACTTTTCATTGCACTATTATAACGAAAGTAAATTGGTCTTACAACTTAGGACAGTCAGTCTCCAAGCACTACCTTGTAAATATGTTTGACTATTTATATCGACATTCTTTTATATCAATATCGAATGTTTTTGCAAAGAATGTACACTACATTGTAATCAATGACAATTAGGGTTGCAACGCTTAGTATACGTCAAAAATCGATATTAGAAATAGTCGACAATGAATTCTGTTGTCAAATAATGTCACCAGACATGTTTTTCCAAAAGAGTGAGGCATCATTGCATGAATATAATCTGTGTTGAGAGTCTCTCATGCTTGTGCATCTGTTTCGTGGATAAGAATTATACAGCAATAGTGGCGTCAACAGCAAATATGAAGATTAAAACCTCTACAGTTTATGCACATTTCAGCCTGGATATAGTGAATGAAAAGACTACTTGCAAAGTTTGCAAATCAGACCTAGTGTATTATGGTAGTCGCTCGGTGACGCACAAACATTTAAAGAGCACGTCGGACGGTTGAACAAAACGAAGTGTGAATCGCCCCGGTAAGATTCACGTAACATTCAATACAGTTTTGTTGACATGCATTGTACATTTTATACGAATATATTTTTCTACAAAAAGAGAGCTTGGGCTTTATGCCAGACTGTGCCTGACAAACATATTCAAAACTAAATGCACGCAGTCTGAAGAACAAACGTCAGTTATTAAAACTGTTTCATTTCTGGCGGTTGAGAATCGTTCTTTTGTAACAGACTTTGCAGTTGAATGAAGTCTCTGTTTCAAATCGAACCTTGACTGCGATTTTGAAGGACACCTCCCTGATGGAGTTTAGAGGAGGGTAGAGACGCCCCTCGGCCAAGTGCTCTTCGGTCACCATGTCAGCGATGGCCTGGCAAAACCAACACAGTGGAAAACTGTTATCATACAAAAGTCCCATTAAAAAAAAAGAAAAACAACTTGTGCAAGAACCATATTTTCAGGACTATAAGGCGGGCGCACCTAAAAAAAACAAATTTGGTCAGAAAGTCCCCTTAATACCCCGGTGCGCCTTATATACCGCACAAAAAAGTGGATAAGATTGGAAATGCTTAGACTAATTATAGGTGTGCTTTGTAACACAAGGATTTACAGAACCAGATTTTAGCAAAGACTGTACAATGATCGATCAATAAACAATGCTGACCTAAACTGCAAAACATTGGATGCAACAGGAATCGAAGAAGAGTATTGGCGCTGAAAATGCTGACATTTTACAACTAGGCTACCAGCTGTGCAAATGACATATACCAAGGCATTAGACCTTATGTCATTAACACACTATGTTTTTCTCACGGTGCCAGAAACAATAATTTGCACAGTGCATTCTAATAGGTTAAACAGTGTATCCACTTCTTTACAAACAAGTGTTAGAGAAGGAGGAAATTAGAAAGGATTTCACCACAATACTACAAACTCTTACGCGTGCATACATATTAAGCCCCAATGTTTCGGATGCACAGGTGAAGAAGTGGAGAGATGGTTTAACCTATCAGAATGCAGAACAAAATGCACTATGCAAATTTTTGTTTCTGGCATGGTAAGTAAAAATAGTGTGATTATGAGATAAAATGAAATGCCTTTTAGTATTTCATCTGTATCACTGGTAATCTAGTGCAGATGTAATGACGCAAGGATGAAGACATGAAGACACGGTTTAACCCAGTGGTGGCCAAACTACGGCCCGGCTACAAATTTGTTATTTTCTTTTTATACATGTGTGTTTGCATTTGATGATTAAGTTGGACTTTTGCAATAAAAGTTATGAAATATCTTCATAATTAAGTATTACTTAATAACTATTTTATACACACATATAACGTAACATCCTGTTACTTTAAAACATGGACCAATAACCCAAAAAACTTGAAAGAGCTGCAACCGACCCATAAAAGACAAACCCAAATATGCCTGGAAAAAAAAGTCAAATATAAACCTAATTTTAAATGAAAAGAAAACGGGGATTCTGAACATTTCTGAAGCGTTGGAAAACATTCGGAATAGTTAGGATCCAGGATGCATCATCCTACAGTAGACAAAAAGAACCAAAAGGCAGACAAACTGGAGGACCACAAATCTGTTTCTCATCACTTGTACCTGACTTTAATCAGGAATTTAGGAATAAGGACTGTGCCGACAGGAAAAGAGGTCAGGTTGTTGTTTGCCCTTGATGTTCTTGATCACCTGCCCAAATATACCTGTCATTTTATTCTGGACTTCCTTAACTTTACCAGCCGTGAGATTTCCAGATTGTGTTTTTTGTGACTCCCCGCCTCGCATGTCACATTTTGTTAATTCTGTTCGCCCGAAAATAAACTCTAGTCAAGTCGTGTGTCTGCGCTTGGGTGCTCCTCACCAAAACAAAACAAAGAACGTTTGTGTCAGGTTAGTCTTACAGAAAACTATGACACAGAAATATATCCCTCCTCCAACTTTTTCTATTTTAAAAAAAAAAAGCTCCCGGGACCCACGAGGTTGGAGCTAAAGAGCCACATGCGGATTTCGAGTCGCAGGTTGGTGACAACCACCTTAACACATCATAAAAACACACTTTTACTGTTACAAACTGACCACAGCCCCAAATCGAAAAAAGGTAAAGTTATGTGACCCTCACAGAAAAAGGCCTCGGAACCCCCTGGTTTAACTATCAGAATACCCTATGCAAATAGGGGTTGTTGGCATTGTGAATAAAAGAGTGTGATAATAGGATAAGCACAAAAGCCATTTTGTATGTCATCTGTACCACCAGGTTATGTGTCTGCACTTTCATCGCCACATATGTGATTTTGGTCAGCTGTACATATTAATGCTTGCATCATTAGTTTGCTAATGCTTGCATTAGTATGTACCGTACACAAGGCAGCCCTTTCTGTCAATTTCATGCGCCTTATAGTCCGGTGCGCCTAATCTATAAAAAAATATATGACAATTTTTTTAAGGGTCCCGCCTTAAAATGTGCTGCGCCTTACAGTGCAGAAAACTCCCTAAACATTTGAAATATGAACCTCTGCAGTGGTCAGGAAGATGTCATCGGATATGTGGCGAACGCCGCAGGCGATGACGCCAAGGGCCACCCCGGGGAAGACATAGGCGTTATTGCCCTGGCCCGGGTAGAACGTGCGTCCGTCGGCCAGCGTCACCTTGTTGAACGGGCTTCCGCTGGCGAAGATCCCGCGACCCTGATCCAAAAACAAAAACAAGAATTTGTTGGATTGAGATTGCTTACCCTAAATGGAATCGAGTTCATCTTGACCACTTAAAAATATTGCTGACCAAATTTGCACGACATTAGATGCCACAGGATTTGAACCCAGATCGCAGTGGTGAAAGTGATAGACTACAAGGGTTATGTATGACACAGCAAAATAGATTTGATCTCATCACACTACCTCTACTCACGTACGTTTTTTGGCTAAATTCTTTCCCATAATCCTCCATTACAACATTGTACAAGGTGGCACCGTGAGTAAACATAGTGTTACACTGAATATCATCTAAAGCCTTTTCCTCTGTCATCTATAACATTAGTGATCTAGTGGCTAAATTTCTGTGCTTTTGCTGCTGCCACCCAGAGGTTTGAATCCCGTGGTATCCAGTGTTATGCAAAAAAGGACAGCAATAGTGATAGACTCATCAGATGATGTGCAAAATATGGTCATGAGGGATGGGCGCTACCAGGCTGTACTTGCAAAGGACACACCCCAGGAAATGGTGCCCCTACAACCCGTGTAGTTAAGGAATCTAAATGTACCAGCCAGCTACCTTAAAAGCCCACGTATAACGCAGACTTTGAGTTTTGTTTAGAGTACAAGAAAATGCGTGTACCACATTATACACAAATAAATATGGTAAATACACTGAACAAGAATAAATAATATATTACTATATCTTTAATAATAATAATTAAAGCTAAATTATTGTAATCATTATTATTATTGATGACACTGACGATGTATTTAAGGTGGGTGCAAGCCAGGGGTCATCAGTAATTGATTTTTGGAAAAAAAATAAATATTTAAGTGCGTGTGAGGAGGCCAATTAATGGGTATTTATTGGATTTATTGGATTTCTAGCCGTGTCAATATGGTCGAACAAACTGGTCCCTCTAATCTTTACTTTTAGTAGTAGTAGTGGTGTACAACGTGTGCGTATGTGCATCCACGACGTACGTGCTTGAGGCAAAACGTGAGCCAATCAACAAGCCCGATTTTGTCCCGACCAATAAAAAGCTGCTTTGCAACCACACTACGTACGTACAGCTACCGTGTTTCCCCGAATATAAGGCCGGCCTTACTTCAAAATCATCGTCAAAAATTGAGGTTTTGAAATAAAAATATGTGCAAAAGTAATACATTTTCGCTAAAAATTTCTTAGAAAAGCATTGCCGTTGTTAAATAACGTTGATATCTACAATTTTCATAGGTAATATGAGCCTCTTATTTGCAGGAAGGTTGAATTTCATTTCTCATAAAAAGCTGGGCCTTATATTCAGGGTGGGTCTTATAATGGGGAAAACACAGTAGCTTACGCGTATGCATGCACTGTCCCGATTGTGCGTGTATGTGACCTTGACCGCATAGGAAATGCTCGCGCGGCGTGAAAATTTGCACGTTTGTTGGCGCAATCGACTAACAAAAAACCCGAATATTTTCGCAATTAATGGGTCGCAATAATTGATAATTATTTAAATTTTGCAATAAATGGATTTATGAGTTTAAGCAACCATTCCATTAATTGTTCGCAATTAATGGCATTAATTTTTCACCAATCATTTATTGCTGACCCCTGGTGCAAGCCAAGGAAAGTCAATTCTCCTAAAGTTGAAAGAAGCTGTACAGAATTTGGAACTATTTTATACTCTCTGCCGCCATCTTTTAGCTTGTGTCATCATTGCAGCCCCAGTCTGCTCATTTAGATAGAGTATGTGTGTTTTAAGACGTGCTTGAATGAACTTTTCTATTTTTTGGCTTTCATTTTTTCCCATTTAATGCGTAGTCTATCGAGTCAGACTGCCGATAAACATGGCAACAGTTTCAAGCAGTTACAAGAAATTCACCCAAAATTCAAGCACTTTTAAAACCTAGGAAACACATTCAAATTCATGCATTTCCAAGGATTCCAAGCACCCTTACTGTATATATTGCGTCTCCTAAATTTGTTACGATTTATTGTTTTGAAAAGTGTGTTCTTCCCATGTTTGTGTTATGATGAAAACCTGTCAAGGTTACAGAAATAGGGAGTAAGAAATGCAATGGCAAAGTAAAGCCACCAGAGAGCACTGTCGGTGTCATGTTTAAGCAGACTTGTTGAGAAATAGAGCAACAATTTCAAGCATTCACATGCACTCCACCCAAAATTCAAGTATTTTCGATCCTTAAAAACCCAACATTAGAATGTAATAATTTTCAAGGAATTCAAGCGCCCGTATGAGCCCTGAGTAAGGGATCTCACCTCAGTGAGGTTGTAACATTGCTCTGCCGTGCACTCGGCCTTGCTTGTGGGGTTGCTGAGGGCGAAGATGATGGGCCGCTTGTTGTACGTCGCCATGTCCTTGATAATCGTCTCTGTGAACGCGCCTGCAATGGCTGCAACTCCTACAAGACCAGCAAAACAGAGCAGTACGATACTTACACCCTTTGTATTAAGATATGCTTGCTGTTCTTTAAAAACATGAATGCGACAACATTAAAAAAAAAATTGAGTTGATTATTCTTTTAAATGGTTAATTTGGTAAATGTATCCTTGTTTACTTTATATTAAAAGAGAAAAAAAAAAAGAAAATATCTGCATGTACAAAACAAAAAACAAAATACAGATAAAACACAACAAGAATGGCTGTGCGCCATTGGAGAATGACTTATGTTGAGACACAAAACCATTTTGAGGGGGGCGCTTCCCTTTTTGGCATGGTCATTCACCTCTATAGTGACTTACCTGATTGCTTGTAAAATATTGTGATCCTGGCCAAACCTCTTCTGGCCTGAGAGAGTACAATGTCTTTCTGGGAAAGTTGCTGAGTCAGCAGAACCATAAAAGAAGTTAGCTTTTTGGGGGGCGCTCACATCTTGGGACAACTGTCTGTCTGCCTGGAAAATATGGTGTTGATATTCAAGGTTGTTCTGTCCTGGAAGAGTGGATTGTTTTATCTAGAAAAAAATGTTGAGTCAGCAAAACTAAAAGTGCTGACTGTACCTTTTTTATTGTTGACTTTTTTCACATACGAGTCAACCCTTCTAAATGTCTGCAAGATATTGTGTTGAAATTAAACGTTGTTCCGGGCTGTAAGAGGTGAATGTCTTTTTTGGGAAAAAACAAGGGTGTGAGGTCAATTTTGGGGGCATTTTCACCTTCAGAGTGATCTACCTGATTGCTTGTGAAATATTGTGATGCTGACAAAACTTGTTCTAGCCTGAGGAAGTAGAATGTCTTTCCGGGAAAGCTGCTGAATCAGGCAGAACCAAAATGCAGAGCCAGGTTTTTTGGGGGGCAGTTTACACATCATACATGTAATTGTATATTTAAGCATGTAATCACATTCTAGCTTTTGCTTGTTATCAGGGTGACAAATCTATCAGGAGGCCTTCACAAGTGTGGATCAAGCTGTTGGTTTAGCCAATAATATTTCAGGTTGGTGGACCAGGGCCTTCTAGAAGGCGTAGGGAAACATCTCTGCTTTCACAAACTATAATTGATTGGGGGTGGTCATGGAAGTATCACAACGAAAAGGTGAAGAAAAATATCATTTATAGCCGTAAAACACTTATTGAGGGTTGGATTGCTTCAGCCTACTAAAGGCCTAGGTGTGAAATACATGGCCTGCCAGTGATATTATGAACTGAGGTAGATAAATAGCAACTTGTGTGAAAGGGTAAAGAAATCACATGAAGAGATTTTCCATCGCGGGATTGAAAATAGCCCAAGGTTAGTGACATTACAAGTGATTGTGGGAACAACAATGGTTGACATCCTTTAGCTTGGGTTTCCCCACTTACCGATAATTGCGGTGGGCTTGATGGTGTGCACGGCCTCCTCCAAGGTCTTCAGGTGGGGGTGCTCATGCGCAAACTCCTCCTTTTCGTGGTTCAAATTACTTCTCCCCTGTATCAGAAGCATTTTTCTTTAAGAAAAAATCTCTCAAGACATACATGCATGCGTTACCTTGACGATAAGACCTTTGGAGTCTACCATCCAGATCCTTTTGGCAGCTTCCTTTCGAGACAAGCCCTCCTTAGCCATGGCCATCATCAGCAAGTGAGCGATCCCTAGAGCGGCCTGAGGGGGGAAGAGCATATATTAATTACTAAAAGTAATCCCGAATTCTTAAACATGCAAAATGTGAAGAAATAGTCCATGATTTTTGCACAAAATCTATTTACAAACTATCGTTCAAAAGTTTGGGGTTGCGTATAACTGTACTTATATTTTAAGAAAAAGCAGTTTCTTTCAATGAAGATAACGCAAAACTTATCAAAAATACATTGAATACATTATTAATGTGGCAAATGACTATTTTAGTAATAGATGTCCATTTTAATGCAATATCCACATAGGTTGGGGTCAGCAAATGACAGTTTTGGAGTCTTATGCAGCTCATTGGCGCTCCCTACTGTCTCCTAGGCAATTTTTGAAGAAATCATGATAATGGAGTATAATATGGTAGTTGTTGGAGAAGAAAACATGGCACAAAGAATGTTAACGTTTTCTAAAATTCAAGCATTTTCAATTATTTTTTTCACGACAATCGCTGTCTGTTTCTGAGCTGCCTCACATGTTGTGTTAATGAGATTCGCCATTTATAAAGTGTTGTGTTCCTTCAATGATGTCACAGCTCTACAGCAGACAAGCTAGATGGGTGAACTTTTAGTCTCCATTTCACGCATTTTGCCACATATTTGCATAATTGTGGGGAGGAACACCTTTAACTACTATTTAAGAAATTCAGTGTAGACAGAATAAGAGAAAAAAACACCTCGCCAGCTCCCTGGAAAACGAAGGTGTGGGATGAGAGCTTGTCTTTAGTGATCTTTAAAGCTGCCAACAGCCCTGCCACCGCTACAGAAGCCGTGCCTATGGGAGAAGAAAGGTTGAGATTGTTTTGTTTTTACAAGACGCAACAACTCTCGAGGAGAAAACAGGACCAGCCAGTTTGTAAATGTCATGCATACCGATGCCAAAATTGGCCAGACTCTAGTTGCCAAATAACAAGTAATTAGAAATGAGAGGAACAATACACTGTGATAATTTAAACCAAATATTAAGCATGATTATTACATTGAAATGACAAGATATATCTTTAAAGGTGGGGTGTATCGTTTGAGGTGTCTTGGAAAAGTTAAAAGTTAATCGGTTCAAGAGTCTCTTAACCGTATGGGTTGTCGGGGCACCAAACGAGGACGCAACTATGGATAGCCTTTTCAACTGTTGATGGTCGCTGGCCTGTTCTTGAGTTGTGGCAAAGATGGCATCAGTCCATTCCTTGTCGTTGTTGGCCCAATTCTTTTTCAGTCTACCTCAGTTCCTGCCTCCTTGGACCGTGCCCTGGAGAATTATGGCCATTCCTGATGATCTCGTGACGTGACCATACCATTGAAGTTTCCATCCGCGGACAGTTGACTAGAGTTAATCATAGGGTTCAATATGCCCTCTGATGGTGCTGCCCATCGTTTTGTATGTCACATGGGCTAACAGTTTTGCTGTGAGAGTCCATGTCTCACAAGCGTATAGGAAGATGGAAGTAACCAGCGCTTGCATGAGTGTGGTCTTTGATTTCACTGCTATGTTGTTGTCCCAACAGATGGGTTTAAGTCTAGCAAGTGCTGTGGATTGAGCTATCCTGGCCATGATTTCCGGTTCAGACTCCTTTTCTGATATGACATCTCCAAGCTATTTCAATTTTGTGTCAGGTTCTAGCTCTCTGTGGTTGATGGCTATGTTTGTGGTGGGTTGTTGGCCCTTACTTTTGTTATTTCTGTGCTTATTTCCATCCCATACTGGGTTGATGCTTCATCCAGGCGATTGACCAGATCTCCAAGTTCCTGTTCGTCTTTTGCCAATCCGGCAATATCATCAGTAAAACAGAGGCTAGTGATGTCACGTCCCACCATTCCTGACTGTACCTTCACTGTTAAGTATTCGTCAACAATTCCTAACAGAGTTCAACGAGCCCTTATGTTCTATTTGCCACTGTCTTGTTCTGCTTTTTTCTTACTTTTAGCAGATCCGTTTGGATGTGGAACACATTAAGTTCAAAATGTTGGTCACACTAGCAGCACTACAGGTTCTTATTGGGTTTTCATTTCTATTTGTCAGTGTAATATGAAAATGGTGAAAGTAAGAAAATGCCTGCCTCAAGTCCAAACACCAACCCAAACCCCATAAGGATTAAAAAAAGAAGAGTTTATCCAAGCATGTCTAATAAATGCAAGTGCTTGCATCATGAGTGAGTTGACCCAAGCTGCAATGATGGCACAAGACAGAAGATGCCGCAAAAGAGTTACAAAATTCCTAATTCTGTACAGTTCCTTTAAGGACACCTAAAATGGTGCGCCCCACATTTAAAAAATACCTGTCATTTTTTCCAGAAGGAAGGAAATCTTGAATATTAGTGGTTTTGGCACCAGCATTTGCTATAGATAACAACTAAAAGTTGAGCATCGCATCATTTTGAAATAACGTGGTATTAAAACATAAGTAAAAATGTTATTTGATAACTAGAAAATTATGCTCATTTAAAGTATTAGCAATCTTATCATATATTTTTACACAGTTTTTGAAGCGACACTGAGTAAAATTTGAACCTTAGATGTCGCTGTATTGTGGAGTGCTACAAAGCACACGTAAGAATAGAAAAAACTACGGAGATTCAAAGTGACCATACAGCATAATTTTTCTCCTCATTTTATTTTAGCCCATCATTTCACAAAATTCTTTGGGGTAAATTATGTCAGTTCCTTCAATGTAAGCCTCATGTAATTCAAAATAAAAACATATTTCTCGACCTACGCGCACGTTGAAACCAGGAGTTTTTGGTATTGGTATTCACGACTTTCAGAGTTACTTTGAATGACAGTATCAGCATCGGTGTTATAAAAAGGGAACAAACACCCTTATTTTAAAATAACATTGTGTTCTTATTTATGATAGAAATAGGTTAAAGTGACAGTAATTTTATACGAATGTCTAGCCTCCTAGTAAACAATTCACAAAAAAATTATATTGACTTAAATAATAAGCAAAAATAAATGAACTATCATATTATTATTATTATTATTATATAGACGTGTGTTTATTAAAATAGGTAGATAAATTAGCATTTATAGTACATAACAAGAGCTTCACCTAAAAGGGAGCTGACATAATTGTCCGCCATCTTGTTGCTGCAGGTAACCAAAAACCGCAAAAAGGCTGGGCCAAATAATGAGGTAAAATGGTGTGTTTTGGTCACTTTGAGTAGTTTGCATCTTTGCATGGGCTTTTTAGTCCTTTTCGGTTGCACTTCACCATACAGCAAGATCTAGTAGTCAAATAATACACACTGTCCCTTTAAAATGTAGTTAGAATAAGAAAATGATACTTAAATTAGCACAGTTTCTTGCCATTGACTATTTTTTAAGTGTAGAAAATAGACTGGCAGTTAGCAATTAAGAATAAGCTACCTTGAATGTCATCGTTGAAGGTACAGTAACGATTCCTGTATTTGTTGAGGATGCGGAAAGCATTGCTGTTGGCGAAGTCCTCAAACTGAATCAGGCAGTTCATACCGTACCTGCAGAGCAACAGGTAAACGCGCAAGACAGTGAGATGATCTGTTCATCATCGCCGTCTCTCCGACTCACTTGTCTGTCACGGCCTGCATGAATTCGTCGATGAGCGCATCGTAGTCCTTCCCTCGGATTCGGTTGTGTTTCAGGCCGATGTAGAGGGGGTCGTTGAGCAGGTTCTGGTTGTCGGTCCCCACGTCAAGCAACACGGGGAGGCACTGCTGCGGTCGCACTCCGCCACAGGCTGTGTAAAGTGCCAGTTTCCCTACAGGGATGCCCATGCCGTAGCTACCCAAGTCGCCTAGTCCGAGGATTCGCTCACCGTCTGTTACCACGATGGCCTGGGTGTAAATACAGTGGTACCTCTTTATACAAGCACTTCTAGACTAGGGCTGCAACAATTAGTCGACTTTGTCGACAGAAATTCGGGATACGGTGGCCGTTCCTGTTTTTTGGGATAATTATCACTCACAAACGTTTCAGATTATCTAATCAATGTTAGTATCACACGGGACAACCCAAGGAAATACAAAATGCAGAAATGCGGTTTTGAAACGTCGATTTCATTAAATAAGGCGGAAAAAAATCAGGCCCTATGTGAAAAAGTAATTTGCCCTCTGAACATAAGAGTGAGTTGTATTAGTATTGAGTCTTTCAGAAAACTGGAGTGGAATTTTGTCCCACTCTTCTTTGCAGAATAGTTCCAAATCCGCCATATTAGAGGGTTTACTAGCATAAACTGCCCATGTAAGGTCACACCATAGCATCTCAGTTGGATTTGAATACAGACTTTGACTTGACCATTCCAAAACCTTTACTTAGTTTTTCAGTTATTCTGAGGTGGACTTGCTGGTGTGTTTTGGATCATTGTCCTGCTGCATTATCCAAAAGTGTTAGAGTTTAAAGGCAAGAACAGGGCAGTCCAGTTAAGGTCAGTGTTCATGACTCCACTATAAGAAAGCCGCTGGCCACAAAAAGGCATTCATGGGAGAGTTCCCTGGGAAAAACGCAAAAAAACATATCGATTATCCTCAATACTTCTGAAGAATCATTCTGTGGACTGATGAGGCAAAAATGTAACTTTTTAAACTTCTGCAGCCTTGTAAAAATGGCACAGCATTTCACAAAAAACATAATGCATGGTGGTGACAGTGTGATGGTCTTTGGATGCTTTGCTGCCTCAGGACCAGGACAACTTGCTGTGATGACAGAATAATAAATACTGGTGTTTACCAGAAGATCCTGAAGGAGAATGTCCGACCATCGGTTCGTGCCATTAAACTCAAGCACTTTTGGATCATGCAGCAGGACCACGATCCGAAACACACTAGCAAGTCCACTTTGGAATAGCTCAAAACGAAGGTTCTGGAGAGGCCAGGTCAAAGTCCAGATTCAATTTCGTGTGAGATGCTGAGGTGTGATCTTTAACAGACATTTAATGCTATAAATCTCTACAATAAGGCAGATTTGAAACAATTTTGCAAGAGTAGACGAAAATTCCTCCACAGCTTAGCAAAAAACTCTGTTATCGCTGCCAAAGATAGCCCAACTTGCTATAAGGTTCAGGGAGCAATTACTTTTTCACATAGGTTTTGATTTTTTTGTGCTTTAATAAATGAAAACAACATATATAAACTGCCTTTTGTATTTCCTTGGGTTGTCTCTATGAATTGTAGAATGTATATTATGACAAACAATGTGATAATTTTTAAATGGACTAACAATAAATAGTTATTAATTATGTAAGATATGATCATTTGTATATAAGATCAATAGAAGAAGAATTCAAAGTTTCTTAAGGACGGGATTTCATAAGCTTTTGGTTTCAACCTGTCATCCTTATTCCTTTCTGTGATTTGTTCATTTTGTGATGTGATGTTTGTTATAACATGATTGAAAATAAAAACTAAATTAAAAAAAATCCAACAACAAAAACTTACTGTAAAGACATAAGTAATGAAGGGCCTAGATGGAGGCAAATGGAAATACAGGATGAAATGTACCTTTATGTCTTCTTCCGGCCAGGAGTTTAGCAAGGTTGCAATGTGGCCTCTATCATGAATTGTGATGAAAAGTCCTCTGTGAATTACATAAAAAAAAACAAAAATAATAAAACAATAAATATTTTGTCGTGTAACTTGTTACAAAAAAGTTGTATTCAGATGAGCGGGCAGATTAAACAGGCGTTTAAAAAACTGAGTTTTTTGCCAATTGTTTAATAAACCAGTGCACCACTCAACTTCATTTTAGTAGCAATTGGTGAAAAGCTCAGACAGTTTATTTTTATGTATATGGCATAAACTTGTAGGTATTTATTTTTTAAGTTAGTCAGAGCACTGAATTGATTGCAACATTTCTGGTGGCTCATCTCAAGTCATTATCTAGAAAAAAAAAAAGAAGGCGTTTGCCAATCTTACCGTGGCCTCCTGAAGGCCAGGCCATATTGCTGGCAGGCCAAGCCCACGGTTGGCGTATAGACAATAGGCATGAACTCCTCGATATCAGACGTCAGCAAGCGGTAGAAAAGCTTCTCGTTTCTGTCTTGGAGAGTCATCAGCAGAATGTACCTGGAGAAGACGGACAAATGATAAAACAAGGAAAAGCCTCTCGGAATTTGATCTATGAACCAAAACCTCATATTGTAAATTTGATTGCAGATAGTTAATTATTATACAATAAAGTACAGGGTCCGTACACCTTTTTAATGTGGCCAAATTCAAGCACTTTTTGAAGACCTTCAAAGCCAATTTTCCAATTTCTCTAGTAACATTAAAACAAGAAATCTGGTGTGAATCAATTTTTTGTTTCCAGTGTATCGCCATTTGGGGCTGAGTGCTTATGTGTAGGCAGTGTGGGAAGAGATTTTTTCAAAAATATTTGCCGAACTGTTTTTCTGATCCACGAAATATATTCGTGATTTATACACATGTTTTTCAAGTCCTCAAATATTGCTGCAATCGTCTTATAGGTTCAAAAATATATCTGTGATTGACATAACGTTTTTTAATCTTACATGTGCATTTATCAAGATATATGATTTTTAGATCTTGACTTAATTTGTGGATCTGACCAATAGGTGTGTAAATATTTTTGAGAAATCGCTACACATCTAGTTGTTGGGTAAAAATTACGGTAATATGTTACATTTTGAGAAGCTGGAAGTTCTTCACATACAATTTAACGCTAGGAAAGGATAGGCGAGATGCGGTTTGGTCACTTCAAAAACACTGGGAAATGCTGCCTTCATAGATGGCCTATAATAATGTCCACAATTGACATGTAATCCTTGCACTATTACAACATCTCATAGTGCTTGTTTCGGTGTAGCATGCAGCAAACGGTTAGGAGAAAACAAAACAAAAACAAAAATCATAGTTAAGATACTCATCTGCGGAAATTACCTTTTATATGACTGGAGAGAGCTGACTCTCCCATTGTAAAAAGGTGGATCTCTTTTTTGCATACTTTGCTGCATGCTGTGCGTGGATTTGTTCCACGTTAAGCAATTGTATGTATTTTTTTGTTTTATAACAATCGTTCATTAAAATAGCATCTTGATCTTTGCACATGTCCTATTGGGTGCAACACATAAGGGGCAATGACCCATTACATGACAATGCCGCACAAACTAATGCCAGCTGTTGTTAACCACGAGGGAAGAAGAAATGCAATGGCAAAGCGAAGTCACCAGAGCAGGTATGTCAGCGTAATTCTTAAGCAGACTTGTTTTATTTTTCTCCGTTTAATGCTTGGTCTATCTAGTTAGACTGCAGAGAAACAAGGCAACAATTTCAAACATTTACAGGCACTTCAACTAAAATTTAAGCTCTTTTTGAACCTTGAAAACACAACAAAATGTAAGCATTTTCAAGGATTACAAGCACCTGTACGAACCCCGGGAGGAGCCTTTCAAAATATGCAGCCTTTATTATTTACAAGTGTAATAGTTCTTTACCAAAATAAAGTTTAAGCTTTATTATTGTAAATCGTTTGAACAAGCTCTGTGCTCTATCGCTCACTTTAAGAATCCCTTGATAATACGATAATATCTAATGCCTCTTCATATCTCCTCTGTGTCAATGGTGGTCTAGTGAGTAAGCGACAGCACTCTCACTGCCGCCACCCAGGTTCAAATTCTGTTGCATAGAATGTTTTGGGATTTGGGTCAGCCCTAAGTGTATAAAAAACGGTTGTTCAAGGATAAACACAGTATCTGTTACTGTAGTCTCAACTTCATGCACCTTATAGTGCTGTGCGTCTTATGTGTGAAAATTATATGAGAAACGACAATTTTATGGGGAGGTGCAACTCATGATCTGGTGCACCTTATAGTGCGGAAAATATGGAATGATTCTATTTAATTCTAGGTGTTTCCACTTTACACTTTGCCTCAGTTTGAACTTTTTGTGGCCTCAAAGTTGTGCACTCACTTGTCCAGAGGATTGACACGTGTCTCATAGCTCTTCATGACGCGCAGAACTTGGACATCCTGGGACAAAAAGCAAGGTGGCAACAGGCCGTGGATGCCCAACTGCAAGCGCTCCTCCAGGGTGAAAGCCATACCCTACGCAACAGAAATGAGTCACATTTTAATTACGGTGAGTGCTTCCTGATGTTTTTGCGCAGTCAAATTATAGACTTCCATCCCTGTGTAGGTACAGCAAGTCCAAAATAATTTCATAGAATACATATGTCATATTGATTCATGTTGTGTTTTATCATTTCAAATTGTGTAGGGATTTCTTTTCAGAGCCTGACTATTGAAACTGAGAGGATTGATTTGTTTTGTCAAATCCCAGTCAAGTCAATTATATTATCAAGTAAGAGAGTAAAACAATTCAAGAAGACAAACCAATCATGGTAGTTATACATGATGCACTGTAAAGACAGTCCTGTACTAATATGTTATAAGAAGCAGTACTTGTTAGGATCAGAACGGAAACTAGACCCAATTGCGTAGCGTTTACCACAAGTTTTATTGAAGGAAAGAGGAAGGGCTGCGCCCACGATCTGCTGTTTGCTGGACGCGGTAAGCAAGTCGGTCTCGTACTCTGATTGTGATCTGAACACGGAAGTGGATCTTCCGTAGCGAGCGATGGTGGTGTCAGGGACGGGAAAACTGGTTGGTAGCCAGGACTGTGAGAGCAAGGCGGGGTCTGGGTCGGAAACGAGTTGTAAGCCAGAACGGGAGAGTAGACGTAGTTTGGGACAAAAAGGGTCGTAAGCCGGGACAGAAAAGCAGACGTGGTCAGGGTCGTAGCCGGAGACAAACGGGAGCAAAAACGGGACAGGTGGGATTTAGGGTCGAAAAAAGCTTGCCTGGTATACAATGAAGTTCGCAGACGGACTGACAACAGGGGACTGACAGGACTGGGTTTAAGTCGGGACAGGGAGCCAATCAGAACCCACGGCGGTTGGCGCCAAATGAGCGAGCACAGGTGGATCAAATCAGTAATCATGACACTACTGATTTAAACAGTCTGTAGACTATTATTACATTTGAGGAATATGAAAAAATAAAACAAACGCAACTGTTTTGATCAATTTCAGAGACACGACACAATGTTTCTTATCCTTTTTTCTATTCATGTACAACCAGTAAATAATTAGTTAGCCAAGTGCCCCCTAACAATTGCTTTATTGAGGGTCTTTCATAAAATGTTGTTTTATATATATATATATATATATATATATATATATATATATATATAATACACATACATACATACACGTATATACATCTATGAGAACAGAGATGGAATTTGGTATTTTGAGCGTTTTTGTACAGTCCTCTCCTGTTCTCCTCGCAAGTTCAATATTCATCGATGTCTCCTCTCTTAATTTTGAGTCTCTACTAAACTTTAAACTTATCAAGTGTCGTTGAGTACCCCTAGCAGTACTAGTACCCCCCACTTTATGAACCAAAGACTTATAAAGATGTCACTTTGTCTAAAACAATAATACAAACTAAGGTAATCTGCTTTAAAATAATCAGTAAACGGCGAAATGACGGATGTGTTGTGTCTGTTGAGCAGCCAGCCTGCAGCTGAGTGTGATATGGATGCTATTTTTTCTGTCCAATGGTGCGACTGGCTCAACTCACTCCCACCACTTGCCGATGTTACCCAGTGCCCTGTGACTGCTGGCGCTAGAATATTTAACCCCTTCAGATGCATTTTCAAATTTGTTTGGTGGGCCTATCTCAATTTCCCAGAGGGTTACCAGTAGACCATATACAAAGGAACGTGCTCCTGGACCGCAATTACTTTACTCTGTAACAAGTGGTGTAACGCGTTATTAATAAAATTTTGTAATTCAGTTGTCGTTATAACATAATATGTTATTCCGCTAGTTATTAAGAGCAAATCATGAATTATATCAGCCCCGTTTCTCCTTCGCTCACGATGTAACATTCAACCCTCAATCCGACAGCAACGCAGAAGATGGGTGGGTGTTAAAGGATTTTTAAATTTTATTTAATTGACTATAAGGGATTTTACAAATTACAGTTATTGAATGCAATGAAGATTTTTCACAGAGGAGGCTGAAGTTCGAGGACAGGTTGCGCCGTTCCAAGTGTGGAGTGTTTTGGCTGGGGAATTTTGATAGCAGGGCGCTGACGAGGGAATTGAAATGATATGAATTAAGCCTTGTTATGATAAACGATTGGCATTGTTTTGAGCTGATATGAGATTCCTTTAGACTTGGCGGCGCCTTTCAGCTAGTAGGTGGTGAAGCTGGCACCTGACCCGCCCCATGGGGGGTGGGGCGGGTGTTTTGGTGACGCACCGGTCAAGAAGAGAGATGGGAGATCGTGAGAGGGAGACTCGACAATAATTCGTCTAAATTCGATGGAATTCACTCAGTTAAATACTTTAAGAAAATTAATCTGCCCCCATGTGGAAATGCCTGTCTCTTGTCAATATTTTCCCTAAATTAAGAAAAAAACATGCATTGTTAGGAGAATGAAGTTTGTGTTGTGTTAATGGAGTCAGATAACTAATTCGAACAATTTGGTAAACGCTACATTTTTAATGATAGGCAGCAAGTGCAGAGGGAGGCGTCTTATGCAGGAACAAGATCAGTGGGCACAGAATTAACGTTAAAAGTGTGCTGATTTTTGGTATTTTTATTTGTAAAATTATTTTTGTAATAAAGAAAAAAAGGAAACAACTTGAACACTACTTAGAAATGAAAAGGGAGATGTTCAAGTGGTTAAGAGCCCAGAAAATAAATAGATCTGGAATATCTAAGCTAAGTGCTTGTTTACAAGCCTTCAAGTCAAGAAATAATGAAGGGTTCACTGCTTGCACAGGTTGGTGAACACGTTTTGTTCCATTTCTTTTTCTATGTGGCTGTTAGAGGTAAGATTGGTCCTAAACAAACCCGCGAGTATGAAAGCCCAAACCAGCCCAATTAACTTGATTTGAGGGACGGAGCCTGAAGCAAGCCCGGATTTACTTTTTGCTTTTTGTGAGGTGAAAGGGTGATTTTGACTGTCTACAACTTCGGGTTTGGGCCCAAGATTTTACCTCTAGCGGCTACTTTACAGCAGTTTTCCGGGGTCAGCTTCAATGCGAGATTGTGAGTATATACGGTAATTAATAACCGGATAGTTACTTTCAGAGTAATACACCAATTTTGGATGCAGGTAATCTGAGGGGATGGGGGATGTAATGCAATTACTTTTTAAATGAAGTAACTAGTAACTAATTAGTGTTTTTCAGTCTTGCGCCCAACACTGCCAGTAGATGACGTGAGGTGAATTATTTGGACTCAAAACAAGCAACAGTTCCAACCTGTCACAGACGTGCAGAACCATCCACTCACACTTCAAATTACTACTGTTAAGACAATTTTTCTTGAAAGGAAAAGTACTTTGAAAAATGTTCCCAAACAAGTTATTGTTTTTCATCAGTTTCATTCAGTGGTTGCTGCATAGTCACATGTTCATGACATTTGTGCAATAATTAAATGGAGTAAACCTAATAGAATTTGTCTGGTTCATTTGAGGTCAGGATTTTTTTTTTACCATATTTATTCGTGTATAACCCGCACTCGTGTATAACACACACCGCTATTTTTTTAAAATTAAAAATCGATGAAAAAAATAATTTTCTCAGCTGAAACTGAGTTTTGGAATTGACCATTATAACAATCATTTATTGACAACATAACCTAAGAACACAATACTAACGGAAAACTTACAGTTTACTGAATGCCCTTCAAAGTCCCATTCATCAGATACACCAAAGAGTTGTTTCCCTCATCTTACTTTTCAGAGTTTATTCGTATCTTTCAGGACGACTTTCTGTTTTTGAAATTCTCTAACCTTTGTCAGTGGTATGTGAATAAAAATAGTGCTATATTGAAATAAAATGGAATGCCTTTTCGTATGTCATATATATAACTGGTAGTCTAGTGGTTAGGATTCGGTGCTCTGACCCATAGCATTTAATTTATTGCAATTGTAGTCAGGGTTATTTACGACAGATATATCATTGCACAAAGACAGTAATATAATCTCATGTAAACCCAAACCCATCCTTTTTTTTACAATTTAGGTAAAGAAATGTATGTATTACACGAATAAATACGGTACAGTGCTCTGCTAACAGACATTCACAAAATAGGTGTTATCTGATTAGTTGTTGTGGAGTTTAACTTTTTAGTCAATATTTGTAAATAAGACAGTTGTGTGAAAGCAACCTAGAAACCAAGTTTATTTAGGATACAAAATCATGAAACCCTCTCAGTATCTGCATACACATTTCCTGTCGCAGGCTGTTTGCAGTGAGTCATCATAGAAACGATGAGATGAGAAGGAACTGTGACCTTGTTCGTGCCAAGTAAAACCAATAAAAAAAGGGCAAATTAGTCAGAGTCCTGCTGAACACATCAAAAATAAGGGAGTGGTGTTTCCTGTTTAATTTAAGGTTGGGAAAAATCACCCTCTCAAACCCGCTGATGAGTCATTGTGGATGTTTGCTTAGGATCAGTTTGGCCAAAGTGTTTGACTTTAAGAAATAAAGGATTGTCTGCTTTAAACCTACTATTACTATACAGTGCTTAGCAAAAGTATCGCCGCACAAGCCCCTTTTGGGCTTATTGCCATATTTCAGGCTTCAAACTTAAAGATGAAAAACAAAACATTTTCTCCGAATCTACAACATGTGAGACATAATTGTGAAAAGAAACCAAATTTATTCAACGTTATATGTATTGTGCTAACAAATCAAAAAATGAAAAGAAAAAATAACAGAAACATTTGCCTCTTTTGAGTTAATACTTTGTACAACCTCCTGTGCTACAATCACAGCCACAAGCCTTTTTGAGTAAGTCTGTATCTAAGTTTTTCACATCTCAAAACATATATATTTGCCCATTCTTCCTCATAAAACATCTCAACTTCCTTAAGGTTTAATGTATTTTTTTGTGCAGAGCATATTTCAGATCTGTCCAAAAATCATCTAGTCTATGAGATTGATGTCTGGATTTTAGCTTAACCATTCAAACCCCTTTATATTGTTGGTTTCAAACTATTAATTTGTAGATTTTGCTTTATGTTTATTGTCGTCGTCCTGTTGGAATGTGAACCTGCACCTCATTCTTGGTCTGTTGACGACTCCCAACAGATTTGCAACCAGAATCGCCCTGTATTTGGCTACATCCATCTTCCCATTAATTCTAACCATCTTCCCAGTCCCGGCTGAAGAAAAGCAACAACTGAGCATGATACTGCCACCACCATGTTTAACATTGGGATGGAGTTTTCTAGGTGATGTGCAGTATTTCTCTTACCAAAAGTTACACTTTGCATTCAGCCCAGAAAGATTAATTTTGGTCTCATCTGAACAGATCACCTTGTTCCAAATGTTATTGCCGTCTCCAATGTGGCTTCCCGCAAACGCCATATAGGCTTATTTCAGATGGGGCTTTCTTTTTACCACTTTTCTATAAAAGGCAGTTGTATGTAGAGTATGACTATAGTTGTCTTATGCACGTCAGCCAGTGCTTTTCATAATGTGTTTTGGTCACATTTAGTCTGTAGTTTATATTCTTCATTGTGCTTTTTAGAATTTGTTTTCAGTTGCACAACACCACACAGAGACATCTTGAGGTGAAATAATACACATTGTCCCTTTAACCTCATAAGACCAGAGCTTCTTGTTGAACGTGCATTTATGTCCACGCATGAGGACGCCAAGTCTTAGGAGGTTAAGCCAAAGTAGTGCGTTTGAAACAAATGTCCGCCGGCTTTACGTGGATTTTCCGTTATCTCACCTTATTGAGGTGGGGGTTCCTAGTGATATCATAGCCCCTCTTCCTGGTGCTAACGCTCCCTTTGCGGCTCCCCCCGTCGTGGCACACCCTCACAGCCTGGAAGGGGAAACCACCGGCCGCCGCAGTCGCTGTACGTTTGCATAAACGCAATGCCGCTCTCCCTGTGAGGGAATTCATGCTGCCTGCCTGCGCTCAAACAAACACACAAACGCGCAGCACTTTTTCAATTGGGGTGGACAATACTGGAAATTTTTGGTATCAATCCGATGCAAGTAAATACATGGTATTATCGATCAATACCATATCCGATACTTTTTGCTTGGAAATATCATGATCATTGAATAATTGAACCCATTCTCTCTAGAGTTTAAAACTAAACACAGCACAACAATTTTGGGCACTTAAAATAGTTTTTCTATATTAAATAACTACCTTGCAAAATAGATAGAAAAGTTTCTACTACAACTGTTTCAGGAAAAAAAGCAGAGAGGTTCGAAGCAAAAAAGGCAGCATTGTAACAAAAATACAAATATTGTATAACAATATCATCTAGAGAACTAAAATACCTTTCATTGGACAATATTTTGAAAATAAAGTCAGCAATGCAAATAGTCAATTGTCTCGCATAGGGTTTCTCGCGCTCTCTTTCTTGTGTTTATGTAAATATGCGGTGTTGCCACAGTAGCAGATTACGTTACCACTAAAAAGACACCTGGTGTTGTCCTTTTCTGTCCACAGAGGGCTGCGCTACCCGTTTGCCTTTGTCATTTTTAGCTAGATTTGACCCTCTGTCCTTTCTGCCATGAAGCAGCAGGCCAGTTAGGGAGGGTTGCTAAAGGTCTCTCTGTCAGCCACAGCACTGTGTGAGAGAGAAGGAAGAGCTGGTTTATATATTAAAGCGGCACTTTGATTAAATAAAATAACTTTTATCTATTTATAATTCAACTTTAAACCAATTTAGACTGAAATTGTTCCTCTGTATTGCACTCTCAAAGACGACGCCATGCATCCTGACCAACCACACACTTCTTCAATCGAAAGAGAAAAAAAAAGTGTCTTGAGGGGAACCGGCACCTGATTGGTGGGGAGCCGGACTTCTGCCATATTTGCCTACTCGGGCGAATTTTCCTCCCAAAGCTGATTCGAAGGTAACAGTGATAGAACATTTTCATTATTCGCGTGTATTTTATATAATATATATTTAATAACACATATTTAATACTCTCTCCCTGTAGCAAGGAAGGGTAGAACACCCGGGGCATCTTTGCAAAGAAATAAATTTTACGAGCCACTAAAATGGCGCTTTTGTGTGTCTTATTTGCCCCTTATACAACTCCAGTACATAT
Source organism: Urocampus carinirostris (assembly GCF_059441175.1). NCBI lineage: Eukaryota > Metazoa > Chordata > Actinopteri > Syngnathiformes > Syngnathidae > Urocampus > Urocampus carinirostris. The sequence goes on along the minus strand of NC_142362.1, from coordinate 27,221,410 downwards.
CGGTAATGAGTAAAATACCTTTATTTTAATGAAAGCAAGTAAAATGGATAAAGATAGAGGCTTACATGATGAGTTTGGATTTGCAGTAGCTTAGTTCACACATAAATTAAACTTTAGAAGCATTGACTTTCCCTGGCTTGCACGCACCTTAAATACTTTGTTAATATTATTGAACCCATCAACACTATCAATCAATTATCAATGAATGTGTTTCCAAATATATTTTACATAAAATACACGCAAATAATGAAAATGCTACAATACTATTATAGTCCCATCAGCCTCTGGTAGGAAAATTCGCCCGAGTAGGAAAATATGGCAGAATACTGGCTCTCACTGTTCACTTCAAAGAGCCGATTGACGGAGCACTTTTCAAACGACACATCACTAGTTTATTCACGAACAAAGACTGTGTTTCGCTTTAAGATAAAAGAGCCTTAGACTAAAATATTAGTCTCAAGTCAAGAAATGTACCCTCTCTCATACCTGTCAACCTCCACATCCCCATGCCCGTACAAACTGTCGTATTTTCCTGTACAAAATACAAAATAATCATAAACCATTTATTTTATTTTTTTCAGAATGGTGTATGATGGGAAATACCCAGGCGGCAGACGCTTGCGCACAGTAGCATCAAACCGCTCTCTTCGTTTGCAACGAAACAAACAATACCGAGATAGAGGCTACGGCGGCGAACTCATTAGACTTGATTGATTTGCCGTTTCATGATAGTCCGTGTATACCGGATGGTACCCATCATTGACAAATTTGTGTTTTTCCGTACAGATTTCCTTGTACATCGTACTCGTCTTAAAATGCATAAAAAACATACATTGCACAGCAAAAACGTACAGGTTGACAGGTATGCTCTCTTTTGCCTAACAATCTGGAAGCAGTAACAGGCCAGGTAGGGAGAGGTGCAAAAGTGGGCCTGTCAGTCACACACCTAGCCATAAACTAAAATAGTGGACCTGGCGCTAGGTGAGAGAGAGGAGCGGCGCTTAGAGGTAAAATAGTGGAGGAGCGACGTATCAGTTCCAGGACATAAGTATCAATTCGACCCAAGTACTTTCTTAGTATTGATAAAATTTATATTTGGATTGACCCGCCCACTCCTATTTTCCAAAGAGAGAACATGAAACCAAAACATCGTAATTGACACCTACGCGTGTAAACAACCCGTCTCTTTGGGTGTTTTTGTCCTTGAACTTGTACATCAAACTCGTTTTTCTGCACAGCATCGATGAACTGAACACACTAAGGGATTTGAGACCCTGTTTCAATCGGTACAAATAGAAAAGAGTAGAATGTTTTCGGCAGAAGATGTTGCTAGCAAGCAGCTAAGCTAACCCTCATCTCCATCCTCCGTTTTACCTGCAGACTAATGATGTAAATCCGTCGTGTGTGTGGACTCTTATCTTCATCAGCGTCGCCTTTCGATCCCGTTTAAACGATCCTCTCAGTTTGAGCGGATTGTAGAGGTGGAGCTATGGGGTAGGAAGGAGGCTGATCCAAAACAGTTTGACATTGACTGGAGAGATGTTCTACGGAAAAGATACGTCAGTGGTACCAGAGTCGGATTGCACCATGTCTGATTTGTTTTGCAATTCCCACTTACATTTCGTAAATGTTTATCTATGGATTCTTGTTATATTAACGCTCTTTATGTCCAGCGCCAGTGTGTTCAATTTAAAATCATCGTTATAAGCCCGACCTAAACTCTAAGGCTGAGAGAGATCAAGACGCATATATCTATAGAACATACGTCTGGGCGCTGTACTTGACCGCTAACTGGCATGCCTAGGCGGCGGCCATATTGCTCAGGTCAACGTTCCCGTTAAGGCAATGTGCGTACATTTAAAACAAATCACTTTTTTGTCAACGTCAACACGTGATACTTTTAAGATAGATAGATAGATAGATAGATAGATAGATACTTTGTTCATCCCCGAAGGGAAATTCACATTTCCAGCAGCATCCCTGAGCTGAGAACAATCGAGAACAATCGAAAATAACACGGGAGCTGCTGGAGTGGCTGCCATTCGTGACGGCGCCGGAAGAAAAGATTCAATTTGAATCATGTACAAACAAAGGACAACTAATTGAAAATATGAAAAGTTTTTTTGTTTATTCATTTAAATTTATTTTTATTCACAACTAAACACTATACCAGAACAACAATTTCTGAACAATTATAGCATTTACGAACAACTGCATTGAAATGTTAACACTGTAAATGAACGAGTTGAAAAACCTATTTACAATTCAAAATCAGTGTTCAGAAGATATTTTAAGACTTAAAAAAAAAAAAAACTTTGGTAACTTTTTTTAACAATGTTTTATATATATATATATATATATATATATATATATATAGCGCGTGTGCGGCACAGTTCTATGGTCTTGGGAACCTCCTGTGTGGGTTCAAATCCAGCTGCCGGACTTCCTGTGCAAAGTTTGTGTGTACTCCCACATTCCAAAGACATGCATTTCAGGTGGATTGGCCGGTCCAAATTGTCCCTAGGTGTGACTAAAAGTGAAAATCTGCGAAGTAGCGACGCCCCTTCTCATCTCATTATCTGCACCGCTTATCCTTATTAGGGTCGCGGGGGGCTGGAGCCCATCCCAGCCATCTCCGGGCAGTGGGCAGGTGGCACCCTGAACTGATTGCCAGTCAATCACAGCTGCAAATCACATTAGTTCTCGCAGCTTGCTGCGTTCTTCATCAACGCACGAGCAGAGTGATCCACCGCTAAGAGTAGTACAGCTGGGCGATCTTACGTCCGCCCGGGACGATCGTAAAGAAATTCACGACAGGGTTTTTCCTTGCGCAGCACCGCGGGTGCCGTTCGGTCGCTCCCGCGAGCGAGCCCCTAACCCGCGGCGCGGGTACTTTCGGGCGCGATACATACGACACCGACACAGTTACGGGGGTCCAGCGCACGTTCGCCGCCTTTCGTCCGCCGCCTTTCGCCCGCCGCCTTTCGCCCGCCGCCTTTCGCCCGCTGCGTTTCGCCCGCCGAGCGCGGACGGCTGCCTGTCGTCGCGCCGCGCTACTGGGGTCGTCGGACGAGCGGGCTGCCCCCAGTTACGGGGGTAGCCTGATCACGCCCGCCGCCTTTTCTCGCGTCGCGCCGTGTGACGCCGCGTCCGCCGAGCTCGCTTCGTCGCGTGGCCTGGGAGTGACCTCCGCCGACTCCCCCACCCCGGCCGCCTTATCCCGCGTCCGCTGACGTTCCGCCGAAAAAACCTGCAAAAAGTGAAAATCTAACGCACCTTCCATTACAGACCGCGAAGCTCTGAAGCCGCGAACGTCGAACCGCTAAGTAGCGAGGTCCTACTGTATATACATATAGAACCACAGACTATTATTACACCATCCCCTCATCTAAAACCTACATGAGGGCAACAACATGAGGATAATGAAGAAACCTTGAGAAGGGACCGCACATGAGGTAATCCCCCTTCCAGGATGACCAGACTGCAATGGACGTTGCAATAACAAATAATACACAGATATCGCCGACATGAAATATAGGTCATTTATATACTACAGAATAGAAGTGTGTTTTAAGCGTAGATTTAAACAGTTCTACTGAGGTTGCAGATCGAATCTCGGGGGGAAGAGGGCCCGAATGGAGAACGCTCTTGAACCTGCGGATCTCTTCTTAGCTCTTGGGATCACTTGTAAATAGGCATTTTGAGAGCGAAAGCTCCGGACTGGAACAAAGGGGGGAATTAAATCAGATGCTGGATTGCCAAACTGTTATTTTTTTTGGACAATTTTGTTGTATTCTGCTGCTTTACTTTGTGATAAAAACTTTAAACAACAATCAGATAAACTCACTTTTGTTTAAGGTTCTTTTAATTTTTTTCATTTTATTTTCAATTTTCATAATACGCACACTTGTTTAGGGGCGGCAGTGGCTCAGGAGGTAGAGCGTTCGTCTTGGGATCAAGAGATGGCAGTTCGAATCCCGGCTCCTCCGTGTTACATGTCGAAGTGTCCTTGGGTAAGACACTGAACCCCTAATACCCCCAATAAGCAGGTTGGCGACTTACATGGCTGCACGGTCGCTATTGGGAAATGTGAAGCACAATGTAAAGCGCTCTGGGAAGTCTTGACTTGAAAAGCGCTATATAAATGCAGATCATTTCATTTAATTTCACAAGTCGCATGAGACTTGCATCTAATAGGCCAGTACGCCATATAATCTGAAAATAAAAAAATAGAACTTGCTGGGCTGGGCTCCAGCACCCCCGCGACCCTACTGAGGATAAGCGGTGTAGCTAATGAGATGAAATGAGATAAAAAAATAGAACCAAGGAGAGTGCACCCTTTAAAACAGTGCACCAAGTGGGTGTGGGAATACGGTACAATAATGAGCTTTTGACTACCGTCAAGCGACACATGAGCTTCATCTCATTTCTTCTTTTTTTTCCTTTTCTGTGCGTCGCACTCTTTTTGCAGTTTCGAGGCCATGTTCGTACAGGTGTTCACCAACTCGCGAATGTGCGTTTGGGGGTTTACGGCCCGGCGTCCACATGTACTGGACCAATATAATTGACCCGACTAGCTTAGGCTCGCAGTAGTCACCGGAACGGCCATTCCGCTCGCAACATGCACGGAAATGACGTTCCCGAAGCCGCGCTAGCGCATATTGCAGCAAATGTCTTTTTGGCATATGTCTATGCTGCATTATGCGCTAGCTCTTACCGTGGGGAAGAGCGCCTCGATGAAACGAATGGAAATCATGGTAAACTTGACACTTATACCGTCGGTATTAGGTAGGTCAACGTGGTTTGTTTTCAGTGACTATATGTCGTAAATCAGTATGTAATTTTAAGCTTATTGCATTATGTGCTGTCATAGCAGGGTTCCCTCGAATACCTCTTCATCCTACCGAAGTAGCAAAGCTGCACAAACTTGCAGCCAAACAACAACAGTGATGGCAGGACTTGAAGGTTTCCATTCCAGATGGATTGAGAGCAACGTTCCCTCAAAGCTTCCACGGATCTGAAAACATCGCTTGGAAAAACGGTGAGCTACAGCAATCTTGGATCTGCAGCCAAATCGCATTTCATATTGCATTATTCTTAATATAATTTTCCATTGCAGTGTTTTTTAACCTTTTTCGAGCCAGGGCATGTTTTTTATATTGCGGCACACCTCTAACCAAAAATGTTACAATATTATTTATAATACCCCCAGTTTTAACGGCACAGACACTTGACAATGACATAATATTTGCAGAAAATGATTCATAAATGTTTTATAAAATTTTAGATTTTAAAAAGTTAAATTTGATCATTTCTCACGGCAAACTCGCGTGTACCGGCACAGTGGTTAAAATCATTGTTCTACGGCACGATTATCAACTTAATTTAGGCTATTCTGTAAGCCAGCATGTTGTATTTTTTACCTATTTATCCTGACAGTTTTTACCTTTTCTTTAGTGTGTGTGTTTGCATCATTTAATGTGGTCCAAATTGGTTTAGCGGTACGGCTAATGAGATGAGATGAGATGAAATATTCCTCTAATCATTCTGGACCAGATTGTTTTTAATGTTTGATCCAGAGTACAAAACCAATGCAAAAATCAATGGACAATTGGATACAGGGTTCCCGCGGAAAATACGACTTCAATTGGCATCAAAATTTCCAAAATCCAACTTGAACGTCTTAAAATGTGAAGCCGTTGATTAGATTTATATTTGTTTGAATTAAATAGATTTAGAAAGAGTACATTATTTTATGCATAATGATAAAAATGCTTTATAAATGTAGCAGAAGAGTTCTTTGAATTCATTGTTATCTGCCAGCTTTGATTGGGGATCCACGATGTACTGTAAACATCCTTTTTATTTATTGTTTTTCATTTCTAAAACTTTGGAGAGTGCTGTTTTCCAGATGGAAATTTTTCAACTGGACCAAAGTGTGATTTAAAAAAAACAAACATGATTATATATACATACATATATATATACTAAAGCCATATCCCCCTAGTGGGGGGTGGCTAGAGTAATTTCTGACTCTTTTTGGGAGATTGATTTAGAGGAGGGGATTCCCAGCCCCCTCGCTCAACCCAACTGAGGTGTTGGGAGTCATTAGGTGACCAAACCCCCCAATTCCAACCCCTAATGCTGAACGCCAAGCAGGGAGGCAACGTGTACCAATATTTAAGTCTTAGGAATGACTCGGCCATGGCTTGAACCACAACCTCCCAGTCTCTGGGCGGGCGCCATACCCCCAAGGCCACCGAGCGGGTCCCGGCCGCGCGAATTGTTGCGCACATGCGCGACCAGTAACAAACAACTGTTTAAAATTGCTTCTAAATTATGTGGTGTTATTTTTTTGATTGTTTTGCTTGTTTCAATTGTTTTTTCTGTCGACCTTGTCCTAAATTTGATTTCAAAAGGAATTCGAAAAGTTTTAAAAAGTCTTGAATTTAACTTGCCTTAAATTTTAGAAACCCTGGGACATATTGTGCTTCATTTACTCCATTTCTACTCGATTTCATGTATTTCATGCTAATGTTAGAAGCTTTGTTTTCCCATCAATAACACAAGATTTTTATCTAAAAAGCGTAGATTATATATTTTTTTAATGTGACACCCAGGTGAAATAGTGTGGACGTCCCTTTTGAAGCATTACATAGACCAAAGAGTTGATTCCAGCAATGCAACGTACATGAGTGCTGTGTAAAGGAGGAGATGATCCCAGACCCTACATCTGCAGCCGCGACCCGTCCTTCCGAGCTCAAGTATTTGCATTTTTTAAAAATTATTTTTGAAATTGTAGGAATAAAGTAGTATTTGCTGCTTTATTCATTTATCGATTTACACATCTGTATACTTTTTCTTGTCAGTGAAGGCTCAAACCACAATGGGGCAAACTCCTCAGGAGCCGTCAACCATTTTGAAGATGATTCCGGAAATGAGAACCGACAAAAAAGAGGGGTAGGTTATTTATGCCGCATTACAAGAAACTAGGTAGTCTGGGATTTGCCCTGGTGAAAAATGTGTAGTTAATTGCCACTCTGAGGCATAGGACAACAGGTAAGATCTAGGGCCTGGATTTTGGGCCGGGTTCAGCCATAAAATGTCAAATCCAGAACTCAAACAAGAAAATTGTATTCTTACGTTTCGGCACTCGGGGACAATGCCTTTGAAATCTTATTTATACGTTACGGCATTGAGCAAGTTAACGCGTGTCTTGCTTGTGTCAGCCACAGAGGCGAAGAAAAAGAACTCACAAGGAAATGGAGAACATCACAAGCAAAAAAGGCAAAAGCCGCCGATGCTGCGTCCGAAAGGATCGTAAACGTGCACACGTAGAGGCTGTCACTCTTTTTGATGTCATTACAATGGGTCCAAGCGCCATGCGGGTAAGATGAACTCGTGCAATGTCCTTGTACTTCACCGGTTCTGATTTTTTTTTTTTTTTTTCAGGTTGTAATCGACGGCTGGGCTGAAGCCTATGCGTCGGACAGGGATGCCTCCCTCCTTGACCTCATTAGCTTTTTCATCCAGTGCTGTGGATGCAAAGGCAAATCACATATCATAATCGATTGTGAACACGAAAGCACGATAGCAAACGTAGTTTTTCGTCTCGTTCTATAGGTGTGGTCACAGCTGAAATGTGCCACATCAAAGGCGACAGCGAGGCCATGAATAAAATGGCGGACGATTTGGTGGAGGACTCGGATGAGGTTGGATGTCAATTCGTTACATCTGTTAGAAAACTTTGTGCGAAGAGTATACAACACATTATGTTTCAGGTTGCTGGTCTGCAGTACAAGAAGTTTCTGGCTTTTCCATGGATTCTGACCGTAACTTGGCCCACAGATGCTGTAAGTATTCTTATCCACAAACGTTTACTGTATAGATGATCTCAAGATAGTAAATCATTTGGTTGAAATTATTTCACGTTACATAACAAATTCGCTCTGCAGGAATGAAATATGTTTTCGGATAAAAACTTACAACAGGTGGCTACATTGGGTTCAAAGATTTTGCAGAAGGCTAGGCAAGGAAGAAAATTTATCGATTCGATTTTTTTCTATTTGCTAAAACAGACTCTCAAATCCAATATCTAGACTATGGTTTGTTGGTTGGTTGGTTGGTTCCCCCAAACAGACTCCTGTCATCATTTTAGAAAGAAAAAAACTGTTTACTGTCTGTTCTTTTCTATATGTTCACTACTCCGCTTAACTAACCCTATACTCACCTTACGGGGCTGCCTACACATTTTAATTGCTTTATACAGGAAGCAACACAAGGAAGCGGGGGCTCCCTTGATGTGTGGACAAGGATCTGATCAAAGCCTGTCCTGACATGTAATGTGTGTGAAGTTGCCTGTTAACAGTATGGATTATTGCGTAACTGTGGGTGGCTGGTTGTTTCCCTTAACCACACGGGTGGTAGGGGCACAATTTCCTGTGGTGTGTCATGGGCAAGTACAGCCTGGTAGCACCCAGGCCAACATATGAGGAAAAAAGATATTGTGGGCCCATTAGATTGTTCTCATACTTTATGAATAAATATACATGCAGACATATACATGTATGTTATATTTGATTTCATAATTGTTAATAAATCGATTACTGCGATTGGCTGGCAACCAGTTCAGGGTGTCCCCTACCCAATGCCCGATGATTGCTGGAATGGGTTCCAGCACCCCAGCGACCCTACTGAGGATAAGCGGTGCAGCTAATGAGATGATGATGAATACATCGATTAATCTCATAAAAGATGTTTTGAAACACAAGAAAAGTCATAACTTATGCCCTTTTTTAAGCAGTGACTAAAAATTCAAAATTGAAAAGCATTTTTGTTTTTTTGCATACATTTGACAAAAAATAAAACAAGTAGAATTTCAAAACTACAGAGGGAGACAGGGGACAATAGTAGCACCAAATCACGTTGAATTTACTGTATATTCCACCCCTTTCCCCTGATCCTCGCGGCTAATGTGTTGTCTGGCCCAAAAAACTTAAGTAAAAAGTAAGACAAAAGCAGATAGGCGTAGTGGAAAAATATGATAAGTGCAAACATCAGGGAATGATTTCAGTGTGATAAATCACCATTAGATGACCGGAATGGCATTGATAAGATCTTTGTCCACACATCGAGGAACTCCCACTTGTACGTGTCGCTTTCCTTCCTCTATCCAGCGCTTGAGAGTGTTGGCGGCCCACGATTTACCAAAATTGTGTGATCACGTCACCGGAAACATCGATTGCTGAAAAGTACTTGCAAAGTTCATGCATATTACAGAATTTTATTGCAATATGTATTCTGTGTAGCACTATTTAGATATTCTATGTAACATGCTACAGTGGGCATTTGCACGTCACACTGGTTATTTGTATATTGTATTCTTTTTGCTTTATTATTGTATTGTTCTCAGCTCAGGGATGCTGCTGGAAATGTGAATTTCCCTCCGGGGATGAATAAAGTCTATCTATCTATCTATCTATCTATCTATCTATCTATCTATCTATCTATCTATCTATCTATCTATCTATCTATCTATCTATCTAGCTATCTAGCTATCTAGCTAGCTAGCTAGCTAGCTAGCTAGCTAGCTAGCTAGCTAGCTAGCTCGCTCGCTCGCTCGCTCTCTAATTCATGCACAAGTTTAGTGTTTTTGCAAAAAAACTTTATTTTGCAACCCCTGTGTCTTTGGAAATCGATGTTTCGATATTAAACGTATGAAAAATTTAATTAAAGCGAAGAAGTGAAAGTTCCCCTGTGGGCCTTTAAAAATGAGTCAAAATGGTAAAAATTTGTCTGGCACTCGCATTTCCCATTTGAGTGAAACGTCTGGCATTGAATGGGTAAATAGAGAAAATATACTACTTTTAACCTTTTAAGGACACCTCAAATGATGAACCCCACCTTTTATTAAACGTCTTCTTTCATTTCTACAGCAAAACATTACCTCAATAATGACAATAGTAGATCAAAAATAAATAGTAATAAATAGTGAATCTGTATGTAATTCCTTCTCCTCAGGACAGCATGGAGTACCCTTTGATCCAGCCAGGACCGTACGGCCGCTGGTTCCACTCAGAGCTGTGCGACTTCGTGTCCGTTCTGGTGTCCCAGTGTCAACATGACCTCATCTTCGACAGCTACTTGATAAACACGCTTATTTCGCTGCTGTCAGAGCTCTCCAACTCCCACGTACGAGCATTCCGACATACCTGCACGCTAGCAGGTGATTTTAACACCTACAAGTATTCTGTTCTGCGATCAACTCACTTAACATGTTAAAGGCATGTACAGTTTCATACTCTTTTTTTTGGATATGGATCTTTCTTTCAATCCATCTATCCATCCATTATCTGCACCGCTTATCCTCAATAGGGTCGCGGGGGTGCTGGAGCCCACCCCAGCTATATTCAGGCAGTGAGCAGGGGGACACCCCCCGAACTGGTTGCCAGCCAGTCGCGGAGACATACAACTCACTTGATCATCCACACTTCCAATGATACGTCACCAGCATAATTAGGTGCTGAAAAATTCTTGCAAAGAACATACATTCTTCATGCATAAGTTCAGTGTTCTGCAATAAAATGTTATTTTTCTAGCAAATCACCCTTGTGTTTAGGGAAGATGTGGTCAAGATACTAGAGGCAAAAAAAAGCACCAAGTTGAAAGTCTTGCTTGAAATGCATTCTTTCACACAAAGCCGTTTTTCTCAGAAGTTTTCTTGTAAACGAGTACCGTAATTTCAGGACCATAAGTCTCAGCTGGCAAAAGTGCACAATTAAGAAGGAAAAAACATATAAGTCGCAGCTGAAGTATTAGTCACCTTTTTGGGAGAAATGCATTTGATAAAATCCAACACCAAAAACATTTAGGTCATCTTGAAAAGCAATTCATAATAAAAATAAAATGAAGAACAACAGTTCAAATAAGTGTACGGTATACAAATGAATTATTGACATACCTGGTTGTAAAACAACCTAACATATAAGTCATTCAGATGACTCTGGCATAAAGAACATGCTTACCAAATTACCAGTTTCCCTCCAAATCAATAAATCCAAGGAAATATTCCTCGGTGTAACTTTTGCCGGTAGACAACTCCCCCAACTCAGGAAGTAGACGATATGCCGCTCCCTCCTCCCGCTTGGAAAAATGCCCCAGATGCAAGGGCGAAATTCTAAACCCAGGCCTAGAACTTACTCTTGTGGTTTAGTGTGAAAATAACATGTGACATGATACTTTGTACCGGTTATAAACATTTAAAACTCAGCGATATAATTAGGTGTTAATAATTTTACATATAAGTCTAACCAGCATTTAAGTCGCATCCCCGGCCAAACTTTGAAAAAAAAAAAACCCTGCGACTTATAGTCCGGAAAATACAGTATTTTTCTTGATACTTAGCGAGGTTCTTTTTTTGTTTATCAAACCATTTCTAACGGAAGATAAGGGTCCCACCTGATTTTTCGATATGTACTATGACCATATAGCTTTAGAACTACGTTTTCTGTAGGCCTTCAAAAATAAATCATAATGGAAAAAATAGACTGGCACCAGCTCTCCTATTTGAAAGAAATTTCTGGCATTGAATGAGTTTAATTGTAAAATCACTTTGATTATTTTTATTTTATTTTATTTATTATTAATTTTTTTTAGCGGTAAGACTGCTGAGCTCCCTGATGGACGTGGCTGTAAATCTGAGCAAAGGTGTTGAAAAAAGTCAGCAGCAGGCACAGACGCAGCGGCCAAGTAGACAGAAGGCCCACATGGAACGAGCGCAACAGAAAGTAAAGGAGGTAAAAGAGACATAGTTTCACCTCTATTGCGTCAACATTGGAAACATCTGCTCTTTGTGTCTCCAAGTTGCAGGAAAGGAGGACTGAGATTGAGAGCATGATGGACATCATCTTCAAGGCCGTTTTTCTCAAACGATATCGGTACAACTATTTCATGTTGTTTTCTAACTTCAATGTTGATAGCCGGTATATTATTTAAATGTGTTAATGTGTGCCACAGTGACGTACTTCCAGAAATTCGTTCCATCTGTGTCGAGGAGTTGGGTCTTTGGATGAAAGTCTACAGCTCTATGTTCCTCAACGACACTTACCTCAAATACATGGACTGGATGTCCTATGATAAGGTAAATAAGTGATCCAGCACAAATGGCTTTTTCAATTATATATTCCTGAAAATGTCTGTCTGTCCACCCGTCGTTTTCATCAGTTACCACAGTTTTGTATTTGTACATTATCCTTTAGATTCCAGAGGTGCGTCTGAAGTGTGTCTTAGGTTTGCAGAGTTTATACGGGGATCCTTTTGTTCTGCCACAACTGGATTTCTTCACAAGTCGCTTCAAGGTAAGCATATATTCTTTGAATAATGTGAGACCGACTCTTAACTGTAGAACTTTAAGACTGTGAGATCACAGTGCAGGATTGGCATTGAATAGTTTTGAGTTAAAGAAACAAACACCAGTTTACATTTTTAACGTTTAACACTCATTATTTTTTTGGATGCTAATTTACCATGAAATGATGTATAAACTGGGGATTATGAGTACCTTTACAAATGCTGATTTAAGTCTATCTTATAAGACATCTGTAACCATTATTGCCTTCTTCTGGCTGTTCACCATTCAATAACCATTACTTAAATACTTATATAAATACATGCAATATCAAGTAAACATTTTGTTAAAATTTGAAGGTTTTTCTTGTCATTTGTGCAAAGGGAAGAAAACCAATGGTATCTGTATCGATCACTAATTATGATTTAGTCTTGTGTCCTGTATGTATTTATGCACTTTAAAAAGTACCAGATGTTGATTAGAGGTGTATATCATAAAAGGTCCTGTTTTTTTAATAAAATAAATGAATACATTAGGATTTGTACTGCTCCCAATCCCCCAATTTTCCTTAGTTGCAAGGGCACAGTCAAATATTATGTTTTTTGATGTGAGTACGCTGGAGTACCCAGAGAAGAGCATACTCATATAATATCCTCACTGTTACATCAAATATACTTCATGTAATATTTGTGCTTGACTTTCAACTCAAACGGTACCTGTAAAAAAACATGGCACCAACTATCAGTACCACTTGTCTTCCAGGATCGCATGATCTCTATGACACTGGACAAAGACAACGAAGTTGCTTTGCAGACCATGAAGTTGGTGCTGCTTATCTCCAAGTTAGTCACTACTAATGGAGCAATGTTTTTTTTTCCGCCCCTGAGACTTTAGTTTTGGTTTCACTGCTTCCTTATGCGTCTTTGTGTTCAGAACATCCGAAGATGTCCTAACTGTAGATGACTACAAGGCTCTCTTCCAGTTTGTGTATTGCTCACAGCGCCCCCTTGCTGCCACGGCTGGGGAGCTGCTCTTCTTCAGGTAGGCACTAAAGAACAAACAAAACTTAAATAATGTAAAAGGAGCAAAATATTCAATGAGGAAATGTGAAAATATTTATATATATCAACCATTAGTATTTATTAAAAAAATGTTATAATCCCAAATGTTAACTCATTCAATGCCATAACGAATTACTTTGTTTTAAAAAGCATTGTCAGTGAGTGCCAAATCATATAAAAAAAAAACTATTATAAAGGGTTTGCCGCTGCTCATCAGTAAGTATCAGGTGACTGGGAATGATTTCAGTATGAAAAATCACCATTAAATAGCGACTTTGTGCAGATCTTTGTCTACACATCGAGGAAGGCCCCACTTCCAAATGTTGCTACCTGTTTCATGTACATCCACAAAAATGAATCAGAAGTTTTCTTGGAAACAAGTATTTTCAAGAAACTTAGCAATGGTCAGCCATTGTCAACTGTCCAGCCATCCATTATATGCACCACTTATCTTTAGTGGGATCGCGGGTATGCGGGAGCCCATCCCAGCTATCTCCTGGACAGGTTGCCAGCCAATCACAGGGCACACAGAGACAGACTACGCGCTCGCTCATTCACACTTAGGGACAATTTGGACCAGCCAATTAACCTTAATTGAAATGTGGGAGGAAACCGGAGTGCCCGGAGGAAACCCACCTTGGCACGGGGAGAACATGCAAACTTCACCCAGGAAGGATAGTATCTGGATTTGAACCCATGACCTCAGAACTAGGCTGCTGATGCGCTAACCACTCACCTGCCATGCCGCCCTTGAAACATTCTGAATTTTTTCCTTGATTAGGGTTAAAACTTTCTTTGCCTATACAGCTACAGAACTATTATTTCTGTAAGCCTTAAAACATGCATCATAATGGAAGAAATTGACTGTCTCCTCCCAATTTGATAAAAACTTCTGGCATTGAATGAGTTAATGTGTGACTAAAAATACATCCAATACGTTTCAGACAAAAACAAACTATAGTCTTCTAAATACAGATGTTTTTTGGTTGTTTTAGGATTATAAACGCTGATGGTCCTTCACCTAACAATTGGGATGAAATAAGTCCAGCAGAGGCTCATAAACAACAAACATTCACTAAATTCAAGGGACTGCTGGAATTTTACCTGAACTCTAAGGTGAAATGCGCATTTAGACCAAATGCCTGTGTTCATGTTTGTGACAACATATCTGTGTACAGTTGCACAACCATGTGGTCTACCTGGTGGACAGCTTGTGGGACTGCAGCGGAGTCCTGCTCAAAGACTGGCCCACCATCACGTCTTTACTACTGCACGACTCCTGCATCCCTTTGCCAAGTACATCTTTGGGTGCGGTGTGCTTAATTTATTGCTGGCTCATTTTATTTAAGCCAATAACTGCTCTTCAATTGTAGGCTTCACAAGCGAAGAAGAAGCAGTGCTTGTAGAAATCTTAGTTTCGTCTGTACGTCAGGCATCAGAAGGACCAGTGTTGGCTGGGAGGAGTGGTGCAAAGAAGGTTTGTTATATTGTGGAATAACACTCATAATATTTAGTAATTTTGATTAAAATGAAATATTATAATTCCTGAAGGGTAATGACCCTTTCATCAATCTAAAAATTTGGCACCTTACATAAATACTTGGGTAGCACGGCGGCGCAGTGGTTAGCGCTTGTGCGGCACAGTTCATGTCATGGGAACCTCCTGCGTGGGTTCAAATCCAGCTCCAGACTTCCTGTGCGGAGTTTGTATGTTCTCCCCGTGCTTGCGTGGGTTTTCTCCGGGCACTCCAGTTTCCTCCCACGTTCTAAAAACATGCATTTCAGGTGAATTGGCCGGTCCAAATTGTCCCTAGGTGTGAATGAGCGAATGAGTTGTCTGTGCCTGTGTGCCCTGCGATTGGCTGGCAACCAGTTGAGGGTGTCCCCTGCCCGCTGCCCGGAGATGGCTGGGATGGGCTCCAGCCCCCCCGCGACCCTAATGAGGATAAGCGGTACGGCGAATGAGATGAGATGAGACATAAATACTTTTCAGTAACCCCTTCATTATCGCTGTTAACAAAACTTGAAAATCTGCAGTATAGCGATTTTCCTTCATAAGAGCCCCCAAGAGTCGAGCTTGCCTCGCTTTGACGTGCTTACCGACTGAAAGTATACCACTGTAACAAAATAACAACAATAGATCTAAATATAAAAAAACACTTAACACAGAATTGCAGTTGAGTGAATGATCTGTCATTATAAAAAATACAACAGAATTGGAAGGCTTCTCGTAATGGAGTTGGAACGCGATTTAGAGATCGTCTGGCTATGTGCACATTAGCATCGCGTATCCTCTAATTGAGCCAGTTCTCCGTGATGGGTAGAATACAACAGTCCCGGATATAGTGTTTTTCCATGAGTTGTAGCTCCAGGTCATTTGTTTCATGGGTAATCAATCTGGTGTTGGTGAGATACAGGCTAAAGTAGGGATAGCTTGTGAGAGTTGACACGTAGCCTAGCCGTATTGCTATTTCTTTCTCTTCCCACAGCACCTCAATCTTTTCCCAAACCCGAACATAATCCACAGAGAACCCGCTTGTGATCATAATTTCCTGACTAACTCTCTTCAGACTCTGATTTAATTGATGGATTTCTTTTCTATGTAACGAGCCGCTAAAAGCTTTTTGTGATGTACAAATATTGATGCAAAGTGGTGAAACTATACTGTGTATACAAAAACGTTTTGCTGATTACTGCTGCGGAGATCTCTTATAGTGGTATAGGTGAAGACAATTTATGGCAGCGATGACTTGCTAAAGCAATACAAAATATTCATAAATAGAAGGAATGGATTAAGAATATAAAAAAAATACAATTCCATGAATGGCCAACAATATGGTGGAACTGGGTTGGAAAATTGCAATAAAATAGAAGCCATTAGAAAATGTATACAGTACCAGGACAGTATGTATGCACTAATAATGTCCCAAATAATCTTCATCAAACTCTTCTCAGAAGATATTGAACACACTTCTAAAGACTTTGTTGCACTTTTAAAGTTCTAGAAAGTTCATGATTGAATGTTTGTGTTTGCTATCAGATGTTGAGTTCCAGAGAGAAGAAAGTTCAAGTTGATGACTGCACAAGGCTCACGCAGCATTTCCTAACAGTGCTTCCAAACTTACTAGTCAAGGTAACTCGTCTGCCGCTAATCATTGTGATTTACCAAGTCATTAGTTTGAATGACACTTGTCGCTACTTCAAGTTTTCAGGTCGGTGGGATGTTGTTGCTTCCTTAATGAGGATTCCTCAGTACTTTCTGCCCGAAAGCCCCGAAGCCCAAAACACACAGGTAGGCATTCAAGCCTCACGTCGCTGTAAATCGGTGTTTTAATGATGATAGACCTGCATTGTTTCGACTGCCGGTCAACAAGATTGAATAAACTCATATTTATTATTTACTTTTTTTCCAACTTGCAATATTGATAGTCACACGAACTCTGCAGAACTAGCCAATTGAAGCCCCAAAGGCTGTTAAATGAAATATTTGGTAGCTTTGTCTATAATTTGTGCCAACGTCTTCACCTCCTCAGCTGTTTTCGGGGCTGTTAGCGGAAATTCGAGCTGTTCTGGAAGTGTGCTCGGACGGCGCCGTCCTGGAGGCAGCGTCTCGCACCTTTCTTAGCCTGTGTGCAGAGGAAACTAGCTGGGGTTCCACTGCCCGGCCCATCAGGGATTCGCTGGTCGAGGGCTGGGTAAACCACTTGAGAGTCCTTCTGACCGATTCCCTTGTGGTAAGCTTCCTTAAAGGTTATCCCAAATTCTTAAACATGCAACATGTGAGGAGTATCTGTCAATAAAAGTTTTTTTTTCAGTGTATGTAGTGCAGTGTTTCTCACTTATTCAGCATCCTTGTAGTACTCACATTTCAGTTAATTCCAAATTCCAAAGATCTACCCTTATAATTAATTCCTTATATCAGGGTTGATATTATAATATCTTCCATTTAAAGTCAAGTCATGTTTATTTGTGTAGCCTTTAATCACAAGGAGTCTCAAAGGTCTCCACAGACCACAGACTACTGCAAACTACAGACTATTATCACACCATCCCCTGATCTAAAACCTACATGAGTGCAGAGAAAAACTCGTAAACCTCAACATAAGGAAAATGAAGACACCTTGAGAAGGGACCGCACATGAGGTAATCACCCTTCCAGGATGACCAGGCAGCAATAGAACAAACAATAAAATTAGAAATAAAATGAACAATCACTTAAGTATAATATGAAATAGAAATAAAATCAAAAGGATGACCAGGTTGCATCGGATGTAGCATTAACAAACAATACATAGATATTGTCAACATATAATATAGGTCATTCATAAGCTATAGAATATAAGTTTGTTTTTTCCATTTTCATATTGGACAATCAAGACCACATGCATGATATCATCCAGTCCACCATCACCCCCTGCCCTCCTACAAAACTCTTGCCTCCCTTACTCAACCGTACAGTGTTTCATGGTCAGAACACCGATGATAAAAGTAAAAAAATAAGGTAAAAGCGGCTGAAAAATATGTAGAAAGGCTATTTGAACTCAGTTGGGGATTGTTAACAGCAACACAGACTTAATAGAGATATGTCCTTTTTAAACTTGTTAAGGATACCTCAAACTATTCAAGAAGAGGGAATAATTATTCGATAAAGTCACCAATCCTTTCAATTGTCTGTGACTATTCAGCAGTTAGAATATTTGTTCGACTTAGCCGAAGCTTTAATGAAAACACAGAAAGGTTTATGAAACGAGCAATAAGCTTTCTTTGACAGGGGGGCTGCTTTTCCGCCAATGAGGAGAAAACCGGAGATCTTTTTGCCACACTGAAGAAAGTCAGCACTTTCCACAAGTGAGTTTTACTTGCTTCTCAAAACAAAAACCTTGTCGTGATCTTCCTCTGACTGCCCAAGCGTTATTACAGCTGTCACGATCTATCTGGCTGGAATCTGTTCGACCTGCTTTCTCCTCTTCTACCGGTAGAGAGCCGCCGGGAGGGACCGCCACCTCAGGTCAATTTGGTTCGATTTCAAAAGTCTGTTGACACTGCAGAAATTGTCGTTAGAGAATTAAAATGATGAAAAATAATAATGTAAAATAGTGTGTCTTTCTTTCATCAAGAAACATGATCTTCGGCAGATAATTCGGAATAGGATTTTCCTTCTTTTACTTTTTATCTTAAAAATAAATTGTACTAAGAGACAACATTTATTTCCCTGGAAATTAGTAAACACATCTGCCATCTTTCATGTCAAATAATCTCGCTGATTTTTGTTTCTTTTTTTTTAGAACAAAACATGTTAGGAACATAGTAAAATGAGATAAATAATAATTCAAAAGTGTATCACTGTTAAAACAATGCCTCTCAATTATATTCTGTTTGGTCCCTCCCCTAAAAAAACATCTCGTGCCCCCCAAGATACTCCCCTTCCTCCAATGCCCAACTAAAGTCCAGGTATAGTACTTATCTATAAAAATTGTACACCTATGCATAAGACTGTATATTTACTAACTTACAAAATAATGAAAAATAAATATATACCTTCTTATAACAAATAATTGCTTTATTAACTGTAATTACTGATTGTAATTGATTTTGTCTAACCATGAACTCACTAACATAAACTTATTAGGAGCATAATATTAAATGAGACTTAATTTATACGTCTAGCAACTGTGTCATTAAACAGAGGGATACCTCTTATTTTTGCAGCACAGCAGGACAGCTGCAGGCAGTATCGGCTTCTCTCCTATGTCTTTTTTTGCACCGACATACCTCAAAGTCAACCCTTTATTAAGCGATAATAAACCTTGCAAACACAAAATGGCACCTATTTACACACAGCAAGACAGTGTATGTAGACTAAAAACAAAGATAATTTGTGTAACCAATTATTTCAGCATCTTTCTTACTTCTTTCCCCACATGCAGTAAATTTAGTGTTGCTTATACAGACGCTGCCCTACTTACAAACGGGATACGTTTCGGACGATCGTTCGTAAATTTGTTCGTAAGTTGCTTCAGTGCTATATTTTGTATGTTTAAGGTTTATATAAGTATGTTTAAGGCTCGTATAAGTACCCTGTATTGTTTTGTAATAAAAAATAGACATTTCATAAAATAATATGCTCTATAAAGTTAATGTTAAGTTTAACTTACTTTTTGAAGATGAGCTTCAAGAAGTCCTCAGTGGTAGAGAGCGGATGAAAAAAATGCAATCCAACCATTTTCTCAACCACATCAAGCTTTCTTATTCCACTTTTGTTTCAAAAGTAACGACATGCCTCTTCTTTACACTTTACACCAGCCATATTGAATGGATGCCAAGATATTAAACAATAAAAATGTCAAATTTTTTAGCGAGCTGGCGATACAGTATAGTATGTTTACACACGAACTAGGTAGAGGAAGCTGGATTTCTTCTTCGGGGTGGATACTGGTTGAGCTCTCACAGCGCCCCATGCTGGTAGCGGTGGAGAGAAGCACTACAGTAATATCCTTAGCGCGCTGGAGATAGTATAGACATGGCGTAGACAGTATAGAATGCTCACACACAAACTAGAAAGAGGAAGCGGATTTTTTTTCCTCTGGGTGGATGCTGGGTGAACTCTCACAGCGCCACACGCTGGTAGCGGCGGAAAGAAGCTCTACAGTAATGTCCATACAATACAAAATCTAACTTACAGCACTGTCCGGATATTTTTCGACATCCTGAAAAAAATGTTTGTATCTACCATTTTACGTGACACGAATGGTAGGGGAGCGTCTGTAATACGTAACAGTGCCACAATACCAGAAATCGACTGATATTGGTTTTCAGGGCTGATACCGATTATTAGTATCAAGAGGAAGCTGATAACCGATATTTGGAGCCGATAATAAATTACTGTAAAAGCTTAAAAATTGCCGTAAGAAATTTTTAATAATGAAAAACAAAGAATAGTTGGTATGAATTCAAACAAAACTTTATATATATATATATATATATATATATATATATTTATATATATATATATTTTTTTTTTTTTTTTTTTTTTTTCAACGAATGAACTCTTTTAACGCTTGAACTTAGGTTTACAGTATTTGTTTAACTTAAAAGGACATTGTGGGTTATTCAGCGCCTCTTAGTGGAAAAACAGTCCCTTTTAAAGAATCAAGTAAGAATAAAATAATAATACCACTCTCAATTATTTGGTTTATGTCTGTGGAATAAGCAATTTTTTCAGTGTAAAGACAACTAATTATCGTTTTTTTTTTCCCTTGACAGGTGTTAAAAGAAGTGTTCCAATGTCTATGTTACTCAGTTTTCTGGTCGCTGAGCTTGAGCAGTGAAATGCTGACCTCCAAGGTAAGATATTGCAAAAAAAATAAAAATACACAAGACCAAAACAGAAAACATGGCTCAGCTAAAAATCCTCAGTTCGGATGTAGCAGCCGGAACCTGTTACAAAATGTGTTAGCTATTTTTTCCTAAAAACCCATTATGGTGTGTTCCATTAGGACAAAACGACGTCCCAGAGGCTTCACTTGCGTGTCCTTAGTGAAGCGAGTCATCGTTGCCTTTCCCACCCAGACCACAGCGTCAGTCAGCAGGTGCATAAATGTCATTTTTTAGGAAATATAGCATGATTTTCGGACTTTAAGTCGCTCCTGAGTATAAGTCCCACCAGCTACAAATTGCACAATTAAGAAAAAAACATTAATAAGACGCACCTTGACCATAGGTTGCATTTTGCGGGGAAATTATTTGCTAAAATTTAACACCAAAGACATATATGTAATCTCGAAAAACGATTTAGAAGGCTGTATAAGTGTACGGTATAGTAACATTGCATGATTTACATGCTTGTTTATTTCGGTAACGATGTCAAGTCATGTTTATTTGCATAGCCCTTAATAACAAAGCGCCTCAAAGGACTGCACAGACCATCGATTATTGCAAACCGCAGACTATTATGACACCATCCGCTGATCTAAAACCTACACGAGGGCAAGGAAAAGCTCAAAAACCTGAACATGAGGAAAATGAAGAAACCTTGAGAAGGGACCGCACATGAGGTAATTCCCCTTCCAGGCTGCAATGGATGTTTCAATAACAAATAATGGACATATATTGTCAACATGAAATATAGGTTATTAATAAGCTATAGAATAGAAGAGTGTTTTAAGCCTAGATTCAAACCGTTCCACTGAGGTTGCAGATGGAAACTCAGGGGGAAGAGCATTCCACAGCGCCAGGGCCTGAATGGAGAACGCTCTCGAACCTTAAATGACTCTAGCATAAATAAAATGCTGACCAAAATAGCAATTTCACTCCAAATCACTAAATCTAATGAAATCTTCCTCTGTGTCACTTTTACCGGTAAACAAGTCCCCCAAGTTGGGGTTAGATGTTAAGCTGTTTCCTTCATCCGCTTCTATATCACTTACGTCAGACTCGTTGTCACCTGCAGAAAATGTTTTTTTTTTTTTGTGTCAACAATTCTCAGTTGTTTTCAAAAATAACCTGAATTGTGCCGCAAAATCCCTCCCACCCCCACAACAGGGCACGGTTGAAATGATGAACATAGGCCTAGAGCGCCCTCTTGCAGTTAAGTGTGAAAATAACGTGTGAAATGATATACAGACCCTCCCCTACTTTTGAACATTCGAGTTACGAACAACGGTGCATACGAACATTTTTTTGGGTTGTCGAAAAATATCCGGACATTGCTGTAAGTGCGATTATATATTGTGTGCACCGTTTTCCGAGTACAGGATTTTACTGTAGTACTTCTTTCCTCCGCTACCGGCATGCGACGCTGTGAGAGCTCACCCAAGAAATCCGGCTTCCTCTTCCTAGTTTGTGTGTAAACATACTATACTGTATCGCCTGCGTGCTTAGAACTTTGACATTTTTATTGCTTAATATGTCGTGCATCCATTCGATGTGGTTGGTGTGAAGTGTAAAGAAGAGGCGAGCTGTTTCTTTTGAAATGAAAGTGGAATAAGAAAGCTTGATGCGATGGAAAAAAATGGTTGAATGGCTTTTTTTCGTCTAGTTACTACCACAGAGGAGGAAGTAGCCTAACTGTTGAAGCTCATCTTATTTATCCTTATAGAGGATATTATTTTATGAAACGTTTATTTTTTAGTACAAAAAATACAGGTTACTTATACCAGCCTTAAACATACCTATATAAACCTTAAACACACATTCCATACAAAATATGGCACTGAAGCAACTTACGAACAAATTCGACTTACGAACAATCGTCCGGAAGGTATCTCGTTCGTAAGTAGAGTAGCGTCTGTACTGGTAATACAAGTTTTAGACTTAATGATATAATAATGTGTTAATAATTTTACACATAAGTCTCACTAAAGTATAGGCGGCACCTCCGGCCACACTATGAAAAAAAACTGCAAGTTGTAGTCCGGAAAATACAGTAATCGATTCTCTCATCACTCAGCTTTTCCATTTCTTTTCAATTTTAGGCTTTTTTGGGTGTGTGCGATATCCTGACTGCTCAGTCCAACCAGCAGCAACTGTGGCATCCCACCTCTTGCGGTCCCCTCTCCTACACGCCCACCCCCAAGCTGCAAATGGCGCTATTGAACTTTGTGTGCAAGAATGTCTTTGTTGGGCCAGACTGCGAACACAAGGGCACAGGTAAAAGCCAACATCACACATTGAAATTTTAAACATGCGAGAGAGAGTACAGCGTCTTTGTGAGAGGTACCTGGCTTTGGGAACATCAAATGGTAAATGGTCTGCATTCATATAGCGCTTTTCAAGTAAATGGTAAATGGTCTGCATTTATATAGCGCTTTTCAAGTCAATGAAGACTTCCCAAAGCGCTTCACAATGTGCTTCACATTTACCCATTCACACACACTCACACACTAATAGCAGCCGTGCAGCCATGCAAGGCGCCAACCTGCTTATTGGGGGCATTAGGGATTCAGTGTCTTGCCCAAGGACACTTCAATGAAGACCTCCCAAAGCGCTTTACAATGTGCTTCACACTTACCCATTCACACACACAGTGGACATATTTCAACCTGCCGCTCTTTTTTTCTCTTGCGCTTCTCTGAACGTTGTCTTGCTGGCCAGATTCAATCCCTTAGCGGTCCTGTTTGACACCCCTACTATAGATGATCATTAGCTCAGAACTGTGATTCCCTGCCCTTTTTTGTTTTTTACTTCATTTTAGTTTTCTGTATGGTGTGAATGTGTGACTGAGTGTTGTCTAGATGGGAGGTGGACATGTACATATAGATTTTCAATGGAGACCTTTATATTTACAATTTACTCAATTGAAGGTCCCTGTCTTCCTTTAGTGTCTTTAACACTAGTAAAGAGAACATGGAAATAAAAATCTTTTGATGAATGAACAATATAACATGTTTATATCTGCACGTTTAATTATTGATAAATGATTAAAAAAATGAATATGTAACCAGGATCAGCCCCTTAGCCACAGTTTTAGGCCAATGTGGCCCCTGACTAAAACTAGTTGCCCAGCCATAAGTTATAAATTTCCGGTGAAACAACTCTAATATTTCACAAAGTAACAAAACTTCATTTGAACCAACGAAACTAGTTTTTGGTTGTAGATCCAATTTGCAGTGTAGATCCAATTTTGAACACGAGGTGGCGCGCTTGCTCTGTCTTCTGGTTGATAATATTTCAAAAGTAAGAATGAACCATCTTTTATTTTTTTCTGAAAATATATCCATATATCAAAGGGATGTGCTGTAATTATTGTGTGTAATCCAGTCATGGCATTCTAATAGATCTTAAAGCAGTGGTTCTCAACTGGTCTGGCTAGAAGACCCCCACATCCCACCCTAATTACAAACTATGAATAATTGAATTTAGTCATATTTCCGAAACAAAAAACAAAAAGACCACAAGAACTAAAATCACTTCACTTAGTAATAATTTCATTAAAGGGACAGTGTGTATTCTATTGCTACTCTTTGTAGTAAAACTCATTAAAAAACAAAGAAACAATAATTTATTTAAATAACAAGCAAAATACAGTAAATATATATTAACACACCATAACTGCTAGCCATCTTGTTTTCTTTTGTTCTTTCTTTTTGCTTCTTTTCTTTTTCTTTTTTGTCCCCTTTTTGCTGGTGTTCTCTTTTCATTTTTTGTTTTGTTCCTTAATAAGAAAAATGTTGCTTTTTGTTTGCTACAATTCTCCATAGTTTGTTTTCTCCCTTGTGCATTTTGTGTTTTCGGTTGCATTACACAATAAAGCGACATCTAGTGGTCGAATCATACACGCTGAACCTTGAATGCTCAGTTAACTGCATTTTTCATGAAATGTAAAACTCTTAATTTCAGTTGCTTGGTCTTCTAGTTAATAAAATCCTCATCTCATAAATTCTTCACTGTATCTGCTTATGGCCATTCGGAACATGTGTTCGATTTTGTCTTTTTCTGTGGTGTGAAATAGCAGGTGTCAACTCACATTTGCAGTGGATTACTGCCATCTATTGTTAAGGAGTGTAATTGATTGTTTTCCCCTTAGGATTATTTACCGAGGCAAAGTCCCGCGACCCACTGAAAACAAATTCGCGAACCACTCTTGGGTCCTGACCAACCCGCTGAGAACCGCTGTCTTCAAGGTGTTGAATTCCTTTAGTGGTTTTTAATAAGTGGACTCCAAATATGGTGGAGTGAGCTTGTGATTCATCGCTATTTGGTGGGAAGCTTTTCAATGTTCAAAGTAACACAGTGGGGGGATTTTTGATGCTGTTGTTTTATGGGATTAGCCTGGTAACACTTTGGCTTTTATGGACACTTGTTCTTTTGTGGGAGATCATGGCCAGGCCAAAGCATCAAGTGGATCATACTGCCTTTTTTGTTTTGTTTTTTTGTCCGTGAGAGAAAAAAAAAATCTCAACTTGGGCTCACCTTCTTGCAGCCGATGAGAGCCATATGTTGTCACTAGAGGTTGACCGATAATTTGGCAGGTCGATGAATGGCACCGTTAGTCGTTAAAATTTGACGGATATCGGTATCAGCATTTGTATTTATTTAGGGTCGATTTATTTATGCTCAGATACAGCCAAGCCTTTCTCTCCCTCTTGCCTGCCTTGTGTCTGAGACGCTACCCACCCTGCGCTTTGATTGGATAAGAGACCATGGGGTGGACCAACTGAAGCAGGAAGCTGTCCCCACTCCCTTCGTTGGATTATTATTTATTTCAGAGGAGGTCTCCATGGTCTGCTTATTCTGTTGATATGTATCTTTCACTAAGTCCAAAAACCTTAAAGGTATGTCTACTTATGTGTAGCATTTGCTTACAGTAAATTCAAGACACAGAGCACAACTAACTCATTCACGTCCATTTCTTCCATTAAAAAAATAATTTGCGGGGAAATGTCTAGTACAGAAAAGAAACTCTTGCTGCGATTTAGATACTGGTTTGCGCACTGTGTCCATAGCTGTTAATCCTAATCTTTTTGCGCAGGAGTGTGACAAAAAAAAACATTCTCAAAACAAAACTATGTACTGTATTGACTAAAGTCAGCAATCACAACAACCTGTACACATGCTGAGCCATGCGACTGATCTTAAACTCTCCCATCCCTAGCGCACATGACAAAGTGATAGAGGGGACCTAGTGTTGCTACTGTTTCATAAAAAAAAAAAAATCATTATACGTAAATTCTCTGAATTTTTCGAACAAGAAGTATTGCCTTAATGAATATTTCAATGTGGCAGCGGTCAACTAATCATCATGGTATATTTTTCCTATCGGACCAAAAAATGTGACATCTTAGGCTCTTATGTATTTGTAAATATTGTGTACCCTTCCTTAGTTTATAACTAATGTCGGCATGTATACTGTAAATTCCAGACTATAGAGCGCACCTGATTATAAGCCGCACCCACCACATTTTAAGAGGAAAACCGATTTTGTACATACACAAGCCGCACCTGTATACAAGCCACATGCGCCCACATTTAAACATGTAACACAAACACAAAATTAACCCAAACTTCAAGTCCCGCGATTGAAACTAAATGTCCTTCATTAAGGTCCACAGTCCAAAAATCACAGCCGGCGAAATGAACGGAAAATGATACCGGTACTTAAGGTTTAATGCAGACCTGCAGAGTCCAGGTCCCGTTGAAAGTAATCCAAGGAAAAAAGTGTATATTTCCAAAGGTAAGGGTGGGAAAAATATATCAGATGAACATATTTACTCACGCAACTCCTTTTTCTTTAACCAACTTTTTACCCCCTCTTTTTTCCTTGTCTCTCCCTCACCTTTAGCGGTCCCCACTTAAACTCGGCACCCCGCGTTTGTTCCGCCCCTCATTTTTCGTTCATCCGTGCAAAACATATCAGAATAAGTGTCTAAAATAAACACAAATAAATACATTACAAAAATATACAGTTGCAAATACATATTATACATGGGTTACACATATTCACAAAGAAAGACGGTACACTGAGAGAGTTTTCAAAGCTTTAATAATAATAATAATATAGCTTTGACAGGGCAGTTAATGGTAGCAACACTCGAGCCCCGCTGGCGGCCGTTAAAAAAATTACATAAATTGGCCGCATCACTGAATAAGCTACAGGGTTGAAAGTTAGGGAAAAAATTAGCGGCTTATAGTCCGGAATTTACGGTAATTATTTTTTCGTAGTAGACAAGTAGCAATACTTGATTTAGTCTCTTTCACCTTGCCATATGTGCAAGGGATGGGAGAGCTTAGGACCGGTCGCATGGCTCACCATGCGTACAGGCTGTTTTGATTGTACGGGCTTCTAAATTTTTGTCAGTAGGCTACAGTATAATAGTCTGTCTTGTAAGCGGCAGCGCTTGAAAGGTAAAAAAAAAAGGTAGTGTCTTGCAGTTTAGAATTTACGGTACTTTTTCCACCTGTTGTCAATGGTAACATTTTTACGTTTTCTCACTACAGCCTGTCAGCATTCTGAGGAGGAGAAAGTGGAAGAGCTTCATAAGAGAAGAATAATGCTGGCTGCTTACTGCAAGCTCATCTTACATGGCGTGCTGGAGATGAGCATGGCGGCAGACATCTTTGCTTTCTATGTGAAGGTGAGTTGCCATCAAGTAATCTGGTGAGGACACAGTGCTGTTCAAAATAATAGTAGTGCAATGTGACTAACCAGAATATCTAAGGTTTTAATAATTGTTACTGTTATATGCTAAACAGTAGATGCAGTAGATTCTCAGAAAACAAACAAGACCCAGCATTCATTATAGGCTGTGCAATAGGGCAAATAGTTCAAAAGGGTGTGTTAAAAAAATAGCCGTGTCTGCTGTTGAATGTACAAACTCAAAACTATTTTGTATTTCCTCCATAAAGGTAGGAATTAGTAATCCTAATATTCAGTTGCTTGACCACAGTTTTTATGTGCTTCACATCTGTGTCGATAGTCTACCAACCTTTCAGTTGTTATTTCACTCCGTGATTGTTTAACAACATCCCACAATTTATTTAAACTTCTTGGTTTTGCTTCACAAACCGCATTTGATATGACCCCACAAGTTCTCGATTCGACTGAGATCTGGGATTGGGATGCCCACTCCATAACATTAATTTTATTGTATTGGAACAAAGGTTTTGCTCGTCTACTGGTGTTTGTTATCATTTTCTTGTTTAAAGATCAATTTCAAGGGCATCAGGCAACTTAATCTCTTCAAGTATTTTGACGTACACAAACTGATCCATTATCCCTGGTATGGGATACATGTGCCCAACACCAGAGTAAAGGCAACATGCCCCGACCGTAATACTCGCACCACCATGCTTCACCGTCTTTAATGTGTACTGAGGTCTGAATTCAGAGTTTGGGGGTCGTCTCACATACAGTCAGTGGCTCCTGGACCCAAAAAGGACAATTTTACTTTCATCAGTCCACAAAATGTTCCTCCATTTTTCTTTAGGCCACTTGATGTGTTTTAGGGCAAATGGTAACCTCTTCTGCGCTTGAGGGACTTTGCGTGTGATTCTTGAAAATAAATATGCCTCACACAGACGTATTCTAACTGTCAGAGCACTTCCAGGTCACTACAGACTGTGTTTGATCGTCCTGGAGCTGATCACTGGCTGAGCGCTTGCCATTCTGGTTATTTTCCGGTCCATTTTAATAGTTGTCTTTAGTTTTCTTCCACGTGTCTTTTCTACCCATTTTAAGGCTTTGGAGATCATTTTAGCTGAACAGCCAGAATTGTTTTGCATCTCTTTATAGGTTCTTTCCCCTCCAATTAACTTTAATCAAAGAACACAAGTCTTCGGAGCAGTTCTTCAACGACCCATTTTCCTCAAAATGCATGTTCTGGCTACATTATGCTTAATGAGGCCCCACCCGATTCAACCCTGATTCACACCTGTTTTTGTTTTTTTTTCTTCCCCAAAATTGATTAACTCAGAAATATGTTGCCACACTGGAATTTTTTTGAACACCCTTTTAAACTACTTGCCCAATTTCACAACCTCCAGAGTGTGTCTATTATGAATGCTATGTCTTGTTTTGTGAGGATCTATTGCACCTACTGGGAACTTGTATGGCATGAAACAAAAACAATTTAAAAAGAAAGGACTATTATTTTGACCAGCACTATAAATAGACGGATTGGTTTATTACAACATAGAAAAATTGCAAAGTAAATATGAGACATGAATGGGTTTTGAGAGCCTTTTGGCATTGAAGGGACTGTTGTCAAGTCCCATTTATTTGTATAGCTCTCAACTCAATTAATCCCGGGCGTTTCTTTCAAATGGGTTGTGCGAGTTCCAGAAAGCACACTGATGCGTACAAATTTCTGGCCATTTTGGGGTTTTCGGGTGCATCAAAGCACTTTCAAACCGTTGTTGTTGTCCTTTGGTATCTCAGAGCGACTTAGGTGACATCATCAAGGAAACCATGCACAGGACCAGACTCATCGACAAGCTGGAGAGCACCCGGACCCTAGTGCTCTGCTTGCAGCAGGTATGCACACGTTCGAAAGCTCAATACATTTTGACTGAAAGTCTTTTTTTTCTTTTTTGTTTTGGCTAGCTGTTTGTGCGTCTGAAGCGCGAGCAGGAGGCGGCAGTTTCGCTTCCAGTCCAAACCTTTGCTGGCATCAAGGAGCTGGCTAGGCGCTTCGCCCACACCTTCGGAGACCTCGTCAAGTTTCGCGAATGCGTGGTACTCATCCACAGGTTGGCGTCTACTTTTGAGGGTCTTTGATTTTTGTCTTTGAGACTGAAGAGTCGTTGTTGGTTTGCAGGAGTGGCATCGAATTTGTCTTCCAGTGCTTTGAAAGTCCGGCACCCACCTTCCTGTCTTACTTGAGCATCCTGGCAGAGTTCTCCAGCAAACTTCTCAAACCGGACAAGAGGACAGTGTGAGTATTCTGCTCTTGCTTCTTCCTGGTTAGCTCAAGCGGATAGCGACCATGAATGACCATGAATCCTTGTTAAGTAAAAAACGTCTGACACGTGAGTGTGGTTATGCATTTTTAGTGAAGAGTTCAATCGTGCGTTTTGTAAAACTGGGAACATAAACAAACTTTTCACATTCAGATTAGATCTAGAGTGCCCTAGCGAAAGAAGGCCCATCCCAGCCATCTCCGGGCAGTGGGCAGGGGACACCCCGAACTGGTTGCCAGCCAATCGCAGCTGCAAATCACATTAGTTCTCGCAGCTAGCTGCGTTCTTCATCGACGCACGAGCCGAGTGATCCACTGCTAAGAGTCGTACAGCTGGGCGATTTTACGTCCGCCCGGGACGTCGAACCGCGAGGGTCCCACTGTAAATGTTAGAATGGCCAAACCAAAGTCTATACCTCAATACTTTTGAGCATTTGTGGAAAGATCGGAAAAATATGTGCACAAACCATCATCATCAAACCTTAAGGAAATTGAACTGATTTGTAAGGAAGAATGGGCAAACATTTCTGTTTTAAGATGAGCAAAATTTTTAGCGACATAAGACTTGTGGCTGTGATCGCAGCAATAGGAGGCTGTGTAAAGTATTAACTCAAAGGGGGCCAATAGTTTCAAAACATCTGCTTTCCAATTTTTATTTGTAAGAGCAATATAAAATGTTGAATAAATCTTTTTTTTTTTTTTCGTTTTATCATTCAGTTGATTTTTTAGAAAGATTTTTCACCGCTACATGCATTTTTCGCATATTCTTATGTCAGGGAATTTGTATTTTTTTTTTTTTCATATAATAAAAGACCTCGCCTAGGAGGAGCTGACATCACTATCCACCATCTTGCTTCTAAGGCAACCCAAAAACCCTAAAAAGATAAACACTGTTCCTTTAAGCATCCTCTACATTGACATGTGCAGGTTGTCCTACCTGCAGAAGCACACGTCAGCTCTGGTGGCAGACATGAGGGAAGACTGCTGGCAGGCTCTGGTCTCCTATCGGGGCTCCCTATTGGCCGAGGGAGAGGACGTCACCTCCCACGTGAGCTCGGACAAGAAGCATCACGGACGCCCCGTCACTTCCAAGAACAAACTAGAAGGTTCGGGTTGAAGCGTTTTTGTCTCGTGTTTGGTTTGGAGAATGGCTTGATGCCTGTCACCGCAGGTTTTTCTTAGTGTCGCATGAAAGTGTTGAAAGTAAGAAAAGGCCCATTCCTCTCTCTCATTTCTTTCTCCTTTTTACTCTTTTTCCTTGTTTTTTTCCCTGTGTTTATCATTTCTCCTCCTGCTTTTTTTCTCTTCCTCACTCTTATTTCCCTCATTCTCCCTTTGTTACTCTCTCTTGCTCCCTCACTTTTTTCCTTTTGTCGTCTTCTTTCTTTCTGGCCCTTTTTATTTCTTTGGTTCTGTTTCTTGTTCACTGTGTATATCTTCTCTCCCTTTCTTTTGTCTCTTTGTCCCCCTCTCCTCCCTTATTTATGTTTCTCTTCGGTCTCTCTTTCCTTTTTCTTTCTGCACATTTCTCTTTTTTTTTCCTGTGTTTCTCTTTCTTTACCTCTTATTTGTTTCTTTTACTTTCGCTCTTTCCTTCTCTCTCTCTTTTGCATTTTCTCTTTTTTTTCAGGATTACAATGGAACAGGCCTGAACTGAACGCGAACACATTGCCAGACCTCATCAACTGGAAATATGAACCGTTCTAAAAATATACAAAATATTTGAGTCTTGCTCTCTCAGTTGTCCATATCATGAACCATGAGTTTTATGGGCCTGTCTGGTAGATGTTGAAGCAATTCCTGGAGACAGCGATTCACATCATACATGACTCATCAGTACCCCAATCCATTGCCCCTTTGTCAATTAACATCAATTAAGTACTGTTTCAGGGATTTAATGTCCTTCTATTATTTGTTAAAGACAAAAAATGCTTTAGAAAATGCAGTATTATGCCCCTAGTGTCATTTCTTGCCTGTGATCAGCACGCTAACACACATGGATGCTGGTGAGATACTATTGTGGTAACTTGCTGCCACCTCTTGGGTGCTTTGAATAACTACCGTAAATTCCGGACTATAGAGCGCACCTGATTATAAGCCGCACCCACCACATTTTAAGAGGACAGCCGCTTTTGTACTTACACAAGCTGCACCTGTATATAAGCCGCATGCGCCCAAAATAAATATGTAACGTAATTATAAAATTATCCCCAAATCAACTTTGATTCCCACAAACTTAACTGAACACAAAGTTCATAGTTCAAAAACCACAGCCGGCAAAATAACGGTAAACGATACCGGTAGTTAACATTGGTTGCAGACCTGCAGAGTCCGGGTCTCGTTAAAAGTAATCCAAGGAAAAAAAGTGTATATTTCCAAAGGTAAGGGTGGGAAAAATATATATCCACTATTGTCTGCAGTGTCCACAAACATCGATTAAGGGAAGGTAGAACATCGTTTATATGACAGTCTTCTTACCCATACTGAGGAAGACGATTTTGATGACGTCAATTATAAGTAGGTAGATGAGGACGGTTTTCCGTGGTTTCTGCAAGAATGGATTGTTTTTTTTAACAGATCGGTCCACTGTGTTGCGAGCGTGTTGCTAGCGTGTTAAGTTTGCGTGCTGTAGCGGTTTCCTTCTTTATCGGACTGCTCGATTGCGTTTAGCTTGTAAGCTGCGTCATGTGCCTTGAATTCGAGCGCCGCTGGCGGCTGTTAGAAAAATTACATAAATTGGCCGCATCACTGAATAAGCCGCAGGGTTGAAAGTTTGGGGAAAAAAGTAGCGGCTTATAGTCCGGAATTTACGGTACTTTGATTCAATTTACCCAATTGTCGCGGGGTTACGATAATTTAGATAGTGCTTGTAAAACGGGGGCACGGGAGCCCCCATGGTGATAAGAGGGTTACTCTACTGGTTCGGCCCCCATGAGTTTTTCCCTAATATGTTGCCGCGAAGCTAGAGTTTGACACCCCTGTTCTACAGTGTGAACTATGTGTACAATTCCCATTAGACGGTTAAAATAAGTCATGTATATTTTTCCTTTTAGGTACCAAGTCATTGGGACCGCTAGGCCCCACCGAGCTTCAGGTGGGAAAAGTCCACCAATGGCGTTCCAGGTGCCGATTAATGTTTTCCCTACTTTTCTGTTTGGTGTCATCTTTTCACAATTTCAAATTCTCTCATTTTCTTATATGTTGGCATCTCTCGTGGAAAAGACCCCTTACTCGAACATCGAATACAGAAGCACCAGATGAAGATGACGACGATGCTTTAGAAGTAGAAATTTAACAAGATTGTTTTATTACAGTTTCTACTTTATATGTAAGATACATTTAAATATTGATTTGCTCCAAACTTACGATAAACTCTGAAAGTATTTTACCCCATTTTTTTCGTCAGGATTCGTACACCTTTTTTCATGTTCAATAAAGCACTTTCTAAAAGTTACATGATGTCGTATTTGACCACTAGGTGTCACTATTGTATAGTACGACTGGATATGAGTCCTACAAAAAAAGAAGAACTAACTACAGCGAGTCCATTGACCAAACAGTAGCCTTAATTTACCAGGCGAGCCTCGTTAGGGTTTTCTCTAGCACGCTAGCCAAGGCCTGCGGAAATCTTTTGACCCAAAGAGCCATAGAAACAAAATAATTGGATTTTTTTGAGGAGAGCCACAACACAAATTTTAAGACGAAATATAACAAAACTGCTTAACCTGTGCTCTAGACAAAAGATACTTCTTCAGCACATTTTTATATTACTGTGTGACGTTAGATGATTTGATAATACCTATGAAATAATAATACTGCTGGATCCTGTGTCCCGTATATACAAATATAAATACAGCACAATAAGAGGGTTAAGGCTCATTTTGATCGTCATTTTTGTCCTCAATTGTTTCAAAACAAGGTGCAAGCCAAGTTTATTTGTAAAAATGTCACTAAATACTGCAAACGAGTATTTGCCTCCAGTGCATACTGTGTACAGCTCCACGCAGTACTACAGTAAAACGTTTGTTTTGTGGCTTTTCATCAAACAGTCTCAAACAATAAACGTAGATCGTTTAATATCTCTAATTTGGGCTGATAAGGCTGCGTCTTCCTCTTTGCTATCTTGTCGAAAACCCTCTTCCTCATCTCTGAACTTTGAACTGTGATGGTGACACAAAAAGCATGCTGCTAAAACATGCACGCTTGTCTGCTAGGCAGATATGAAGCAATAGCAAATTTGTTTAGTGACTTTGATAAGATTTAAAAAAAAAATAAACGCAGTTCAAATACAAACGACCCTTGTCCTTAAAAATAATGAACAACGAGAGATTAAAACATGGCCTGGTGTTCGTATTTAGTGGCATATCTGATAGGAAATCCAACAAGAGGAAGGTTAAATAGTGCACGAGCTAAAACAGATGCAGATTCTGTCAGAGTAATGGCTTTTACTTCATAAATTAGAGAAGCTGGAGCGCCGAATACCACAGCACTGTATTTTTTACTTCACCATGAGACATTATTTTACTGTTCATGTACTTAGTAACCTGAATTTTTCACATGTAAAGACATTTGTCAGTAGAGGTACCACTGTATTAAATGTCATTAACAAGGGAAGAGAAAATTCAATGGCGAAGCCAGAGAACCATGTCGGTGTCATTTTTAGGCAGACTTGTTGAGAAACATGGTAACAATTTCAAGCATTTACAAAAACATCACCAAAAATTCAAGCTTTTTTAAACACTCATAAAAACCCTGGGAATTGGAAGCTGTCAATACTGTATTCTGTTTTCTTGTTTCGTCAAAGTTCAAAATAATGCCGCTGTCGACACATCTTTGCGTGAATAAACCGTTCCAACAATCTCATTCGATTTCTGTTTTGGTAAAATTTTCCACTTCCGGTTTTAAACGAGCACAAGTTTTTGAAATATTTGGGTGTTTTTGAGGCAAAAATACAGCGTGTGATAAAACCTACCGCTTTTTAACTTCAAAATGTTGCCATGTTTGGTATCCTATCAAAACAAATCAAGCTTTGTTGTCAATGACTGAGGTTTTATTAATTTTATTAGATAGAAAAC
The DNA here is from genome assembly GCF_059441175.1 of Urocampus carinirostris. Taxonomy (NCBI): domain Eukaryota; kingdom Metazoa; phylum Chordata; class Actinopteri; order Syngnathiformes; family Syngnathidae; genus Urocampus; species Urocampus carinirostris. The sequence continues at coordinate 27,186,534 of NC_142362.1, read as the reverse complement.
CCTGTTTTGTCATTTCAACTTGACCAAATCAACACAGCAAGCAATATTTACACATCATATATATATTTATAAATTAATCTAAAAAAATGACAAGACCCATCTCACAAACTCACACAATCCCGATGTTTGTTCTCGTTCAGAAGCTTCCGGTTATGAGCACTGGAATGTATATGAGCCAGCGGATGGGAAAAGAGGCGGAGTCGGGCAACGTCTTCATCGGGTCCAAAGTGCGAAGAAGCTGCGGTTGGCTGTCGGTGGGCCGCTCGAGAGAACGCGGAGCCTCGATTATTTCGACACCTCATTCAAAATCGTCTTCGTAGTCGTTCAAGTCCGAGTCGAGGTGCGGCGACGAAATGTGGAAGAAATGTCTTTTGGACAGACTCAGGTCGCCCGAGAGGTGCGCTTCCAAGGGGCTCAGTGGAGGATCGTACCTGAAAACATCACCGCACAAAAATGGAGTACAGTAATCCCTTCATGTACAGTGCTTAACCAAAGTACTGCATCGCGGTTTACTTTTTGCTACTTCGCCCGATTTTTGTTGGGCATTGTGTTCTGTACAGTATTACTGCGGGTTACCGGAGTTAATAGGGGCAGACCCACGCCGGAAAGCCTGTAAATAGTCTTTTTTCTTGGTCTTCAATGTATAATGGAGTTCTTTATAAATAAAGTAAAATTCGATTAATCCGGATTCGGTTTATCCAGATCTTTGCGAAATGTGGATAAAAAGTTTGGTCCAGATGATTTCTAATGTCTTCCTTAGGAAAAATCCATCCATATCTGGATTTTTTATTCACGATCTACAGCTAATCTGGATCAAAACCCTATTCATTTCGATCCATTCCTACGCGTTTTGTCATGTCTATTCCGGGGTCGTATTCCAAGTCGACATGCAGTCTTTTTCCCGGAAGAGGCTGGTACGCAACTTTCCCGGAAAGTGTATGCCATCCTTTTGTCCATAGACAAATTTCTTGATGCGTTTGTCTTCCGGGTTATCACTGACTGACTATCTCATTCTGCTTCCATTCAAGTTGTAATCTATTTGTGCAAAACAACATTGAAGGAGACTATGCTGAGTGTCACATCATGGCGTCAGTGACTAAGGAGTCGAGAGGACCGGACATTAAAAGAAAAATTAAAGATCATACTATACTCTAACGATCACACTGGCATGAAGAAGAAAGATATTGCGGCTTATTTTCACACGAAACCTCAAACACTGTCAGATATCCTAAAAAACGCAGCATGTATCTTTCATTAATATTCTGTAGTGGGTTTGCATAATTCACCCACGGAACAATGTTGTTGAGTAGAGTTTCAGTGGGACAAGTTAGGAAGTTGATCGGTCCCTTCTTCTGGTTGGAGTAATGTCAAACAGGCGGCCTGCGGGCCAGATCAGGGCCACTGAGGGATTGAATAGAGCCCGCGAGACAATGCTCAAAGAAGCGCAAGTGAAAATTGAGCTGCAGGTTGAAATTTTGCTATAGGTCTACATAATGTTGCCAAAGCCAGGTGCTTCTCAAAAATGCTGTACTTGTATCTCTCGCTCTCTCTGAATTTTATTCTTTCTCTTTCTTTCCCCTCTATCACTATTTATCTTTTTACCTCTCGTTTCTTACGCTCTCTCTTTCTGTCCCACCCTCTCTACTTTCTCCCCCCCCTCTCTCATTTCTTTTTCTCTTCTTTTTCTCTAGTCTACAAGCCCGGAACCTGAGAGAATATTTTTTCTATCGTGTGGACCCAGCGTTAAAATGAGTTTGACACCCCATGGTTAGACAGATAGCAACGTGCTATTGTTGTTGTGCCCTGTTTTGAAAAGCTATGTCAAGAAAGCCCCCGTCTGCTCCGACATTTATTACTCCGCCTCAAACTCCTGCTTGACACACTACAATTCTTATTTTATCCGTGTGAATATAAACGTGCCAATTCATGTTCATTCCAAAGCAGATGAGTTATTTGTATATTTTCTACTAAACATCATTTTGAAGTCAGTGGGTCCGAGAATACAAGACATAAAATAATCCGGATAATTTTCCCGGTCCATTTGAATCCAGATTATAGAGTTTTATTGTACATGTTTCTACTTCGCGGATTTAACCTATCGTGGGTCCTTTTAGGAACGCAACCATCGTTAAAAATTAGGGATTACTGTATTAAAATTTGTCTGGAAAAAAATGATAGCTTTTAAACAGTTTGTTTCATGTTCACAGGGTTTCATGCAGGTACATTTCCAAGCAGGTATGCTGGAAAGCCAATCAGAAGCATTCCTTTGACGGCAATAACCAATAGGGAAGAAGCAGAAAGGAACAAAACGTGCGTGGTCTCTCAGTGAAGTGTCTCCTTTTTCAACATCAAATTTGAATGAAAATGTAATTGGATACTCGTGGAGTTAGGATATATTTGTCTTGTAATAATTAAAGGGACAGCGTGTATTATTAGACAACTAGATGTTGTATGGTGTAATGCGGGTTGGGCAAGCCTTTGGAGTTGCAGACCGCATTGGGTTAAAATCTTGCAGATGACAAATACAAACCAAGTGGTTCTTCTGGCCGCTAGAAGGCAGCAAAGGTGTAAAAGCTGATGTCCGGGCAGGTTTTATTTTAAATACAATATTGTGCAGTATTCCCTCTTCTTCAGTGGGCCCAGCCCAGTAATTTGGACTGATGTTATTGCCTGTTCACTGCTATAACCCTTGTTTTGTATTTCTTTATTGATTTTGAAGTCGTACGACAATTTAGACAAGCAGATTTTTCTTTGTAGCTCCCACTTGAGTTAGTTTGTTTGTGATGAGTTGGTTCAGGTGTAAAGCTGCATTTATCCAACTGTTAAAATAAATGAAATCCTAACACATTTAATGCCAAACATGAAAATCACCCCCCCACCCCCCATTTTTTGTGAATACATGTGTTCCGCTAAAAAAATATTCCCTTATCATCAGTGATTGTAATTTTTAGGGTAGGCCACAATGATGAAGCGCAGTACTGAAAAACAAAGCTAGATATATGGTGTTGACATTTTTTTTACTGATTTGGCCCACCTGAGAACATAGTTTAGATACAGGCCCCCAGCCAAACTGAGTTTGACACGCCAGCTTTACACCATACGTCTATTGGTTAAATGTTACACAGTGTCCCTTTAAAAAGACGCTGAACGTTAACTAGAGAAAACAAAAGAGAAAAACACAAAGGTGTGATAAGCGCAGGATAACATTTGACAGCAAAATACAGGTTTTGACTTTAGGGTGGTCCCAATAAAAGGAAAGACAACATCTGGACTTTTAGGGGTACCATAGTGGTCTTACCTGCGAGAAAAGTTCTGCCTCAGAGGCTAGTGGTGGTCCTAAAGTTCCACATAATATACTCATCAATGACTTATTGTGAAGAAAGTCCAGCCAATAAAGTAAGGACCTTTTTCCCAGCTCAGCGTATGTAATACAGGCTGTTCCTTAAGTCTTGGGCAAATTTTGACATTGAATATCTCGGAACTAATAAGGATATAAAAACACATCTGGTAAATTCAAACGCTTTTGATCTAACATGGGATGTTCAAAGAGCGCACGATTGGTCACATGACACACATCAAGCCGATAGTGAAATTCTTGCCGAATGCGTCCCAGCCCTGCATTGTCAACAGCTTTTGTTATTCGTGCCTTCAGCTCATCAACGTCTCTTGGATTAGGTGGCACATAGACCAATCATTTCACAAATCCCCATTCTGCCCTGGCAGACCAATCCATCTGTCTGGCGGTATTTTGTTAAGAAACTGTAACCTTGTGGCTCCTGTGTGGTGGCACCCCATCTTTTTGGCAAATGAAGTCACCAAACTCTCACTCAATCCATCCATTAACCAGTTTTCTAGCATGTTGAGGTAGGTCTCACCATTGACAGTTCTTCTTTGAAAGAACGATGCTCCAAAGTTGGCTTTTCTCACTATAGCATACAAGAGTAAAGAAAGAATAACAGAAGCGGTTCCAATCAGTGATAATGCAGCACTGGGCCGCATTTGCCCAAAATTTGACTTTCGCTTTTGTGTGTGCCATGTGACCGATGGTACTCACATTGAACATTCCGTAGAAAAATGTGTTTTCAAATCATTACGTTTCCAAAATGTTCAATGTCAAAATGTGCCTAAGACTTGGAATACCCTGTAATGTGACCTACCAGCATATACTCCAAAATAAAAGCGCCAACTTACACATCGTTGCAGTGATTGGCAGCAGCCTCTTCAGCCACCAGAATATCGTACTGCTCTGCAGCGTAGCGCTCCCAGTCGGACATTTCCTGTCCTTCAAACTCCACTTCCTGTCAAGCAACGGGGACGGTTAATGAAGCTCCTGGCTAGTGTACCTACAGCACAATCACCTTGATGATGGAGAAGGGATCCCGCTGCTCGTGGTCCAGATACTTCTCGATGTTGAAGAAGGTGTCAAAGAAGATGTGTGACAGCTTGCAGCGCTTCAAGTCCCGAAGGGTGATTTGACCTGTCGCCGTCACACATAGTGGCAAACTTAGCAAAACCCGTCCCGAAAACATTTGGACAGTGACACAAGTTTTGTTATTTTAGCTGTTCGTGTAAACACATTTAGAAATACAATCATATAATTAAAGGGGCTTAAAGTGCACAATCTCAGCTGCTTTATGGGATTTTCCACTTCTAAACCGGAATGAGGGTTTAGGAGTTATAGCCCTTGACACTCTTTATACTCCTTTTACAAGGGACCAAAGATAATTGGACAAATGTCTCAGAGGGCTGTAATTCACTTAGAAGGGTCCTCCCATGTTAACCTGTCATCCATTAAGTAGTGAAAGGGTCTGGATTTGATTGTAGGTGTGTGGTTTTGCATTTGCAAGCTGCAGTTGAGACCACACCTCATGTGTTCAAAGGAGTTCTCAGTGAAAGTGAAGCAGAAGATATTGAGACTAAAAAAAAAAGGAGACATCCATAGGAGAGGTGGCTGAACATATTGAAGAAGCCTAATCAACAGTTTGGTACATTCTAAGGAAAAAGGAATGCACTAGTGAGGTTGGCAAATAAAAAAGGCTTGGATGTCCACGGAAGACATCAGCGCCAGATGATCACTGAATATTCTCCATACCAAAGAAAATTCCATTTGCAAGATCTACTGAAGTGAAGAACCATCACCAGGAAGTAGGGGTATCCGTCCCTTGGTCAAAAATAAAGATAAGACTTAAAGTAAATACAGAGGGTTCACCACTAGGTGCAAGCCATTTATCAGTCCCAAAAATAAACCGGCCGAAAAATTTCCTCATTAAGCCTGCCTTTTTTTACCCATAATAATGTGTCGCAATGTGGAAGGCAAAGTGAAAAACAGTGGCAACAACGACCGAGTCAAAGAAGAAAATGATTGCGTTTGTTATAAAAGTGCTGCCTTTAAAGGAGCTGGACAGAATTCGTAACCTTTTTCACTTGCAGCTGCCAACTCCTGGCTTGTGTTCTCATTGCAGTCTCAAGCTTGTTCATGATTGGTTTCAGATCAGGGGATGGCGTAATAATAGTCTGAAATAATAGTCTGTGCAATAACCTGTGCAGCCCTTTGAGACTCTTTGTGATTAAGGGCTATACAAATAAAAATGACTTGACTTGATGCGTGTGCAAGTACGTGGATGAATTTAAAGCAACAGAGGTAATGATATAAAGCGAATAGAATTTGAATACATTTTCATTTCTAATTTAACTTCTTACTTTCAGCATTTTCCATGATTGTTGATAGTTGGTTGTATGTTTCTTTATTCAGTGTAGTATGCTCCACTAACAAATATAAAAAAAAAAACTGGGGGACAAGCATGTCATCACTCTCCACCACTCCCCCTGTACCTCCATTACTCCCATTTGATGAGTGCCGCCCGAACCGCTTTGCTAAAAATAAAAGCAGAAAGGTGCGGTGGACAAACTAATAGGACTCTTTGAACTCAGTCGGGCATTTGTTAACACAAAGTTAAGCGAGAAAATATTTAACTTTCAACTTTTAGAATAATGCATCCCACCCTTAAAGGTAGAGTAAATGGTTTTATTTCTATATTTCTATTTTAAAGCAGTTGTAGGGGGTTGGCTTATATGAAATAGAGGCTTATAAACGAGTATATACGGTAGTTACCAACAATTTCAAACAATCCAAGACCCAACCTCCCAGTACTAAACTATGTTTTGTTCAGTAAATTAACTTTTTCTAGAATGTTAAATTATTAAATTGTAGTCGATTTATCATCGCCAAATGTGAGTAACATTGTTTGGGTTAGTAATCCTCCACCTGTGCCCCTCAAGAAATTTTGCAAAAAGAAGAAAAATGAAATGACGGCAATACTATTTTAATTATTTCTTCTTTTTTTGTAAAACGCATAAAAATTTGCCTCTATGGTCACAAAATATGGTTTAAGTATTTAGGTCAGTGTTTCTCAACCATTGTGCTGTGAAACCTTGACTAGTGTGATGTCCGAAATTTTTCAAAAACAATACTTAAAGGTGGTGTCCACAACTTGTGCTACTCTCTGTCGCCATCTCCTGGCTCAAAGTCATGATCGTAGCCTTCATTAGCTCCTTCCTCGAGTACTAATTATCTCTTCGTTGTTTCTGGGGGTTTGAGTTGGCGTTTGGACTGTCTTTGAAACCATCCTTTCTTACTCTTACTATTTTCAGGCCTCACTAACAAAAACCCCAGAGACAAGCATGAAATCACTTTTCACGCCTCCAGCCCCCTCTCTCCTTCTTCCTAATGTGTTGCGAGTCCCGGAATAGCGGCGCTAAATGTTCGCTAAAAGCAGATAGGAGCGGTGGAAAAAAATATATAGGCTCTTTAAACTTGGCCATTTTTAACACATACTTATGAGAAAACATTCTTTTAACTCTAAGAACAGCCTAAACGATGTACCTGATCTTTAAAATTAACTAAACTACTTTCATATCAGTCATTTGTTTATCTATTACGTTATCATATTGCTAAATTATCTGCTGAAACACATATTTAGAGTTTGATTTTTCATTTTAATGCCTTTAAAGGCCCTTCAAAGGAAGGAAAATCCAAATCCGTTTTACTGTTTGTTTTCCGACACGGGTTTTATTATGTTCTTATTATGTTCTGCTCCAAAATAGCTCGTAGGGGTCCTGTTACATGTTAAAGACTTCTCACATTCCTGCTTGTGGATGCCTTAAGCAGCTGCAGGCTACTCGTCAGTGACCTGAAGAAAGGCAGAACAAGCCAGAAGTGGGACCCACCTTCAACCTGAGGCCTGACCAGGTCCAGCATCTGGCACAGGCAGTCTTCGAAGGGAAGCGGCTCGATGGCCATGCTCTCCAGTTTCTGGCACTGCTCTTCGTAGAAGTACTCCATCTCATACATGCTTAGTACGCCGTCACCGTCCAGGTCCATGCAGCGGAACCAGTACTCTATACTGGGAGTGCATGATCAGGCGAGTCAAGGCGTTGGCATGTTTTCTGAGAGTTGGCAATCGGGGTTGATGAGGCCGCCTACCTGGTGTCTGTCTTCTTGTCCTCCTCAGAGATGAGGAACCACACAAAATCGGCGTAACTCAAGCGGCCATTCTTGAACACGCCGCGATCCCTTGATGTCACAACCATATCATGAATCAAGACGGACATTTGTTTTCACATAACTTTAATGAACTGGGCAACTCTTTCTGCTCAGCTCCCAAACGGCTCCTCAGTTTTTTGATATTGTTGCTTTAACCGATATATTACCAATAATAATGTACAATTATGCATGACTTGAATTAATAAAACGTGTATTATACTAGGCTCAAATTTTTTACTGTACTGTGAACTTTTAACTTAACTTCTTGATACTAAGCAACTTTAAATTCAAGCAACACAGAAACCCTGAAAAACAAACAGTACAACCAACCAAATTAAAAATATTAACTCCTCAATGCTAGAACGAACTATTAAATCAAATAACTTAACCATTTCCAATTTAACTTTTAACCAATGTATACTAATACAACACAGAACCTCTAAACACAGGAAAATGTAAACTAAACTATCATTAGTCTCTACTAATATTGCCTATTTTCCTGCTTTTCATTTTTTCCCTTTCTTTGTTTCATGTCTTCCTTTCTTTTTGTACTCTGTATTGCACTCTCCTTTAAATTAGCGCAGAGGCAGAGATGAAACCTTGCATAACAACCAAAATCAAGTGGGAGGACAAAAAAAGTGCAACAGAGCACACCATGGCGTTTGTGATATTTTGTATAGTAAGATCTTAAAAGTCTTTTGATTAACTTTGCATTTTTCCATATTCAAAAATAGACACTAGCAATAGCAATTTAACTAGCGGTCTGCCAGAAACTCTTAAAGGTATGGGAATCACGCGTCAACATAAGAAAAATATGGGGAAAAAATCTATTTGACATGAATGTTTGAAACGTTGTTACAAAAGTGCATAATTTGCCCGCAAACCTTTTATTCAGAATCATAAACTATATATGTGTTTTAGATTACAATGAAAGACAAAAATGTAACTTTATTTTTTTTACAACAATCATCTCTTATTATCTAAAATACAAAAAATATTGCAAGAACAAAACATTTGCAAGAGAGTCATGAGTCACTTACCTTGTGACAGTTCCAGAAAATATTCTCTCAGTCATCTTTTGGGAGATGGCTATGGAAAAATTAAAATAGAAGAAGATAAATAAACAATCAGCAGCTTCAGGTGTTGGTGCATGAAAGCTGAGCGTCCATCTTTCATGTGGCAGTGGCACCTTGGTCATTGTGCTGTGCCAGGTCCTTTGGGTCGATGTAGAGGTCATGGTCCGTGTCAAGCTCCCAGAACTTACAGTAGATGACATAAAAATGTTCATAGGAGAAGAACTCTGTCAGCTGATTTACATCTTCTTCCTGCTCTAGTAGCGCCACATTCTGTACCAAGAAATAAAAGACATTTAGGCTTACTTTTGAACTGGTTACAGGGCCTTGCAAAAGTATTTAAAGTAGGCAGTTTGACTTTATATCCCCTAGAGCTGTGACGTCACTGGATGACTACGACAGCCAAAACAAATGGCACGTACCGTTGAAAAACAGACAGCAACTGTCGTATTTAGCAAATGGATAGCGCACATTTCCACTTGGAGTAAATGTAAATAAGCTTACCATGTTGCTAGGGGACTCATGACTGTTTTGTTCAAATTTTCCTTATCAAAGGGTAAGTTAACCTGGCGTTGTGCACAGTCCGTGTTCCTTTTTTTTACCTGCTGGTTTAAGATCAGGTAATTGTGCAATTGTGTAATTGTAATCCTGTGCAGTCCTTTGAGACATTTTTGTGATTAAGGGCTATATAAATGTGACTTGACTTGACTTTCGCATCATTTTAGGTATGTGATTTTGACATTTCCTCTCATGCTTTTCACTGCTTATCTCTCAATTAATAAAATATTGTCCATCTAGCTCCTAGTAAGCATGCGGGCTTCCAGGTTTTTTTTTTTTTGGTATAGGTTAGCCCCGTTAGCAGTCGGGTAGCTGGCCTGCCCGCCGTGCTCATTGTTTTTTCTCCCGAATGGGTTCGTGTTTGTTGCCGCAGTGGTTTGCGGTTATCCTGGCTGCTTACTGCATGTTTTCGGCCAGAAAGACTTCTGTTTTTACGCCGATCGGCCCAGGTTCGTTCTCTTTAGCAGCAGACTAGCCAGTCATGTCCCAGCTGCTTTTGCCAGTTAGCCCCATTTTAGATGCTTCCCATTTGTTGTACCATTGCGGCTTCCACCTGCGGCAAAACGGCAAGCCATACTCCACAAAAACTACTAAAAACCTGGCTTAAAACACTCAAAACATTTAACATGTAAACCAATAGGGTGACTATCTTGCCAGGGTGCTAATGTGCTTAACATGACGTCAGAGCTCAGGAAGGCAAAGACGAGAAAATAAGTATTTGAACACCCTGCTATTTTCGTATTTCTCCCACTTAGAAATCATGAGGGAGTCAGAAAATGTCATTGTAGGTACATGTCCACTGTAAGAGAGATAAACTAAAAAGAAAAATCCATAAATCACATTGCACGATTTTTTAACAATTTATCTATGTGACACAGCTGCAAATAAGTATTTGAACACCTGTTAATCACCTAGAATTCTGGCCCCGAAAAACCTGTAAGTCCGCCTATTAGAAATCGACCTGCACTCCATGTACCATCCGGAATCAGATGCTCATGTTTGAGGTCGTTAGCTGTATAAAGACACCTGTCCACCCCATACAATCGGTGAGACTTTAACTTGTAACATTGCGAAGACCAGAGATTTCAAAAGACACCAAAGACAAAATTGTACACCCCCACAAGGCTGGAAAGGGCTACGGAGCAATTGCCAAGCAACTTGGTGAAAAAAGGTCCACTGTTGGAGCAATCATTAGAAAAAGGACAAAGCTAAACATGACGCTCAATCGAAATGGATCCCCATGGACGATATCACCTCGTGGAGTCTCAATGATTCTAAGAAAGGTGAGGAATCAGGCCGGAACTACACGACAGGAGTTGGGCAGTGACCTGAAAAGAGCTGGGACGACCGTTTCCAAGGTTACTGTAGGTAATACGCTAAGACGTCTTGGTTTGAAATCATGCATGTCACGAAAGGTTCACCTGCTCAAACAAGCACATGTCAAGGCCTGTCTTAAGTTTGCATATGACCATTTGGGAGATACAGAGGATTGTTGGGAGAAAGTAGTGTGGCACTATATGTGGAGACCAACCTGTAGGAAGTTACTCTTGCGCAGTTCGCAGCAAGTTATTTTCCCATTCCATGAGCGGTTGACTGTGTAAAATATCCTTTGGATCACCTGTAAGCATAGACAGGCTCAAAGACGACACTGTGGCGAAACGCATGTTTATTTTGACGGCAGCGCACCGTGGTGATGTATCTGGAGTGGAAGTCCGACGCCTCCTTCAGGAACGACAGGCCTGCATGCGAATTCACCACATCCTGTAATATGACAACCATCAGTTACGTTTCCAATGCGGTAAAATCAAAACTTAAGTTGTTAAGTCAGGTTGAAAGGATGAATGAATGACTTTTACTGTCAATATACAGAACTACGACGATGTCCTCCCAAGAGCTCATTGTTGACCAATATGTATGTGTTTGCCATTTTAGATTTCTCACCAAAATCAGCATAGGTGCCAACACAGCAAATTCTGCATACTTTAGCAATTAGCATGATTTGGATTTGTCTGCTCACACAATTTAAAACTGTGTTTCTCAACTAGCGGGTCGGGACTCAAAAGTGGGTCGTGGCCTTTTCTAACGCTAAAAAGAAGAAAAAACATAAGGTCAATTACACTCCAGTAGATGGCAATAACGCCCTGCTCAATTTCTCATTCCTGATCAGTCAATCAGCGCATTTGATCGGGACCACATCTCATTTCATTGTGATTTTGTTTATTTCCTTTTCCTTCCCACGAGTCCCAAGAAAATTAATAATAAGGGAATGGAAAATGATTTCGAAATATAAAAATTGTGTATGGGTGTTTTATTTAAGCACGGCTCGAAAGTACAGTCAATGGTTTAAAAATGTAATATTTCTAACTTTTTTCAACCAGGTAATTGATCTTTATTATCTACACAATTACATAATTATCATCGTTATATTAATTTTGAGTAAAAATCTTTTTTTATTTAGTTTCCTTTTTCTGCCCGTAATAGAGGTCCCAAGAAAGTGAAAGAAAAAGTGGAAAACAACAATCAAGTCAAAAAAAAGGAAACAATTGAGAAATATGAAAATGGTACAGTAAGTAGCTTAAACATATTGTATTTTTAGCCTTTTATCAGTACATTAATCTTTATTATCTACATAATTAAATAGTTATCGATGTTTAGATACAGGTTCAGGAATTTTCTGGGTACCAATTTGTTTTAGTGTGTGGCTATTTTAAAAAGGTTTTAGGGCAAACGTCTCAGAACCTTTCAAACAGAGAGCTACTCTTTGTTACTAATTAGCACAAAGGGCATCCAGTTTGATATGAATGTATTTATACAGCATCCTGAGTTGTGATTTATTGCCTAAAAATAGCTATACATATACATTTAAATACATTTTGATTGATTGATATACATTTGGTAAAGCGAGATTTGTTTTGAAATCGTTTTTTAATGCCATGAACGTTTTCCACCGTGACCCGCTTCCCAAAAGTCTCCCCTAACGTAACCCTAGGCATATTAAAAATGCCCCGGGGGAAAAATAATAATCTTGGGAAAAAAGGAAAGATTGCCTCGTTCCCGTGTGGTGACATAAATGTTCAGGCAACACTGGAATTAAAAGGCCTTATTTCCTTGCGTCTTCGACTCCCACTGTGAGAAATTAAATCATAGCGAACACATAAATCACAACCGGGAGGAAACAGGCAGGGACAGTCGCATCTACTCTGCCACAATCGCCCGCTCATTCATCACAAAAGTCAAAAGACATCCGCCAACCCAATCCCCCACTTGTGCGGGAACACATTAAAGCGAGAAAGCGTGTCACCTACAAAACCTGATAGAATTTTCTTCGAAACAATTTCCAAGTTATATGGGATCGGTTCCTGCTCTGATGTAGTCGCATCCACTGAGGATGCCAACAAAGAGAAAACTTACCATTTATTATAGTGTCTAATAGATGTGTCTTATGTAAACAGTTTCTTTTAAATCAAAATGAGTACAATTGACTTCAAGTACAAACACGTGAAAAAGTGGGAACATTTAGACCAGTTTAATATTTGTGAACGATATTGGCATCATGAGGTTGGTACTCGAAAGACAAGTAAACACGTGAGAAAAGTCAGTGTAGCGCAAAAAATGGTTATAACAAGCGGGTGGCTCCGTGGGTTTGGGAAGCAACTGGGGCAGCGTTGTGCGAAAAAGCAATAGCGAGGCTCCGGGTCTCACCTACTTTGGCTAGGTTATGTAGCATCTCTCACCAACGCCAGATTCTTTACCCATGAAACAGATGACCTGGAGCTCCAACTCGTGGGAAACGGCTACATTCTGGACAGTTGGATTTTACTCATCGCGGAGACCTGACTCAATTCAGGCAGCAAGCCGCTCTTAATCGCTTTCTTATGCTGAAAGGAGAAGTCTTCCAATCTTGTTGTACTTTTGTATAATGACCATAAAGACCATTCATTCAAATGCAATTCTGTCTTTATTTGTACACCTATCGTATTTTGTTACAGTCCTACTCTCAGGAGGGGTATGGACTTCCACAGGTAAGTTTGACCCTTGAGGGCTTTTATGAATGGGTGTCACTACTTCTCAGAATAATCACTTCTTGCCGGGGTTCTGGTGGCTCCGTTATCCACAATAACCGAGGGATTACTGTACACCGAAATTCTCGTGTTTTGGGGCTCGTATAGTAATAGTCAATATATTATTTTTTAAATTTTCCTTACTAGTGACGATTGCGTTTACCTTTAAAAAAACAAACACCAAGGAACTATGCTTGGATTTTAATGGAAGTCTTCCTGTGCTTGCCCCCCCTTTCGCTTCCCATCACCACTTAGCTCGCATACAATCAATGTACTTGTGTGTAGAATATTTGGCTCCACTTTCCACTTGTGATTCGAGTAATAAACTGCTGACACTGTCAGTCAAAAAGTTCAGAGCATACATGTGTGCCTAATGAATTGGCCGCTGAGCGCCAACAAATTCGGCCTGTGTGAGCACCGCGGTCAACCAAAATGTAACACGCCCGTGTGGTCTTGCCAGTACCTGCAGGAAGGGAATAAAGTCGTCTTGTTCCAGGTAATTACAGCCAGGCTTGGCCAGGAGGTGCACAAATTTGGCCGCTTCGTCGTGACAGGTCTGCAGTGTCCTGTAACGGCGGAAAGAAAAGAGAACAGATGGCGCTGAGCTTACACCTTCCTTCTGCCTCTTTTGTTGTATCCTGCCATAAGAGGAAAATGGCTCTAATATATTCTGGAATTAGGATTCTGGATGGTTTCTGGGTAATTGTCAGCAATGAGTGGATGTGGTTTGGGAAACTAAAAAAAAAGTGAGCATCTGTTATGGCTCTTCATCTGCGTAAGGCTCAAGTCAAAGGCCGGCCTATCCTGCGCAAGGTGTAATGCACAGCGTTCGTATCCCGTTTTCATGAACAAATTAAAACAATTTTTAAGGACTTTAAAAGCCAATTTTACATTTCTCCAGTACTATTCAAAGGAGAAATCCAATGTGAATCAATCATTGAGTTCTGACTGTAGAAAGAAGCAGAAAATTTGATAAACATTGAGCCAAATATTGAACCAGCAGCTACATTCATAAAACGGGACATAGAAAGCAAAGTTTTGTGCCCCACTTCATTAGTGTTTGTTGCCATCTCTGCTTTGCCCATGTTGCATCAAATTTTTTTGTTCTTTTTCTTACTGACAGCACTTGATAAAGTCAAACTCTAGAGAAAGGAAAATCAATTCTTCTAAAGTTTCAACTATGTGTGGATAAAAGTGAGTCGGCAAGACTCGTTTTCATTTCTTCATTTAATGCGTGGTCTATCGAGTCAGACTTCCAGGAACATTGCAACAGTTTCAAACATTGACAAGCAAGTCACCCAAAATTCAAGCACTTTTCAAACCTTGAAAATAAGACATTACATTTCAAGCATTTTCAAGAATTTCAAATACCTGCAGGAAATCTGACAACTAAACTTACAGTATTAAGCTGAAACATTGAAACACCTTCCAACTTTGTTGCTTAGAACCTTTAAATATAATAAAGCCAAATAAATTGTTATTAAAGGGACAGTTTGGGATATTTGACCACTACATATCACTATTGTGTAGTGCAGCCGAAAACGAGTGCTTAAAAGCACAAAGAAGAATATAAAATAGTGGGAGTCAGAGTGACAAGCAGCACCTTTTCCCCTCATTTTACTTGCCAAGCCATCACAAGGTTTATATTGTTTTGAGTAACCGTAGCAGCAAGATGACAAAGTTATATCAGCTCCTTCTTGGTGAGCCTCAAGTTATCTTGAATAAAAGCATTTTTTTTTAACCTAGGAAATATATATGTATATATATGGGCAGCACGGCGGTACAGTGGTTAGCACATGTGCGGCACTGTTCTGAGGTCATGAGATCGAACCTCCTGTGTGGAGTTTGCATGTTCTCCCCATGCTTGCGTGGGTTCCCTCCGGGCACTCCGGTTTCCTCCCACATTCCGAAAACATGCATGTCAGGTTAATTGGCTGGTCAAAATTGTCCCTAGGTGTGAATGAGCAAGCGAATTGTCTGTGTGTGCCCTGCGACTGGCTGGCAACCAGTTCAGGGTGTCCCCTGCCCACTGCCCAAAGACTGCTGGGATGGGCTCTGTCACCCCCAGCTCCCCAAGACCCTACTGAGGATAAGCGGTGCAGATAATGGATCGATGCAGATTATATATATATATATATATATATATATATATATATATATATAATATGTACATACATACATATAAATCATGTTTATATGATCATTCAGCTAATTTTGCTTCTTTCTTTCAATGAAGTTTTATTTTAACCACTAGGACACACTAAATAATACACACTGTCCCCATTAAAATTGAAAATGGTAGAAATTGACTCAAAACAAGAGATAATAATTAAACAATTGTTATGAACAAGTTTAGTTGTGGCATTGAATCAAGTGAGGCCAAGTGCAAAAGTCGCCTTTTTTCCTGCACAAGCTGCAAGTGTTGGATTTGCATAAGCGGAACCATGCGTTTTTCTTTTTTGAACAATTAGCTCAAGATGCTTTTATATTAAACAATAAAAAATAAAAAAACATTACTTTTCAAAATAGGTAACAATTTTAACCTGGCAAACAGTGATAACATTGAGATTTCATTTTGAACCATGTCATCCAGCACTAATTTGGCAAATGGGTATATTTTGACGGGATAATATTGAAAACTATTCAGTCAGTGCCTTTATGATAATATTTTACAATTTTGTTGTATGTCCAATTTGTTATATAATAGTGGCTGTTCTAAAATACATTTTAGTGTAATCCATCCATTATCTGTACCGCTTATCCTCAGTAGGGCCGCGGGGGTGCTGGAGCCTATCCCAGCAATCATCGGACAGTGGGCTGGGGACACCCTGAACTGGTTGCCAGCCAATTGCAGGGTTTTAGTGTAATAGTACTTACAAACAAATAAACCGCCCAAAGTATTTGCAAACATATAATTGAGCTTGACTGTAAAAAAAAAAAACAGTAAAATCTGTATGTGCAATATTGTATGGTTTATTAATTATATTTCAAATCAAGAAATGCATGAATTACACGATTTAGGCACCCATTAAACAGATAGCACGACCTAATTTTAAACTAATGCACATATAATACCTCAAATTTGTATTCAAATCCCATTTTGGAAGCATTAAAAAAAGTTAAAAAGTGAATAAAAACACAGCTGATAATATAAAAGACAATCTAAAAATGCACTACTTGTTATGTCTGGACCAGAGGTAAGATTGGGCCTAAAAAATAAAAAAAAATCCAGCCCACCCCGTCCCCGTGTATATAAAAGCCTGAACTACCCCAAGCCCGACCAATTAACTTGATTTGAGGGAACAGGTCCAAGGCAAACCTGAGCGTAATGATTGACATTTTAGGCCCAACGAGACCTGAATTTCGGGCTGCACTCGGCCCCAAGATCTTCCCCCTAGTCTAGCCTAATGTTAAGGGGATAGAGTTTTCATTGTCATTTTATGTTCAAGGACACGCTTTTGCCAGGACTGTTCATTAGGAATTAATGACATATTGTTAATTACTAAACCCACTTGTCATACACGGACACTGCAAAATTGCAAAAATAAAAATAAAGAAACAGCACGAAGCTACCAGCTCTAGAGATTTAAGCATGCAAGTGTGCAAAGACACATTTGTAAAAGTTTTTTCGCAGTGCAAATGTTTGCAAGGCCTTTGCCACCCATCACTCTTGTTTACTGATGCCAAGAAAATAACAGTTCAAACAGACAGCGTTGTGTGAGCATGTGCCCGGGCGGTACGGCTAAAATTGCCGACAAAAGCCGGCATTGTCTTACTTTCGCCACATGGCCACGAACTTGTGCACGGACACGAAGCCCGTCCTGTCGCCCCCGGCCAAGCAGAACAACGGCACCTTCCAGTAGAGTGGACACTCGCAGGCCTGAGCAGACACAGCTTTTTGTTATTACAGAGGATATTTAAAGAAGTAAGAAGCAGAGTAGCATCATTTGGTCATTTCCCCTAGGAGGCATTTTGGTTTCTGCCAAGCCTACAAAGAGGTTGTGCTGATATTTTGGGTGTGTAAGGAGCAAAGACATAACGCACCAAATCACTTGCTCACCTTGGCAACCTTCCCCATGTCCTCAATGGTGGCCCTTTCATTGGGGAATTGGCTGAATGTCGCCTCAATTTTGGAAATGAGGCCGTCAATGTTAATGTTGGCTTTAGGCCGACCTTGCGGGAAGTGAAACTTTGGAATGCTTTCGCTGAGCGCACGGCTGACGGGCTCCTCTGTCTTCACCTGTGCCTGCTGCAAAAAAACACAGACACACACACACATACACACAGAAACAGTAAACCATCTGATGCGATCACATGCTAATGGTCCAATACCTCAACACTCAATTAAAAGCAGCAGAGTAGCCAAGGTTTTTTTATTCAACGGCAGATTGTATTAGGCACAGAATGAAAACCAATTTGACTGCAAACATTTGCACAAAAGATGACTATATTTGAAATATAAAGGAAAAGTATCAAAAACATTTTAAAGGTTCTGATGCTAAATATAAAACACTTCATTTGACTCATAAAACCTGAATTATACAATCAGGAGCTGCTACCATCACAATTTACCTTCAGATAACCAAACCTTTAAAAACATGTAAACATGTGGTCCGTGAGAGGGTTTTGTAAATCCCCTGAGATGATATTGATTTATTGTTGTATCATAAACAAGGAATTACTTCCGCTTGAAGAAACTGTTTCCCATTCATTGGAAGATTCTGGTAGGCTGTCAAGGTTAATTTGGTCCCGCCCAATAGAAAAATATAATAATAATATTAAATATACAGTATATATACATATATATATATATATATATATATATATATACATACAGTATATATACATATATATATATATATATACATATATAATATATGCAAACTTGATAAAAAGAATTTAGAATAATAACTCTGCCTGTATGCCCCTCCCCGTAGTAAAGCGGGCACTCATTCGGAGTTGAGGTGTTTGTCCTGCCCCGCCTGCAATCTGATTAGAGGGCTTGGTAAAATGGGGCATTGACGAGTGTCACGTTTTCCCAAAGTTGAACATTTTTCAACTCTTGGCAACCAGAAAAAAAGGGTTGGGTGGTAGGTAAAGGTTTATTCGGTCTGTTTACTGGCTGATACGATACCTTAATATGCTACAGCATCGGCACAACACTAGTTATCTTTATTCTGAATAGATGATGAGCAGATATTCTTGCATTAAACTCCTGTCTCATTTACCATGTTTTGGAGGTGTGACTTGTTTGCTGTGGTATTGCCTTTCATAACAATTATACTTATGATTCAATTGTTTACAATGTTACATATTCATTCAGCTCAAGCTTTTTGAATTTGCTCGAAAATTTCACCTGATCGATGTGTTTGAATTTAGAAAGTTTTCTTCCAGGTGAGCATGCACCCGGTTCCCCCTAGACCAGGGGTCGGGAACCTTTTTGACTCAAAGAGCCATAAAAGCAAAAAATATTAATTTTATTTTGGGAAAGAGCCACACCATATATTATGAGACAAATTTACTAAATTGCTAAACCCGCGCCCCAGACAAAAGCTTAGTCTTCAGCACATTTATTTTTGATGATTTGATAAAAATTATGAAAAGAGAATAATGCCAGAGCCCCTGTCCCAAAATCAACAAACATACCACTTTAAACTTGTCTCTTTCTTGCAATTACTCAAGATCGGTTAAACTCCTTTTGACCCTTTTTTTCATACATATTGGTTTCAAAACCAGATGCAAGCAGTTATTGTGTAAAAACGTCACAACATTCTGAGAATAGGGAGCCTTATGTGCTTACCTTTGGCGAGAGATGGGAGGGAGTGCTTGCACTTTTTGCATAGCTCCACCCATCCCTCCCACTCACCCAATCAAATGACTAAGTTCTCTTCCGGTGTTTTGGCGTATTTACAGTTCTGTGGATTCATCATAAAGTATCTGAACACTGAACACAGATTATATAGTGAACTTTTAAATAAAGGATTCTTTAGCGTTGTACAGCCAAAACGAGTTTTTTTCCCCCTTTTTTTGTGTGACACCTTGACTGTAAATTGTAGTGAAAAACGTGCCCTATATATATACTGCGAAGTGTTTCCTTCGCATTTAGCTTTGGTTTGGCTTGGCTTTACGTGTACCTGAATAGGATAGACAAACCCGGTTTTGAACAAGATGGAGAAATTTTGCATGCAATCAAATTGGTCTCTGAGCCACAGATGCTCATAGAAAGAGCCATATATGGCTCGCGAGCCATAGGTTCCCGACCCCTGCCCTAGACCGTCCACCCACCAGGTTCTGACAAAATTCTACGGGAAGCACCGAAGGTTTGTGTTTGACTGAATGAGGGGTAGCAAATGGGGGCCAATTGTGGGTGGTTCTTTGACGTACCCACTTCAATATAAAAGTTTAAAGGGACAGTTGTATTATTTAGCGCCTCCTGGCTGTATTTAAAAAATAATCATAAATACAAGAACAATGATATAAACGTGCAGATTTTGGATTTTCTTTTCATACTATGAGCTAATTGTCAGTCATCTCACTGCTTTGGGTAACCAAAAACTCCAAGAAGTATGGAAGAACATGGGAGGTGAAATTGTGCATTTAAGTCACTTTGAGACTCTATAGTGTGTATTCTTCCTTGCACAACACAATACAGCAACATCTAGGGTTCAAATAATACACATTTTCCCTTTAATGCAAATCTGAAAAAATATATATTCAAGAACTGTGGAATTTTTTAAATCCGATCTTTTCGTGTGGAAAACCTGATTTAGCCCATTTTCAATCGGATACTAGCTCCAGAGGCCCCTCCAAGTAAATTTAGTTTAAGACCCTTAGACTCAGGGGTCCGGGGGCAGGGTAAAAAATAAAGTATTTTACATGAAAAAAATGAGTCAATGCAGGAGGAGGGGCTAAATTTTGATTAATTTTTATTATAATGATAGCTCCAAAGCAGAGTGCATAGTTCATTAGTGGCAGAAGAAGCCAAATTAGCAGAAGAACTGTTTAAATGCCAGTCTTCAATAGACACTGCTGCTATATTCTTTTTTGGTTTACATATTTAATTTATTTTAGTGTGTTTTTCAGAGGTTTTACGTCTAAATTTGTTAAAAATTTAAATAGTTTATTTTGTATTTTATAGGTTATTTATAGCACTGAAGAGTAATTATTTGTAAGTAATGTTTTGTTTTGCATTTTTTTTCAGGGACTTGTCTTTGAATCTGTTCAGTGTGTAAAAAGCTAAAATCGTTGTTTATTTTTACAATTTATTGTTTGTAGATCTGCAAATATTTAAATTTATAGATTTTTTTTCAGGGATCCTTAATTTTCACTTATGTGTAAAAAAGCTAATAGTTTATTCTTGTATTAATTTACTTGACATTTTGTTGTGTTGTTTGATTTTCAGGGATTCTGAGTTTCTTGACATTAAACTTGCTTAGTCTAAACAAATTCAAAGTTAAGTCAGGTAAAAGTTCACTATAGATTGACACTTATGGAGCACAAATACATGCTGTGTCGATTGAGATCATTCAACGCATCCGAACACAGGAGCGCAGCGGGGAAGATAAAAACATGTTTATTAAACAAACTACGAATTACACCATTAAGCAAGTGAGAAAACAAAATATGCATGTGTGAGTAAGCACACCAAGGCAGTTGCGATCATCCATATAATGCCAACTCTAGCTGAACTCCATAAATCCAACACACGCGCCCAGCAATCACAGGAGCACAGTGGCAGAGAAAAATTTCATGTTTATTAACCAATCAACTAATTAACCTAATAAGCGAGTGATAAAAAAAAAAAAATTGTTCAAGGGAGCACACCAGGGGGTTTGCGATCTAATGACAACCCTAGATTGACTTTGCATATATATATATATATATATATATATATATATATATATATATATATATATATATATATATATATATATATATATACATACATACAAATATCAAAAATTAAAATGAAAACCCTTGTGGGGACCAATCAAATCCTGGCGACCCGCCAGAGTATTTATATGTTACAGTAAACACTGAACATCACATCAAAAAAATCACCAATTAAGACAAAAGGAATGACAGGTTGAATCCAAAGGCTAACAGTGAAGAAAATAAGTATTTGAAAACCCTGCTTTTTTGCTATTTCTCCCAATTATAGATCATGGAGGGGTCTGAAATTTTCATCATAGGTGCATGTCCACTGTGAGAGACATAAACTAAAAAGAAAAATCCAGAAATCAAAATGCATGATTTTTTAACAATTGATTTGTGTGATACAGGTGCAAATAAGTACCTGAGAAAATGAACGTTAATATTTGGTACAGTAGCCTTTGTTTGCTATTACAGGGGTCAAAAGTTTCCTGTAGTTTTTCCACCAGGTTTGCACTCACTGGAGGAGGGCTCTTGACCTACTTCTTTACACAGATCTTCTCTAGATTAGTCAGGTTTCTGGGCTGTCGCCGAGAAACACGGAGTTTGAGCTCTCTCCAAAGATTTTCGACTGGGTTAAGGTCTGGAGACTGGCTGGGTAAGGCTAGAACCTTGATATGCTTCTTACGGAGCCACTCCTTGGTTTTCCTGGCTGTGTCCTTTGGGGTTGTCGTGTTGGAAGACCCAGCCACGACCCTTCTTCAAAGCTCTGAGGGAAGGAGGTTGCTCCCCAAAATCTCACATGGCCCCAGTAATTCTCTCTCTAATGCAGTGCACTCGTCCTGTACCATGTACATAAAAACACCCCCAAAGCATGATGCTACCACCCCCATGCTTCAAAGTAGGGATGGTGTTCTTCGCATTGTACTCTTCATTCTTCTTCCTCAAAACACGCTTAGTGGAATTATGACCAAAAAGTTCTATTTTGGTCTCATCTGACCACAAAACTCCTTGTTATCATCCAAATAGTCATATGCAAACTTAAGACGGGTCTTGACATGTGCTGGTTTAAGCAGGGGAACCTTTCGTGCCATGCATGATTTCAAACCATGACGTCTTAGTGTATTACCTACAGTAACCTTGGAAACTGTGGTCCTAGCTTTTTTCAGGTCATTGACCAACTCCTATCGTGTAGTTCCTGGCTGATTCCTCACCTTTATTGGAATTATTGAGACCCCACGAGGTGATATCGTGAATGGGGCTCCACTCCGATTGAGATTGACCGTCATGTTTAGCTTCTTCTATTTTCTAATGATTGCTCCAACAGTGGACCTTTTGTTCTATGGACAGCTCTTTGGTCTTCGCCATGTTACAAGCTAAAGTCTTACTGATTGTATGGGGTGGACAGATGGACTTTATGCAGCTAACAACCTCAAACAGGTGCATTGTGATTTCTGGATTTTTCTATTTAGTTTCTCTCTCTCACAGTGGACATGCACCCATGATGAAAATTTCAGACCCCTCCATAATTTCTATGTGGGAGAAATAGCTAAATAGCAGGGTGTTCAAATACTTATTTTCTTCACTGTATATCAGTTTCCAAAATCACTTTGGACACTTTTTCGATCAATCATTTAAATAAATTCTCATATCTTACATCATTATAGAAAACATTTGTCAGTCCATAAGAACTGATTACATAGCTTGATTCACAATATTTTACAGTTTCTGGGTTGTTTCCTCCCCATTTTTATCCCCCTTGCTCTCCAACAACAATATGATTTGTAAAACCCAGGACAAAATTGGGCATTTTCTCATGTAAATTTTGATGTGTGTTCAGTTGTTTGAATTGGACAGTTTGTGCTTTAAGAAAATTATGAAATGCTCAATTTCCTAATAAAATAATTTGCATTGTGCAATAAAAGTATAATTAAATCTAGGTCCTCAAAACATGATGCTAGGTCAGGATCAGACTGACTTATTTTGAAAGGCCTTCCAAAAATGCCACACATTATTCCCTGCTGAAATTACAAGATAATATGTTCATCTTCCTGTCTCAGCGTCATTTGGTTCAGTTCCAGACAAGCAGCATCATTTCTTGCAGTGTCCGAAAGAAATTTTCCATCTGTTATCTGGACTTGTTCCTGCCCTCGTCCATCTACCTTAAAAGGGCCAACTCGAAATTATTATTTCATGTTCCTTCAGTAAAATGAAAAACAATGAAAACAAAATGAAATTTTAACTATCAGAAGTCATTTTAATCAAAAAACAGAACATTGGCCATGAGAGGGATGGGCACCACCAGGTTTTACTTGCCGAAGACACAGTACAAGAAATGGTGCCTCTATGACCCTAGTGGTTAAGGCAGGGGTAGGGAACCTATGGCTCGGGAGCCATATATGGCTTTTTTTATGAGTACGTATGGCTCAGAAATAAAATGTAACTATTGAACATCTCTCTGTGGCGTTCCAAAGTCAAGTGATTTCATCCCGATTTTGGTCCATATAAAGCCATAGCAACTTAATGGAGAAGTTTGATAAACCATTTAAACTGAAAAATAAAAACGCTGGCAAACGACTTTGATTGGGTGAGGAGTACAGGTGGGCGGATCCCTGCACACAGCGCAAGGCACTTCCTTCTCTCTCTCTCTCTCTCGCTCGCTCAGTGCCGTCTACACCGAAAGTGAATATGACAATATGCTTATCGTTTGCAGTAATTTGTGACATTTTTACATATGAACTTTGCATGCACGTTGTTTTAAAACCGTTAATAAGGACAAATTTCATGGAAAAAAATTGCCTAAAACACTCTTAACTGAAGGTGGAAGACAAATTGTAAATGGCATATTTACATTGATTTGGGACACAGGATTTGGCATTATTATCATTTCAAACATTTGATTTAATCATCAAATGACACACAGTGAATTCAAATGTGCTGAGGAATTAGCTTTTGTCTAGAGAGCGTGTTTGGCAGTTTTTTCAATATTGTCTGAAAATATATGATGTGGCTCTCTCAATTTCTTTTGCTTTTATGGCTCCTTGGGTCAAAAAGGTTCCTGACCCCTGGGTTAAGGGATCCAACCAATCAACCAAATAATGAACTAATACTTAGAAATGAGCAAAAATAGAACTCGGTGAGGTAAATAATTTTCCATCCATTATTTGCACCGCTTATCCTCAATAGGGTCGTGGGGGTGCCAGAGCCCATCACAGCTATCCTCGGGCAGTGGGCAGGGGACATCCTGAACTGGTTGCCAGCCAGTTGCAGGTAAATAATTTTGATAATTTGTAATATTGATTTCATTAATAGTATGTTTTGAAACAACAGTTTCTTAAAAACTCTTTAGACTTTTTCCGTGTGCAATTTTGAGGAAATGCATTGCCATGATGTGTGATGTACTAGAAGACTTAAAAAAATAATCTTAAAAGACTGATCAACCAACATCAGCCTGATAGTTTGACAATAATGTCCATCTATCCAGACTTTGTGTTCCCAATTTAGAGGTAATAACAAGCAAACTAGTGCTCTGTTCAGATGTCCACATGGGAAGACACCATAAGTCAATTGGCCTTACTGGGAAACAGACATCATCTGTCGCACTGCGAAATATTTCACAACATGTAGTAACTCAGGTTAATTGAAGGCAACAACCTTCCGTATGCAAGCCATAACAACAATACGCAACAGTTGTAATGAAAAGTAAGGTGATTAATTTCTTCAAGTTACAGAAATAAAAACACAGATGAGCTATGTCTATAAGTCAAGGACACAACAAAGCAGGACATTGAGTGCAAAAAAATATTTTAAAAAGTCAGAAATTTTTGCAGACAGAGAAACAGTAATGCCAGTAACGAACTACTAAGTATGGTGTTTGAAGTTGCATGTTTCTATTCGTCATCAAGAACGTTGGGCTGAGAGACAACTTTCCAACTGGCACCTGAGCTAAGTGCATGTGCACATTCATGTACATTTAAAATAAGGAGAGAAAACTTGAGAAAGGAACACACCATAGACACTTAATGAAAACAAGTCATTAAAGTGTCTGTTCTAACTCTCGATTATAGAAACAGTCATCGATATATGTCATGAGCCAGTGTTACCACATACAATGTTGCACATTTATGGTTATACACCACTTTGAGTTGCATTTTGTTGAATAACAAGTGCAATATAAATATATTTTCATTTGTGATTACATAATTGGTCTGTTTGGTTAGGTTCCGGAGGTAAAAGCTTTGTTAGAGGATTGATTTATTCTTCAAAAGAGAACAACCTGTGATCTAAGGGTGGCATCTGACTGAGGAGATCTCCTGAGTTAACTCTAAAATATCATGAAGTTAGACGACAATCGCTTTTATTGAGAAGTGCCTGGCTTGCCTATTGTGCAAAATATTGAAAACACAATCGGTTAACAAGGCCTGTGTCTAATGTTTGTGCAATCACTCTTTGGACTAGTCAATCAATGCTAACTCCAAAAGACAACTGCTTTAATTGCTTCTTGAGGTCAGTGTTGGAGTGACCTGAAATTTTAAACATGATTTAGATTTATTCTCCATAGAGTGGATTCTCATAAAGCGTTTATGGCCACCAATTTTGGTGTGGGATATAGGATTAAAGGATTTTGTTTTTTTTATGGTATCGATCAAAGTTACTTGATAAATTCAGGAAAATGCAGGTTGGCTGTAAACAACTCACTTTGTAATGTTTGAACAGGGCCTGTCAAAAGAAAAAGGAAAAAAAACAATGGGGCATCCAGTCAAAGAAACATATGAACTCCTGAGTTAGTCTGTGACTGCATGTCGATATGTACCACTCCAACTCATGTCACTACTGACAACATGGTACAAACTGTAAACACTACTGAGGGTACACCAAGTTGAATGTGCCTGGTCCTCTGCTGTGCAAAGTGCTGCAACGTGCACTGGTGTAAACCATTGCTATAAAAGGTCATAGACGTCTTATGCTGCCACCCTGTCATATGTTGTCCCCTCCTCTAAACACCATGCTAACATCTAGCTGAACACCTTAAGCTCTACTCACTAAGCCCACTGACGTTTTCACATTCTCAACAATGTGGCCTGAAGCAAGGGCATAGGAGCTGAGCCTATATTCAATATGTTGTGCAAGACAACTTACCCAGGAAAAGTGGCACAAAACGGTTCTATAGGGTATGAGGAATACTTGTGCATTCAACTAACTGGCTTCATACCATAGACGCCCGGTAAATGTGGCAGAAGATACAGTATATTCAAATTTCACTTCCTGTAAATTGAAGCGTTGTCCAAAGTAGCTTCGTATATTTATGTCTGTTAAGATTGTCTGCTCAATTAAATAAAAAGTTTGATAATTGAATTAAAGTTACACTTAGACTTAACAGAAGGAGGAGTTCTAAATGCTAAAAAAAAGGCAGATCTGGTCTGCCCAACTCTGGTCCGTAGGCAAGTTATCCTCATAGATCAGAAAATACACAGTCTTTTCACCAAGGCGTGATTTCAAGATAAAAAAACCCAACACAAATATAATATGTTGGAAAAAAGTTAAGCCCTTTTCTTTTTTCGGACCTATCATAGCTAATAGCCTATAGGGATCACAGGACATAGGAACTCTCTGAGCTTTAAATTTCTAGGTACCTATGTATCTCCATAGTTTTCTGGGACTTAGGACTTTTACTGAACCATACCAGAAAGGGTCCAAAGACCAACTGAGCCACCAACTGAAGAAATGATACTGTATGGTCATAAGAAACCAGTGCCATAAGTCTTGAATGGAACACTATCCGAGATAAACACCATCATGATTTAACACAGACAAAACTAGACCTGTCATACTAGCTAAGACATATTTGGTGATAACCAGTACTGCGGAGGAGAGGCACAGGTGCTAAAGATGAACGATACCAAGTAAACATGCTATGTTAACGAACACAGACGTAAAGTCCCTTGGAATGAATCAAGGGACAACCATACGAACCTCAGCCTGTCCTTGTTGGAAGGCTTGAAGCCTCTTCTTAAAGCGCGAGGGCAGCACAAAGTCACAGCCCCGGGCCAGCAGGGCAAGTTCCTTCCTCAGGTCAGGGTCCTGACGCAGAGACTGTTCCCTGATCCTCATCCTTACGATGTGCACCAAAGCAAACACATGAACGATTCCAGGAGGGTTTGGACAGCTTCAAGAAGTTGGACTTTATAGTGTTTTTGTTTAAAGTTGCGTGTCTCTGCGTTTGTCCTCTGAAAGAGTCCGAGCAGCTTAACGCGAGGCAGCAGCTGCTTCTATGACTCCTACTCCCATTCCAGATCGAGTCGCGCAATCACAACTTTGCTTGCCGCGACACAACACACATGGGGGCAAAGAGAGACAGCTATCCTCAATACTGCCGGTAAGATAAGGAGTGACAGGACGTCTGTGTGTGGGATTGTGTGTATGGGGATGGGAGGGGTGAGCACATTGGATCTGCCCTTTCCAGTTTGCATTCCTGTGTGCTCATAGGTTAGGTGGGGGGTAAGACCAGTTTTTGTAGCTTGCCCGCAGCGGCCAATCGGAAATACATATTTTCTATGATCTAGAAAACCCAATGATGAAATTTGAACATTATAAACATAAGATGCTATGTCTCTGTATTAATAGCAGAATGACAAAAAAACTAAATGGGGCCATTGAATCAAAACATAGCTTCCTAAGAAACGCCCAAATAAGCGTGACACATTCACTAGATGTACAATGTGTGTAATTCTAACTGTCGTGTTTCCCATATTATGCTCTTTTGTTTTGACTTCCCTCTGCGAGCTCAGGCTTCCAGCCATTCCACATCTTATTATAGTTGTTGTGCGACGGTGGAAGTAGAAGGGGGAAAGCAAAGGGACAGGTCATGTCAAATTCAAAGAATGATGTCCGAGGTAGTCTGTGACTATTAAAAGCACCAGGCAAGCATGGCTAGCGTCGGCGCTGTGGTACACTTCTGCCTGTAATACCCCAAAAGTGACAGCAGTTACATCAATTCTTCACAAAGTTGCTGATCCAAAGGTGTTGCCTTTCACACCCTGCCCCCTGCACACAAAAACTGTTTAAATTACACATGCTAGCTGCCACCACGTAAACAAACTAATATTTGTTACGATTAGGTTATGAACTTGCCTGCAGCTGTGCAAGTTATTTTTAGACTGACTGAAAAAGACCTACGTCTTTTCACAGCTTTCTGCACTTCCTATCATTCTCAATGCAGGATACTGCAGAATCAGCCCTCCCAGGCTCTTTGATACATTAAGCACTTTTTTCTGTTAAAGCTAATCGATTCAAGCCATACACTGATTTTTTTTTTCCCACAAAATCCGCAAATCACATAGAACTGTCATCTTGTGTTTGGTTTTGCTCGTCCAGTTTGGATGCAAACCAAATTTGAAGCCACCAGCAGTTTGATTTGTGTGTACAGATAACGATGCAGAATTGAAAAAGACCGCAATGACGATACCACATATTTAATTATGTACACATTTACAAAATAATGATGCCCAGTTTGACTGTAATGTCTTTTTGGGATAACTTAAGTACAATATTATGTTTATTTTCTGAATAGAAGATCAACATTACTATGGGTTTACCGATCAATTTCATGTTAGAGTCACGATCGTCAATACGTGCAGATCCAGATTTGGCTTGATTTCAGACAATATTGTAGCTATGAAATCGGGAAATCCTTAATTTTAACAGTCTGAATGAATATGCAACACCAAATGCACGCAAAGTACAAACAAACACGCTTGAACACAAAAGCGAATAAAAGTATAGTCAAATAGAAAAATGCGGGCCAATGTATTTGCAATCTGTGGCACAGGAATGTACAGAACACATTGGCTGGGACAGAGTAAAAAACGAGCAAACTGGGAGAACATTGGCATTTTTGGGGAGTATCTGAGGAGTGTATTGACTTATCTGCAATTGTTTAACTTTTATTCGACCAGCTGTGACTGTTTATTTTTCCTGCTTAGTCGGGCATTTAGCTCAAATTGTGCAATATTCACTTTATTCTTGTACCACTTACGGTATTCGATCTCCTCAAGTGATGGCAGCTAAAACAGTAAAGAAAGTTATTCTTAACGAGACAAAAAAAGTCTAACATTAAAACTCAAAATACAGTCGCCAGCAAACTGGGGCCACATTACACATACAAAAAGTAGGTAAAATAGGGCTCAAAGAAGCGTTGTTCTAGTTTCAAGTTTAAACAAACATGAATCGCTTTATGAAAGCTTAATTTTTTAAACTCAATGTATTTAACCCACCAACTATTTCCAGTTTGAGTAAATGTGTAGTAATGGGGTTCTTGTGACACACAAGAAAACTGGAACCTAACCCAATAATAGTTACACTCTGTTACGCAGAAGTGTACAAAACAGTGTGGAATCAGATATACAGACTGTTTCGAGTTCCACGATTGCAGGCGTGCTCCTTAACATGCAATAACTTGCATACATTACAAGGTTACAAGCAGTAAAAAGGAGGGTGAAGAATCAGTTAATACAAGCATACAGAGTGGAATACTGTGACGACGTCAAAAAGGGACAAAATTGGTTCTAAGGGACGGTCAGAAAGTATTTTTCAAGGAAGGCCAACATGGTGAACATCACGTGAGCAGATCAGCTGCTTCACACTAGTGTTCTCGCAACAACTGTCATGTCAGCTGCGCTTCACAGCACAAACAATACAGACAAGTTATGCTATGCTCAATCCTACGAGGCAGAAGGTACGGAAACTTTTCATTGCAGTGATTGGACTAGGAACAATAAAAGACAAAAACATTGGCGTCAATGACGATGGTCAACTTTCAATCCATTAAAATTGATTGGATTTATGGGGGAGTTTGTGCACGACGTGGCCACATGTTTATTTTTTGCACACGGGTAAGGAGATGGAGGACTCGGTCAAAACCAGACCTTTAACCAAGCTTTCAGCAAAAAGACAGTTTTTCAAATTTAGTGTCCCTCTGTTTACAAATTTTATAACCACAATTGTACATCATAAAAAAAAAAACCTCAGATTTCAAAACACGGTGGTAAAATTAAGCATTAAGTTTTAATTTCCTAGTCGCTCACTTGATGTGCTAGCATTTGCCTGTTAGTACCTGCGTGTGTGCGAATGAAATACTTTTTAATAAGTACGAATAAAGAAAATATAATAAATAATAGTAATAAAATAAAGAAGAGTGTCACAAAAGTATTTTAAAAATGTGTTTTGTATTTGTGAACACCAGATGTAAACATGATGTGGTTGGAATACAACTGGAAGCTGCTGGGAGAATTCTACATTAAAAATGTTATTTTGGAAATCAAGGAACACGAGCGGATTCAAAGGCCGAATCGTTTCTAGTCATCATTGACTTTGTAACAACTGCATTCGTCTCACAAAAACTTTCCTTAATATGATCCTTAATAGATTGCCCAGTATTCATCACCAACATAACAAACTTACAAAAATTATTAACACTAGTGTTGAACACAGACTAAATGATACTTAGAGTGTTTTCATTGTTGGAGACACGCAACACACTCAAGACAGTAGGAATGGGTATATTTATGGTCTGGCGATACAGTAGGCACCTCGGTACATAAGGCACAATATGACTGACTGTACCTTGATACATAAAGCATGATACGATAGTACCTAGATACAATTTTACAGGATGCAATATAGTACAAAAATGAATTGCTCATTAGTTTCTGTTCGGTACAAATGTGCAAGCATCTTAAAATCCTTTGAGAGAAAACATCCAAGGTTTGCTTAAAGAGTCGCAAAACAACCTATTAGAAGTGCCCCAACCCGTTTCCTTTAAGGCCACATACAGAATGAGTACAAAAGAATACTAGAACCACTTCATTTTTAAGTGAAATTTAACAAGCACACCATACTTTTATAATTTTCCTTTGTTTTGAAACAAACACACTTTTTATAATGTTTCCAGGCTTTTCCAGAAGTTAATAGGTTAAACACAGGAAAGTTAGGTAAACAACATGAGAGCAGTCAATTGTTCTGAAATTCACTCATTTGAATTTTAATTAACAACTTAGTGAAATCGTATGCACTTCTTAACAAACAAGCTTGTCCCGTTCCACAAAATGGCATCCTTCTGAATAAAGTCCTGCATAATATGAAATTGAAGTTTAGCAGGTTTAATCCTACATTGGAAAATTGAATGAGGTTGGGGGTATTTAGATTAGCACTGTTGCCAGGTCCGCTACTGCTGCTCTTAGTAGCCATGCAAGACCGTAATATAGAGGCCCGTGTGGTTTTTGCACATACAGTGGAACCTCGGTTTTCGAACGCCACTCAGTTCGAACAAATCGGTGTCCGACCAAAAATTTCGAGAAATTCTTGCTTCGCTGTTCGGTCAAAAAATCGGAGTTCGAACGCCGGTAATGGGTGAGTGCGTACGCTAGGGTGCGATGCTGAGCGGCGTACGGGTGTTTTAGCCCCTTATTATGCCTCCGAAGAAAGTCACTGCAAGCAGCAAAGTTGCTACAGGTGAAAAAAGAAAAGTAGTGCGTACAACTATTGCATTTAAGAAAGAAATAATAGCCAAATATGAAGGAGGTGTGCGAGCGCCTTCTGCTGACCACCAAAAAGGTAAGAAATCCTATTCATAAGATTACGATAACGCGAACGTACGATTAGCCTGGGTTAGCTTTAAGTTTACGTTAAACATTCAGGGTGTTGGAACGGAGCCCAACATTGAGCGTGTTGGAACAGAGCCCCCTTTCCAATGAACCGCTCACCACTTGTTGTGGAGACCCGGGTGCTAAATGACTTGTAAACGACCTGATTTTTTAATTTTTACACGTTCATGTTAGGGGAATCTTTCGTACGGAAGATTACGATAACGCGAACGTACGATTAGCCTGGGTTAGCTTTATGTTTACGTTAAACATTCAAGGTAAATATTCAGGGTGTTGGAACGGATTAAAACGATTTACATTATTTTTAATGGGAAAAAATGATTTCGGTGATCGAACAAATCGGTTTTCGAACAGGGTTCTGGAACGGATTATGGTCGAGAACCGAGGTTTCACTGTAACTTGTCCGACACATTATCCCTAAAAGTGAAGCATGGTTTCCTTTTGATGTGACTTGCTTTCACAGCAGCGGTTAATAGATGACATTTATGTTGATTTATCAAGTTTATATGGATTCAATACAGGTTTCAGCATTATCGCTAAATATCTATGAATCCATATTTTGAACCAACTCATACTAGCTAGCATCGCAAGTCTTAATTTCAGCTTTCATTTTTTATATTTGACAAAAAGTGACTTGTTAGGCCTGTTTCAAGTATTATCTATTTTTGGTACATTGCCATGGTGTAAATAAAAAGAGCAGTGTTTCCCATACAAAGTAAGTTTTAGTCGATTCCGCCAGAGTCTTATAAACTTGTATTATTTAAAAAATAAAATAACATTTTTAAATATATTCAAATGCAACACTTATCAAAATAACTTAGATTTATAAATAAATGATCCCAAGTGCCATGATGTGTATTTCTCCGTTATCTCGGTCTGTCAGAAGGCATCTAGTCATCCAGGACCCCCAATATTTGGTGTGCCATTGCCTTTCATAACTACTGCAGTTATGATTTATAATTTGCAATGGCACACATTCATCAGATCTAGCTTCTTGATTTTGCTCTGA
This sequence comes from Urocampus carinirostris, assembly GCF_059441175.1. Taxonomy (NCBI): domain Eukaryota; kingdom Metazoa; phylum Chordata; class Actinopteri; order Syngnathiformes; family Syngnathidae; genus Urocampus; species Urocampus carinirostris. The sequence goes on along the minus strand of NC_142362.1, from coordinate 27,153,757 downwards.
ATACACGCCAGATCAATGGGTTTGAATTGAAAATGTACAAAGTTTTCATCCAGGGGCATCGTCCCCGCACCCCCCTAGACTGTCCACCCACCACGGTCTCCCAAAATTCTATGTGAAACACTAAAGAGCCACTTTAAAAAAAGACAAATGCAGAGAACAGAAAAGAGGTCTACCTAGATTAGATGCGTAAATGTAAGTGAGGCAACCAATCAAACCCTTCCCCAAAACTGACTTAAATTGTCAAAGTAAGAGCTAACACTTTGAGAATTAGAGCAGGACTCCAAAATTTCAATGGAAATCTTCAACAAGCAGTAATGTACCGCCATGCCTCTGCCCGGGCATTCTGGGTACTTCACAGTGACACGGGACCGCTGCAGTGTCCAGTGTCAAAGTCACACCAGCTGCTGCGGGGTGCATCACTGCCGCATATATCAAATTTTTTCCACTAATCTGCCTGAGAATGCAGCAGTACACAGGAATCCATTTTGTTGTCTTAAATTAGAACTCTCCCCTCTGTTCCCCCCAGTTATAACACCACAGGCCCTTTAATATTGAGTGACACGTAGCCTTCAAATATCGTGGAACAATACTCTCAAGTGTTTCAAAATTATTCATTAAATTGTAAAGGCAACTGGTTGAGATAGGCATAACTATTGCGCAGGTGTAAACATGAAAAACGGTTTTAGAATAGTTTCTAAGGAGCCTGCAAAGAATAACATGACTGAAGCCATGCACATCTCCAACATTACAGGCTGGGGTGGGCAGGTCCTTACAGCGAATCATTTACTTGAGGGTTCTCACGAGAAACAACCTGGAACAGAAGCAGCTGGTGTCCTTCAACAAAGCCACTGTGCAGAGCATTCTGGCATATGGCATCACCGTGTGGTATGCTGGGAGCATGGCAGCAGAAGAGAACAAAACTAAGGGTAATCAACACACCCAGAAGATTATCGGCTGCTCTCTAACCAGTCTTGGGGACATTACCATCTTACGGTATCATCACAGAGCCATCAACATTTTGATAGACACACACCGCCTTGGCCACCAACTCTTTGACCTGTTGCCATCTGGTAGGCACTATAGGTCCCTCAAAACAAGGACAATCAAGCTCAGATACAGCTTCTTCCCCAGGGCCATCTCCACCCTAAACTAGCTCACAAAATTGTGAAAACATATCTTGGACTTATTTTTTTTTCCTATTTTTTGTTGCTGCTAAATGTTATTGCACAAAACTGAAAAGTATACTTTGTGACTTGTTTTTTTTTTGGTCCCAGATGTTATTGAACTTATTTTCATTGCACGATTTTTACTAGGGGTGGGACAATATTCTTTGGTCACAATTTAAATGGATCACGATTTTAAGGGGCCGATTCGATTAGAATTATGATTCTCGACGATTCCACGAGTATCACAATTCAATAGCATTGATGATTGCTTTCCTATAAAAACAGGCAATTTAAATGATACACTTCTGGGATGATAAACCACGAATGATGTTCAAACAATGTACATCATAAAAACAAAAATGTGTTCATACTATGGATTTAAAATTTATCGGCGCAACCCTTAGTTGTTGTTGCTCGCTTTTTTCCTCCATTTTCCACTTCGTTTGCTTTCCCACATTTTTACATAGCGGAATATGAAGTTACAAAAATCCACTCTGGGGAGAAACGTCAATTTTAAAAATTGCCCCCCAAAGATTTCTCGATATATACATGAATCAAATTTTTTTGCCCCAACCCTAATCGTCATGATACACTATTCTCTTTTTATTCACTAACATTGCACTATTATTATAAATAAGGCCAGTCTTTAAGCACTACACTGTAAATATTTTGTTCTGCCTTTTATTACATATGTATATTTCTTTTCTCTTTAAAGTCTGTATTAAATGTTTCCCTGGAGTTCCATGTCTAATCTTGTTGCATACAATGTTTCACACCTAATATCAATGACAATAAAGACAACTCAGTTCCATGCAATACAATTCAAAACAGGAAATCCGTGTTGTTACTTGCTGTCATTTTCAGCCAACAATAAGTTGTGAAAGGCCGCCCAAATTTCATGCATAAAATCTATTTATCTACCCTGGTCATAGCCCTCGAGAGGGCTGACTGACAGCAAGGCAAAGACAAAAAACAAAGAAAAAAAAAGGCAAAAAACACACACAAATATTTTTGGACCATGGCCAACCCAAATCCCAAACGTTCGTCCCTCCAGATGAAACGGGACACAAGAAGGCGGCCATGTCACTCGGGTCAGGGTCAAGTCAAGTCAAGTCACATTTATTTATATAGCCCTTAATCACAAAAATGTCTCAAAGGACCGCACAGGACTACAATTACAAAATAACACAATTACCTGATCTTAAACCAGCATGCGGGCAAGGAACAACTCAAAAACCTCAGTGTGAGGAAAAAAGAGAAACCTTGAGAAAGGACCTCACATGTGGTAATCCCCCTTCCAGGATTGACCAGGGTGAATTACAATTAGCATTACCGTACACATAATAGTAAACATTAGGTAAGATGTTGAAGATGTCCGGAAAGAGCATGACACCAACGACGCCCCCAGCCTGTAAACTAGTCCAGAAAGTCTATGACGGCCACGACTGCTGCTTCTGCAACACACTCTTCTGTTCAACAGCAGGGCCTGACAGCTTTCACTGGTTTACCCCTGACGCATCATACGGGTGCCCTGCCCATCCCTTAGGACACGTCTAAACATCACACTATCCTTTTACAACACCTCTTCACACATTCCTCTCACCAACAAGAGCTCTAGGTTCCAATATATTTAGACCTCGTTTCTGCAGTGCACTCATAACACCATCCATACACGTCAATCGCGGCCTTACTCTTGGTCTCCTTCCATTTACTTCTTCTCTGTAGATCATCTTCAACATTCGCTCCTCATCCATCCTCTCCATTTGTCCAAACCAACCGGGTTCTCTCTGATCCACATGCTTGCTCAGTTCCACTTCTACTCCAGTTCTGTCTCTCACAATTACATTTCTCAATCTATCCAATCTTGTCACTCCTAACATACTCAAACACTTCATCTCAGGCTCCAGGTCTTTGCACCATAAAACACAGTCGGCACAATCATACTCTCATACAGTCCTCTCTTAACATCCATACCCTTACTCTTGTTGCTCATCACTCTCCCCAGAGCACCCAAAACCTTGCTTCCTTGATTCACTCCGTGCACTCGCACTCCAGTCCACCAACTGCAGCCACATCACAACCCAAGTGCCAAAAGCTTTCAACTTGTGCCAAAAGCTTTCAACTTGTGCCAGCACCCGTCCATGCAACCTTATTTCTAACGCCATGCCAACTCCATCACGTGAACACCTCATCACCTTCCCAACAGTGACACATAACTTAGGCCGATCATACACTCTTCCAAACTCCACTACCAACCTTTTCAATGTTTCCTCTGACATAAAACAGGTGGATAATCGACCCAGTTATTGCCACAGGAGTTGCGGGACATTACATAGAACTGAGTAATATGTCTCGGTATTCTCATTTTTTTATCAATCAGGGCGATTACAATTTTGATTGATTTTTAAACAATACATCCTACACATATTAAATTTATTAAAACAAAGTTTTATTGTATGAAAATAAACATCCTTCGCCAAATGTTGAGACAAAATTGACAGATTTTAAATCACTTTTAAAACAAACTTAACGCTAATTTCTTGTGCTAAAAAATATAAAATAATCAATTGACATAATAATGTACATAATGTTCTATATAATCAACAACAGCTTTGAGTGATTCAAATTAAACTAATAAATTCTCAGTTTTATGTTTAAGCAATTTTCTACATTTTGGATTTTGAAAATGACGCACTAAATTAATTTGATTTATTGCTTCTGGCATTTCAAGTTTCAGAAAATAATTTTGTGTTATTTTCTTACTGTGTGTAAAGAGACAAACTGACCACAAAAGTTATTGTTTTGACAACAGCTTCTTTTTAGGCAATGTTTAATTAATCCACTTTCCCCCGATTTTTTTTTACAATTAATCCATTTTCAACATGTTTTAAAACAGGGCTAAATTAAGCAGCCCATTGGGCCCATAACAAATAATCGTTGCTTGAGTTAACAGGAACTTGAGTATAACTTTTGAAGTCTGTGGAACACACGCCATTCATATGCCACAAATACAATAATATGAACAATTGGGACTTCAAAGCAGATAAAAATGAGTTTAGGTTTAGGCTTTATTACTTACATTAATCGTGATCATTTTTTCGCACTGTCAATTTGAAGGAGAAAGGAAGTTTTGGATTGATAAATGCATGTAAATGAAACTACAAAATGTCTGGTATTTGACTACGGAAACAAATGTTGTTGTAGCTCTAGGTTGAAAAATATCAATACAGACTGAAGCCCCTAAAAACCAAGTCTGAATGAACTGAATTAATATATTTAAATTCAAGCATTTTCAAGGGTTTCAAGCACCTATATGAACGCTGTATGCAGTGCTCGAAACCACCCAAAATTCACTTGCAAGTGCGGCCAGAATTTAAGTTTATACACGGACGAAAAATATCTGGCAAAACACGGGTTAGCCTCTTGCAATGCGTTTTTAATTCATTACTCAGGGTTTGTTAATTCAAGAACGTTTTAAGGACTTCTAAAGCATTTTTTTTTTCGGTACCTGGCATCTTGGTCTCTTCGCCTACTCTTTTGGGCGCGGCACATAGGGGGCGATGACGTGATACAAACTAATGCCAGCTGCCGTTAGTCAAAAGGGAAGAAATGCAATAGCAAAGTGAAAACCACCAGAGCCGGTGTGGTGCGTCATTTTAAGCAGACGTGATTTTTTCTTCTTCTCTTTATGCATGGTCTATCAAGTCAAACTGCCTGAAAATATGGCAACAATTTCAAGCACTTAACCCAAAGTTCAGCAGTTTTCAATCCATGAAAACACGACATAAAAATGCAAGCATTTTCAAGGATTTCAAGCACCTGTATTGACCCCAATTACTTGAAAGCCAGTACATGAATCAGAGAACATGGTAGAGAGTTGCTGTACAACCAATTGAAAAAATTACCTGCATTGGTTCTACTAGTGTAAAAGTTTGTGTAGAGCCGTGGTATGTAAAGTTTTTACACGCCGTAAGTAGGTACTGTATGTGTCTAAGACGATCTTTCTTGTTGAAACACATGTCCTACTTTGCAAAACAAATGCATGAATAAGGTAAAGCCTAGAGGAGCGCATTCACCACCCGGCCTTTCTCCAGCTGGCTTCCTTCCTCACAGTCACTGTACCATATGTACAGTACGCACCAATGACCAACACTTGTCTTCACTGGCATCTCATCTTGGCAACAGAGTTAACATTTAGAGGACTCAAACTGAATTGTTGCACGCTTGCAAGAAAAATAAATTGAAGAAAACAAAAAGCAACATTCTGACTCGGGATGACAACTGTTCATGGGCGAGGCTGCAACGTTTGAAAATCATCTGTGTAATTAGGACTATTGAGAACCTCCTCTGGAGAAATCTTGCGTGAGTAGAAAACACATCGAGCAGTCCTCAACCTCTCCTGCGAATATCACAACTGACACATGGGCCTCCTATTTACAAGAGCTTTGTTCAAACCAAGACTTTGATTTTTTTCCTCTGGTGTCCACCCACCATCCATTTGAGCAGAATGGGTTTTTATTGAGCCAGATGGATGATAGGAATTTTCTATATGCCGTTACAAAACTATATTAACTAATACGATGAAAAAACAATTAAAAAAAACAACTAATAAACAAGCACATTTTTTTTAGGATTTTCCACATTGATTGGGAGTACGGTGTTAACTAATTTGTGTTTGTCTTCACTGCTTTCAAGTAAGTTTTTTTTAATGTTACCTTGTATAGTGTGCCGCAAGAAATTGTCCACCTTGATCTTTGTAAAAAAGCATGCCCACCAATATCTGCTTTCTCCATTGGTCAGCTGAGTAACTGTAAAATTCATCTATATCACTCGGCAGCAGCAGGTTACCATTTCTTTATTTTTATGCACTAATTATCTGTCTATAAAGGTAGTACAGACGCTCCCCTACTCACGACCATTCGACTTACGAAAAATGGTGGATAAAAAAAAATTAGAAATGTTTATTTTTTTGGTACAAAACAATACAGGTTACTTATACAAGCCTTAAACATACTTATACAGGGATCAGAATGGAGATTTCCATTTTCAGCTGAAATAGCCAGCGTCCAGGAATAAACCGTAGAACAGCATCTTTCCATCTTCGCAACAGTGCTAAAATTCGTCTTATGCTGTGTCCCAGTCTGATGCAGAGATTATAATTCATGCGTTTGTTTCCTCCAGTCTCGATTACTGTAATGTACTACTCTCCGGTCTACCCAAGTCCAAAATCAAGAGCCTTCAGCAGGTACAAAATGCTGCAGTGAAGCTTTTAACTAAGACAAGAATGTTTGATCACATTACACCGATTTTAGCTAACCTGCATTGGCTCCCTGTTAGCTTAAGATGTGATTTTAAGGTTCTGTTCATATAATACAAAATCATGTATGGAGTTTTTCCTTGCCCTCATGTAGGTTTTAGATCAGGGAATGGTGTAATAATAGTCTGTAATTTTCAATAATCTGTGGTCTGTGCAGCCCTTTGAGACTCCTTGTGATTAAGTGTTATACAAATAAACATGACCTAACAATGGCAGGTGTGCATAATAGTTTAAGTAAAGTGGCAAGTAATGTGCAAATATGCAAAGTCATGGAGGGTGTGCAGTCTATCAAACACTGCTTATTACATAGTCTGACGGCTGCAGGAAGGAAGGACCTGCGAAACCGCTCCTTCACATAATTAAGGTGAAGCAGCCTGTCCAGAGCATATACTGTGTCCTGCAGGGGATGGGAGATGTTCCTAGTCATAGATGACAGCTTAGCCACTATCCTCATCTCGCCTCCCCCTGAATATTTTCGCGAGACGCAGTGCCTCAAGAACTTTTGATGTTAAAAGTGTGTCTTGGCTAAACACTGCCATAGATGATTCATTGGCTATCCTTAACTTCAAAAATTGATGTTTTCAGAGCGTTTTTTTTTTTTTTTAAAGATTACAGTTGGTTGAGAATGCTAAATATATAGGTAAATCTAACTCACTAGCCTAATTGACCTTTCTGTTCAAGCAGCACATGTAAGATATACAGGTACATATACTATTCCAAACTTTGCCACATTTCAAAAACAGGCCAGGAACAATCAGTGGTGGAGAAAGCTTTCCAGATTTGTGTCTTAAGAGGTGCCTTGACAACCCAGGCAGTTAACGAATCCGTGAACATATCCTGTTCCGCATTACCCAATTCATAAGACGCATGGATACACCAGCAGTCAGCTGCAGCCAGAAAAGTCCCAGCAAAGTCAAAATTATTGCTCTGATCTTTTCTTTTTCAAGATTTTGAGTTAAAACAAACAGAGGAGATTCCTTGAAATCGCTCGCAAAAGATTGAATCATAAAACATAGGCTTTTTACCCGAAAAGATTGGGAGACTACACTAGATTACTCACCTTTTTGGTACTGACAGACCTCCGTGAGAGCCTGCCGTGTGGCCCCATTAATCGGGTGCCGCCGACGCATCCTGTCGGAAGGGTAGAGACACAAGGTGCACCTGTGTACACGTTGGGGTGGGCTGACTTTTCTGCCGAGTTCTTCTGGATTGCCACGTTGTTTTTCTGGTTAAAATTCAAAGTGCACTTCTCATTGATGCAGTCTTTGCATACATCAGCTCGATGTCCGCTTTTAATGAGGTCCAGGTAGTCTTTGAGCACCATCTGGGTTTTGGGATCACTTAACCATGTGAGGAGGAGCTCATCAACCTTCATCTTGAGGACTGGCTGAAGAACATGACTGGATGCCATTTTAAGAGAAGTCCAAGATACCACAGGTTAAGTGCCTACACAGAAATTACAATATCATGAATTTTTCATGTTCATTATTACTGTATTTGGTGGAATTACACTTTTCCTGAAGCTTAAAAACACGAAAATAACCTACCCTGACGGCGTGGTGCAGTGCAGTTCGACAGTGCCTATGGACCACTGGTTGCCGAGCAGTCGACCCTGTTTTCTGCTAATGTTACGCTATCACATACACACAAACATTATTGAATTTTAGCGCGTCGATGTTTTGAGCCCGCAGGTTCTCACGAGCTACCGCACATAATATTGGCTATTTTAAACACTGCAGTGGCAAATCACATCGTAAACTCAATGTACACGCTCTGCACAAAGACGGAAGTGCAATGAAATGTTAACAAGTGTTTTGGAAAGGGAGTTGATTTAAGTTAGCATTAGCCAGTTAGCTTTAGGAAGCAATGCTAAAACCCACCTACCCTGTAATGCACATACATTTCAAGCGCAGGGGAACCATGCTACCGTATTCTGTTCATTTTGAAATCTTGGTAAAGGTATGTTAAGTATTTTCAAGACACGAAAAGCAAAGTGTTTACGTGGTTCAAATGCACCCGGCTTCGCATATGTCACTACCAATCCGCTGCAACTTCTTCAAAATCGCGTTTCATTGGGACCCACACTGAGGTATCGCGATAGTTGGTATGAGAAATTCTCTGTCAGAGTAAGAGGTAGAGGATTTTGAGAGCACATTGAAGTGCTTGTAAGGTTATTCATTTATTTAATTATTGCCGTATCTGTTTATTTCAAAGCTTTTCATTTTATTGATATATTGAGTGTATAAACAGAATGTAAACACTATACTGAGCTGCCTCTGGTAAGTGCTTCTTCCCCAAGATTATCAACACCACAAATAAGCACACAAGACTGTGAAAAAAAGTATATATCGTGCCTATGTATAGATGTTTTTATTTATTTTACTTAATATGTTGTTTGTTTCTTTTTCTGACTCTCTTTTCTTCCCTTATTTATTTTTTCAAGCCAAGATACACTTTTTTCAGGAAATAATTTCCAAGCAAACCATCCGCCCATAACATTTGCAAAATAATTACTACCACAGTTTAATTGTTTTTGAAAAGCTTAAATTGTCCAGTTTTCTTAGTGTATAATGTTTTCTTTCTTTCTTTGTTTAATTTCTTTTAATATTGTGGCTTTAATTTGGTATTTAACTATATTTTCAACCAGTTTTGGAAGTTTTGCCTTATCTTGTCTTTCAAGAAAAACACAAAAAGTAAAACTTAAAATTATCAAAGTTATCTTAATGTAGGACGAAATGTTATGATTAGAGGGACAGGATCCAAGCGCAGAACACAAATTTAGTGGTTTATTGAGGAGCAGGGATCAACACAAGGTGCTCCAAAGAGGAAGGACCGTCACTGTACCCCCCAAAGGGGCACCTCCTGGCATCGTGGGGTGCCAATCCTCGTCGTCCGTTCACTGAATCCATACTGGTGGGATTGTTCTATTCTGATTAGCGGGATCCAAACGCAGACACAAACGTCATTGAGAGGTTTAATGGTGAATAGGGATTCAACACAGAGGGCTTAGAAAAGGATGAAAAAAGGAAACTAATAACAGAAAGCAAAGTCTATAAAAAAAACAAGTCTGTTATTAATACAAAGTCTTACAAAAGCAACAACGCATAGAGGGTTTTCTTGAACATAGTGTGGACAGGCATGAATATCAGACAATCCCACAAAGAAAGTCAGTCAAAGCTGTCCCTAAATACACACACAAACTAGTTAAAATGAGTACCTTGTGTGCCCGATTAGTCTATTTGCTGCCATCGCGCACAAGAACCTCAACAGAATTTTTTTTTTTACTTTGTTCTTATTTTTTTCTTTTTTTCCCCGTGAAATAAAAAGTATACTTGAACCACTCATTCCATTTTCTTCTCTGAATAATTAACAGTATTACTTTAAATTAAACATGTTTGACCAAAGCTACACAACACTTAAGACCAATCCCATTGCTTACCCTTCCCCTACCCACTTTGCCTTGTTTATCTTCACTCTTCACTTAACACTTCTTTGTAAACTGGGAATGTACTTCCTGCTTACTACATCATCACTGAGACTATCACTCATTGTGACATATCATAAACGTCTTTGTCCTGTTTTTTTTTTCTACAACAAGAAAATGGTTCAATTCAGAAACATTGTGTGAAATATTTTAAATTAAATAACAGCTTCATCAAACAAAATAAGCTATTGAATAAACTGTACTCCGCAATGTGCAGGTAATTAGTATATGCAAAATAGTTGTCTGCTGGCATTTTTTGATATGGATGAACATTGTTGTTATGAGGCTGATCACAGGAAGAAAGCAAACATACCGGACAATGGCAGACTTTTTTGAAAAGCTCAATTTTGTCAATTTTATGCTGCACACCAGACAAGTTGTCCGGTTATAAGATAGAAGTATAGTAAGTAACATTTTGATTCATGCCGAAAAACACGGCAGTAGCTCAGGAGGTAGAGCGCTCGTCTTGGGATCAAAAGATCGCAGTTCGAATCCCGGCTTCTCCGTGTTACAAGTGTCCTTGGGTAAGACACTGAACCCTTAATGCCCCCCTATAAGCAGGTTTGCGCTTTACATGGCCGCACGGCCGCTATTGGGAAATGTGAAGCACATTATAAAGCGCTTTGGGAAGTCTTCATTGACTTGAAAAGCGCTATATAAATGCAGATCATTTCATTTCATTTTATTTCATTAGTTGGCAACCAGTTGAGGGTGTCTCCTGCCCAAGATCTCTGATATGTTTATAGTTCAGTTGGTTGGTTGGAGCCCTTTACCACTAAGGTTGTAGGGGCACCGTTTCCTGTGGCGTGTCTTGGGCAAGTACAGCCTGGTGGCGCCCATCCCTCTCCAGGCCAACGTATGTTTCCACCCGGTCTCGAACTGGGGACCTTTCGTGTGTCAGGTAAATGGCCTAGTAGAGACTCAAAATACTGAGAATTGCCATGGACAATGGAATTTGAACTTGCAAGGAGAACAGGATAGAACTGTACCAAACCCTAAGATAAGAAATCCCAACCTGTTTTAAAACGTCCTCTCCAAGCGCTTTCTTCTTAATAGATCACCTAAGCTCCTAAAAGCACATCAGCCCTATGGGGTGTGATCATCAAAGAAGAGCAACATGATTGGCCAATAGAGACAATGGTGTAAACTGCACACAAAAGTCAAAATAGCAAACGACAATTCTAAATAACAGTCAAAACAACCAACAGTCAGCCAAACAACAACAACTGTGCCCAATAACAATAGTCAAAACAAACAAACAAAACTGGCATCTTCAGCAAACTCATTTGCAGGTGTTTGATAGCAAAATCTAAATGGTGTAAATGATTACTTATATTCCTTTCTATTTTTATCAAAGAGACCAAGACATTTTTAGCAGGTTTTGTAGTCCCAAAAAAGAGACGAACAAACATTAAATTATTTACTTACCAATTTCTCTCCATTTTAGATTTTAGAAAACATTGCATGAATTTCAAAATTTGTGCCTGTTTTGACCCTTTTCAAAGGAAACAGCCTCAGTTAGTGCATGTGTTTTCGGAATATGTGGAGCTACGTAATCCATGTACTGTAGAAAGCCTGCAAATCTTCATTGTTGTCCAATTGTAACCCAACTTCCCATTTGGGTGGACTTTTCATATATAAGTGCCTTTCGAAATAATTGTTTGTGCCGTTGTGGGTGTGATCGCAAGCAGCCGGTTTCCATTTTTCCCCCCTTTTTTTCACAAAGTATACCGTATGCAGAAGGTCAAAGTAAGCAGAGAACATTTATGAAACATGCCTAGAGGATGTCAAAGGAAGGATTTAAAGGTGACCTGAGCAATCACAAATAGTAAAGTTTAGACAATTACGGACTGTTACATTTGCCTACCTTTGTCGCTATAATGTATTCATGTTTTCCAAAGAAGAAATAAACTTGAGTGAAGATAAATTACTTTAAAAAATGTTGTATTCTTTTGCTACCATAGACAATGGCATCAAATCCCAAATAAAACATTCAGTTGACAGCAGACGCTAGAAATCTCTTTGTTCTTCTTCACAACATCTTTCACGCGCTGGAGAGAACCTAATCAATATCAGTAACAGAAAGATAAAAAGTGAAAAGTCTTTCAAAGTAGAAACTTTGCTACTTTTCAAAGTGTAATTACATCGTACAAATAAGATGTTTTAGCCAAAAGCACTACGGCGCATGTTTTTTTTTTTTCGTGCCTTGAAGGACATTTCAAAGTGTTTGGCCGAGGCTGAAACCACAGGGGTATGCCTGCTTAGCGTAGCAACGTGCTAAGCGAGGAGTTCATGTGTGCAGCTCCGCTGTCTGCCCTGCTGCACCGGCCGATCTGTGAAGTGGGCCGAAAGCAATCTGTTCTAATAAGCTCCGCAAACACACTTGAAAGTATTGTGTTGCGGCCAGGGATTTGTGCTTTTCGGTGTTGTTTGTTGCCACAGACTGCCTGCATTAAATGGAAAGCTAAACGCTTATGATTTAACTTTCTTCCACAAGTTTTTTTAAATGGTGTGATTAACCCATGCAAATGAAACTGCTTGGTTCAGGTAATACCATCCATCTATCCATCCAATGTTGCAGCTGCCCAGTCGCAAGTGAAATTCTACTGGAAAAAAATGAACCCATGGAGGAAAATAAAATTAAACTACCCTTAGACTTGGTTCATACGGATTTTTAAAATTCTTGAATACTTGAATTTCAATGTTGTGTTTTCAAGGATTTAAAAGTGTTTGTAATTTGGATGAAGTGCTTGTAAATGCTTGAAATTGTTGCCATGGTTCTCAACAAGTCCTCTTGCAAATGGCACCTATTGGTGGTTTCACTTTGTAATTGCTTTCTTTTTCCCTCGCTAATAATTGCAGCTGGATTAATTTGTATGTCATTGTCCTATGAATATCATAGGCCCCTACGGGCGGATTACTTATCAGTTTTGGACATTTACTATGGGCCAAAAAATGAAGGTAGCGTTTCCTAGTAATAAATTGTAATGGGAAGAACTTCCTTCAACTAAAAATGTAAGCTACTATCATTTTTACCCAACATCTATAAGTTGGGGCAGCACGGCGGCGCAGTGGTTAGCGCTTGTGCGGCACAGTTCATGTCATGGGAACCTGTCGAGGGTTCAAATCCAGCTCCAGACTTCCTGTGCGGAGTTTGTATGTTCTCCCCGTGCTTGCGTGGGTTTCCTCCGGGCACTACGGTTTCCTCCCACGTTCTAAAAACATGCATTTCAGGTGAATTGGCCGGTCCAAATTGTCCCTTAGTGTGAATGAGCGAATGAGTTGTCTGTCCCTGTGTGCCCTGCGATTGGCTGGCAACCAGTTTGGGGTGTCCCCTGCCCACTGCCCGGAGATGGCTGGGATGGGCTCCAGCCCCCCCGCGACCCTAATGAGGATAAGCGGTACGGCTAATGAGATGAGATGAGATCTATAAGGTCATGGGATCAAACCTTCCTGTGCGGAGTTTGCATATTCTCCCCATGCTTGCGTGAGTTTCCTCCGGGCACTCCGGTTTCCTCCCACTTTCCTAAAACATGCATGTCAGGTTAATTGGCCGGTCCGAATTGTCCCTAGGTGTGAATGCGCCAGTGAGTTCTCCGTCCCTGTGTGCCCTGCGACTGGCTGGCCACCAGTTCAGGGTGTCCCCTGCCCACTGCCCGAAGATAGCTGAGATGGGCTTCAGCCTGGATGGATCTATATGGTGAGAGATTTGTCTGGAAAAAGAATTTGTCTGCGATTTACTCAAGATCTAAAAATCATATGTGTTGATAAATGCAAGATTAAAAATCTCATATGTAAATCCCAGATTTATTTGGGAGTCTGCAAAATACATGATTCACACTGGATTTTTTCTTTCGATGGTCCTGGAGAAATTTGAAATTTGGTTTTCAAAACCCTCAAAAAGTGCTTTAATTTGGCCATTAAAAAACTCTGCTTGGAATAAGAATTGTTTTTATTTTCACTGATAACAATGTAGTGGACTTTGTTTATGAAGAGATTAGATGTGGCATGTGATTAACATGTAATAAAAGACTTAAAAGAGAAAAACAAGAATCAAGAGACTGGCCTCAGTTGCATCTGGACAATAGACCAAGGAAAAATAGTACAGTAATATATTTCCAAAATAGGAAATAGAATATGAACACACATTTAATATTATATATATATATATATATATATATATATATATATATATATATATATATATATATATATATATACATACATAGATTTTATAGTCTTGTGTGTTTGTTTAGGGTGAGGAATAAAAGTATCAGTGTCACGAGCTGGCAAATTCTTCCAGCCTATTGTATTTCAATCTTTTTTTGAGTCAAGGCTCAGTTTTTCGATCAAAATAATTCGAGGCACATTCTTCAAAAATTAATTCCTAGCGCAACTTTAATTATTTAATTCTTTTTTAAAATTTGGATTATTATGTTGCCTAAATTTACAGTTTTTTTTCTAATCATTTGGTGTCATTGTGGCTAAGAAAGTAATAAAGATGATTTATTTTGGATAGTAATTTCGGTCTAATTTTAGTTTTTTTTTTCTAGTATTTTTTTACACCTTTTCCAAGTTTTACTTTATTTATATATTTTGCCATCTCCTGGCTTGAATTCATGATCACAGCTCATTCAAGACAGTGCATTTCTTTAATGCTTTCAAATAAACTGTAATTTTTTCAGGGTTTGTGTTGGCGTTTCGACTGTATTTGAAACCGGCCTACTTTTACCATTTTCATGCTACACTAATAAAAAAAAAACTGCAATGACAGGCATAAAATCACTCTCTAATTTCCTGATTAGATGCTCAGAGCAGGAACACATTTCACAACTATTTCAGAAAGATGGACATCGAGACCCCACAGAGCAATACATTGCAGTAATTAAGATGAGATGTAACAAACACTTGAATTATAACCTCAGCATCAGATTTAGACAGCATCGGGCGAATCTTCGCTGTAGTGTGAAGATGGAAGAAAGCTACTAAATCTTATTCTCATGTAACAGAAACAACTCAAATATGATACCAAGATATCTAGCAGAGCAACTCTGGGTGATGATAGATTTGTCAAAGTTTAGAGTAGTATTCAATAACAAGTCACAACAAAAAGCTAGATGAACAGTCAACATCTCCGTTTTTTGGGGGTTAAAGTGAAAACAAATAAATGGCATCCATCTTTTTATTTCTGTGCGTCATGCGCTGAATGAAAACTAATGTTATACTTGCAGATAAGAGGGGCATATACTGTAAATACTATAACTTCTAAATCACACAGAATTTTCTTATTCTTTTGCTTTCTTCATGATGTAAAAGTTAAAAGTCGTAAAACATGTTCCAACACCTGAAAAAAATCTGCAGTGCTCAAAGTGAGATGAGTGTTGTTTCAGTCGGTATACAGTCTGATTTGAACACGTTGTACTCCTGCAGGAATGTGAGCCTTCACTGTGCTCTTGAAATGCCTTCAAGTGTGCACCACTTCAAAGTCAATCTGATAGATTAGTGGATGGATCAGCTTTCCAATAATAGCCGCACATTGTTGAAATAAGGGCTTGCGACTATTCTGCAAGTACGCCGCTGCCGCTCTTGCGATATTTTGGACCGGGAAATACTTTGATCTGAAACATTTCCCATGTTTGATAAGCTGTTCAAATGAACTGCGGTGGTTATGAACCACCAAAACCGGCGTTGGGTAGTCAGAGACTGTCTATGATTTATTTTTCATTCCTTGAGGGAATCACAAGGCACACAATCAAACTGTCTCGCATCAACATTTAGATTTCGTGCCAGAAAAAAAAAAGGAAGACACTCCTTTCACTTGGATGTGAGTTAAGAATGAAAAACAATTGCTCTGTCGTTTGGGGCTTTTGGAAACGTTTCTCCTTGATTACACACAGATAGATGACTATAGGGGATGCATTAAGAAAGTCAAGCACAAATACTGTAATAGTAGGCAAGGTTAAGAACTATGCCCAGATGAATATACCGTTTTCACATTTCTCAGTACGGGTGGAGTCATGGCTACCACCATGCAATTGGTGACGACTATTTGAAAACGCGTCGAATGGAGCCACTTAGTGCTTCACCAAGACTTTTATTAGTATTGAGTTAATTACATTTCCTATCCTCAGATCCATATCATTACAGAGAAAGTTTGTAAAATCAACGAATGGAAATCTCTTTCTCAATAAGATTTTTAATGGTAGAATATTCTGGACACCATTGTGATATAGACATGGCTACAATCTGACAATAGTGTGTCAGTGACATTTTCGAGCAAGCTTTTTATACTTGTTCTGAGACATTACAAAAGTAAACCGTCTTCACTTATAAATGATGTCATTATCTGTATGCAATACCTTTCTTAGACTTCAATAATCACATTTTGCATATAAAATGATAAATAAAAAGGAATAAACAAACATCTAAACAGTATGTATACAATACTGTACATATAATACAGATAATACTTGTAATTTGCATTTTCTTGCTTCGTTCTGGACAATATGATGGCCTCTTTGGGAATGCCTATCGATAAGAAATTGGGGTGTACAATATGTTTTGACCAGGATGCCAACAGATGAGAACTCATGATAAACATAACAAAGTTTGGTGTAACTTTTTGTCAACACAGACATGACTTTCTCACTTCATTCAAGGTTAGAAAGTTCCCAATCACCTTCACATATCCACGGGGTTACCGAAATAGTATAAAATCTTTAAGTTTGAGAAGTTACATTGTTCAATCAGAGGCACTGTGAAGAAATTTGATGTCACCTGGGATTCTGTTTATTGTGATCACATGTTTACAAATGACGTATCATGATGTACTGGGTGTTCCAAAAATGTATACACATTTTAGCAATCGATAACTCATGTATCTATTCTTTGAGCATTATGTGAAATGCTCTTCTAATAGCTAGATTTGACTTTGAAGCAAGGAAAAGTATTCTAAAAGGCTACTGGATGTATAAAAACGCAATTGAAGTGCAAAGTCTTTAAGAGAGTCTAACAAAGAACAACCAACTCGAGTTACCATCACTTGACACAAACACAAGTTTGAAGCTGATGGAACTGTATAGGACATCCATAAGAAGCCTGCCGGAGGACCACTTACATCAGTCCTTCAAAAGAAGGAAGATTACTGGAAGAGTCTTAACTGAATCTAAGAAAGTCTTTGGAGCAAGCATTAAGAGCATGGTCTCATCTTTGAATAAAACTTCACCATTGACAGCTTTTCATGATGCGATGGAAAGATAATTTTGAAAAGTCTACGTCATGACTAGCTTGCCGATATGATAATGAGTATAAATAATTGATAGAAGAAGCTTCCAGTCATTTAGGGAAAAGGACTTGCCTTGCCTTGAACCTAACATCATTTTTTTGGGGTGATTCGTTAATTTTGCAATGTAAATTGTGTTCAAAATGCCTGAAAAAATGTGGAATCCAACCTAATGTTCTCGTCAATATGGTGGGCTTTCTGAGTAAAGCACTCGCACACTTGTAGTAGTTCAAAGTTGGAAAGTTTTAAAGCAGGGGTCTCATACGCTGTACTCGCAGGTACCAGGTGGCCCCCGAAAACACCTGAGTAGCCCACGAACAGGTTCTGAAAATAGCTCACCAATGACTGATCATTGGGATTTTTCAGGAAATTTGACTTCAAACTAGCCTGATGTTTTTGTGGTTGATTGTACCTATTTCAACTCTACTTCAAATAGTTACAGCATGGTAATAACAGAGTAACAACATATTAATAACATAAGTTTTTTTTAAACGTACTGATTGTGCCGTAACAAAAAGAAGCTCTTAGCTTCAACAGGCTTTGTGACTCTTGGTTTTAAAGGACACTGCTTTATTTGATTACTAAATGTCAATGTATTGTGTAGTGCAACTGAAAACAAGAACTACAAAGCACAAGGAAGAATACAAACTACCGAGATTCAAAGTGACCAAGCTGTTGCTTCCTATTTTTTTTGTGCAGCATTTCACAAGGTTTTTGGTTTTTAGTGGCACGCGTAGCAGCAAGATTGAAGGCAATGATGTCTGCTCCCTCCAAGTGAGACTTGTGTCTATGTAAAATAAATGAAACATTCTAATATATATATATATATATATATATATATATATATATATACATACATACACATATATTTATATACAACTTTTAAAGGACAACTCAAATGACCCACCCCACCTTTTAACCTTTTAAAATTTAGAAAAATAGACTGACTCAAATAAAAATAATGATAATGTCAGCCTTCCCCAATTAAAAATGTCTTTTTAAATCAAGTATGCCGAGAAAATGTCAACCCAGCTTGTCAATCACATTAAAGCACCTGATTGTAATGCTTTGATATCCACTGACTAACTCACATCCCTTTCATGAAACCAATCCTTGTTGTAAATGTCATAAAATCCAGACACACATTTATGCAGATAAGCCCTTGAAAAATCCTCCCTCCCTCCTCAGCCACATTTCCGTGGTGTGCCATGTTCCCGCTGCCACGGCCCGTGCATTATTCACGTCTCTTCCCGGAGTAACAGCGGTCTCGTGACGCGTCGACACGCCCACCTACCGCTAATCTGATGCAAAACCCAATGATGAAATTCAAGCAGGCCAAATGAAAGAGATACCTGTGTGTGTTTGCGAGTGTGTGTGCACGTTCAAAGGTGAGGCCTTGGGTGATGGAGCACAGGCTTCCCCAACCTCCAATAAGTGCGAAGGAGGATAAAAGCCTGCGCTAACGACCTTGGAAGCACCAAGGCCACGCTGATTTCCATCTTTTTCTTACTTTCATGCTGGGAACAAGGAGAACCGGGCAGATTTGTCTGGACGACCATTAGCGTTAGCCCCAACTGCATTTAAACCAGCTACTGTGAAGACACTTGGCTAGGATCATGAAACTTATCATTAACCCGGTTAATTTAAGTGAAATTGAGGACATAATTACAAAGATATTGTTTCGTGTTACCATCTTTGGGGCATTTAATTGCTCATGCATGCTCACTAACACAACTGTTTGATGAGGTAGACCAGGGGTTCTCAACTGGTCTGACTTAAGGACCCACCATTACACCATGATTACAAGCTGCGGCCTAAACAGGAAACAAATTCCACGTATCAAATTTATCCAAGGTAGCACGGCGCAACTGTTGTGTGCAGTTCTGAGTTCATGAGATTGAACCTCCTGTGTGGAGTTTGCATGTTCTCCCAGTGCTTGCGTGGGTTTCCTTCTGGCACTTCGGTTTCCCCCCACATTCCAAACACATGCATATTAGGTTAATTGACCGGTCCAAATTGTCCCTAGGTGTGCATGTTCATGTCGTTGTGTGAATATTAATGATTGGTGGTTCTCAAACAGAAGTAAGTGAGGGGGCTCCAAAAGCTCTCTCTCATGATGCCTCCTCTGTGTCTTCCCAGACCCGACAACAATCCACAGAGCACCCAGTGGTTTGGCCAATTCCTCTGTGGTGTAGTATCGATGTCAGTAGCCGATGTCCACAAGCTCCTGTTGGGTGTATCAGTGTAGTGCTGATGTATGCGTTGATGGAGTCCGAAGACAAAAATATACATTGGTACTCTCACGGACCAGGAACGCAGATGGAACCCAATTGCGTTCGTTTTACTCAGCTTTTTTTAGAAAAAGGAAAGGGCTTGCACCCACGATCAGGTGATCGACGTTCACGGGTAGCAGATCGCTGGGAACGCGGAAGTGGCACTTCCGTGTCGAGCGAAAGCAATGTCGAGAGCAAGGAAAAACAGGTCGATGGCCGTGACAGAGGAGCAAAAACGTAACTTACCGTTGTTTTTATGGGAATTTTTTTTCTGTACTCAACCAAATCGGTACTCAACCAACAACCAGGAACGCATGATGGTTGAGGACCGAGGTACCACTGCAGGAGGCACAGAAAAAAAAGAACTGAATAGGAGAGACAAGAGCCACTGCCATATTGGATCAATTTTAATAAGTACTTAGAGAAAATCAACGCCTTGCCCATTTGTCTTTTGTTTCCAACAAATTTAGTGTTGACCCATAATAAAATCAAACCGAGCCTGTGGGACCCATCCATTATGCCCCGCGTTTTTGTCTACATGCAGGTATGCGTGTGACGTCATTCGAAATCTTTGAATCCATCACTGAGGAAAGCGATACAAAAATATATTTTCTCTGCAAAGAAAGCAGGATTGACCACTTGCTTAAGTAGACCGCCAATCAAAATCCTCATTTGGCTTTGATGCCAAGTCCTTAGCTTGGCCTTGATGCTAGGTCCTTAGCTTGGCCTTCTTGGCCTTGCTTGGCCTTTTGATGCTAGGTCCTTAGCTTGGCCTCTTTGATTTTTGCATTTCGGAGATGGAATATGAGCTTGCTCTGTCCACTCCACGCATCGGCCCGGTATTGCAGTACCTCCGGGAACGGTGCATTCGCAATGATCGCAGCAAGGCTTTAGGGCTAGGACCTTAGCTTGGCCTTTTGGCTGAGAGTAAGTGTCCCGGCTCCTAGGCTTTGTAGCGTATTATGAACTGACCGATAACGGATAATGGATAATGAATAACGAAGATAGATCAATAACCCTTAAAAAACCCAAAACCCCCCATTTAGCTCATAGATATCGATAGCTATATCATCTTCATAAACGCATGTAGCACATCGTTGCCCATAAGGTGATCGTTTTGTGCATGGTTCACCACTGAGCTCCTGTGAAGCTCTTTTTGATCATGAAAGTCTAACACGCTTCAAAGGAGCCCATCCTCATGCCGACCTCCAAATAGGACGAGAATACAATAAGCAAACAAAAAACAGTTGCTGATTACTGTCATCCCACGCTTGATTGCTGTTATGAATTATGAGTGTTAAAGTGAACGCCCTTACCACGGTATCAAAAAAAGCTCCCCCGCTTTCTCTTCCCTGATGAGCGCCTCACGTTAAAAGGGAGGGCAGCAGTGCAATATCATCATCATAAAGCCGTATTTCCTAACACACGCAGTGATAAATGTTCATTTATACTGTACAGGGGCCAGGGCATAAGCTACTTTGAAATAATTAACAATTCCATCAGTGGTGGGCTGTCAAGGCTTTGCAAGGGTTTTTCTGCTGGCCTCAAACATGTCTGAATCATGTGATGTTAATTATATTTTGTCCATGAATACTAATAAAATAAATTGTCTGTAATGTCATGAACCGGAACAGGAGATGGGACCCAGATGCGTAACGTTTTCACACAAGCTTCATTTTACGGGAATGGGGCAGTCATACACATTAACACAATATGCCACTGATTCGGCGATCGCTGGGCGAAAGACGAACAGAAGTCTGGCGTGGAACAACAGAAAGCACCACTTACACGAGCTGATACCTAACCGATGATGTCGATACCGGACAGAACGGGATTGAAAGGATTGATAACTGATATAGGAGACTGGAGACAGATATCAGACAGGACAAGAATGACGGGCACAATACCAGACACTGGAGACTGGAGACCGAAATCAAAACAGGACGAAACAGACGGGATCGATACAGGACAGGATACACAAACGGGATACCGGACAGAGTCAAAACCTACGTCTTGCGGGTGCAGAGGTTCGTTGACGGACTGACAAAGGGTGAGTGAGAGCACTGAGCCTAAATAGAAGGGAAGCCAATCTGTCAGCTGGCGCCACACGGGCGGGGAATTGGGCGCCATGGCAACTGTGACATGTAAGCTTCTATCTATTGCTTTTCTTCAAGTTGTGCTGCTTACAGAAATATGTTTTTTATATTGAAGCATTTAACCAATCACACTTAAGCCATTACTTGTTGCCAGGGTCAGAAATCTATCCGGAGGCCTTCACAATCAGCTCTGCATTCCCCGACGCATAAAACAAGTGACGATAAAACTTCGGTTTAGCCAATCAGACTCCAAGTTGGTGAGTCAGTCTGCTAGCAGGGCTTGGGAAACATCACCAGTTTCACAAACAATGGGTCGGTAAAGGAGGTTTCACAATGATAATACGAAGAAAATATCCCAGTGTCCACTGCAATTTTACCCCGTAATCAAATAAAAACTTTTGCCAAAAATACAACAGGACCAGCTCGACCTTAAGCATTAGCTTTGATGGCTATCTCTCAATTATATATGAAATAATCCCTTGTTATAACACATTTTACTCTTCAAAGTCTTTATGCTTTATGCATATGCATTAAGCATTGTGTCTTGTATTCTGATTGGTTAAACCTGATAGTTTTTTGGAAAAATAAAAATAAATATCAAACAAACACAACAAATTTTAGGTTGAATATTCGTACAGAAATTTCATTTGTTGTTCAAATACTTGGGCCTGTAAAACAATGTATTGATGTTCTTTGGTTGGAATGTTTATAGTTTATTTCATTAAATATTCAATGTGAAAAAAAATCTATGCTATCTAACCTATCCTTGGTTGTTTTAAAGTGTAGTCCCATCTGAAAACGATGGAATAGCACAAATACAGTACCCTTGCACTTCAAAAAAATTCCCATTCCTTGACGAAACCAAAGTTTGAACAATCATTTTTTTTTCTGAAAGTCCAGTCATGTTCATTTGTGTAGCCCTTTATCAAAAGAAGCCTAGATTTAAACAGTTCCTCTGAGGTTGCAGATCGAATCTCAGAGGGCAGAGGATTCCACAGCACAGGGGCCGTATGGAGAACCCTCTCGAACCTGCGTATCTCTTCTTGGCTCTTGGGATCACTAGTAGACTAGCATTTTCAGAGCAAAGGCTCCGGACCGGAACATAGGGAGAAATTAAATCTGAAAGATATGAGGGAGCAAGTCATGATTTTGTATAATACCAAGAGAACCTTAAAATCACATCTTGAGCTGACATGGTGCCAATCTAAGTTAGCTATAATGTGACCCCAAACATTTGAACAGAAGTTTACATATTTTGAAAAGTACATTTGTGTTTGGTCATCAGACTAGGACATTTTATGGGTAAACGCAAATGTATGTTGTTTTCTGTAGAACAGTGTTTTTCAACTGGTGGGTTGCGGGCCTTTGCCTTGGCAGTATAATGCTAAAAAGAAGAAAAAAAACAAAGTGTCAATTACACTCCTTGACAGTAGATGGCGATAATGCATCTCATCTACTTCATCTTTATAATGATTTTGCTTGTTATATTCAGTTTTTCTGTCCACAATAACCAATGTGTCAATCATCATTTGAATCACTATTGGCTAAAGTTATACGGATGTAAAGGGGGCGGATCCTTTTTATCATTTACAGGCTCGGATAGGCTAAAGGGGCAAAACAAACCCTGCAATTGGCCGAAACAAAAGTGTCAATCATCAGTTGAATCGATCACTATTGGCTAAAGTTATTCGGAGGTAAAGGGGGCGGATCCTTTTTTATCATTTACGGGCTTGCATAGGCTAAAGGGACAAAACAAAGCCTGCAATTGGCCGAAAAAGATGAATGTGAATAGCAAGTTTGGTTGGTTGTCTACGGCATAGAGAAAGCATGTTTTACTATTCTGTATTTGTAAATATTTTATTCTCCTGGATTTACTACACTCACGGATATAAGAGGACCATGGTTGCACATTATTATTGAACACAACTACTTCGGTGAGCTACTCCGGCTATATATTTTCCCAGTATCTTGTTTCAGAGTGATATCGATGTTTTTGTGATGGGTCTTTTTTTAAATAAAACTCAATTCCAAGTGTTTATTGTCATATGCACAATAAAGTTGTGAGCGAAAAAGAAAATAGAAACTAAGGAATGGTTGGCATATCTTGAATAATATTTGGAACTATGCATTTGAGTGACACCGCATCCGCACGTGTCCACGAAACGTATCTGCTTCTTTGCAAGCTTTAGGAATGTTAAGGGGGTAATAAGTTTGACTGAACTATCTGACTGTTTTGTCGACGTTCCCATTGTAGCACCTCATAATCCGGTGCGACCAAAAACTATTTTTGGGGGGTGCGCCCTATAACCCGGTGCGCCCTATAGTGCGGAAAATACGGTATCTATGTTTAGGCAAACGCTTTATCGATCATTAGAATTTCTTTTAGTATGTGGCTATTTCAAAGCAGTTTTAGAGGATAGCCTATGCGCAATATAGGCTTGTACGCGGGTATATACAGTACTTGGTCATTTTGGTTTTGCTGTTCACTTAGTTTTTTGGGGGACAACAGGTGAATATGTTATGCATAGCTCTGCTTTGAAAAGAACAATCCTTTCATTGGGTACTTCTAAGAAGTAGATTTTTTGTTCTTGATTTGAGTTGCAGCATGTCATTCGGGTGCAATGGTGGATTTTGAAGACAGACCAGTTAAGAACCTTACATATTTTATTTTTCTGGTCCAACCAGTTATAATTCCAAGCACTAGATGGCAGTCTTCGCTACGTTCTCTCAGCGTCATATCCTCCTAATGCCTTGTGACACTCAGGTTATGAAAACACACACACGTCAAGTTTTGATGTCTGAATGTGCCAAACTTTAATTCCATTTTTTATTGTTATTATTACCTTCATCCCAAAGTCAAGAACAATGGATCAAATATACTGTCAGCTCCACACTGGGGGTGAAAGTGCAGTGCATTTAAAAATACTCCTTTGTAAATCTATGCAATGTCAAACGTGATCTCTATAAAACAACATCTGGCTTTGTTTGGAGCTTTCAGTAAAAGAGACACGTTTCAAAACAAGCCCTGGCTGCTGTTCGAGCGCCAGCAGTTGCACATAATTTATCATTCATCGCAGTTAGGCTGTAATTATGACTAGAGTGGAGTTCCTCCTCATATTACCCTCCATGTGTCTCATTAAAGAGTCTTTTTAAGCCGTAAATGTGACCACAAAGAGCGCTTTGGATGCACTTCACACTCCGAAGACGATCTTTCTACGTGTTCGCCTTCATAGCTCCGTTTTGCCCCAGGCTGCAGAACCGCACGGTCCGTTCTCTTTATTCCGATGTCAGCACTTGGCCCTAGGAGCCTTCAATGTGTGCAGGAAAAGCATAAATATGATCGCCGCCGCTCACTTCATTATTTGCCCATTGATCTATTGGTGGACAAAATAATGATGCACAAACATAGTTTATGAAGTTCGCATGTCTGAAGGCTAAGCTACACTTCTAAATCCCAAGAGGAGGAGGGCACTATTGTTAGAAACAGTATTGTTTGTTCAATTACAGGAAAACTAGCTTTTTTTCTGTTTTTATTGTGATTTGCTGTGGTAAATAACTACAATGCATC
Organism: Urocampus carinirostris; assembly: GCF_059441175.1. Lineage (NCBI taxonomy): Eukaryota > Metazoa > Chordata > Actinopteri > Syngnathiformes > Syngnathidae > Urocampus > Urocampus carinirostris. The sequence goes on along the minus strand of NC_142362.1, from coordinate 27,128,571 downwards.
ACAAGGTGATATGTTTTAATTATTGTAGTTTTAAAGTTAGAGTGTGTATTATTTGACCAGTGTCAGAACCCGAACAGGACCCAAACGCGGAACGTTTTCACACCAAACTTTATTTTAAGGAAACAGGGCAGTCATGCGCAGGAACATAAACGCTAGCCATTCGGCGATCGCTGGGCAGAAGAAGTGAGACAAAAAAGTCAGGGGCGTGAAAACAGGAAGCCAGGGGCAGACAAGATCGAAACCGGACAGGACAGACGGGCTCGATACCAGAAACAGGATACACGAGCAGATACTGGACAGGACGGGACAGATGGGATCGATACCTGATACAGGATGAATGAGCAAGATACCGAAAAGGACGGGATGGATGGGATCGATACTGGTTACTGAATACCCGAGCAGGATACTGGACAGACGGGATCGATACCGGAGGCATGAGCGAGATACCGGACAGGACGGGATCGATACTGGATACTGGAAACACGAGCAGGATGCCGGACTGAGTCAAAATGCTTGCCTTGCACATGCAGAGGTTTGTTGACGGACTGACAAGGAGTGAATAAGCGCACTGAGTTTAAATAGGAGTGGAGAGAAGTTCAGTTGAGGAATTTTATTACAAAGTTATAAAATCAATACTAAACAGAATATTCTGGGTTTATAATCAGGACAAGGGTCTCCCTAAAAAGAGCATGCGTCAAGAAATGGCTGAGTATTGATTATATAGGAATGAGGTGTCAATTGATAAAAGTGAAACTTAGCTCAAAAATGAAACTTACCTGGAATATGATTTTCCAGGCAAAGTGAAGAAGTCACATCTTCACAAACAAGACTAGACCCAGCTGCATTTAGAAGGTTGCATAATAAGATAGGGTAGAAACATCAGAACACCATTAAGAAACGTGGTAGAGAAAGTATAGAATGAAAAGATACATTAAAACATCAACTGAATACAGCAAGTAAATACTTCATTGAAATATGGGGACAATCAAGTGCATTTTAAACAACTAAATGAATGATGCAAGAATAAAATAAATGATGTGATGATAAAATAAGAAAAAGATTATAGCTTGAAAACGCAACCAATAGTGACAATTTATCCAGTGACACAGTTTAAAAATCTAACACATGACACAGCTGGCTGCAGTTAGCCATTCACTAGGCTGATTGTCTATAGCTGAAGCCATGAAATTTGGTTTAATTCTTCCCTCGTAGTATCTTCCACAGATTCGGATCTTCAGTTGCCCTGCAAGACACTGAATATTCAAAGTGATATTATACAAAGTGAGATGCTGAAATTCATCGAAAAATAACAAAATAAACCAGTTAATTTCTGTTAACACAATCTGCCTTGTTATTTGTGTTTTAAATTGACTGCAGCAACTAATGTACGAATGTACTGCATTTAAACTAAAACAAATAGCTAAATAAATCTATAAATGCTCAGCATTATCTGAAACAAGGTAACAGAAATGAGTTTTGTTTTAAATTCGCTGCAACAACAAATGTACAAAAACTGAGTTTAAACTCAAATCGTTAGATACAAATGCACAGAGGTACATGAAACGAGATAAGATAAATTATTTTTGTTTTAAATTAACTGCAAAAACAAATTTAGAAAACAAAGATTTAAGTATAAATACATTTTAAAAAGATCAAAGAAATACTGTGAATGTACAGAGGTACCTGGAACAAGGTAACACATCTGATAAACAGAATATAAAGTTGGACGAACATACATCTGAAAACCATGTAAAATGTGAAAAAGCTTGTGAGGTAAAAATAGAGAGGGAGAAAAAAAAATCATAATTAACCACTACAATCCAACAATCGACTTCCACCTTCTTTGTTTCAAATTACTCACTTTGGTATGGATGGAACGACTGCGCCTCCTTTTGGACAGTTCCCCGATGTGGCAATTAATATATAATGAAAATCTGATGACGTGAAGTTTTGAATGTAACAAAGCATCCAAGGCAACATATTGATAAAATAATGGACTCATCGTACGTAATTACGTTTATTGGAAGGACATTCTCAACCACAGAACATTACGCAAATTTTTCACTTCTTTGGCTTTCTAACAATTTTAGCAACTTCAAACACCGTCATCTGATCCTGGTGGCATCACATATCTGAGAAACGTTGAGAAAAGTTGGCATGATCTGGTCAAGCATCCCTGGTCCATATAAAAAAAAGCAGCTGATCAATAGCTCGATCTTTTTTCTCCTGCCTGCCTGCCTGCCTGGCTTCCTTGATCACCTCGCATGAAGGCCACGTGGCGAGGCCGTGCGGGCCTGTACCGCGGCCTTGAGCTCAGCAGGTGGGACTTACGTTGCATACCTTCTCCACAACAACAAGTAAGGGACAGCTTCAGATTTAACTCCATGTTTGCTGGTTAATGGGAATGAGCGTTTTTTTTCTGTATAAGGAAATTTCCACAAATCGACTAGAATTATAGCGGGAAACTTTCTTTTTGTTTTTGTGTTAGTAACTTCCAGACTTTCAGCGGTCGAAAACTCCCATAATCTCCGGCGCCCCCTCGCCCCCCTTTTCCCCCCATTGATTTTCTGTGTTAATAAATAGTGTGTCCTATTTCAATCAGTCTTTTTAGGATTAGTAATTCATATCAGAACTCAAAGAACTCAAAGTAATAACCTATTATAATTTTTTTATTATCAGTGTAAAGAATTCTAGCATCCTTCAAAAAAAAAGTTTTATGTGGAGCATAAGCAACACCAAGAGGCAAATTTGTTTACTGATTGCAGTAAAAATAATTTGTTTCAATCCTAATGATTTTCAAAGTTAAAGCTAGAAAAATCCCTGCAATACTGATCACATGAAATTTTTTTATATTTTACATATTAGTTTACCGCTCTTAGGGGCCCTTTACTGGTCGAGGAGCCCCAAGCAGCCGCTTAGTTCGCGTACGCCTTGGGCCGGCTCTGGCTCTCTCAGTGTAATTCATGCGAGAAGGAAATATGCAGATGTATTTATGCAAAGCAGCATTACCTATGGTGCGGGGGCCCCTTTGATCAGCCTCGCTGACACTCTCCAACTAGCGAGAAGAAAAGAATTTAAAAATGGTAAAGGCTCCTAATTGAAGTGAACATAAAAGAAGAGACATGGTGTTAATTGGTAGACGCTAAGAATAATCCAGACCGTGGAGACCACTGTCCCTCATGCCAAAATGTGAGGATTTACATATTTAATTCAGGAAACCCCCACAACCCCTACCAAATTTAATTAATTTAAAAATCAATCTCTTCATTTTGAAGTCTATTAAGCGTACAAATAATCACATATACGACAATGTATCTTTTTGCTGTAAATAAAGTTTATTACACTCAGCGTATTAGTGAATTTTCAAACTAATTAGACTACTGTATTTCACACAAGTAATTCTGATTAATCAATTTTTAAATTTTACATCAATACTTAAATATGTATCTTTGTGAATAAAATCAATCAATCAATTATGACTTAGTTCTAATAATTGAAAAATGAAGGCTCATGAAGCAATTATGATATTCTTTGACTTCTAGATGGTGACATTGCCTGATGGTAACCCTAAACTAAGCATGGACTTGAATGGAGCCCCAGAAATAGTTTTTTAAGGGACAATGTGTATTTGACCACTAGGTATCGCTGTTTTGTGTTGTGGAACCGAAAACAAGTGCTAAAAAGCACAAGGAAGAATGCAATCTACGCAAACCCAAACTGCACCATTTTCTTTATTTTTCTTCTTCATTTTTTTGCCCAACCGTTCACAAAGTTTTTTTTTTTTTTTTTTTTTTTTCTCGAGGTGTGTTATTGTGCGACGTTACATACTGACGCCAAACAGATTTTGGTCATTTCTAAAACTGTGCGCATGAATGTACATTTCACGACTGATAATAGGTTATCAAGGGCAGCACGGCGGCGCAGTGGTTAGCGCTTGTGCGGCACAGTTCATGTCATGGGAACCTGTCGTGGGTTCAAATCCAGCTCCAGACTTCCTGTGCGGAGTTTGTATGTTCTCCCCGTGCTTGCGTGGGTTTCCTTCGGGCACTCCGGTTTCCTCCCACGTTCCAAAAACATGCATTTCAGGTGAATTGGCCGGTCCAAATTGTCCCTAGGTGTGAATGAGCGAATGAGTTGTCTGTCCCTGTGTGCCCTGCGATTGGCTGGCAACCAGTTCAGGGTGTCCCCTGCCCACTGCCCGGAGATGGCTGGGATGGGCTCCAGCCCCCCCGCGACCCTAATGAGGATAAGCGGTACGGCTAATGAGATGAGATGAGATGAATAGGTTATCAACCGCAAATAGAATAGATGACCGGTCATCAAACTAAAATATAAATTAAACAAGGTTACTAAAACAAGATTAACCAAATTTATGATTTTTCATATCAAGTCAAGTTATGTTTATTTGTATATCCCTTTATCACAAGGAGTCTCAAAGGGCTGCAAAGACGAAAAATACAGATAACAGACTATTATTCCACCACCCCCATTTTAAGAACAAGGCTCCGGACCTGAACATAGGGGAAAATTAAATCTGAAAGATTTCAGGGAGCGTGTCCATGCAGGATTTTATGTACTACCAACAGAACCTTAAAATCACATCTTAAGCTAACAGGGAGCCAAAGCAGGTTAGCTAAAATCGGGGTTATGTGATAAAACTTGTCTTAAAAGCGTCGCTGCAGCATTTTGTACCAGCTGAAGGCTCTTGATTTTGGACTTCGAGAGATCGGAGAGTAGTACATTACAGGTATTTAAGACGGGAGGTAACAAACACATGAATCATAATATCCGCATCAGACTGAGACAGAATAGGATGAATTTTAGCAGTATTGCAAAGATGGAAAAAAGCTGATCTAGTAATATTCTTAGCGTGTGTTTGAAAGGACAGATCGAGGTCAAATATGACACCTACGTTTTTACTCTGGGTGATATTACATTTGTCAATATTCAGAGCAGTTTTGAAAACAAGTCACAGCATTTAGATGGACCAATAATTAACCTTTCGTTTTTTTTCCAGAGTTAAGGCGCAAGAAGTTGAGTGACATCCATCTTTTAATTTCAGTGAGGCAGGCTTCCAAATTTCCACAGTTTAGTAGGGCAGATTCCTCCATCGGAAGATATCGTTGAGTCTCTTCTGCGTAGCAATGGAAACTGATATTATACTTGAGAATAATATCACCTAATGAAAGCATGAAAATGCTGAAAAGAAGAGGGATAAGTACTGAACCCTGTGGAACACCACAGGTAACACTATAGGGATCAGATGTCTTTTCACCATATTTAACACAATGCATCCTATCTGAGAGGTAGGATTTGAACCATAAGAGGACGGTTCCTTAGAGACCAATCCATTTTTCCAGCCGGTCTATCTAACGCCTTAAACCAAAAGATAGTGTTCTTTTACTGTAATTTATGTGTAACGCTGTCTATTGTCCTGTCCAATGCTCATTGAATTGCCACTTCTGTCCAGAAGCTTTTCTTACCTCTGCCTAAAAGCATAGGTGCTACATGATTCATCTTTGCCTCTATGTGAAATCAAGTCAAACGTGAACAAGTGCCTTTAAACATTTTAAATTGTGCATTTTAGCAATCTTACAAAACAACAATGATACATTTATGTGAACCCACTTAAATGATATATGCTCCCTTTTCACCTCAATTCTCCCATGTTTTCATTGAAACATCTTTATTATGGGGTTGATGGTAATTTATTGCGCAGGCTGCAGCGTTAATGCTGATTTGATTTGGAAACCTGCAGGGACGTATTAATTAAAATAGCAACCTAATTTGCATTTTGCGGTGACCTAAAATCTGAATAATATTATTAGAGCAGCAACAGTCGGCTGTGATGAAAAGGGTTTACGTGACAGTGGAATTGAAATTCAAAGAGCCGGAAATTACTGTATGTACGCGCAGATCAAACGTGCCGGGAAGTTGGAAATATCTTCTCTGACAGACAGCCTCGCACACACTCAATTTTTCTATGTGCGGGTACACAAGCTAAACATTAACAGTCAGTTCTGACGATGAGAACAGAACCTATCGGTGACGTGCTGTCAGGGGAGGCAGGTGAGGTGGAAGTATTACATTAAAACCATACCAAATAGTTGTATTTATTGTGTGTTAAAGTTCTTTCTCATTTAACTCTACAATTTTTTGATTTTCTTTTTCAAAATAGCTGAATTTACACGCTATATTCTGAACATTATTGATACAAATAGTATATAAGTTGTATTCATTGGTATGTACGTGTATGTGGTTTAAGATCAGGTAATTGTGTAATTTTGTAACTGTAATCCTGTGCAGTCCTTTGAGACATTTTTGTGATTAAGGGCTATGTAAATAAATTTGACTTGACTTGACTTGTACCTCTGCACCCGCTAGACGTGGGTTTTGACTCTGTCCGGTTTCTCGTTTGTGTATCCTGTCCGGTTTCGATCCCGTCTGTTTTGTCCTGTTTTTATTTCAGTCTCCGGTCTCCACTGGTATCGTGCCCGTCATTCTTGTCCTGTCTGATATCTGTCTCCAGGCTTCTATATCTGTTATCAATCCCGTTCAGTCCGGTATCGAAATCATCTGTCCGGTATAGGCTCGTGTAACTGGTATCAATTATGTTGGTCTCTTGCTTTCTGTTGTTCCACGCCAGACGCCTGTCTTTCTTCTTTCGCCCAGCGATCGCCGAATCACTGGCGTATTGTGTTAAGTGCATGACTGCCCCATTTTCCGTAAAATAAAAGCTGGTATGAGAAACGTCACACATTTGGGTTATCCTCCTGTTCTGGTTCTTGACACTGTCTTTATGTGCCCTGCAACTGGCTGGCAACCATTTCAGGGTGTCCCCTGCCCACTGCCCGAAGATGGCTGGGATGGGCTCCAGCACCCCCGTCACCCTACTGAGGATAAGAGGTGCAGATAATGGATGGACCCACAAGCACCTCAGCTGTCCTTAAGGGGCACCACGTTGAAGACTGCTGCTTCGATACGGTAACATACCAAAAGGTAGAGTAAGGACTTTTTAGTTTACTTCATTCGAGTAATCACCATTGATGAAAAAAAACATGCTTTCACTCATTAAACTAAAAGCAGCAAAGAAAATAGACTGCAGAATGACAAAGGCTGGATGCAGTGTCTGAAATAACGTCTGCACGGACACCCAGGGAGTGCATCTTTTACGTCGGGCATGCAACTTACAAAACGTCTCAGCCTGGGTGGCCGACAGCCTTTAAAAAAAAAAAAAACGGAGAAAAAAAAGAAATATTTTTTTTCAAATCAAACATTTGCTTTATTCTGATCTCAAAATCTTTGTCCGATTTGAAAATTTCGTTTGGCAATTTGCATACTCGGCAGCCGATCAGAAGCCTGCATCGAATAACTTTGTGCTTCCGGACTTTCCCAAGTGTTGTAAAGTCGTGCATTTGCATATCATTTTGCAAAGTAGACGCACAGAAAACACAAGAAAAATGAATAAGTGGTTAGGAATCAAGCCAAAACCTCAGCCCCAGAAGAAAGATTCAAAAGAAGCTAACAAAAGTAATGACGCTTAAAAAGGTAAACGTACATTAAAAGCATCATTGAAAGAGGAGTTCACGTGGGTTGTAGTAGACGACGCAACGCAAACATTGCGTGAATGAAGATGAGTAAATACAGGTACATACTGATGGCAGATTGAAAACAGCCATGTCAAAGACAGGCAATGAATGTTATAAGTAGATTTATAATAAACTTAATTCTAAAATGTTGATTTGTTATATATTCCGATTATCAATCCTTAATACTTTGCAACAATGGTTTTTTTTTTTTTTTTTTTTTTTTTGGGCCTTTAGTCGTCTTATTGTGTTTCAAGTTGTGAAAAATGGGGCGGGCAACTTTATGGCTGGGCAGGCAACTTTTCGGAGTTGTCAGCCCTGGTGTCCAGTAACTTTCTGTCATGTGTTTCAGACACTGCTGGATGATAATTACAAAAAACATTTCAAAGGTCAGGAGAAGTTTCTGAAGGAAGATGATATTGCTTTGGCCTGGCCTATTAAGGGAAGAAGGCTAGGGTGAACACTCAATTAATGTCCTAAATATGATTCTTTACCAATGTCAAGTAGAAGTCTTCAATAAACCACAGAAGTGTGGGTCAAGAAGAAACAGAGGCAGACTTGTACCTTATCACACTCCGTTGCTAAAAAGTATTCCCAGTTTCTTTTCCAAATAGGCAAAGAACACGTAGTATTCCTTTACACAAATATGCAAATATGTTGCACAATCTTCCACCCACCAGGGGACTCTAGAAATTTAGTCTCAAACCGTGACGTCATAGACGGACCAAAACACTTTCAAAATGGCGAATTAACTCAACATGTGAGGTAGCTCTGAAACCAACAGCGATTGTAGTGAACAGTAACTGCATAGCGTTCATTTTTGGCAGGAGAATATTGAACTTTGCCTACTCTGTGACTGTTTTGAGAGAGTTTCTTGCTTCAACGTCCAAAAGGTGCATGGAGTAAGTTTATTTCAGTGTGGATTACATGTTTGCCTTCGCCTCCTTTTAAGTAAGCGATTGTATCTTTTTATTTGTGTTTTTCGCCGAGTGTGTTGCGGTTGGTATAATTTTTTTCCCCAGGTAGCTCCCCGTTAGCGTTGTGGCTGCTGAGAGCTTTCCTGTTTTGTTTACTCCTGGTTGGCGCTTATTTTTTTGGCTAGACCTGCATTAGCGCTTGTTTTCCCCCCTTTCCTTGTTTCATTCCCGGACAGCTTTGCCTTTGTTGCTGCTGTTGTTGCTTTTATTGTTGGTTCCCAGTTAGGTTTAAGCTCACTGTGTATTTTTGGTCGGCCAGCCTCGTCTTTTTCGGAAAAGGGGGTTTGATCGGTCCCAGTTAGCTCCCGTTAGCTCCGTGGGTGTTATTTTTGGCTATTGGCCCGTTTTTGGCTGCCTACTTTTTTACCATCACTGCATACACCTGCAACACGAAGCTTAGGCATTCTCCACTAAAAATACAAAACTATGCTTTAAACACTTGTAACCTCTTCGACTAACACGTAAAACAATTCGGCCAATGGCTTGCTAGAGTGCTGGTCTTTCTCCGGTGAGGTCACAGCTCAGGATGACAAAGACAAAACAAACTGTCTTCAAAATGCTTTATCTCAGAAAATAATTGGAATATACCAATAAAATACCGCAGTTTGCATGGTTAATGGGGTGCACAAACATAAAAATCCTTGAAGTAGTGATGCCACTTCATAAAAAAACCCTCAAAGGTTAAAGACGGAGTTTATAAGTACCTTATACTTAAAGACTATTACAATAAAATTTTATTTACTTGAGATGAAGTCCTTACCGACTGAGAGTATACAATTCTAATAAAATACCAACTATAGATCTACCAATAAAAACACAGAATTGCAGATGAATGAATGTTTTTTTTTTGTCATTGTACAAAAGTACAACGGAACTGGAGGGCGTCTCCTTTCAGTGTAAGAAAGCGAATTAGAGAGCAGCTGGCTAACTGTGCTCTAGGATCGGGTATGCTCAGGTTGAGCCAGGTTTCTGTGATGGTTAAAATACAACCATCCCAAATGTTGCAGTGCCCCACGAGTTGTGGCTCCAGGTCAACCGTTTCATGGGAAATGGGTTTGGCATTGGTGAAATTTAGGCTCGGCAGGGGTAGTTTGTGAGAGCTTTTATGTAGCATAGCCACAGTAACGGACCACTGAAATACAAGGTTTTGCTGTAGCTAGCTTCGCATTTTGTTTTGGATGTGGACCAAAACACTTTCAAAATGGCGAATTTACTCAACATGTGAGGTTGAGATGATTTGGGCTGCCCTGTTTGCATTTACCAGCTGGCAGAGATGGAAAGCTGCGTCGTGACCGTCATAGACTTTCTGGACTAGTTTAAAGATTGGGGGCGTTGTTGGTGTCATGCTCTTTCCGGACATTTTCAACATCTTACCTAGTGTTTACTATTCTGTGTACAGTAATGGTAATTGTGATTCACCCTGGTCAATCCTGGAAAGGGGGTTACCACATGTGAGGGTCCTTTCTCAAGGTTTCTCTTTTTTCCTCACACTGAGGTTTTTTAAGTTGTTCCTTGCCCGCATGCCAGTTTAAGATCAGGTAAATGTGCAATTTTGTAATTGTAATCCTGTGCAGTCCTTTGAGACATTTTTGTGATTAAGAGCTATATAAATAAATGTGACTTGACTTGACTTGATGGACACATTCACTAGTGCACCCACTGACAACATACACTAACTAGACTATTACAGTTGCACACACAGTCACACCTGCCCGACACACAAAGGCTTTCCAAACCTGCCCTCATGATAGCATTTCCTGTGTGCTCTCTGCTAAATAGCACAATGCACAATATGGGATATCAATGACAATAAAGACACCTCAATTAAATTCAAAATCTACGAAACAGTAAAACAGCAATAGCAAAGCGTGAAGTAACTAAGAGTAACCGTATACAGATTTTATGCAAAACATTTTTTTCCTCACATTTTGCATTTAAGAATTTGAAAATACCTTTAACCTTCACACAGTCTACGCCTCCTCCCTTGAAGTCCACAGAGACGTTTGCAGATTCGTTGGGCGTCATCGCACCACCTCAGCGCTCGGACAGCGCTGACATGTTGTCGTGTCCCCCATGTGCTAATCGTTCATTAGTATTCATTAGCGTGAGGCGCGAGGCCGGCGCAGGGGCTCATGTCGAATCAGTCTTCTGAAGAAGCCTTTGGCCCCAGAGCGGGTCAGCCAGGAGCCGCTAATTAGGCCCAGCAGTCAGGAGTCATTTTGGCCAGCACCACCAACAGAGAGGAAGAGGGACAGTTGGCGCGGAAGGATGAAGGTTGAGATGATTTTGGCTGCCCTGTTTGTTTTACCATCAGGACGTTCAATACATCGTTCTTCCAGACAGTTGTACATCAGCTGTGAAGAGTCATGTTGCTTGATCAGACACAAATTGAGTTCGGTAATTTAGAATTCACAAAAATTGAGGCCACAAATGTTCACACGCATTCAAACGACTGTTTGTTCCTTGCATTGTACGGCAACTTGGTATATCTTTGGTTAAGAATCATCATAGACGTTAAACTTTGTTTGAGTACGTAATTGAAATTTTCTTACGGGATTGTTATTTTTTTAATGTATCCAACAATACCTTCAATAAACAACCAAATGAGGCTTTGTAAATTAATAGATAGACAAATCATAGAAACAAAAAATAGACAAATAAATGAGGGAAGGAATGAACAACGGAAGGAAAGAATGAATGAAAAAGGAAACAAGGGAAAAAGGAAGGAAGAAACAAAGTCAAGTAGGAAGAAAAAAAAGGCAATGATCAGAAGGAAGAAAGGAAGGAAGGAAGGAAGCAAGGAAGGAGGGAGGGAAGGAAGGAAGAAAGAAAGTGAAAATATAGGAGAGAAGCAAAAATATAGGAATGAAGGAAAGAAGGCAGGAAAGAAGAAAGGAAGGAAAAACGCAGGAAGAAAGGAAAGAAGAAAGATAAAAATAAAGGATGATGGTAGAATTGAACAAAAGAAAGACAGAAGGAAACCAGGAAGGACATAAGAAAGGAATGGAAGAAGCGATGAAGGAAGGAATGAAGGAAACAAGGAAATAGATAGGATTGAATGAAAGAAGAAAGGAAGGAATGAAGAAAAAAATAAAGACAAGAAGGAAGGAAAGAAGTAAGAATTGAAGAAAGGAAATTAGGATTATAGGACAGAAGGAAGAAAGTAAAGAACATAGGAGAAAATAAGGAAAGAAAAAGGTCAAACGTTATGAAAGAAAGAAGGGAACAAAGAAAGGAATAATGTAAATGAGCCAAAACAAAAGGAAACAAGGATGGAAAAGAGGAAGCAAAGTAGGTAGGAATGAAGGAATAAAAGAATGAAAGGGAGGAAGGAAGGAAGGAAAATGTAAAGAAGAAAAGAAGGAAGGAAATGAAGAAAGGAAAGACGGAAATAAAAATGGAAGGAAGGCTGGTAGGCAGGAAAGATGGAAGGAAGGAAGGAAGGAAGGAAGGAAGGAAGGAAAGTAAGAAGGAAGGAAGAAAGGAAGGAACGAAGGAAGGAAGGACAAAAAGAAAGACATCAAGCCGCTCCTATTCATTAAACAAATCCAACTGGAAGTAACTTGAGTATGAAAAGAGTCGGTTACATTTAAAACACCACAATTAATGGCCCAACTGCTATTTCATTACATCAATATTTGTTTTAATCCCCTCCTAATAGACACCCAAAAAAATCATCCCCTGCCTTTGCTTCCCAACCTCAGCACCTGCCACGCACTCCACCACAAGTGTGAAGTCGCACGTGGCGGTCTTCGAGTGTCACCTCGTGCGTATCCTGACATGATTCCAGATTAGACAAATAGCCCAAACTACAAGCGGATGGCGTGACACCTCCCCTCCCTGCGCACAGTCCTCCCCCTGCCTCCCTCTTTATCAGATTGATGACACGGCATGTAGGAGCACTTGACAGCTCTCAGATTGGCGCTGTAAGAAAAGGGAGATCCCAAAATGAGATGGCTTAGCCGGCTAAATCTATCAGGAGCCTGTCCAGGGGCGGAGGTAGGGGGGTGATGATGAAGCGGGTAGCGGCGGGGGAAGAAGAAAGGGGGGAGTGGGGGAGTCAGGGGGGAGATGATGATGATGATGATGATGGTAAGGAGAAGGAGGGAGGGTGGCTCCATGCTGAGCACATGCACGGCCGGCTGACAGTTGTGCTCAGCCTTCACTGTAATAATGAATAAAAGGAAACTCCCTGCAGATTACACATCTTCCCTGTTTTGACATTGACCTTAATACATAATTTAACCACAAAGCCTCCAGTGAGAGGAAACACACAAGAAACGACCAGATGAGCAAAAAAGGGGATGCCTAGGCTAAAATATACTTTAAAAAAGGCTCAAGTGATCAAGCCTGATCGGAATGTTGCCACCAGTATGTCGGCTTGTCAAATATACAGCCCGCGGGCCAGACCCATTGGATGATTTAAATATCTGATGATTTAAATATCTGAGTATGCCCCAAAAAATAAGGTATTCTTTGGGTCACTGGTTCTCAAATGGTCTGGCTTTAGGACCCACCATTGCACCTAAATCGCAAGCCGAGAAGCCGAGATCAAAATCAAATTTCCACAACTCAAATTTGTTAAACTAAAGAATTGTACAGGTTGTATCAGAGATCGAGTAACATATTTACCTTTTTTTAAAAAGTACCACTTCAAGTACCATAAATACATATAAGCAGCCCACTAAAACGGCTTTAAAATAGCCACACATTAAAAGAAATTTAAAATATTACCCCATGTGTATAATTACTAAATTATGCCGATAATAAATATTAATATACTGTAAAAAAGCTAATAAATATTAAATTTCTTAACCATTTACTGTATCTTCCAGCTCCGTTTAAATGGCATTCGTACATAATATTATCATAATATTCTATCTTTGACTCGATTTGTTACATTTTCCCACTTTTCCTTACTTTACAACAAACGCTTTTGGGACCATTATTATGAGCAGAAACAGGAAATAAAACCAACAAAATCACAATAACACGCGATGTGGTCCCTGATACTGAACAGGGCATTATCCCCATCTACTCTTGTATGTCTTGTATGTAATCAACCTTTTATTTATCTTCTTCCTATTATTATTTTTCCAAAGTAAAGGAAAATGGGTCGGCCACCTTCTTCCGGGTTCCGACCCACGATTGAGAAACACTGCTTTTGGTCATTCTATCAAAAGTTGGCTGCTAGAGTGCAGTAACAGATACACACTCACCTTTAGTAGGGTCCAGCCTAGTAGTTTGATCTCATGTAGTCTAATTGTATCATGTATCTCGTATAAGCCTTTGGCTTCAACCTGTGATGTGACTGTCATGATTGCTGATTCGGGGAACCTGCGACTGCCCCGTTGGCGCCAACAGCCATGGGACCTGATTGGCTGTTGGACTCTTTTTAAACCCCTGTCTTCCGAAAGGAACCCGTCAGACCGTTTGCGAACCTATGCTCTCACTAAGGCAAGCTGTTGTACCCTCCGACATTATCCTGCCCTGTTATCCTGCCTGATACCTGTTGCCGACCTTTTTCTGGTCCCGTTTCTCCTTGTCTCCCGGCCATCGACCTGTTTTGCCCTGTTTCCTGCCTGATACCTGTTGCCGACCTCTTTCGGACCCGTTTCTGTTTTGCTCCCTCGTCCTGGCCATTGACCTGTTTTCTTGCTGTCAACGACTACCCTCGCTCGACACGGAAGTGCCACTTCCGTGTTCCTGCCATCAGCTACCCGTGACCGACGATCATTGGATCATGGATGCAAGCACTGCTCTCTTTCTTAATAAAATCTGAGTAAAACGAATGCATTTGGGCCCTGTTCCTGGCTTGTGACAGTGACGTTTTTTGCAACATGACTGAAAATGAAAAATAAACGAGAAATACAAATTTTATTTCCCATTCACTTTTATTTTGTCTTTGTTTTTTATTAATTTCAAACCAAAGGCAACCCCCCTTGAGTTTGTATAGTATGGTCAGTTACTCAACAGTTAAAACAAACTTTGAACATATTCAATGCCAAACATGAAAAGTATAAAATGTTTTCCCATTGTTTGTGAACATAGTCTTATGCTTAGAAATGATCCCTTGCCATCCATGGTTATAATATGTAAGATAGGTTACTAAAGTAACCTGAATGATGAAGTATAATTCTGAAAAATTAAGGGAAAATAAACATTTTAACTTGACATACTTTTACTGATCCAGCCTTAGAACACAAATTCTGCATCCGGCCCCAGAGCCAAACTGAGTTTGACATCCCTGGTTTAAGCCCAAGTTTGGGAAAGCATGATCGAAAAAAACGCAACGCGGCGACTTGCAGTTGGGAGAAAAGAAATGTGAGATGATAAAACATGTATGCGCCTGTGTAGCTTAAAAATGAATGTGCGGAGTAGGGGAGCGAGTGCGATTAATTAGTTTGCTGTATTTTTAAAGATAACGCACCGTGACTCAAAATAAATATTAGGAAAGCAGTCTTTTTCAACGTTATGCTTACTGATGTTGTTTAATTTGTCGGGGCACTGCTGAATAAAACACGTTTAGTCGGTTAAGTAGAGATTTCCTACTCACAATTCACACTTCAGCTAAACATGATTTCGACAAACCTAAATGGCAAATGGAACAACTATCTTCTATCACATGTTTATTTGTATAGTCTTTACACAAGGAGTCTCAAAGGGCTGCACAGACCACAGATTATTGCAAACCACAGACTATCATTACACCATCCCCTGATCTAAAACCTACATGAGGGCAAGGAAAAACTCAAAATCCTCATCATGAGGAAAATGAAGAAACCTTGAGAAGGGACCGCAGATGAAGTAATCCCCCTTCCAGGATGACCAGGCTGCAATGGATGTTTTAATAACAATTAATACACAGATATCATCAAAAGGAAATATAGTTCATTCATAAGCTATGGAATAGAAGTGTGTTTTAAGCCTCGATTTAAACAGTTCCACTGATGTTGCAGATCAAATCATAGGGGGCAGAGCATTCCACAAACCTGGGGCCCGAGAGGAGAACCCTCTTGAACCTGCGAATCTCTTCTTTGCTCTTGGGATCACTAGTAGACCAGCATTTTCAGAGCGAAGGCTCCTGACCGGAACATAGGGGGAAAGTAAATCTGCAAGATATGAGGGAGTCCATGTATGATTTTGTATAATACCAACAGAACCTTAAAATCGCATCTTAAGCTAACAGGTAGTCACTGCAGGTTAGCTAAAATAGGGGTAACCTTTTGTTTGTAGGGCTGCATCGGGTTCAAAAGTTTGGCAGAAGAGTCAGGAGAGAAAAAAAATTATTGATTTGATTTTTGTGTGTCCGTCTTGAATCCGATACCTTGGCAATACATGAGAAGAAAAGATGCAGGCTTTTCCTAGTTTTTTTATATTGTTGCTGGTTGTACAGTAATCCCTCGCTGCATTGCGGTTTACTTTTTACAGTGGATTCTGAATTGAATTGTCTTTTTTGTCATTGGTATCAACTTATTGAACATTGTGTTCTGCACACAGCGCACAGCAAATGCTATCACAGGGGCAGGTTGTGTTTGTGTGTGGGTTGGGTGGAAGTGAATGTCTGTGTGTGTGACTGTGATAGGCTGATGTATGCTGTCAGTCAAACAACCGGGTGGGCGGGTGCTGAAGTCAATGTGTCCACCCAGAATGAAAACTGCAAAGCTCGGCTAGACCAATAGCTAGTTTTTCAGCGGTTTGTTACATTGAAAAGAAATTCATCAAGTAAAGCGGACATTGAGGAAAGCCAGAAGACTGAAAAGAAAGGGTGATCACCAGCGTGAACTCAACTTTGAGGTTCCCCACAGGCAACTAGCCAGCGATCTCTAAATCGCTTTCTTACACTGAGAGGAAAAGCCCTTCAATTTCCTTGCACTTGTGTATAATGACAATAAAGACCTTTCATTTAACTGCAATCCCATGTTCTGTTTTATAGTTTATATTTTGTAACAGTTGTCTATCCTCAGTCGGTAAGGAGGTCATCTCGAGGTAAGTTTGACCCTAAGGGGGTTTTGTAAACGGGCATCGTTTCTTCGCGGATTTTTTACGGTGGGTCGTGGTAACCGTTAACCGCGATAACCGAGGGATTACTGCTTTAATCATCAGTATCCATCAGCAAAAAATTGAAAAGCCAAATTCCTAACCAGGTAGAAGCCAATTACATCACGCACATAGCAGACATCTTATGACCTTTAACGACTTCAAGTGCACATCATCGCGACACTTTCCCTGCACATCCCGCCAATTAAAGGCGCCATTACATCAAACACAGATGCGCTGTGAAACATATACGTACCTATGAAATATGAATGGCAACAGCTGGCTTTGCCCTTGGCCTGTGATTCACACTCATCTCATTAGTGTACCGTATTGCAAGCAGAGAGCCCTCTGCGTGCATTCGGCTGTGGGACCACTTGGAGATGAGGGGATTTGACCTCCAACCCTACAGGGGGCGACAGGGAGGGGAATGCTGATTTGCATGCTAACAAGATGCTGTGTGTAGAGAAGAACGGGTGAGGTGATGAAAGAGACATGAACAAGGCATGTTAATGAACTTCTTGATTTGGGTTGCTCAAGATAGATAACTGCTCCAATAGGTGGTGTCATCACTGGTTGCAACACTATTATATGAACTCGGCAAAAAACAGCAAATTGTTAAAAAGACAGAAATAAATTGAGACTGGAAGAAGTAGGGTTTTAAATACTCAACGCTGAGTAAAAAGCCACAGGAAAAAGTGATTGCATCTTTTCGGTCTAAAATAAACCACTTGTTCCTGTTTCAAACTGGACTGCCTTTCTTCCATCAGCGAGCAAGGAACTGCCCTCGATAGTTCGATCAACCAATAGGTGAAAAGCTCTGGCAGTTTAAGCCGCTCTGTAATTTGAATAACGTTTTGCTGCGGCATTAGACAACAACAATAAAATACAACAACGACACAATACAACAATGACAAAATACAACGATGACAAAATATAAGGTCATAATACAACGACAAAATATAAAGATGACAAAATACAGAAACGACAAAATACAGGGACAACTAAATACGAGTACGCCTAAATACAGCAACGTCAAAATACAACAACAAAATAAAATGAGGAAAAATAAAATGAAAACAAAATACGACAATGAGAAAATATAACAATGACAAAATACAATTACAAAATACAACAACGAAATACAAAGACGACAAAATACAGGATACATACGATGACAAAGTACACCAACAACAAAATACAATAATGACAAAATAAAACGACGACAAAATACAACCATGAAAAAATACGATGACAAAGTAAAATATCGAGAAAATACAACGATGACAAAATACGATGACAAAGTACAACATTGAGAAAATACAACGACGAAAAAATACAACGATGACAAAGTACACCGACAAAATACAACTAGATAGATAGATACAGTAGATAGATTGATAGACAGACAGACAGACAGACAGACAGACAGACAGACAGACAGACAGACAGACAGATAGATAGATAGATACCTTATTCATCCCCATAGCGAAATTCACACTTCCAGCAGTATCCTTGTGTTAAAAATAAAATAATAAAATAAAAGATATAAAATACAAAAGTACCCAATATAACGTGTTGATAAAGAGCATTTAAATAGTGTTACGGAAAATACACACTGTAAAAAAAAAGGCTAATATGCAAATGTGGGGGTGGGGTTTAATGTTGGCTTTTACTCCCCCGGGTGGAGTTAAAGACCCTCATAACAAAACAAAATAACAAAATAAAACGATGACAAAGTACACCAACGACAAATTACGATGACGAAATACAACGACCACAAAGTAAAACGAGAAAATACAACGACGGCAAAATACAATGATGACAAAATACAGAAATGGCAAAACACAAGGATGACAAAATACAACAATGACAAAATACAACGACAAAATACAACGACAAAATACAACGATGACAAATTACAACAATGACAAAATACAATAACAAAAAACAAAGACAACAAAAGACAGAAATGGCAAAACACAAGGATGACAAAATACGACAACGACAAAATACAACAATGACAAAATACCGCAAAGACATGACACAACAATGACAAAGTACAACGATGACAAAATACAACAATGATAGAAATGCAACAATACAATGACGTCAGAAAAAAACGACAAAATACAACCTGTACGAAATACGACAGAAAAATATCATTTGTATTAAATACACGACAAAATACAATTTATGGATATTCACTTATTTATACATTCATATTACGTATGGCGGATTGGTCCTCCACACCACGGATGAGTTAGCACAATAAGCCACAAATATAAAATATGTCTATAAAGGTCATTTGATGGTTTCCCATACGATACGGGCTCCATCTAAGGAATGCCAATACAGAAGACGCCTTGGTCCATGTGTGTGTATGTTTTCATGCATTTGTGTGGTAGGGCGGTGCTCTACTTCTGCGCTAGTAATCTAATGAGCCTGTAAACACACTCATTTGACATCATTAATTGGAGACAGATCAGAGATGTGTGTGTTTGTGTGTGTTGTGCAGTGAAGTTGGCGGGCTTCTCCCACATCAAAGATTCAGAGTCTAAAATCCTTGATTATGCGACACAGAGACACATTAGATGCTGTTCTCCTGCCAAGAAGGAAAAAGCTGTGGCGAGTATTTGGCCCGTGCCAACCGCACAGCTTTGGTCCAATGTGCCGCTCGCCTCCTTCCAGCAGGCCGTAACGGTAGGCAATGCTGCCTCCGTGCTGTTCACCTACTGGATCTTTGTTGGCCCTGTAATAAATCCCTTTTCCCTCCATGTGATCTTTTCAAATTGGCAGTGTGGGACTAACGTTTTGCAATGGAATACGTTCCAGGCAAACATACTTTTCTTGAGTACTGTAACGTTATTTTACTGTCGTAACTACATGGTGCATCATTCCAGTAATTATTAAATGCATGGTCGTAAGACATGTTTTTCATATTGGTTAATCACTTTAATCTACTTTGGGATCTACTTTCTGTTTAACCTATTTTCTAGTACTAATTTACTTTCTTTTTTCCCGATAAGAATAACCAAAATTATTCCAATATGGGATACATTTCTGCCAGGGGAACAAATACGTATATATATATATATATATATATATATATATATATATATATATATATATATATATATATATATATATATCATCTCATCTCATTAGCCGTACCGCTTATCCTCATTAGGGTCGCGGGGGGTCTGGAGCCCATCCCAGCCATCTCCGGGCAGTGGGCAGGGGACACCCTGAATTGGTTGCCAACCAATCGCAGGGCACACAGGGACAGACAACTCATTTGCTCATTCACACCTAGGGACAATTTGGACCGGCCAATTCACCTGAAATGCAACGAGAACATATATATATATATATATATATATATATATATATATATATATATATATATATATATATATTGTCATGATTACCCAAGTGGAGCCACCTGGGGTAATCATCTGGCGCGCTGGAATGCGCTTCCTGATTGGTTTATGTTCCCTTTTTAAGCATGCTACGCAGAGACCTCTTGGTCGGAGGATACTTTTTACCCCGTTTGACTCGCCTGATTTTCCTGTGTCTTTTTGACTTGTTTATCTGATTCTGCCTGCCTCCGATCCGACCTGCTTCCGTTCCACGCTACGATCTTCTCTCCAGTCCCGGTAAACTCGACCTGCTTCCGTCCCACGCTACGATTGGCTACGTGTCCCGAAGTTGTCTTCACGGCGTTGCTGCTGACGTTCGACGGTCATCGCGTCTCCCGCTAACCCTGTACGCTTCCCCAAATAAAAGACTTGTAACGAACGCTCTGGGGTCTCCTGCTCTGTTCTGGTCCACCTGACAATATATACATATATATATATATATATATATATATATATATATATATATATGTTCTCGTTGCATTTCAGGTGAATATATATACATTAAATACAACAATGACAAAATACAATATATATATATATATATATATATATATATATATATATATATATATATATATATATATATATATATATATATATATATACAAAACTCAATTCCAATGAAGTTGGGAAAGTGTGTTAATTGCAAATAAAAATTGATCCAAGTAAATTGCAAATTCTTTTCAACCCATATTTAAATGAATGCACAGCAAAGACAACATATTTATTGTCTTCACTCATAAACTTTATTGTTTTGGGAGAAAATCATCAACTCTGTAATTTGATGACAGCAACACGTGCCAAAATAGTTGGGACAGGTGTCAATAACTACTCAGAAAGTGGATGAATGGAAATCAACCAACTATTTGCAGGTGAACAGATGAATTAGCAACAGGTGAGAGTTGTTACTGGGTATAAAAAAGGGAGACCCGAACAAGCTAAGTCATTCACATGCAAGGATGGGGCGAGGTTCACCTCTTTGTGAACAACTGCGTGAGCAAATTGTTGAACAGTTTAAAAACAACATTCCTCAAAGTACAATTGCAAGGAATTTAGGGATATCATCATCTACAGTCCATAATATTGTGAAAAGGTTCAGGGAATCTGGAGAAATCACTGTGCGTAAACGGCATGGCCGTAAACCATTATTGAATGCCCGTGACCTCCGAGCCCTCAAGCGGTACTGCATTAAGAACCGACATCAATGTGTAAAGGACATCACCACATGGGCTCAGGAACACTTTGGAAAACCACTGTCAGTCAATACAGTTCGACGCTATATCCGTAAGTGTGGGTTAAAACTTTATGTTGCAAAGCGTAAGCCATTCATCAACAACATCCAGAAACGCCGCAGGGTTCTCTGGGCCCGAGCCCATCTAAAATGGACTGATACAAAGTGGAAAAGTGTTCTGTGGTCTGATGAGTCAGTTTTCCAAATTGTGTTTGGAAATTGTGGACGTCGTGTCCTCCGGTCCAAAGAAGAACAGAACCACCCAGACTGTTATGCACGCAAAGTGCAAAAGCCAGCATCTGTGATGGTATGGGGGTGCATGAGTGGCCAAGGAATGGGTAACCTGCACATCTGTGAAGGCACCATTAATGCAGAAAAGTACATTCAGGTTTTGGAACAAAGTATGTTGCCATCCAAACAGAATCTTTACCATGGGCGCCCTTGCTTCTTCCAGCAGGATAATGCCAAGCCACACACTGCACGTCTCACGACAGCGTGGCTTCGTAGTAAGAGGGTGCGGGTGCTTGACTGGCCTGCCTGCAGTCCTGACCTGTCTCCCATTGAAAATGTGTGGCGCATTATAAAGCGCAGAATAAGACAAAGGAGACCCCGGACTGTTGAACAGCTGAAGCTGTACATAAAGCAAGAATGGGAAAGGATTCCACTATCAACGATTCAACAACTAGTCTCCTCACTTCCTAAACGTTTATTGAGTGTTATTAAAAGGAAAGGTGATGTAACACAATGGTGAAGAAGCCCCTTTCCCAACTACTTTGGCACTTGTTGCAATTATAAAATTCTAAGTTTATCATTATTTGCTTATGGAAATAAAGTTTATGAGTTTGAACATGGATAATCTTGTCTTTGTGGTGTATTCATTTAAATATGGGTTAGAAAAGGTTTGCAAGTCATTCTATTCTAATTTTACTGACATTTTAAACTTTTTCCCAACTTCAATGGAATTGACTTTTGTATATATATATATATATATGCTCTGCCGATCGCCAGCCCGACTCCGCCGACTGCCAGTCCGACTCCGCCGACCGCTAGTCCGACTCATCAGCTCGCCAATCTGATTCGTCCGCCTTCCGCTCAAGCCTCACCCCGTTTTCGGAAGAGGGAGTGGGGTTGCCCTCATCGGGAGCGTCGACCCATTCTGGGGGGTGAGGTATTTGTTTCCTTTTGGGACCTCAGGAGCTGTCCCTTGAATGGGGGGTTCTGTCATGTCCTGCACGGTTGTCATGGCGCCCAGCTGGCCCCGCACCTTGACACCGGCTGAGACGCATTGGACTAGTTGCTCTTGGAGTACTTAAACGCTCCTTTTGGGACTGCCCGTTGCCAATTCATTGTTTAACCCTCGTTAAAACCCTGTTCATCCCCGTTTGATCTGAGTAATGCCTAGTTTGTAATTTTGATTGCCTTTGAACCTGTTTTGTTTTGTTTTTGATCCGTTTGTGTGTTGGACAACTTTTCTTTCCTAATTAAAGTGACGGATCGTCTACGCACATGAGTTCCGACTTCCTGCTTCCCGGTCCGTTTCGTGAGACATTAGGTGAACAAACCCCCCTTTTCCAACCCCTAATGCCGAGCGCCAAGCACGGATGCAATGAGTACCAATGTTGTAAGTCTTAGGTATGACTCGGCCGAAGCTTGAACCAGTCTCCCAGTCTCGGGGCAGGCGCCCTACCCCCAAGGCCACCGAGCTGGTATTTATACCTTATCTTTTATGAATAAAATAACAAAAAATATTTGAGATCGGCAAAATTATGTGCAAGATTTTAACGTACCGGTATTTGATTTTTTAATTTTTTTTAGTAAATAATTGGTCTCTGAATATATAGTCACAAGAAGTAATAAAACTGATTTTTTTCCTCGCGTTTACAAGTGATCCAATGAGGTCTACTTTTTCTGGCTTTTGACAATCCGTAGGAAATGAAGACGTAGTGATAAACAGCGTCGCAAATAACTGTAACTCTCATGTAACAGCGTTATTAATATCGCTGTTATTCCCAACACTGGTTGTTACTATGTTATTACCTGGTTAATTATTTGAAATTGCATAAATACACTCACTCAACACTTAAAAATAATTTTACTAGAAAAAAACACAACTTTTAGAACAGGTCAGCTGAGACCTTAGGGGGGAAACCTGGTGCCCACAGGTACCATGGCGGTGACCATCAATGTTCTATTTAAATGAATGAAGTGGATAATACTTTACAATGAAAAAACAAGGGCGACCAGATGATGGAAGTTCTGTATTTGAGTTAGAACAAGATGCTTCTGTCAGAACCAGAACAGATACAGGACCCAATCGCATGACGATCTCACACAAGCTTTTTATTTTATGGGAAATGGGGAGTCTTGCACGTTAGGGAGCCGGTCTGGCGTGGAAGGACAGGACGCCAAAGACCGGCGAGATCGATAACGAAACGAAAATAAACAGGAGAAACTAGACGGGAACCAAAACTGGAGAAACTAACCAACAGGACAAGAATTGACGGAAAACAAAACTGGAAAATAAACAGTACAAAAATAAACGGGAACAATACCGGACTGCAGATAAAACAGAACAGAACAGAACCCACGTCTTGTGGGGCAGAAGTTCGTTGACAGGCTGACCCTGAAGCAAGAGAGCGCAGCGGGCAGAACACAGGCGGGCCAATTGGGCATCATGGCAACCGCGACACACACAGGCGGGGCCAATTGGACACCAAGGCAACCGTGAGGCATAGGCGCAGCCAATTGAGCGCCATGGCAACCATGACACACACAGGCGAGGCCTATTGGACACCATGGCAACCATGACACACACGGGCGCGGCCAAGTGGGCGCCTAGGCAACCACAGCTTCTTCTGCTACTGGTAACCATGGAAACCATCTGTTTCGTGTGAGGGAGCGAACTTCTACCCAGAAAAAGAACTCATATAGAAATGGGCTCTTCCAGTCTGTACTTGCCCAAGGCCCACCATTGGTAGTGGCTGCCCCTACAACCCTAGTGGTTAAGGGATCTGTGGACAGTGAACTGTGAAGTTTGTTACCACTAAGAGTCGCTAAATAATACACAATGTCCCTTTAAGTGTATGATATTGAGTTAAAAAGTTAGGAGAGGTCTCTAAAAGTGATGCTGCAAGACTTAGTGCCACATTCCCATGAAACAAAGGTGTTGAAGTTTTGCTCCAACTTAATGATCCCTATGCACAATAGCAACCTCGTCGCCATCGGTTTCAGTTTCTCTCTAAACTCGCCTCATCAGGCCTTTGTTCCAAAGGTCTGCTTGATGTTTGGACGCCCGAGCATGCCATCGCTACTGTGCACGGGACACTCGTTCTTCTTCTTTTTCTTTGGAGCGTCTCAGTTCTCCCGCACGATACATTATGAAGATGTAACTTTGTGCGGCTTTGATTGGGCGCTGACAGTCATCCTTCAGCTGTCCTTTAAAGTCCCACTTTGGATCCCTAATGGCTGTCATGTCGCCGCGCTCTCTGGACTTCTTACTCAAAGTGTCATCGGCATAATGGTCGGCAGCCGTCGCCCACTTTTGATCATCCGTCCCGCGTGTATGTGTGTGAGCCCGTCTCTCACCTGACACTCCCAGGCAAAAAAAGCACCACGACCGGATATCTAAAATTCACTTTCAAATAGTTTCCCCTCCTAATAGCCAAGCGCTGCGTACTGGACGGGTGCTCATTAATTTAAAGGGACAGCGTACTATTTGAAGGCATCAGCACCTCGGCCCAATTTGCTACTCCGCCTGTTGTTTTGCACATGGAGAGTATCCGCATTTTGTGTACATCGTGAAGAAGGACTGACTTTTCTTCCTTTCCGTGTTCAAATCAACATCAGGGTCATGAGACGCTCAGAGTGACCTGTTCATTCACGGTTTTTATTCACGGTTTACAGATCCCTAAACACCTGGTTTGTCGAGAAACCACTGAGGACCTGACTCTGGACAGTTTTCTCCACTGCTGGCAGTTCTTTGCCTGAGTTTGGGTCATTCTTTTTCTGCCCTCCTCTCTTTCTGCACCCTTCAGAATCAGAATCACCTTTATTATCATTGTGTTTCTACCCAAAAACTATAATTGCACTCCAGTTACAAAATATACCAATCTAAAAAAATATAATGACTACAAAAAAGTATTCACTTCTAAAATAAAAACTATACACAACCTAGGTAAGGAATATTGCAGTTAAAACTATGTTCCACGTATCCTATGTAAGCTTGTGTTTTAGTGTGTCGATAGCTCTGGGAAAGAAGCTTTCTCTTAGTCTGTTCATTCAGGTTTTTGTAGAATCTGAACAATATGTCCGGTAATAAGAGTTAAAAAAAGGTTGCTGAGATGTAAGAAGTCCTTTAGGATGTGTTAAGCTCTTCTGGGGTAGCAAGAGTTGACAATGTCCTGTAGGCTGGGCAAGGGGTGATTTTTACTCCATGTTACTTCAGTAGGTTTTTCCCATCTACTGCAGAGCATCCTTCATACCATGCCGTGATACAGTGATACAGTGCTCTCTATGTTGGCACTGTACAATCTCATGAGCAGCTTCTCCTTCAGGTTGTTCCTCCTGAGCACTCCTAGCAAGTGGAGCTATTGCGGGGCCTTTTTTTTTTAATCACTGCCGTGACCAGGAGAGGACTGTCCCAGTCCTGATGATCTTGTGATGTGACCATACCCCGGAATTTTTCATCTCCGCACACAGACAAGGGTTCTTCGAATAATTTATTGTTCCCTCCAATGGTGTGACACACTGTTTAATTCACTTGGGCTTTGTACCTGATGCCTATAAGTTCCCTGTAGCATTGCATCTCCATGGCCTGGATTCTATTTTCCAGCTTTGCTGTGCGAGTCCATGTCTCGCAAGTGGGGATAAGATGGAATGAACTTGCATGAGTCTGATTTTATATTTCACTGCAATATGTTTGTCTTTTGTTTTAATATTAAAATATGTCACTGCCTGGTTTCAGTCATGATTATGTACTTTCTTCATTTACAACTTCTACAATTTTTTAACGTAATTTAGCAACTTAATTTGTGTTCCATTGTATTATATCATCTTACTTCTTGGAGTGGATTACACAACAAAATATAAGAAACATCAATTTCAGTTCGCGAGATGTCTAAACAAGCACATTCCTGAGAAGATCATATTAACTAATGTCCAGCTTTTCTCTGTTTTAACAAAATACAATTGATTTTTTTTTCATTAAGTGTTGAGCGCAAGAGTAAAACCCAAAGACGACCACCACGTCGGTCATGAGTATGATAGCGTTCCATTCAACTGTACGTTTGACTTGTAATAGATGTTCAATCATCTTATAGACTGCCCTTTCTGAACAAGAATAATCATAAAACATGTCCGCCTTCACACAAGTAAATTGCTCCAGCGATTGTCTGTTAATTCATTTATACACGGAATATTTCATGTAAATAAAACCTTCGAAGGAACTGTTTTCAGCCTCTACTTTAAAATCCTACCTTCTCAGTATCGGGAACCAATGAACTTGGAGTCTGAATAACAACTGAATGATAATTCAAGGGGTTTGGTGATTATATCATTATGCAAATTATTACACTCTATTCATATGAATAATCTTAAGGTGGACTTCACACTTAACCTTAATGTAAGTCACTATGACGTATGCATGTAGCATGGTGTCTTTGTCCCAGGAAGAAATACACTTGTCACGTTTTACAAAAAGGAATTTGTTCCCAACATATAAATCTCTGAAAAAGTATGTTTCTGAAAGAAAGAAAAAAAAACATCACTAAGACAGTGGAACGTGATAAAGTACTTTAACTAGGTGTAATTGTAGTAAAGTGGTGACAAAATCGACAAAAGATGACCATAGAGCAAGGGTGGGCATATTGCAGCCCATTGATTCAATGCCATATTGTAAAAATACATCCTCAGAAGCATTGTCCCTGAGTGGCCCAAAGGAAAAATATGTTTTTCTTGCTTGAATTGAAAAACCATTTTAAAAGGTTTGGCGCTGCTCATCCTTAACTATCCAGCCTCTGGGAATGGTTAAATCAGCATTAGATGGCAGGACTGGCTTTAATTAGATATTTGTCCGCACATCGAGGAGGACCTACTTCCTCATGTTGCTTTTAATGTTGTATCCGGCAAATGAGTGTGAGTAGGCGACTCCATAGGGCGTGTAGGTGTAGTGAAGCAGTGTCGTGAAAGTTGCGATATACGGACAAGTAGTAATAGGCAGTTAACACTTCAACAGAGCCTAATCCTTACGAAAAAGATATCCCATCGTCATCGTCTGGTCAGAGAAGGATGACGTTTTGTGCATGTGGTCACCGGAAGGAACATCGCCATGGTGACCGAAGTTGTCGTAACCGCAGAAATCGAGTGTCAAAATGTTCTTTCAAAGTACTTGCACTGTTTATGCATAGTTCATGCGTCAGTTCAGTGTTCTTGCAGTAAAATAAAGCTCCTCGACCCTAGTGAGGACAAGTGGTGAAGAAAAGGGATGAATAGATGTTTTTCCATTGACACAAACAAAGTATGCCCCTCCCCCTTCCTGCATGCAGCCACCGAAGGCTCAGGAACAAGAGCGCCCTGGCTGAGCTCGCCGCGATATAAACGTGTAGAGAATAAAACACGTCTCTCCCAATAAACATGCCTCCTGCATGCATCCAAAGATGTGTCAGGTTCATTTTCACCAGAGCGGCGGCGGGCAAATGGGAGAGTGCGGCGCTTCTGAAAGACAAGGCCATCGCCGTCACTCCTCACCTGAATGACTGATACATTAAACGCGTACAAAGCAGCGGGAGGATGCCACGTGGGGAGCGTTCAAAGAGGCAAAAGACACACCACTCAAATAGAAAAACAAGCCAGGAAAAGATGTTGCATGTTACAGTGCAATACAATGCAGATTTTGAATGACACCCTTTGGCAATGCTAATTTCTCTCTCTCTCTCTCTCTCTCTCTCTCTCTCTCTCTCTCTCTCTCTCTCTCTCTCTCTCTCTCTCTCTCTCTCTCTCTCTCTCTCTCTCTCTCTCTCTCTCTCTCTCTCTCTCTCTCCACCTGTGGTAGGCCATCAGGGCCTGCAGGTCTTCTCTGCTGGTCTAAACAATTGTCTGAAACATTTCAGTCCGTTAGTCTGAAACAAGATGCCTGAAAACTATAAAACTGGCATTGTTCACCTAAAACGTCTCCTGGGAGTCATCTCATGTGACGGTTTCATGCAAACATGGAATTGTTACTTACAGGACAATCAAATGCATCCAAGCGTGTAAATTACTGAATCCAAAACACATGCCGACAGATGAAAAAAATATCTGCCTAAAAGCATTCCTGCTTTGTTTGACGATCTTTGTTGTAGCTGTCTGTTTGGCTTCATTATCCCCCTTTAAAAATAAACAGACTTTTCAGATTATTTTCAATACTTCCGTTAGTCTCTCAGCTTTTGATTAACCTGCTCTTGGCCAATTTCAAGCTTTTTTCACGGTTCTTAGCCTCTGACAACCTATGAAGGCTGGTTTTAAAAACACAAGAAAAAAAAGATCGCCAAGACCAGTTTGGCTTCAAAAATCTTTAGCCAATAGTGCACGATTCAAATGTGGATTAGCCAATTAATTCTCAATGTAAATATGTGCACATTTACGGTGTGCATTCAGATTAGAGCCGAATGTGATTCATTTTTACGCACCATTGTTACGCGCAAGTGTGCTCATTTCCTGGCTTCACTTCTAGAAAGAGAAGTCAAACATTTACAACTCTTTAACAATGTGTATACATGGCCAAAGTAAAATACAAGAATGCAAAGTTTTAAGAGCTGTAAACTGGTTGCCTCCAGATGGCCACTTTTGAAAATGCCTAGACCGACCCTTAGAAATATGTATAAAATACCATGTGTAGTTTTTAAGATTGTGACCAAATATGACAAGGTACCAGGTAAGGATTCAACCTACTGTCTCACCTGTTTTTGAGCTAAGATGATCATGTTACACTTATCTGCAGGCATTTAATTGCAAAAGGAAATTCAGGCGACAATTAAAAACCCTCTTTTTCTGTGTGTTCCAACTCAGATTAATCAATGTTAGTAGCACTTTCAGTGATTTTTTTCAATTTGGGAGAGGAATTCCGTGATTTACCTTTTAAAAGAGACCAAAACCATCCAGATTCTCCAAATGGTTCAAGAACAATTTACTTTGGGTCCGTCTTATATTGGGATTTTAGGTAAATTGTACTGTTAAAGAAAGCTGTCCATGCTTGAAACCCATCAAACCTGACTGAACTGGAGCTGTTTTGTAAAAAATAATGGTCAACAACACCTTCAACCAGAATCCTCAATGGAAGCTATTTGAAGCATTTAGAGCAGGGGTCTCCAACATGGTGCCCGCAGGCACCTGGGTCCCTGCTAAGGGCCTGTTCTGAATAGTTTTTTTTTTTTTAAAAGACAAAAACTGTCCATATTTTACAAACGGTTCAAGAAAATAATTCAATTTACTTTGGGTATGTCTTGGATTGTGATATCAGGAAAATTTTACAGGAACGGTAATGGGTTAAATGCCTTTTCCAATGCCTAGACACATGACGTCCCTTAACTGTTGAGCAGTGAAGGTGGCTTTTTTCAGAGTGATTCAATTGTCTGTAAGCTATTACAATATACTGTATTATATTATATTATTAAGTGAGACCATTTTAGTCTAGGGCAGGGATGCCAAACTCAATTGCACAAAGGGCCAAAATTCAAAACACACTTAAGGTCGCGGGCCAACCAGGATAAACATTTATTGAACACTCCTTAACTGAAGGATTTTGGAACATACATATGAATAAAAACAGACAATAGTATCAAATTTAAACCATAAATCACTTATACAGTATTTATTATTTTGCTGTAAATAAAAATATCTTGTTAAATTATACAACTTAGACTATATATTAAAAAAAACTTAAATATCCCAAAAGATTTTGCTCTCCTTAATATATTTCCTGTCAAAAGTAGAAATATGAAAATGCTACACAAATTATTTTGTAAAAACATCACAACATTCTGAGAACAGGGAGACTGATGTGCTTACCTTTGGCGCAGACGGAGTAGGGCGAGAGATGGGAGGGAGTATTTGCACTTTTTGCAAAGCTCCACGCATTTTCCCCACTCACCCAATCAAATAACTTTCAATTCTCTTCTGGTGTTGTGGCGTATTTACAATTTGTTCCGTGGATTCATCCAAAAGTATCTGAACACTGAACACAGATTATATAGTGAACTTTTATATAAAGGATTCTTTTTTTGTGTGTGACACATTGACTGTAAATTGTAGTGAAAACATGCCCTATATACTCTGCTTTGGTTTGGCCTCGTGTGTATCTGAACAGGATCAATGGTTCAAGTTTTGAACGAGATGGAGAAAATTTGCATGCAATTAAATTTGTCTCTAAGACATAGGTACTCATAGAAAGAGCCTTATCTGGCTCGCGAGCCATAGGTTCCCGACCCTTGGTATATAGTATAGTATACGTCATATATGAAGGAATAGGTCAGAATATGATGTCCAGGGATGAGACGGCGTTGTTCATATTGACGGGCCATTAATAACAATAATGTAAAATGGTATTGCGGACCGGATATGATTACATGGCGGGCTGGATGTGGCCCGCGGGCCGGGAGTTTGACACATGTGGTCTAGGGTGTACCTTGATCCTTCCACAAAATCAACTTATATTGGACACAGCTGACAGTAAGGCTAATGAGGACAAGCATAAGGAAAACATGTAGTGGAATTCATAAAAAAAGCTGTTGAAAATCATAAAAGGTCAAAAGCAAATGGAAATGGAAGGCATACGAACAAGGCATATAACGATGTGTTAATGCATATAATGATGTCTCTCAGACTGTTCTATTATTCAATACATTTGTTTGTCTCTATATTCAAAACAATACTTTTACAATTACAAGTCCTCAGTGACCTTCTTTTATTTATCCCTAAAATGGTAGTTTACAACCACAAGGTAATCACTTGTTACTTTTTCGCCCTCGGTGTGAATCCCAAGCAGGTCTTCAGCCATGTCTGTGAATGGTAATGTCTGGATGGGAGCGATGCGGCAAGCCAGAGCGAGGCTGACAGGGACGCTTGACACAGGCATTAAATCATGCCCCGAGGAGTCCTCCATCCACGCGGCCCCTGACAGCCGCACTGTCATCATGACCAGGCCGCTTCCTATGTCTCTTGACATTGCCGCTGCAGAATTAGTCACAGCATCAGATGTAAATTGGCGCTGTTCAAGGAAGATAATGAGCGCCAAGATACATGTCGGTGTCGGTGCCGCCGTGCCACCGTGATGGGCTGTCCCTTAAGCCGCCCTCCATTAGGCCTAATGGCGTCCGGGCAAGGGCTTGTGAGCAGGGGACGGCCCAAGAAAAACTTGACTTGTTTTTGGCACCTGTTGCAGTGGAAAAACAAAGTTGATTCAACCATTCTAACTTTTATGGGATATGACTAGAATGGAGCAGGTTGTTGACCTTCAGCAAGACCTAGTGATAAGTTGATTCCATTTTTAATTTTGGACACCTGCAAATTGCATAGGATGCCATTTCATTTTTTTGACTCGTATAGCACAGTGTTCGTTGTTTTGACTATTATTAAGTGTAAAGATCATTGTCACTTTCGGCCAATCATGTTGCTGTTCTTTGATTTCCACACCATTTAAGGAGGATCTGGTATTGTAACCTAGGACATTTCATTAAAAAATGGTTTAGAGGAGGTACTATAATCAAGTCAATTCATGTCACATTTTTTTGTATAGCCCTTAAGCACAAAATGTGTCAACGTACTGCACAGGTTGCAATTACACTACACCACCAATACATCATAAACCAACATGCGGGCAAGGAAAAACTCAAGAACCTCAACATGAGAAAAATAAGAAACCTTGAGAAGGGGCCTCACAAGTGGTAATCCCCCTTTTAGAACGACCAGGGACCAGGACTTTATTCATCTGAAGGCTCGCTCTATTGTTCTCTTTCCATGTTTAAAATATAAGATTTTAAAATTATTTTTGAAATACACCACGCAAGGAGAAAAAAACAAAATGTCTTGGATAGTACCCAGAAATAGAGAAGGAAATCTTCATGTAAATGTGAAGCACATTGTAAAGCACTTTGGGAAGTCTTCATTGACTTGAGAAGCGCTATATAAATGCAGATCATTTTATTTCATTTCATGTGTTTTTTGGGCAAAAGACCAATTGTCTCGGTGTGTTAATTTCCAAGATCTCAAGATTGCACAGTCCAAGAAATACTGTATATAGAGTACATGACTTCCACAGGTTTGTGTACATGTTTTCTTTTGATTATCGTGCCATTTGTAAGCAGTTTTGTTGATTTCTATGCGAGTATACAGTACACAGTAATTTGTAACTTTATAGTTACTTTTACTTTTACAGAGTGACGCCCTACTTTTGTGTTCCAGCCATTTGGTAACTAACATAATTACTTTTTTAAATGAAGTTACTGTAACTAACCGTTTTTCAGTAACGGCCCAACACTGGTTTACAGTGCTTGTTCCTTTGTAACACGTTAGTCTCAAAACTGCTGGTGAAGAATTCTAAAATCCATCAAACTTCCACATTGCTATTTTCTAATAGCTGGCACCCGCCTGCATGCATGCATGCGACGTGTACACAGAGATAATGCAGTAATGGCTGGCAGTGTTGCCATTTTGCCAGCCCGAGAGCAAGCCAGTTCCTGGCCCAGATGCATACATTTGCCGTAATGAGGCAGGTGGCCCCGACAGACGTTCGCTCTGACGCCATGTCACCGCCTCGCGCTTTGGGCATCTGACTGACAGTGCCAGTCCCAGTCCTTTCCTCACCTCCTTCACTTTTCCCGTCTTTTTCGTTTTTACCGCCTTTCTGTGAGGGGCTACATTCCTCGGCTTCCCAGCGATTCCGAATAAAGATAGCTCAAGGTCATTAATTGAAGAGCCGGCACACTAAATTTTACCATAATTAAAATGTAATAAATAATAGATCATGTATATTTTGCCGTAATTGCTGTCTCGTTAGCCTCCTACATGCTAATTTGTGCAAGGGAGCTAATTATAGTTTCAATAAGGAGCCAGCGGTGTATCCAAAGAGACTTCCAAGATGAAGCACAAGGTCCCGTTGAGGCTATTTCACGAGGTCAAGCCCCCCGTTTCTCCTCCAACCCCAAAAAAAAGGGAGTGGTCCAAAATTCCAAATTCCCTGACTGCCACTTAATTATGTAAAGTAATATAGGATATGGCAAGGATAAAAGCCAGAAGCAAGAAGAGGTTTTAACGAGAATTCCCACTCGTCTCAAAATAGAGGAAAGCTTAAGACACAAAAACGGAGGCAACTATAAGCTGCGAGCTGTACTTAAAAAAAATGGCAGTGAGCAATCACATTTGTTTTTACTTCACGAAAGATGTATTTTAAATTTGGATATTTTTACCAAATGTTGTATGGGTGAACCTCTTGGATTTTTATCAACTGTCACAGGGAAATTGTCAGAACCCGAACAGACAGTGGATCCAAACGCATACCGTTTTCTCCATCAAGCTTTATTTTACGGAAACGGGGCAGTCATGCGCGGGAACACCAACGGCAGCGATTCGGCAATCGCTGGGCAGAAGAAGTGAGACAGAGAAGTCAGGCGTGGAAAACAGGAAGCCAGGGGCAGAAGAGATCGAAACTGCACAGGACAGACGGGATTGATACCAGATGCAGTATACACGAGCAGACACCGGACAGGACGGGACCGATACCTGATACAGGATGCACGAGCAAGATACCGGACAGGACGGGACAGACAGGATCGATACCGGATGCCGGATACACGAGCTGGATTCCGGACAGAAGCACTACAGCAATGTCCTGTACTCGGAAACAGGTGCACAAAACAAAATCTAACTTTCAAAATCACAATTTCGACATCCCGAAAAAAATGATTGTATCTACCGTTTTCCGTAGCTCAAAAAAACATATGTAGAGGTGCGTTTGTAATACCAGATTTTTCAGCAATCGAATGCCTAAGGAATTTTAATATAAATGTGCAGAGTCAGACTCCTGTGAAGTTCGACAACACAAAAGAAGCAAAACATGTGAAGTTGTTTTATAGCCATGGTCAAGCAAAAAAAAACATGTTGAACACACTGCACAAAGGTAGAAACTCACTGAAAGTTATCTACAAGGTGCATTTGAGGTGAGTAGGAAACTGACAGAGATGGGAGTTAGCTCACACCTTGTAGAATGGATTACTGACTACCTGACAGGCAGACCCCAGTATGTGAAACAGGGGGGCTGTACATCGGACACTGTGGTTAGCAGCACAGGATCTCCGCAGGGGACCGTGCTCTCTCCGTTCCTATTCACTCTATATACATCGGACTTTAAGTACAACTCTGAGTCCTGCCATGTGCAAAAGTTTGCCGACGACACTGCGATCGTGGGATGTATCAGAAATGGGCAGGAGGAGGAGTACAGGAAATTGATTTAGGACTTTGTCCGATGGAGCGACGCAAACCACCTGCACCTAAACACCACCAAGACCAGAGAGATGGTGGTGGACTTCAGGAGAACCAAAACTCACCCGGTTCCTGTAACCATCAAAGGAGAATGTGTAGAATTTGTCCAGACCTACAAATACCTGGGTGTGCAGCTGGACAACAAACTGGACTGCACTGCCAACACAGAAGCTCTATGTAGGAAAGGGCAAAGCCGACTTTACTTCCTCAGAAGGCTGGCCTCCTTCAAAATCTGCAAAAAGCTCCTGAAAATATTCCATGAGACAGTAGTGGCAAGCGCCCTCTTCTATGCGGCAGCGTGTTGGGGAGGCAGCGTCAAGAAGAAGGATGCCTCTCGTCTCAATAAACTGGCTAGGAAAGCGAGCTCTGTTGTGGGCAAAGAGCTGGACAGCCTAACAACAGTAGCTGAGAGACGGGCACTGAAAAAGCTGCGGTCAATCATGGACAATCCATCGCATCCACTACACAGCATTATCTCCAGACAGAAGAGCAGTTTCAGCGACAGACTGCTGTCACTGTCTTGTACTACGGACAGAATGAAGAGATCTTTTCTTCCTCATGCCATGAGGCTCTTTAACTCTACCCGGCAGAGTAAAAGCCCACAGTAAACCACACCACCTACATTGCATATTACCGAATCTTATTGCAATATGTATTCTGTGTAGCACTATTTAGTTATTCTATATAACACGCTACAGTGGGTATTTGCACGTCACACTGGGTTTTTGTATATTGTATTCTTCTTGCTTTATTATTGTATTGTTCTCAGCTCAGGGATGCTGCTGGAAATGTGAATTTCCCTTCAGGGATGAATAAAGTATCTATCTATCTATCTATCTATCTATCTATCTATCTATCTATCTATCTATCTATCTATCTATCTATCTATCTATCTATCTATCTATCTATCTATCTATCTATCTATCTATCTATCTATCTATCTATCTATCTATCTATCTATCTATCTATCTATCTATCTATCTATCTATCTATCTATCTATCTATCTATCTATCTATCTATCTATCTATCTATCTATCTATCTATCTATCTATCTATCTATCTATCTATCTATCTATCTATCTATCTATCTATCTATCTATCATTTTCCAGTACAAATAGTGGGAAAGATCTCCTCCATTACCTCTGCCCCACCATTCTCTCACATGCGCGCTTACTTTTGTTTAGTCAATCTCGATGTTGACGTCGAGATACTGCGTTTGAAACACACAGAGGGAAACCATGTTGTGTCTGCACTCATGCACTGTATTTTGCTTAAATTTGTTGGGGAATTAATTTTGCCATTTCGAACCCTGATTTTTATGCGCTGGATAGATTTTTCTTGTGCGCTGAGAAGGTCTGGGCAGTGCGCAAATGTGCACAGGCTCAGCTTACAGGGAACATTGCTCATAATGCTGTCTGTTCAGGTGCAATTAAACTGAGACTTAACTGGTTCACTGTTAGCCATTTAGGTAAATATTGGATCATTCAGAAGTCAGGAAACATTTGGAGTATGTATAATCCATCCATCCATGCATTATCTGCACCGCTTATCAACAGTAGGGTCGCGGGGGTGCTGGAGCCCATCCCAGCTATCTTCGGGCAGTGGGCAGGGGACACCATGAACTGGTTGCCAGCCAGTCACAGGGCACACAGAGACAGACAACGCACTCACTAATTCACACCTAGGGACAATTTGAACCAGCCAATTAACCTGAAATGCGTGTTTTTGGAATGTGGGAGGAAACCGGAGAGCCCGGAGGAAACCCACGCCCGGAGGAAACCAAACTCCAGACA
Source organism: Urocampus carinirostris (assembly GCF_059441175.1). Taxonomy (NCBI): domain Eukaryota; kingdom Metazoa; phylum Chordata; class Actinopteri; order Syngnathiformes; family Syngnathidae; genus Urocampus; species Urocampus carinirostris. The sequence continues at coordinate 27,092,014 of NC_142362.1, read as the reverse complement.
GGAGGTTCGATCTCATGACCTCAGAACTGTGCTGCGGACGCGCTAACCACTGCGCCGCCGTGCTGCCCAGTATATATAACATGAATATGAAATAATTTGGTTCCACTTCATGATTGCGGCTCAGTTTTTGATACTTGAAAACTATTTTCAGTTTTTTCAGATTTAAGTTTGAAGCCTGAAATGTGGCAAAATGACACAAAGTTCAAGTAGGCCAATCATTTGCCAAGCACTGAATATAGATACTATATTAAATGGGTGGTCATCTTAGGTCCCACAACGGTTATTTTTGCAGGCATATGCTCCAGATAAACACGTATCCCACACTATGTGTTACTTTGCTTAGTGTCCACTCTCTCCACTGACCAGCCATCTGTTCTCCTTGACACCTTTGACCTTAGGCAGAGGTCAACATAGGTCATCCGTCTCAAATTTGTACCCAAGTTTCACACAAGTGGACAACGTCTGTCGCCTTTTTTAAATCAGGAAAACGACGCCCAAATTAAGCCACAAAATTCCCAATTTTCAATCCACAACAGATCTAATTTTATATGTTTCCTTGAGCGATGTACTATAAACCCTCGGTTATCACAGTTAATGGAGGTCAGAACCCCTCGTGAACGTGAAAATCTGTGGAGAATAAAACTCTTTATTTAATCATTTCTATAATTATGTATTGATTACTCAAGAACAAACCCTATTTACAGGATCACGTATTTGTACTTCATACATGTTTTTTACCTGTACTGCCAAATTATAAATTTAGAAATAATTTTGCTCTTTTATTGTGGAACTTTATTAATTGAGGACCGGATCCAAATTCAAACAATAATCAAACTATAATTTTCTCACAACAGTTGTATGTTCACATTCAATGAGGACGTTATCACAAGGTAAGTCTGACCCTTGAGGGCTTTTATTAAAGGTCCGATGTTACTTTGCGGATTTTCACCTTTTGTGTTGGGTTCTGGTCTCCATTAACCGCGAGAACTGATGGAGTACTTTATTTCATTTTGAATGTAGACTAGCATTCACAGTGCACTCTGAAACTGAATGGTGAGTCTCTTAGGGACACCCATGATACAGATTTATCTGTGGTATCATGTGGTATGCATTTGCATTGAACATATTAGCCATTTCTTGAATTGGCAAATTTTCGATGAGGCCATATAAGTATGACTTAATTATATTATATAGGTAGATATGTATATGTGTTGAACAGCATGCACATGTTTTTAGTGACTCGCAGTAAATTGGATAACTACGTTTTCCTGTTCATTTCCTGACACCAGCTCGCCATTCATTTAGTAAATTGTTTTTAGTGTCATTGTTATTGCAATTTTCATCTTCGCGCCCCCGTCGCCCTTAAAAAGAGACGTCGTCATTAGCCCGGGAATTCTCAAGCATGCGCCAAGAAATAAAAACCCATCAAAGTTGTCAAAGAAAAGAAAAATGTCCTTGTTCTCTAATTTATAAACAACCCAAAAAATTAGAGATTTAGCGATTCATGTGGCTTCTTGGAGATAATTATGACAAGATGAAAGGCGTTAAAGTCCTTCTCTGTTCTCGCCGCTTCAGACGCACCCCCATTGTCAAAAATGGAGATGAGCTTGTCAGCATTACACCTCCTTCCTGTCTCGCTCTTCCCGTCCGTTTCGCCGCCTGTCTCTCCTGAACTCTGATTCGGCATTGAGTTGTCTCTTCACAACTGTCCGTCAATCAGTCAGCGTCTGTCTGTTAGGTGGCCGTCCCCTAATGGGAAGTACTGATGAGCTTTCATCAGCATCATCATTCCCCAGGTCTCAAGTGTTGTTTTTTTGTGGTTTAGTTTTTATATCTACGACCAATCAAAGAGGCCGGAAGAATCCGGTGTTGTAGTGTGCAGGCCCCTCCTTTCACTATGAGGTGTCGTGCAGTGCTGGAAAAGTGTGTGTATGTGTGCACCCTCGAGGGAGGTAATTACTAGAATAACCAGAGTAGAGGCCAAGGCTGCTAATTTATGCCTGATTGTTGACAGTCACACTATTGTTGAACATGCACTGAGAAGACCCTCTGTTGTCTTTCGTGATCCTTGTTGTGTGCACTTGACTGCCTAAAACCAGGCCGCTGAGAAGCATGTTTGTTGTCCTCATCTACAAGTCTCTTGACAATGGTTATAAATATACAGTATTACCTTGGTTTTTGCAGTTAGAATTCCCTGTGAAACGTATAAATCGGCGAAGTAGTAGTGGTTTCCATGTTGGTTAAAATAAAACCTTCCCAAATGTAACGGTTATCCAGGTGTTGTAACTCTAGTTCATCCGTTTTGTGGGGAAAGGTGTTCCTGAGATACATGCTCGGCTTGAGAGAGTTATTACGTAACTTAGCTGCAGTAAGCTGGACCTCTTCTCTGACACCACGACAGTCTCTTACCGGACCTAATAACAAGCCATGGAGCACCCCTTGGTGATCACTATTTCTTTGTGCTCTTCTGACTTTCCTCAGAGTCCAAATAAACCAGCCTATCAAAGTCAAACACACTGACAGTCACGTCACCCAACATTCCAAGCACTCCCCAGCCTTCCCCGTGATAGAGTTTGCTGTGTGCTGTCTGCTGGAGAACACAATGCACAATACATTGACATCAATGACGATTCAAAATCGCGAAGCAGTGAACCAGCAATAACCGAAGTGCACAGTTGCGAGTTGTCTCTGTATAGTAAACCCCTAACATCTGTCGGGGAAAATTTGCAGATGTATAACAAACTATAATTTCAAAATATCCATCCATCCATCCTTTATCTGCACCGTTTATCTTCAGTAGGGCCACTGGTGTGCTGGAGCATATCCCAGCTGTCTTTGGGCAGTGGGCAGGGGACACCCTGAACTTTTTGCCAGGCAGTCACAGGGCACACGGAGACAGACAACTCACTCGCTCATTCACTCCCAGGGACAATTAGGCCTAGCCAATTAACCTGACATGAATTTTTTTTGGAATGTGGGAGGGAACCGGAGTACCCGGAAGAAATCAATGCAGCCACGGGAAGATCATGCAAACTCCGCACAGGAAGGCTAGTTGCTGGAATTGATCCCATGACCTCAGAACTGTGCCACTCATCTGCCGTGCTGCTTGATTTCAAAACAGGAAACACATTTCCAATTCAGAAAATATCCATTGGTATTCCCCCAAAGAAAATGGGGATATGGGGATAAGTTCTGTATTATAATTACTTAAAAAAATAATTAAACATTAATCTCTTTGTTGAAACGTTTGACTTGATGTGTGGCCAAAACGCAGGACAGCAAGTACAGGGAGGCAATAGTGTGCTTAAAAGAGGGTGGTTAATTTAATGAAAGCAGGGTACAAAGTAACAAAACAAACTAACCAGACCCAAAACTATAAATCAAGGACAAATTAGACAAAACTACAAAACTAACCTGGTGCAAACAAGGGAAAAGGTAAACACAATCAAAGACAGCAACCTAGAATGACTGAACATGACACAAATACTAGACTTGACCCAAGGACAGCTCCCTCTAAATCAAGAATCCAAAATAAAAGAACATTTAACAAAAGAAAGTGGAAGTCGGGCGACGTAAAAATGTGCCCACTAAAAGCATAATTGTAATCATTATAATAAACGAATAAGCTTTAAGCAGGTTTATCCATTTCAGGAGTAATTTACAGTTCTTGAAGCCCAAGTTAATGACATATCACGGCTCTGTTTCAGAAAACAAGAGAACTTGGCCTGTCCAAATGGCCTAAACAGACTAATAAAATAAAATTAAGTTATGTGGACTTAACATGGAACATATGCATGGTGTCAAGAATATACAGCATTCCAAGACAAACACTTGCTACCCACAGTTAAATTTGGTGGTGGTTCCATCATGGTGTAGGGCAGTGTGGCCAGTATTGGTAGTGGCAACATTGTTAAAGTTGAAGGCCGCATGGATTCCAGTCAGTGTCAGAAGATATTTATAATGAATGTTCAAGAATTAATGACAAAGTTGACAACAACCCTAAACACTGCTTAAATTCTACCAAGGCATTGAAGTAAGGAAACAAGTACAATATTCTGGAATGGCCATGTCAGTCCGTAGACTTTAACATTATTAAAGCAGTACATTTGGCTCATCTTTAAATGTAATTTACATACTGAAGACATCCAGTTACTGATTTAGTAACAGAACTGAGTCTCCTCCATGTTTTTTTCTTGTATGTATCGTGTCTTCTGCATATTGTTACATATTTGTTGCTGTTGCTGGTAAATGTTATTGCACTCCTTTTCATTGCACTGTTTTCATTCATGAACATTGCACCATTATTATACCTTAGGCCAGTGTTTTTCAACCCTTTCTGAGCCAGGGCATGTTTTTTACATTGGAAACATTTTACGGCACACCACTGACCAAAAATGTTGTAAAATGACACTGAACAGTATGTTTAATTTCAATATAATTTATAATACCCCCAGTTTCTACAGCACAGACACTTGACAATGACATCATATTTGCAGAAAATGATTCATAAATGTTTTATAAAATTTTTAATTTTTAAAAGTGACATTGGATAATTTCTCACGGCACACCTGACGATCTCTCACGGCACACTAGTGTGTCGCGGCACAGTGGTTGAAAATCACTGCCTTAGGCCAGTCTCTAAGCGCCACGTTGTAAATATTTATTTCTGCCTTATATCCTGATAGTCTTTTATCTTTTTTTCTGTTTAAAGTCTTTGGTAAAATTTTTACCCTGGAGTTGTCCAATCTCGTTTCACAACGTTGATATAAATGAAAATAAAGACAATTCAATAAATTTCAATTTTTGGAAAACAAAACTTTCCGACTCACTTGTCCAAAAAAACAATACGCTTGGATCTTTTTCTGTAGTTTTCAACCGTATTCCAATTATTTCGGTGAGGATTTCACTTTTTCAAGGCTATATTTTAACCCTTATTTCCTGCTGATTTAAGTGGTCTCAGGCTATGTGCGACATTTTAAATGCATTGCGCGAACTCCGGTGACCTTAATGAGAAAATCCAGTGAGAGCTTCTGAAGCCTAAACTCTTTTGCACGAAAGTTCAGAAGCCCATTCTCAAATGGTTCTGAAGTTAACTCTCAGTCCACAACTTTTTTTTAATGATTGGAAGATATTGGATATCAATCCATTAATAATAAATGCTAATCATCTTTGAAGTGGTTGCAGCGCCCGGCGAGTAATGAAGCCCGTGGAAACACCTTTTGAGGAACCAACGCCAACTTGGACAGTCTTTGTATTAGAGACTGACTGAGCTCGACTTCGTTACTGCTGATGGCTTAGACGGGACATGTTTAATAGAACGTAAATAATGAATTCCCAAGGAAGGGATTGTAATTGCCGCAGATCAGAGGGCACAATAGCGAACATCAAGAAAAGGCCCGATTCAGACGGTGGGAGAACTTCGAAGAAAAAGGAAGGGATGGACGGGACGGTGGCGGCGGGGGACAAAAGAGGCATAGGAGCGCACACGAAAAAGGGGAACTAATGAGGAACAAAGACCTAACGAGTTTTGTGCGGGGAAAATGTTTCCAAAGTCGTCTTTAAACTCCGGGAGATGAAACGAGTTGTTTTTGACAGCCAGCGACGAGACGGGCCACGGCTCACAGAGCGAGGGGTAATTCCCTATTCCTTTATATTACCCCCCTTCTCCGTCAGCCTTCCTCCTCCCAAGCATTCCCTTCGCTTCCCGACATTGATTCTTGAATTAGACGCTTTGACTGAATAATTAATACGGCTTTTCCCTTGATTGATGATTTGCATGGCTGGAATATTAGCTTTTCAAACCGACGCAGTTTGTTCTAATGTAAGCACATTGAAAACATGTCAAATGCTGTTTACCCACTTTACCACGCTCGTGACGCTTCCGACCAAGGTTTGGGACTACTCCTCACAAAAGTAATAACGCAATACCTGGGGACTGTAACACTCAATGTGCATTAAAATAAATCCTCGAGTGTGTCAAATAATCTTTTTGTTTTTATTACTTCTATTCCAAACAGTAATACAACAACATTTTTCAAAATTTGTGATAGTGTTTACACTAAAGCAGATGCACCATGTTTCGGATAATTCACAGGTGGTATATTAAGTAATAAAAAGCTTTACAGAGACCCATTGCTACTTTGTGCTTCGGTTATTGCTGATTCTCTGCTTCACAGCGTTTTAATTGAATTGAATTGTCTTTATTTTCTTTGACATCAACGTATCGTTCATTGTGTTCTGAGACGGAACACAGCAAATTATCTCACGGGTGCACGTTATAGAGGGCTTTTTTGTTGGGTGGGCGTGGCTGTCTGTCTGAGTGACAGTGATAGGCTGGTGAATGCTGTCAGTCAAACAGCACAAGTCAATATGTATATCCACACAAAACAGCTAGATTTTAGCGGCTGGTTATATTGAAAGGGAATTCATCAAATTGGACTCTGAGGAAAGTCAGAAAAGCGCAAAAAAATGCTGATCACAAACGGATGCTCCGTGGATTCTCTGGAGAGACTAAGGCGGTATCGGGAGAGAAGGCATGGAGGCGGCAGGCCCTACTGCTAGAGTCAGGCTAACAACTCTCTTAAGCCACACCTGCCGAGCCTGTATCTCACCAATGACAGATCCATTACTCATGAAACAGATGAACTAGGGCTACAACTCATGGGAAACGCCTATATTCGGGATTTTTGTATTTCATTAATTGACCTGGCTCAATCAGAGGATCTCCCTTGCTAAAGTGCAGCTAGCTAGCCACTCTGAATTGTTTTCATGTACTATAAGGAGAAGACCTCAAATTTGGTGGTTAACAGTAAAGACCATTCGTTCAACTGCAGTTTTGTGTTCTGAATTTTTGTGTAGCTATTTAGTAGTTATTTTGTTACAGACATATACTCTCAGTCAGTAAGGACATTATCTTGAGGCAAGTTTGACCCTTGGGAGCTTCTATAAAGGTCCAACGCTACTTTGTGGATTTTCTCGTTTTGCTGGGGATTCTGGTCCGCATTAACCGTGATAACCAAGGGATTGCTGTAGTTCAGCTGAGGTTGATTATAACATCAAAACAAAACAGCAAACATACAAGAGAATATTCTGGGCTTGTTCAGAAGATCATGTCCACCAAAAAAAGCCTGTCAAAAGGGATAAGCCGGTACTATATAAGATATTGGCGTGGTTTAAAAGGTGAGTCTCTCTGCATACTGGAAGTTTCCTTAATTACTTTCTGTTCAACTTTTGGCGGATAAGCTGAGTAATTGGGATTTAAGAGTGTTCTGGCAATGGTCCAAACCAAATCACTTCCTAAACGTGCAAGGAATGCACAAGGACAGGACGAGATAACAAATAAACACCACCAGAAGTAAATGCTTCACTTAAATACATTAATAATCATGAAGTGTATAAACTACAACCGAATCAATAATGTGATAGAAATATTCAAGTGGAAAACTCCTATAAACCTGACTATATACCCAGGGACATTTTACGTTATTGTAGAATGAACAAAACATTGCAACCAAGCTTGTGGTGTAACGGAATACATTTACAGTTAAGCAGGATAAAAAAAGCAATTGTATTCTGTTACAATTACAGAAAAAAATAAGTAATCATATTACAGGTATGCACCGATAAACAAATTGTGACTGTTATCATTTTAGTCACTGAGACGAAAAAGAGAGATTTTGTACATTCAGCCAACTCATCTACCATTGCACGTTTATCCCGCTGTGTTGCAGGTAAAAGCACTTCTCCTTTTGTCTATATTTTATTTCTCCTTCAATGTGGCACTCATTTTTTTTAATTAGCGTGGGCCTGTAGTTCCATGACTGGGTCTGCTTACTGTCAGGAGCAGAACGGAAACAGGACCCATTTGCGTTACGTTTCTCACAAGTTTTATTGGAGGGAAGAGAAAGGGCTGCGCCCACGATCCGGTGTTCGCTGGATGCGGGAAGCAAGTCGCTCTTGTCCTCGGATTGTGCTCCGAACACGGAAGTGGATCTTCCGTAGCGAGCCATGGCGGTGTCAGGGACGGAAAAAACGGGTCGGTAGCCGGGACTGAGAGAGCAAGGCGTGGTCGGGGTCGGAAGTGAGTCGTAAGCCAGAATGGGAGAGTAGACGTAGTCGGGGGACAAAAATAAATCGTAGGCCGGGACGGGAGAATAGACGTGGTCAGGAGCAAAACAGGTCGTGGCCGGAGACAGACGGGAGTAAAAACGGGACCGGTGGGAGTCAGGGTCGAAAAAGGCTTGCCTAGTATCCACTGAGGTTCGCAGACGGACTGAAAACAGACAAGACTGGGTTCAAATACTAACAGGGAGCCAATCAGAACCCGCGGCAGTTGGCGCCAAATGAGCGGGCACAGCTGAGTCGCATCAGTAATCGTGACACTTACGAGTGTGGGTATTAGCACGGTTGCATGCTAGTGATGCATTCAGTGACATTTTATAAATATGATTATCTTCTTTCAATCACTTTATTGTTATGTTGTGAGAATGTTTTACTTGATGCTCTTTATTGTTAAAAATCCGAGACACTTACATTAGGCAATTGGAGGACAGCAGTCAACCTGAGATGAATAGGCAGCCTAGTAAATCTGAATAGTGTCAAAAGTTTCGCATCCCCACTTCAAAAAAGTCAAACTTGAACTTGGACTCAAGACATTCCAGAGTTTGTTGGAAATTTAGAAGATGAACACTGGAAAGATAATTTTTTATTTTTGCTCAATAAACTATACTACGTGGTTAAAACCGGAGCACTTGTTTGTAGGACAAGCAACTACTTGACATTTGTATCCTCCAATTCTTTTTCGAGGTTACTGTATTAGTGGTTAGTGCGCAGACTCCAGGTGCAGAGGATCAGGGTTCAAGTCAAGTTACCCCAGCCTCTCCGTGTGGAGTTTGCATGTTCTCCCCATGCCTGCGTGGGTTTCCTCCGGGCACTCCGGTTTCCTCCTACATTCCAAAAACATGTCAGGTTGATTGGCCAGTCCAAATTGTCCCTAGGTGTGAAAGAGCGAGTGAGCTGTCTGTCTCTGAGTGTCCTGCGATTGGCTGGCAACCAGTTGAGGTTGTCCCCTGCCCACTGCCCGATGATTGCTGGGATGGGCTCCGGCACCCCCGCGACCATATTGAGGATAAGCAGTGCAGATAATGGATAGATGGATGTATTAGTATCAAGGAATCAATTGTTGATGCACCTGTACTTGTTATATTTATTTATTTCAGTGTTTAAGAAGCTTTTGAGTGTGGATGAGAGCACACGCTCATGTACTTGCAACTGCACACACACAAACACACACCCATACACCAAGAAAACGGATGGTTTTATTTCCACTAAAAAGGCGTCAGTTGCACCCCCAAAAGAGGCCGTCTAATCGCTACAGTCACGGTGCTCGGCTCGCTTTGAGTGGCAGCGGGCGCCAATGTGGGAATAGATTGTCAGCCATATTGCGAAGAGTGCACATCAATGGCGGGAGAGACACGTGCATTAAGATTCCCTTTTTAATTTGACTGGCATTGAAGTGGAAGGGAAAAATTACACCGCCATATTCCTCCCTCCCTCCCTCGCTTGCTTTTTGTTTGGTTTGCTTATTTATTTATTTATTCATTCATTCCGAGGGTCCGATTTTTTTCCCTCCCTCCGCTCGGCGCATGAAAGCGTTTTGCACGGCATTGTCTCTGCTGTGTTTGGATGCTTCCAAACATGTGCACTTTTGAATAATTTAGCGTGCGGCTGACTAATGACAGGCAGCGATCGTGTCGAGCAGAAGAGGCCCGTGAGCGGCTGTGATCAGGGATCTCCGTGTTTGTGTGTGGATGTGGCTTTGGCACAGTTGTCACTGGTGGGAATGTTTTGCTTGTTTGTATTGCTATATTTCGCTCCGCTGAAGCGCGGCACATTACAGTAGTGGTAGGCGATACTGTGAATATCCGATCCAACCGATACCAGTCTGCTACCGATGCTCTTTGTTTTTAAATGTCATGATCATTGAATCCCGTGTAGAGGTAAAATCGAGACTAATAAATCCAGCCCAAACCGACCCCGAACCGTGAATAATATAGCCCAACCCAGACGGACCCTGACTAATTAACTTGATTTGAGGGAAAGAACCCGAAGCAAACCCAAATTTTCATGTTTTATAATGGGGACTCGAGAGTAGAAAGGGTGATTTTGGCCGACTATGCCCCTTCACAGTGTGCCTGGCATAAAATCTTACCTACAGTATTTTCCAGTCTGTAAGGCACACCTCATTGAAAGGTGCACCCCCTAAAAATAGTCCTTTGTGATACATTTAATATGTATGACGGAAGGAGTTAAAAACCACAGAAAAAGCTAGGGTTGCATGGAAAAATAAAAACGTTTAGTGTCAAGAACCAGAATAGGATCAGGACCCAATCATGTGACGTTCTCACACAAGCCTTTATTTTACGGGAAATAGGGAGTCATGCACATTAGGCAGCTGGTCTGGCGTGGAAAGACAGGAAGCCAGAGACAGACGAGATTGATTCTAATTACCCGATTTGATACTGGACAGATGGGGTCGATACCGGACAGGACGGGACAGACAAGATTGGATAACGAATTAGGATATCGAAAATAAACAGGAGAAACTAGACGGGAACAAAAACTGTAGAAAATAACAAACAGGACAAAAACAGACGGAAACAAAACTGGAACCCGAAATTAAACAGGACAAAAATAAACGGGAACAATACTGGACAGGAAATATCAACAGGACAACAGGACCGAATCAGAACCCACGTCTTGTGGGGAAGAAGTTCGTTTGACGGGTTGACAAAAAAGCAAGAGAGCGCTGAGCTTAATATAGACAGAAAGCCAATCTCCCAACGAGTCGCAGCTGGCGCCACACGGGCGCGGCCAATTGGGCACCATGGCAAATGTGACACACACATGCACAGCCAATAGGGCGCAATGGCAACCATGACAGTTTAGATTACAATAATTTCTTTCATATAACAGAAATTAACATTATGACATCTAGTTTCACCATTAAAATTAATTTTGGCAAAAAACAAAAACAAAAAAACATTATAGGCACCAGAGGGTACTCGAAGGCCACTCTATATTGCTGAAGACATCTATATGCAAATGAGTTACCGTATGCGGTATCATTTAACAACAATACAAACACGAGTAAGTAAGCAACATCAAAAGACGATTTGCAATAAGCAAATTTTGGTTTCTGAGCTGCCATTAAAGCTCTGTTTCTCTTTTGTTTCCTTTTTGCAACAAGAAAATAACACATTAACCACAAAAGGGCACTCAAAGACCACTCGATATGTTTCTCAAAGGAAGAAGAGTTACCAAATGCAGTATCATTTAAGTTTAACCATGCATTTCCAACTTTATCCAACGTATTTTCCGGTATATGAGGCGCACTGGATTTTAAGACACACTTTCAAATTTATGGCCAATTTGGAGTTTACTGGAAACACGGTAATTGAACCCCATCCCCATGTCACGAGCTTGCAATCTGGTTCCCGTTTTTCTAAGGGTTTCACCATCCATTTTATAATTACGATAAACTAAATATTAAAGGGACGCACATGTTCTATTTTTTCGTTAAATGAGTACTATGAAACTTTAACTGTATAAAAATATGTCATTCAAGCGTTTGACAGAGTATGGCAAGGCGCATTGTGGGCCACCATACCAACATGGGACAGAAAGTAGTTTAGACCATTGAACAGATATATACAGTTATCCCTTGGCTATCGCGGTTAATGGGGACCAAAACCACCTGCGAATAGTGAAAATCCGCGAAGTAGCGACGCTCCTTCAAAAATGCTTAAATTTTTTTTTTGTAATTATTTTATTTTTTTATTATTATTTTTTGGACCTGCGAAGCTCTGAACCCGCGAACGTGGAACCGCGAAGTAGCGAGGTCCCACTGTACACCAATGCCAACAGTCCTATACGTATAAATGGTGCCATTGGAGCTTGGTTTCAAACCAAAGTTCGAGTTAGACAAGGGTTTGTTCTTGCTCCAACTTGATTAATCATTTTCCATGACTGAATCCCTGGACAATTGTCAAGGTAAAGTCAACGAATGGGGACACAACTTCACTAAACTCTGCTTTGCTGAAGATATTGCTAGTTTGGTAGGAGAAGAACAGAAACTCAGGGATCTGGTCAAACAACTAGGAAAAGCAATGACCCAGAATGCACAGAAGAAAATCAAAATGACCAACAACCCCTGAGATATCACCACAAACATCATCATCAACCAGAACCAGAAATCATGACCAGGATATCTCAAACCACAGCCGCACTTGGGCAGAATCAAACCCATCTGGAGAAACAAAAACATAGCAGTAAATTCAGAGATCAGACTCACACAAGCGCTGGTTACTTCCGTCTTCCTCTACGCTTGTGAGGCACAGTGCATTCGTAAGAAAAATCTAGGCCATGGAGATGTAAAGCTACAGGAAGCTTTTAGGCATCAGCTACTTAGCCCATGTGACAAACAAAACGGTGTACAGCACCATCAGAGGGAACTGTTGTCAACTGTCCCCAGACGGAAACTTCAGTTGTCTGGTCACGTTACAAGATCATCAGGACCAGACAGATTATTATCCCGGTGACAATCCAAGAAGGCAATTGGAGAAGAAGTCCAAAAAATAACTGGGCCGACAACATCAAGGATTGGGCTGGTGCCATATTTGCCATGACCCAAAAAAAGCCGGGAAATGTCAGCAGGGGAGAAAGTTCTCCAGAGTTGCATCCTCAGTGGTGCCCTGATGACCCGGGCGGTTAAGAGATCCGTGAACTGTGTACGGTGAACAAAACAATGGATGCATTCTTGTTATTAAAATCAAAAGAATAAGGACTTGTTTGTTTTAGCATAACTGCTATGATGATGGTTTGATATTGTTAATAGCTTTCTCTTTCAAGCAGACAAGAGCCCGTTTTGATGGAGGCTAAAACACTTCAAAGTTGCATTCAATTAACATTCTTAACGTTTGTTTTCTCGAGATGCTAATCACGTCCTGTTTGCACGCACGTCCCGACAACCCAAAGTCTGTTACATTTACATAATTGTCAGATTTTACAGTAAAATAATTTCTCTTTTTGTGTGTGAGAGACTTGCTTGAATTTTTAGATGTAAATGCGTATTGCAGGAGGTCTTCGGTAGCTTTAGTTCAGTGTTTCTCAACCTTTTTAGAGCCAAAGCACACTTTTTAAATAGAAAATATTGTGGAACACTGTCTGTTGAAAATAATTTGATAGTATAAAGTTGTTCTTTTAATTAAAATTAACTTAAATTAAAGTTAAACCCGTCTGTTTTCCAGCAAGGGTTGGGGACCTTTAGAGTATTATATTTCCGACTCCAACGTCTTAACGAAGCGCCCAAGATTATGAACTGAGTTAAAAAAAAGGTATTGTGGGAAGTAATTCTGTCAAGATATAAACGCATGACTGCACGTATTCAGCAACGTTTGTCATTTACGATGCTTAGTTTGAGATAAGAGAAAGTGAAACAAAATTGTATACAGATTTGTTATCACAGACATTTATTGACAAGGGCTATATTAATAAATGTGACTTGACCTGCCAAAAATTTATTTTTGGTACCTTGACAAAAATAGTGTTATATTGAGATAAGAACTAATGCCTTTTTCGATGTCATATAAATTTATCAACAGATCATTTATTGCACAAATATGATATTTTACCAGAATGCATTTCCACTTTTTTTCCGTACACAAGGTGCGCCAGATTTAAAGACGCACTTTCAAATTTCTGGCCAATTTGGGGTTTTTGGGTGTGCTTTATAATCCTGTTTTTTCAGGGTAAGGGTTCTTTATATCTATTTTCTTTTAGAAAAATAAAATGAGACAAATGTATCTACCAGTGATACAAAGAACTGTTTAAAACAAGGACATTATTAAAATCAGCAAAATAATGTACATTTTCACATAATTTGATTACTTTGATAATGTATTTGCAATATAATCTTAAATAACTACATCAAACAAACTTCCCTGTACTACTTAAGCATAAAGTTAGTAAATATAAATGAAAAAAAAAGAGTAATCTGCTGCCAGCTACTGATATGGAGGAATGTTACAGTTACTCCGCTGATCACTGGAAAAAGGAAAGCTAAGGAACAACGGTATAAGTAAATCATTTAAAGTGTGTTATTCTGTTTTTGGACAATAAAAAACACATATAGGTTCTCGTTTTCTGTGATGTAAAAGGGAGGGAATGATAAGTAAAGCAGTTCTAGTTTTACTCTCAGACGCCTGCAAAGAAGTTTGCTGAGGATGCCAGGGTTGTTTGTTATTTTGACTATTATTGCACACAGATTTTGTTACACTATTTGTTGTTTTGACTGAAATTCTGCACAGTTATTTGTTTTTAAGACTGTCATGTGCCGTTTATATCATTGTCACTACGGGCCAATCATCTTGCTGTTCTTTGATTTCCAAACAGGACTAATCAGCTTTTTGTAACTTCAGACATTTAATGAAAAGAAAGGTGTCAGGGGTGGACCTTTTAAAACAGGTCAGAATTTCCTATCTCAGGATTTGAGACAGTCCTCTCCTGTTCTCCTTGCAAGTTCAACATCAATTGATGTCTTCGCTCCTCATTTTGAGTTTATACTAAACTAATGTTTACTTACTGGTGGATCGGGACCCAAAAGTGGGTTACAGATCAATTTTAAGTGGGTCGTGGGTCTTTGCCCTCGCAGAATAATGCTAAGAAAAAACTCATGGTTAATTACGCAGTAGATGTCAATAATTCCCTACTTGATCTCTTTTCCCAGTTCAGTCATTTGACTGAAAAATTGTTTTTGAGAAGGTCCCCATTTAATTTTTATTAAGTTATTGTTTGTTTTCTTTGCTTTTTCTGCAAATAATAATGGTATCAAGAAAATAATGATAAGGGGAAGGAAAAGTGGAAAACAGTAACAACAATAATCGAAGAAGGAACTTATTGTGAAATATGAAAATATTGTGTGGGTGTCTGCCATTGAACCACTGCTTGAAGGTACACAAACTGGTTTAAAATGTTTTAATTTTAAGTAATTATTGTTGTTTAGGTACATTTTTGTTTAGTATTTTGGGTACAAACGGATTTAGGGGGTCGCTTATATGCAATGTAGGATTATATTTAAGTCATTTTGCTGGTCATTTTGTTTTTTGGGAACGAAAGGTGAATATATTCTACTATCTCTGAAACTGTGCAAACCTTTCATTCGATAAATGTTCTTGATTTGGGTCGCATCTTGTCAATAGAGTGGAATGGTGGGTACATAAGCCAGACCAGTTGAGAACCATTGTACTAAACAATAAACTTATCAAAAGACATGCTTTTTTTGCAAATCGGGCAATTTCCTGCTGCACACTATCCAAGGTCTCTCGGCACACTGCTTGAAAAACACTGCTCTAACGAAATAGATGGAGATTCTCAAGGTGGCGAAAAAGTGGACTGGGGATGTCGGCAACGCTTGTAACGTGAGCTCTGAAACATTCCGTGGAGACAGTCGTGCGCTGTGTGTATGTGTGTGTCTTAATGACCTCCATGATTGATAATCAATGGCCCTCCTTTCCTCTGACCTCATTAAAGTATCCACTTACGCCCAAACAGCGTTTTAATTTAGCCTAATGATTTTTTTCTTTGTTTTATTAACACATCAGATGGCAGCGAGGGCCCCGAGGTGTGCCGCAGCAACGTTTCAAGGTGCCTTTATAGTGCTCTGCTGTAAGGGCCCTTGTTTAATTACTTGGCCTCTGCTGCTTTGCAAGTTAATGTCCCTATTAAATTTCTCACTTTACTATGATCGTCCCCTTAAAAGAAGACCATTGATTTTTAATGATATGTGGCATTGGATGGACAAAAGAGTCGAGTTCCTTTGTGTTGGATTTCCTGAGGCAAACATTTTTTAAATTTTCATACTGCTGTCCTGGATGTCTCTATTTCTTTTTTGTTTTTTTTACATTGGACACGATCTTCTTTGTTGGAAAGTTAAAGAAAAATGTAATAATATATCGGCTTGCACGTATTCAAATCAAAAAGAATTGTATTGAAAATAATATGATTGTAAATTTACTCGTTTTAAACAATTTGTCACGAGCTTGCGATCAGGTTCCCGTTTTTCTAAGGGTTTCACATCCATCTTCATCTCTTGTCCTCTATTTTTGTGGTTTGTGAAATTATCAAAATACATGAAAATTATCGCAGCACGGCAGCGCAGTGGTTAGCGCGTGTGCTGCACAATTCTGAGGTCATGAGATCGGACCTCCTGTGTGGAGTTTGCATGTTCTCCCAGTGCTTGCGTGGGTTTCCTCCGTGTACTCCGGTTTCCTCCAACATTCCAAAAACATGCAGGTTAGGTTAATTGTCCGGTCAAAATTGTCCCTAGGTGTCAATGAGCGAGCAAATTGTCTATCCCTGTGTGCCCTGCGACTGGCTGGAAACCAGTTGAGGGTGTCCCCTGCCCACTGCCTGAAGATAGCTGGGATGGGCTCCCCCGCGATGCTACTGAGGTGCAGATAATGGATGGATGAAAATGATCAATAGTTCAATAATGACAGATCATTCACTTTAGAAAGATTCTAACATTAACTCATGTACATTTTTGTGCATATTTTAAACATATTTACATCAAAGAAAAACACTGGGAAGTTTCAGTTTTCTGAGAGATTTGTGAAAAATGCTAATGTTAGAATTCTTTCTAAAAGCTAGGAGCCGAATAAGGTAAAGATACAATGAATGGAACTTAAAACTGAGCAATTTTACAAATAAACATCAACACCTCAGTGTTTCTTTTTTTAATTCCCCCTGAGCAGGCGACCCTTGAAAAACCATTGCTAAAACCGCTGCCTTTTCAATATAACAGCATTGAGACGTGTGTCAGACAAACAGAAGGCTAAGCATTTGTAATTTTCCTTAGTGAGACAATGGTGTGATTCATTGAAAGCAAGAAGCCTAAGGGGAAAACAACATGAGGAAAAAAAGAGAGGGGTGGGTGTGATGGGGAACTTGCAGACACAAACATCTGTTTGTTGCATGCAAGCAGGGAAAGCAGAGCGATGCCACCTGCTCATGTGATTCTTCTCATTGTTGATATGAGCGTACTGTACGATGTATACGTAAGTGAAGGCTGAAGATAAAGCATCCCCCTTCAATGCAGACGTGAATACAGGTTAGCCCCCTGTAGCCTCATCTGTAAGCCCCCACAATGCAACACTGCTGGACTCCCACGGGACAGGGTCTCAGATGTGGATCATCAGTATTAGCAGACGCCTGAGGGATTAACGTCGCAGAGCACCAGCCTACAGGTGTAGCCCTGGGTTAAAGCATGCACTTATCTTCCACAGTATTGCGGGGTCCTGACCCCAACATAAACTCCCCTATCTCCACCAAGCCCCCTCCTCCACCAAGGCAGAACCCACGGGAAACATGGCAGATGGGGGAGTGAGGAGCTGCGGGGAATGTGAGAAGATTGATCTGGAAAGGGAAGCGGATAATGATCGGAGAAACACAATGCAAGAAAGGTAAACAAAAATCCAAAATCAATTTCATGTCTAACTTGGATCGGGTTGGATTTATTACTTTTGGATCAGCTGTGGTGGAGCTGTTATGTGACGTTTTTATTAGGGACGTTCAACACCACATTTTTCAGACCAATTCCGATACTTGACTCTTGAGTAATCACCGATACCCATATTACATATCAATACCATTAGTACATATTATTGCCATCTTTATCAAAAAGCCACGTGTGACGTGCAGTTAGGGCATCCCCAGCCATTATGGAAATATGAAATAAAAATATATCAAATCAAGCTGCTACCCAAATCAAGAAAAATATCCTACTTCTCAAATGTATTGAATGAAAGGCGAATTGAACCAGAGATAGTAGAATGCATTCTATTTTTTTAAAAAACAAAAACAACATCCATTACAAAATTCCCTTTTATGAAACCCAAAATGCCTTGCAATGAAATTAGTAAGTGCAAATTGTTGTTGGGCCTGGGTGCTATTCTACTGTCCAACAAAATGTGAACTGCACTCCTATGGCCGTAATCCATTCATCAGCATATTGCTGAGAGAGAGGGCTGAGAGCAAATTAGTGTCATGCTTGGTGGCTCCTTTTTCCATTCTTTTTGTCTTTATTTAACAGCACCTGTGCAGCCGCGATCCATTATCTTCAATTGGCTATTACTGTAAGCGAGAGCTGGCGGAGTGTATGATCAAATGGGAAGGGGGGAGAGTGTACTTGATGGATTTTCTGATTTTGTTAGGGTTCTGGTCTTTAATATTACACTTAGTTATCATGTAGTGTGAAATAGTGGTTGTTAACTCGCATTCACATCGCTTTATCATCTACTGTTGCTCAAGGTTTCTTCATTTTCCTCATGTTGAGTTTTTTTGAGTTTTTCCTTGCCCTCGTGTAGGTTTCAGATCAGGGGATGGTGAAATAATAGTCTGTGGTTTGCAAATAACCTGTGGTCTGTGCAGCCCTTTAAGACTTGTGATTAAGGGCTATAAGGTTATATATACACACATATATATACCAGTATATATATATATATATATATATATACATATATATATATATATATATATATATATATATATATATATATATATATATATATATATATATATATATATATATATATATATATATATATATATATATATATATATATATATATATATACCACAGCCATATCCCCCTAGTGCAGACCTGGGCACTCCGGTCCTGGAGGGCCGTATGTTCTGCATGATTTTTGAGGTTTCTCTGATCCAATACAGGTGATTCCATCACCAGTATCGTTAACGAGCACTTGCTAGCTTGCTAACGAGGTTATAATTTGTATCACCTGAGTTAAAGAAGAGCAAACTTCAAAATCTGGCAGGACGTATGGCCCTCCAGGACCGGAGTGCCCAGGTCTGCCCTAGTGGGAGGTGGCTAGAGTCATTTCTGACTCTATTTGGGAGATTGATTCAGAGGAGGGGATTCCCAGCCCCCTCGCTCAACCCAACTGAGGTGTTGGGAGTCATTAGGTGACCAAACCCCCAATTCCAACCCCTAATGCTGAACGCCAAGCAGGGAGGCAACGGGTAACAATGTTTAAGTCTTAGGTATGATTCGGCCAAGGCTTGAATCACAATCTCCCAGTCTCGGGGCGGGTGCCATACCCCCAAGGCCACCGAGCTGGTATAAGATATATACTAAGAGGAAAACCATTATTGTTTTAAACACGCAAAGTATTTTTTTATAAATGTCCTACTAACTCTGGAATGTCTTGTGTCCACGTTTTACTTGTTTAAAATGGGGTTGCCAAAACCTCTAAAAAAAAAATCTAATTTACAAAGCTAAGTAAAACATTACAAAACAATACAGTGATCGCATAGTCGATTTTGAAAAACATGAACTGCAAAATACAAAAAGACAAAAAGACAAAAATTCAAATTTACTTCATGTCTCTGAATGTATCACCAGCGCACGAAGACGCACATGCAAACAGCCTCACAATTCTTCAAACTTGCGCAATTCAACAAAATTAGTGCCTTATTGGAGGATAGATAAAATACAGACCAAAGGAAATGTGCTTTCACCTGAAACACAGTGTGACAAACATGCAATCTGTACACACTGCACAACAGATAAGAATGTGACTATGTCGTGTGTAATCGCCATATCTTTCTGTCTCTCTCGTGTCAGTGATTGAAATAATGATAGGTACAATTTGTCTAGCGGCACATTATGTAGACGTAAAATATTTTAAAACAAAATTGTAATCCGCGAAATAATCTTTATTTTACCTAAATATATCTGTAATTTCATTGCGTCTTTTTTCCTGTAACTGTGATAAAATACAGGTTTTTGTATCATAATAATGTAACATCGTTGTATGTATTCTGTTGCTCCCTAAGTTTTTAAAATTACTCTTAGTTTTAGAGACATTTCATTTAACTTTGTTAGTTTTCATAATATTTAGTTAACCTGATTAGTAAATCATTTCATGTCAATTCAGATTTGTTTTTATTCTGCTTGAATATAATGAAGAATGTGGTTGTGTTTTTATGATTGGACACCTGCAAAGTAGAAGACTCAAGGTTTTTCGTTATTTTGACTATTATTCTCTATCGTTTGTTATTTTTTTTCTAACTTTTGTTCTGTATTTTACTATTATGCACTGTTTACTTCATTGTCACTATATTGGCCAATCAGGTTGCTGTTCTTTCATTGTCACACCCTTTAATCCTGCAAAGTAATCCTTATCTAAACTAATTATACCTGTAATTTGATTACGTCTTCTCTTTTCTAACTGTAACAGAATACAATTACATTTTTTGTATCCTAATTACATAACGTTACAAGTATTGAGTCACTCTCTAAGCCTGGCTGTCTTTAAAATCACTTTCAGTTTTATTCCAATTTCAGTTATCCTTGTTAGTTTTCCTAAGGGGCCGGTCACACAGACATTTGCGGCTGAATCACGGCCAGAAATTTCTGCCTTTGAGGCGGACGCTATTGGACGCATTGAGATCGCCATTCAGACGAGATACAGCGGTGCTTAACACGAGGTCGGAAATTCGCGCGCGGGTGGCAGCGCGAATAAGTTTGGCGCTGCTCAATTCTTCAGAGCGCGGGTACACAGCCTTTCACGAGCGTATTGAGGCTGAACCACGGCCAGAAATTTCTGGCCGTGAAGCAGATGCTGTTAGGCGCTGTTGGACGTTTTGAGACCGCCATATAGACGAGATAGAGCAGTGCTTTACTCGCGGTCGGAAATTTTCACATGGTTGGCCGCGCACAAAACTTTTGAGCTGCTCAAAAGTTTGAGCACGTGTTAAACCGCGTGCCGCACACGTGGTCAACACGAGGTAATGACGCGGAAATGACGCGGAACGACGTGCTCTGGCCGCGGCCAGGGCGTGGTTACACATGGGTAGGACGGGAAATTTCAGCGGGTAATCGTGGGTGGAGCATGGTAATAGCATGTTCTGCGCCTGTATCGCGGTGTTATTACGTGAAATTAGCCTTTTACGCGTGTGACGGTCAAACGCCTCTCTCTGCGTATAAACAGCGCGAATGCCGAGCACACGTCAGTTGTGCTCGAGACGTCAAGGGGGTGAACATGGATCCCCGTCAGCGTAGTGACCTCGTCTTAATCCATTTTTATTTCTTGACATTTCTTTTCAAGATAATAAAATAAAAATGATGCCATAGCTTGAAATCTTGATCTTCACGGGACTGTGTCTTGTGCGGTTATGATTTCTACAGCCCGGTGCTGAGATTTGCATCCCCTCGCTACTACAACCACTTTTACCTTGTTTTATCTCACTTTTAGGGAATGTAATGGCGAACATATAACCATAACCACTTCGTCTTGCATTTGTTGGAAATGTAATACAACTTAAACCATTCCGTCTTTGTTTTTGTTGTGAACGTAATCGAACGGTAATGCACACCGTATATAAAATCGTCCCCCCCTCGCGTGAACGCGCATTCTGCTGCGCTTCCAACGAAAGGGATCGTATTCTATATAAAACGCTTATTAAAACAATAAAGCGAGCTAATTATAACAATTCGGAGATCCTAGTCAATATAACGCGTTTATTTAAAAAATAAAGTGCGATCGTATTCTACAAAATGCGTTTGTTAACGCGGATGAAAAAGTCAAAAGCGATCGCAGCAGAATGTGCGTTCACGCGAGGGGGTGGGGGGTGGGGGTGTTGCGTAGGAGCCGGATTTGGGCACAACACCGGCTTGGGAGCTTTTATACCCGTGGTCCACACGAGAAAATGACGCAGAAATGACGCGATGAGGAAGCGGTACAGTCGCCGGCGTGTTTTGCGGGCATACCATTGATGAACAGCGGGTTGGCCAATTTTGCGCATTTTCCATCGCGGGCAACCACGGGGAAAAAAAAAACGCAAAATTTTAGCCGTGATTCAGCCGCAAATGTCTGTGTGACCGGCCCCTAACATTAGGTCAACCAGATAAGTAAATCATTTCATGTTTATTCAGATTTTTTTAAAATTTGCTTGCTCACAATGAAGAACGTTTTCATGTTTTTACTATTGGACACCCGCAAATTAGAAGGCTTAGGGTTTTTCGTTATTTTGACTATTATTCTGAACTATTAGTTGTTATTTTGTCTCACTCTTTGCTTTTTTCACTATTATGCACTGTTCACATCATAGTCACTATTGGCTGATCATGTTACTGTTCTTTGTTCCCCGCACCCTTTAATCCTGTAAAGTATTCCTCATCTACTACTAAATACAGACGCTCTCCTACTTACGAACTTTCGACTTAGGCAAAACGGTAGATACAAACATTTTTTGGGGATGTCGAAAAATATCCGGACATTGCTGTAAGTTATATTTTGTATTGTGTGCACCTTTTTCCAATAGAGGACATTACTGAAATGTTTCTTTCCGCCGCTACCGGCGTGTGGCGCTGTGAGAGGTCACCCAGCATCCGCCCCGGAGAAGAAATCCGGCTTCTACTTCCTGGTTTGTGTGTATACACACTGCACTGTATCTTTAGCACGCTAAGAACATTGACGTTTTTATTGTTGAATATCTTGTGCATCCATTCGATATGGTTGGTGTAAAGCTGAAAGTAGAAGTGAGCCGTTTCATTCTAAATGAAAGTGAAATATGAAAGCTTGATGCGGTTCAGAAAATGCTCGGAGTGCTTTTTGTCTGCCACTTTTCACCATGGAGGAGGAAGTCGCCTAACTCTTCCAAATGTAAGTTAAACTTAACTTTATTCATCTTTATCTTTATAGTCAAGTCATGTTTATTTGTATAGCCCTTAATCAGAAGGAGTCTCAAAAGGCTTCACAGACCACAGAATGTGAATGCTTATTGTGTAGATTTGGTTTTTAGTACTATGCTTTATCATTCAGCCTGCTTTGTAATGTTATAGAGCATATTATTTTGTTAAATATTTTTTTTTTGTTTCAAAACAATGCAGGTTACTTATATAAACCTTAAACATACATTCCATACAAAATATAGCACTCAAGCAACTTACGAACTAATTCAACTTCCGAACGATCGTCTGGAACCTCGTTTGTAAGTAGGGCAGCGTCTAAATCTACCTGAAATTTGATTACAGGTATATTTAGATTGTCTTTTCTTCAGTAGTAGTTGTTACAGAGTACAATTACAAGTACACTGTTATATATCTATTCTGTTACTCCCCAAGCCTACCAACAAGCAAAAGAGACCTTTGGTATTTACAGAAATATTATCTGAACTCGTACGTGCGCTGTTGCCTCCCGTCGGACCCGCCGACTCGTGTTGACATTTTGCTGTTGTTTGTACACGGCAAAGCGGTCCGTTTTCACCGCATCAAAAGTGCTTCTTGTGCACGTGTGTCAGGATGTCTTCCGCGCTTACCTTCAGCAGCTGTCAGAGGCGCTGGGGCCACGTTCACAAGTGTTGTTTGAGGTGGAAGGAGGGGGGAGTTTCTAGCTTTGTGCCCTGAGCGTTTTTAGTGGAGGCGAGAAACGGGCTCAAAGGCTGTCAGCGCACGTGCTAACACACATTAAACATACAGTACAAGCTCCTGGCTGCACTGCAAACGTTTGAAAGGGATTTGATGCAGTCTAGCAATGAAATCTGGTATTCTGAACTTGTAGAGAGACGAGTGCCTTGCAAAAGTATTGGCCTCCCAAGAACTTGACATATTGCAATACTTCAGGGTTCAAACTTAAAATCTTATGTAAGAATCAACAATCCTGAAATAAACCAAATGTATCCGTTATTTTATATTATGCTAACAAATATAAAATTGAAAAGAAGGCATTGCAAAAATATTATTTTTTTTAACCTCCTTTTGCTGCAATCACAGCCGAAGTTTTCTGCATCTTGAAACAGAAATATTTGGCCATTCTTTCTCACATAACACAAGTTATTTGGGTTTTGATGGTGAACGTTTGTGCACCGAATTTTTCAGATCTTTCGACAAATGCTCTGTAAATGGTAAATGGTCTGCATTTATATAGCGCTTTTTAAGTCTATGAAGACCTCCCAAAGCGCTTTACAATGTGCTTCACACTTACCCATTCACACACACACACTCACACACCGCTTTGGCTTGGTCAAACTAAGAGTGGTGGGCCCTGAGGGCCTGCAAGGCCTTATCTGCTGGCCTAAAAAATATATGAATCATGAGATCCTAATCAAATTTTGTCCATCAATACTTATTAATTAATTTCTGCTGGTGTTTTTGTGCTAAATAAAGCCATGAATTATATTAAACATAGAAGACAGTAATTCCAAAATGTTTGCCAGGTCTTGGTAGGTGTGTTTTTGCGCTCTCTCCATTTTGAAATTATTGCATGCACAGTATTCTGGGGGGTGTGCAAATGTTGCAAAATCAGTCATTAAAGTCTGCATTGGTTCATTCAGAAGTCATCAAGAAACATCTGGAGTCAGGTGACTGAGACAACACGAGCCAATATTTTTACAATACCTACTTTTCTTTCTGAAATAATTTGGTTCATTGTGGCTCACATGTTGTTGATTCTTAGAAAATAAGCCTGAAATCTGGCAAAACAGTTCTTTTGGGCCTATTTCTTTTACAAGGCACTGTTGGTTATGAATCCTGGGATTATGTACTGTCAGAATAATATGATGGGATGTTGCAATGGAAAGTGATAGTGATTGTCAGCAATGCAGTTATGGGAAGCCCAACGCATCAAAGAGATGATTGCTGTCAAAATTTGGCCTAAAGCAGCAGTCAGAACAAGACACCGGCTTTAGTTAAGTGTTGCTTAGTAGCAGACGTTTTTACAATTAGCAACCCTAGGATGTTTGTTAAAGAACAGAAAGATTGCAGCATTTCACCTTGTATCGAGGGGCAACCATCATCTATTTGAAGATAGTTACCCTGATAATTCCGCAGCTACGTAAGCCGCCATTTTTTAAGCATTTATTTGTGATGTAACAGCAGTGTGCCTCTGGTGTGCTAAGCAGTGCTGGCATCCTGAAGACAGGCTGGACTCGTGCTTTCTGTTTCGCTCCGTCTTTGGCTGCAGGCTATAAACATACCACAGACAGCTAGCTTGCTGCTCCAACGTTTGCTTCCACAGCCGAGTCAACGCCAAAAAGTGGGCTGAAGCAGTGGATTACAGTGCCTTGCAAAATGATTGCCCTCTCTAAACTTTTTGCCATAATGCCATATTACAGGCTTCAAATGTATCGATAAAAAATAAAATAGTTTTTACAAATGTGAGACACAATATCTCATCTCATCATCGCTTATCCTCAGGAGGGTCGCGGGGGTGCTGTAGCCCATCCCAGTAATCATCGGGCAGTGGGCAGGGGACACCCTGAACTGGTTGCCAGCTAATCGCAGGGCACACAGGGACAGACAACTCGCTCGCTCATTCACACCTAGGGACGATTTGGACCGGCCAATCCACCTGAAATGCATGTCTTTGGAATGTGGGAGGAAACCGGAGTGCCCGGAGGAAACCCACGCAAGCATGGGGAGAACATACAAACTCTGCACAGGAAGTCTGGTAGCTGGATTTGAACCCACACAGGAGGTTCCCAAGACCTTAGAACTGTGCCGTAGACGCGCTAACCACTGCGCCGCCGTGCTGCTAAGACACAATATACAATCATAAAAAGAAACCAAATGTATTCAACATTTTATGTTGTGCTAACAAATGAAAAATAGATAAAAGAAGGTGTTGCAAACATGTATCCCATGTAGCATCTTGCAAGCACCAAACAGGCTTTTGTATGGAATTCTCTTAGAAAAGGCTTTCTCTTTGCTGCTCTCCCATTGAGGTTAGATTTATGTAGAGTACATCTAACAGTTGTCTTATGCACAGATTGTCCTACCACAGTAGTGTATTCTGCAGGTGATACAATGTTTTCTGAGCCTCATTCTGCTTTCTGATTAGTTCTTTGCTTGCTTGGGCCAGAGGTTTAGAGGGACAGCAAGGTTTTGGTAGGTTTTCAATGACTTTATGCTCTTTTCACTTTGACATTATTGCTTGCACAGTGCGCCAATGCTGTGAATTTAGTCGTGATTTACGTTAACATTAGATCAATCATTCAAAAGCCATGTATATATATATATATATATATATATATATATATATATATATATATATATATATATATATATATATATATACACCTACTTTTCAGTTTTTCATTCTAAATATAATATAGAAAGTTAAAATAATTTGATTTTATGTTACAATTGTGTCACACTTGCTGTTCATTCTTGGGAAATATATTTCATTTTTTAGCTTGAAGCCCGAAATGGCACAATTTGACTAAATGTTTTTTTTGGGGGGTGGGGTGGGGGCAGGCATTGTACATGTGGGGGCACGAGCAGAATAACAAAATGTTGACACAAAAATCTAGAATGTGGAAGTAGAACAACTATGAATCTGTTATAGAAGCTACAACTTATGTATGGCTTTATCAAAATTACTGTCCTCTAACCTGTCAGTGTGTTTTTTTTTTCAATTACAATATGTTAAAATGTTTACTAAGTATTTCCACTTAACAATGAATTGGCTAGATAGATCGGTATAACCAGAGATGGGAGAGTATCAGATATTGCTATTGGTGCCTGTACAGATGTTTCACACCGTTTTGTTTGTCACATGGGCTATGGAGCTAGTGCCGTGAGGTTTCCTGTAGCATCGCATCTCCATGGCCTGAATTTTCCGGTTCAGCTTTGCTGTGAGAGTCTCACAAGTGTAAAGGAGAATGTAAGTAACCAGTCCTTGCATGAGTCCGGTCTTCGATTTCACTGCTATGTTCTTGTTCCTTCAGATGAGTTTAATTCTGGCAAATATGGCTGTGGTTTGAGATATCCCAGTCATGATTTCCGGTTCTGACCCTCTTCTGATCTGACAGCTCTGAGATATTTAGGTTTGGTGGGGGATTCAAGCTCTTGGTGGTTGATGGTGATGTTTGTGGTGATACCTTGGAAGATGCTAGTCATTACATTTGGGTTGATGCTTTGTACAGCCGATTGACCAGATCTCTGAGTTCCTATTCTTCTGCTAGTCCGGCAATTTCATCAGCAAAATTTATTTGAAATCGTTATTTCATTTGAAAAGAGAAGGAACTTTGTGTACTTGCGGCTTTGGTACCTGATATCAAACGATACATGTCGGTGTTCCGAAAAAAAACAAACCACACGATCCCCCTCTTCCTCTTCTCTTATCCGTTAATAGAATTCCACTTTTGTCTATCGTCCAGCGCATGCGGGTTTTTCAGAATCTTTTGGGAAACCAAGCTCAGACGACTTCTGCTGAGGCCCGTCTCTCTTCCTGCATGCAGCTTTAATTGAGCGATAATGAAGAGAGCTTGTCTGAGATGAGGTTAATAGGAGTGTATTAATTTGAATAGGTCCCTTCTGGATTATGCCGGGCTCCTTCGGCCGGCCCGCTGCATACTGGAGGGGCCGTGGGGGACTCTGGAGGCAGCGTGAGGTTTTTTAGAGCACGGGGCCCCAACATAAGGATCATTTGCATGGAAGTCAGACTTCTACGTGGTTCACGTGACTCAATTTTTTTAATTTGAAGGGCCAACACACCGATCTAAGCTCCATTTTTATGTTGTAGATTCTTATCGGAATTGTTCAGTCCATCGGCCCACGCTTGCATCATTGTACTCCGCTGTTGTTATTATCAAGTGATACAGTTGCTGGAGCGCGACGTTTGAATCCTAAGGACCCCTGGGAGTAGATTTGTCTTCACCGAGCCCCTTCTAATGGGGATTAGGGGGATTAAAAAGCATAAAATGACCCCGGCTCGGAGTCCCAGAGAGTTTGGGTCCAGACTGCTGTGGCCCTCACAACACAGCGCTGGCCGCAGGCCTTTTTTGGCAAATCCTGGCCTCCGTTAGCATGACAAAAGGTGGTAGCGGTCCGAGGAGGCGGCACCACGGAACGGCAGCTCGTTTTCATGAACACAGACAGCATTACACTTGGCAGTGACATTGTTCTAAACTGAGACAGAGCCCAGCGTGCCCCCCCAGCCTCTGCGGAGCTCAAGGTGTCATATTAATTATTTAAATCTGAGGTGGATTTCCAAGGCTTCAGCCCCAGCCAGAAGGTCTGGGATCTGCATCCATTTACTTAATTGGACCTGAAACCTGCCTTTGATCTCCACCAAAACGGCAAAAATAGGAGAAACTTCCAAGATGGATTATTTTAGTTGTAACCTATTTTTCACGGTAGACTCCTTTATGTTGCTGTGAGCTTTAACGTTGTTGTTAGGTGGAATTAACGTCTGGCTTGAGGAATTTGTTAACCAGCTGGAGAAGGTCAATGATGAAGGCAATTGACGGACACTTTAATCCAATCAGGGCGACTGACAGAAACAATCACTCGTGGCAACACACGAGATGAAATCGAGAGAAGCAGCTTTCAAATTCGGAACGAATGCTTGAAAAAAAAAGCCTCCACATCGTCATTCTTTTGACTGGCACACAATTGATGCATGCAATTTTTAACAGTAATCAAGTGTCCCTTTTCTTGTGTTCTTTTTGATCCACTTAAAACTCATAAAGTTCTGAGTAACCCTCTGTAACAGATCGGTCTAGTGAACCTAATTGAAACTACAGAAGAGCTAACACATATATTCCAATATTTTCAGATAAATAAAGCAACATTTTATTATGACTCTACCATTAATCTTTATTTTTCAAAATAATAGGCTACACAATGTCCCTTTAAAGTTGTGGTTAAAGTGTTTGTCTCTTAACAAGCTGTTCAATTGTGCGTATATTTCCATTTATTCTTTATTTAAGAAAGATCATTACACATGGTGTTTAGGAAATTACAAATGTATACAGTAAGGCAACTAAAATGTAATAAATCATCAATTGTTCAAGTTTTCCTGCTTAAAATATTAGAGAGGCATGTAATTGTCAAAATAGGTATACCTCAACCATGAAAGACAGAATGTGGAAAAAAATCACGTTATTGGATTTTTAAAAAATGTATTCCTAAATTAGAGCGGAAAATAAGTATTTGGTCACCTACTAACAAGTTTTCTGGCTGTCAAATTGGTGTAGTCAAGTCAAGTCATGTTTATTAGTATAGTCCTTAATCTCAAAGGGCAGCGCAGACCACAGATGATTGCAAACCACAGACTATTATTACACCATTCCCTGATCTAAAACCTACATGAGGGCAAGGAAAAACTCAAAAACAGCAACATGAGGAAAATTAAGAAACCTTGAGAAGGGACCGCACATAAGGTAATCCCCCTTCCAGGATGACCAGGCTGCAATTGATGTCGCAATAACAAATAATACACAGATATTGTCATCATAAGATATAGGTTATTTATAAGCTATAGAATAGAAGTGTGTTTTAAGCTTAGATTTAAGTATTCCCACTGAAGTTCAAATCGATTCTCATGGGGAAGAGCATTCCAACTTCCTCGACCGAGGTCTAAGGAGGCTCCACCTGTATTAATGGCACCTGTTTTAAGTTATAATTGGTATAAATCACATATGTCCACAATCCCAGTCGGTCACACTCCAGACTCCACTATGGCAAAGACCAAAGAGCCTTTGAAAAACACCAAAGACATATTTGTAGGCCTGCGTCAGGCTGTGAAGACAGGATCTGCAATAGGTAAAATGCTTGGTGTAAAGAAATCAACTGTGGGACATGAGAGCCCACTCATAATGGCCATTGATCAGGGGCTCCATGCAAGATCTAACCCCTTGGTGTCAAAATGACAACAAGAAGGGTGAACAAATATCCCATAACCACACGGGGGAACAAGTGAACAACTTAGAGAGAGCTGGGGCCACAGTAACAAAGACCACTATCAGTAACACAATGCGCTTCCAGGGACTCAAATCCTGCACTTCCAGACGTTTCCCCCTTGTTGAAGCCTGTCCAGGCCCATCTGCGATTCGCTAGAGAGCATTTGGATGATCCAAAAGAGGACTGGAAAAATATGTTATGGTCAGATGAAACCAAATTAGAACTTTTTGGTAGAAACACAGGTTCTCGTGTTTGGTGGGGAAATAAAACTGAATCGCATCCAAAGGACACCAAACCCCATGCAAAGCATGGGGTGGAAACATCATGCTTTTAGGCTGTTTATCTGCAAAGTAACTAGGACAACTGATATATGTAAAGGAAAGAATGGGGTCATGTATTGAGAGGTTTTGAATGAAAATTTCCTTTCACCAGCTAGGGCAATGAAGATGAGACATGGTTGGGTCAGCATGACACTGATCCTATACACACACCTAGGGCAACAAAGGACTGGCTTTGTAAGAAGCATTTCAAGGTCTTGGTCTCCAAATCTCGACACCATAGAAAATATGTGGATGAAGTTGAAAGTCCTTGTTACCAAATAACAGCCCAAAAACACGTCTCTAGATGAGATCTGCATAGAGGAATGAGTCAACATACCAGCAACAGTGTGTGAAAAGCTTGAGGAGAGGTACAGAAAACGTTATTGCCAACAACTGGTACATAACAAAGTATTGTGATTAAGTTTTGGTATTGACCAAATTGAGATTTACCAATGTGGACAATTACAGGCCTCTAATATTCCATACCTGTCAACCTGTACGTTTTAGCCGTACAAAGTACGTTTATTATGCATTTTAAGACGTGTACGACGTACAAGAAAATCTGTACCGAAAAATTTGTCAATTATGGGTACCATCTGGTATACACCGACTATGACGATACGGCAAATCAATCAAGTCAAACGAGTTCGCCGCGGTAGTCTCTATCTCGGTATCGTTTTTTTCCGTTGCAAACAAAGCGAGCGGTTTGATGCTACTCTGCGCATGCATCTGCCGCTTCGGATTTCATGTGGTAGTTATGTAATGAAAGAAAGTCCGTCTCTTTTTAGAGAACCGGCTTTTTCGGCTAAACTCATTAAAGAGAGCCGGCTCTCAAACGGCTCACTTGCTTTGATACATTATATTACGAATCATTATTGTTGTAAAAAGAAGTTAAGAAAAAAGGAAGTATAAAAGGAGAAAATGAAAAAAGACAGGTTTGTGGTTATCCCTTTAATCGGTATATTACCAACAATAATTTAATGCAGAAAATGAATTAATAATTTTAATAAGAAAATGTATTATTCTACTTAGTTATATTTGCATGTATTTTTTTCCTTCTACAGTGAAGCTACTTGATTTTTGAACTTTTTTTTATAATAAACCTCATTCATGTCAAGCAACTCAGTATCTCACAACAAAATATTAATTAACAATGTATATGATATAACAAACCACATGTACAATATAACATATTAAACTACATAAATAAACACGTTTGAAAAAAAATATATGGTGTAAGATTATTATGTATTTTGTAAGGGAAATTACAACATTGTGTAAGGGCATGGAGCCATGGAGGTTGACAGGTAGGATATTTTCAAGTGGGAGAACTTACACAATTAGTGGTTGACTAAATACTTATTGGCTTCACCGTAGGGCGGCACGGCGGCGCGATGGAGTTTGCATGTTCTCCCCGTGCTTCCTCCGGGCCTCCCGGTTTTCTCCCACATTCCAAAAACATGCATGTCAGGTTGATTGGCCGGTCCAAATTGTCCCTAGGTGTGAATGAGCGAGCGAATTGTCTGTCCCTGTGTGCCCTGCGACTGGCTGGCAACCAGTTCTGTGTGTCCCCCGCCCACTGCCCGAAGTTGGCTGGGATGGCAGCACCCCCGCGACCCTACTGAGGATAAGCGGTACAGGTAATGGATGGATGGATGGGCTCCACTGTATTTTACGTTCCCCGCAGGAATAGATGTCATTCCATCCTGCATCAAATTCGGCATTTATCTTGCTATGTGTTAAGACAGCACTCTCCACTGGTTTCCGTGTCGCTTCCTTTAAATGGCCACTCTGACAAGGCCTTTTATAATTGACACCCGTGTAAGAAAGAGAAGCTTGTGTAAAGCTGAAATGAGTATTGTGCAGTTGGACATGATTGTAGAGAAAAGAGGCAGAGAAGGATTTAGGCCACACACATTTATTCTCTGTAAACTGCTCATGCTTGTTTTAGTGTTATTTTGGCAAAAGTAAGTGTAACTAAACCACAGCACTAACCTTTTTTCCAGTGACGTGCGGTGAGGTTTGTGTCTGGTGAGGCACAGTCCGATTTACCAACAAATGAACTTCCGTCTTATTCATCATTTGATTAGCAGAGTAAGTAAGAAATATATAAACTATAGCCTGAAAAAAACATTAAATGTCTTAACTTATACAAGAAGTTGATGCACTGCTCCTTTTGAACAAAAGCTTTGCTACATAGGTAATCCTCCTTTATGAAATAATTATCGGAATCTTGACTTGTGGTTAGCTTGCTAATGCTATCACTAACTCTATTGCTTGAGGCTGAGATGTTCCCAAATCAGAGTCATTGGTCTCTCTATTGCCCTCTGCCATGAGGCAATATAATTGCAAGCCTCAATCTCCATCTGCAGATACTGAGCGCAGTAATACGTTACATACTAATAATCATGATTGTAATATAATGAGAAAACCCAGTGATTTTGAAAATAATAATCCCAAATTTATGGA
Source organism: Urocampus carinirostris (assembly GCF_059441175.1). NCBI lineage: Eukaryota > Metazoa > Chordata > Actinopteri > Syngnathiformes > Syngnathidae > Urocampus > Urocampus carinirostris. The sequence goes on along the minus strand of NC_142362.1, from coordinate 27,059,461 downwards.
TTAAAAAAAAAAAACTTTAACACTGAATGAATAAACCTTCATTATTTATATATTCTACAGCCTCACATGCCTCCCGTAACTGGACATAATTGCTTTTTTCCCACTTTAATAAACAAAACCCACCATCAAAGTCATCACCTTTTTTTTAGAATATCCAACAAACAAATTATTTTTGTGATTTAAAAAATACCATTACTTTTTTTTCAAATGGATTTTGCAAAATCCTACAAGCTTTAAGTAGGAAGATAAACATGCTAGAATATAAAGAAATAATACCTAAAATTGGCAATATTTTCTGACGACTAAACAAGAACGTTTTCATTTGGAAATATATATATATATTTTTTTTTTCAAGATCCACTTTTCCAATTTGGAGCTGCAAACTTTGAAGAAAAATTTGGTAAAGGGGGGAAAAACGTCAAAAATAAGCAAAACAATAAAATTTCTTTGGAAAGTTGATACCGGACAAGACAAGTCAGACGGGGTTCATACCGGATACTGGAGATGGAAGCAAGATACCGGAGAGGACGAGACAGGCGGAATCGATACGTCGTAGACGTAAAAACAGGTCGATGGCTGGGACAGGAGAGCAAAACGTGGTCGGGATCAAAAAACGAGTCATAAGCCGGGACGGGAAATCAAAACGTGGTCGGGTCAAAAAAACAAGTCGTAGCCGGGGACAAACAGGGAAATCAGGAACGAACGAGTGGAAAACAGGTGAAAAAAAGCGGAGTCAGTCAAAATACTTGCCTTGTAGAAACAGACGTTCGCTGACGGACTGACAACAGGCGATTGAAAGGACTGAGCTTAAGTAGGACGAGGAACCAATCACAAAGCCAGCAGCGGCTGGCGCCAAACGAGTGGGCACAAGTGAAATTAATCAGTCATCATGACACTAAGTAACACTGCACAATGCCCTATAGCGCGCGCTGCACAGTTAGAAGAAAAACTGAGACTTTTATCTGGATTATGGTTGTGAAAATACGGTAATTTTTTTCTTTTAAAATGATTTTGGATGCTATGCATACATCTATGGGTGGATCAAATGAAACGATTTTAGATTAATAGTAGAAATTGTTTAAATGTTTCCACACCCATAAGTGTTAATTTAAGACTCTAAAGCTAGAGTCTCAAACTCAATAGACTTTGGGGCTTGCAGCTGGGATATGTAATAAATGTTGTCATATTTTTTGCCATTTTAGGGCCCTTTATTTCCTCAGATGGGTCTAATGACCTTGCAATGCTAAAGATCCTTGTCACGTGCGGATTCGACATTTTTTTCTGCCTTTTAATTTTTTTCTCGAGCCCTACCCTCTGTCGAGTCCTCCGAGCGTGATTTGTCTAAGATGAACAGTTTGATGATTTATAGGCCGTCTCGCCACAAAAAAACAGCCCCATATACAATTCCATGCTCACCTTATAAGAACGCCGTTTCCCCAAAGTCCCTCCTTAAAAGAGACACCAGCCATTTGTCTCCCCGGACACGCCAATAACAAGCCATCTGTCGCGCAGCGACATGAAAGATTAAAATAATATACAGTATGAAAGCTCCCCATTCACTTGCTAATGTTGGACATTGGCTCACACACAGGCCAAAGCTGTCATCTCTCTCAGGAAGAGGTCATTAGCGCTCTTCCTCCGTGCCGGCTGCCACCGGCCAAATCTCCTTTAGGAAAGAGGAGGCGGCAACAAAAGGCCACCAAATGCCCAGCTAATCCGCGCCGTCCTTCGTATTCATTGAGGGCCCGGGGCCTCCCGAGGTGAGGGCCCTGCTGCTGAGGCTTGCATGCGGCACAGGGCGGGGGGTCAACTTCAAGTCCATGTCAGTGATTAGCGCTCTCACTGGCTACTAAAAAAAGTGAACCTGTGTATGTGTGCTAAGGCTGCAAAGATTCGTCAACGTTTTTGACAGAAATAGAAAACAGAACTAGTCGATAATGAATTTCATTGTTGACTATTTTTGCCGGACACATTTTTCCAACAGAGTGAAGCAGACTTTATGAAGATAATCTGTGCTGAGAGTCGCACCTCTGCAATAGCATCGCTAGCTCAAGCGGTAACATAAAAATGCAGAAATGGCGGCGTCAATATCAAATACGCATACCAAAACTTCTAAAGTTTGGCAGAACTTAAGCCTGGATTTGGCCAATAAAAAGACTACTTGCAAAGTTTGCAAAGCAGACCTTGCGTAGACGGGTAGATGTTTGGTGAAAATGGTGAAAGAAAGAAAAAGACAGTATCGAACAGGTGGGTAGAGTAGCCAAAAATTGTACTCAAGTAAAAAAATTAAAAATCATACCACTCACGCGGAAGTAAAAGTAGTGATCCAAATACTTACTTGATTAAAAGTTAAAAAAAAGTACTTACTGAGTAATTGTAGCAATGTCGCATTTATTGATTTTTTTAAAAACAACCAATCAGATCATCAAATTATTAAAGTCTGTCCAATCAACAAAAAAATAAAATTTAATTTAAAAGTAGATTGAAAAAAATTGATGTAAATTCAAGTGCTTTAATAAACAATAAAATAAAATAAGTATAATTCAGATAAATTAATTAAGCACATGTAGTACTAAGTAGCACATTTAAAGCCACAATACTTATCCTAACAGGCTCTGAAAGCAGAACAACAAGCTAGCATATGAACTCGAACAAAGGAGACATTGCATATTGTAGCTGGTGTTTGGCACCCTTATAATGTGAGGCCAGGGCCAGGGTGCTCCTCCTCTTCTGTGTTTTTGTAGTTGTTAATGCTAAGCGACATTTTCAAACTGTTTCATCCGTAAACAATTTTCCCTCGCTGAAGTTGACGAGGCTGCTATGTTTGGTTAAACATGGTAGAGCCTGGCAGAGTTCTGCGTCAAAATAATTTTTTTTAAGGAACGACTTCAGTGTTGCCTAATGTAGCGAAGTACCTTTTTTATTCTTCACAAATTTACTGATATTAAAGTAAAATTGTCGGGATTTTAAAATACTCCTAGAAGTACAAAACATACTCAAGGAAATGTAACGGAGTAAATGTACTCATTAAATGTACTCCGTTACTACCCACCTCTGGTTTCAAATACGATTTTTTTATTTTTTCATTTGAGCTTTTCCAAGAATTCAACTTACTTGCATGACAGAGGCAGAAACGATGATTTAAGACAGATGATGGCATCAGCAAGTAGAACATTTTCAATTTCCGATTGTTATTATGACGTAAGACATGAACATTAGTTGAAATGATTGAAAAGCGTCCATAGACATTTGGGGCATGAGTCTCATATGCTTTTGGTTTCAACCTTTCTGCTTATTGGGTAATTTGTTCATTTTGTGATGCGGTTTTTGTTTCAACATGCTTGACAAAAAAATATAAATGTGAAAATCCACCCCAAAAAACCCCATAACATTCATCTAGTTATTTTGTCGTGTTTTGATTGGAACACCTTGTTTCTGAAGTAATAGAGGGAAAAAATACGATAATAATAATAATAATAATATTAATAATAATAATAATAATAAATAATAATAATAGATCGTATTTTGAAGCACCTTTCAGGACACCCAAGGTTACTGTACATATAGTGGAACACAACAACAAAGGAAGAGTAAAACAAGAGTAAAACAAGCAAGTAAAAAATAGCAAATAAAACACATTAGAGGCGAAATGGGGCAGCACAGCGGCGCAGTGGTTAGCATGTGTGCGGCACAGTTCTAAGGTCTTGGGAACCTCCTGTGTGGGTTCAAATCCAGCTACCAGACTTCCTGTGCGGAGTTTGTATGTTCTCCCCGGGCTTGCGTGGGTTTCCTCTGGGCACTCCGGTTTCCTCCCACATTCCAAAGACATGCATTTCAGGTGGATTGGCCGGTCCAAATTGTCCCTAGGTGTGAATGAGCGAGCCAGTTGTCTGTCCCTGTGTGCCTGGCGATTGGCTGGCAACCAGTTCAGGGTGTCCCCTGCCCACTGCCCGATGATTGCTGGGATGGGCTCCAACACCCCCGCGACCCTACTGAGGATAAGTGGTGCAGCTAATGAGATGAGATGAGATGAGATGAGAGGCAAAATGGGCAGTATGTGAGGCAGATGGTCAAGAAAAGGCAAGTCTGAGGAGATGAGTTTTGAGTCCGGATTTGAAGGTGGACAGGGTTGCAGAATTTCGGAGGTCAGGTGGCAATGAGTTCCAGAGCTGGGGTACAGAACAGCTGAAAGCTCTACTTCCCATGGAGCTTAGGCGAGCAGCGGGTATGGTTAGATGGAGGAAGGAAGATGATTTGAGGGTGTGGGATGGCGTGGCAGTGATAGGAGGTCGGAGAGGTAGGGAGGGGCAAGGTTATAAATGGCCATGTAGGTGAAGAGGAGGATTTTCCAATTGATTCTATGGTAGATTGGGAGCCGGTGGAGTTGCTGAAGAACAGGGGTGATGTGATGGCGAGAGGGGTTTTTGGTGATGATGCATGCAGCAGGGTTATGGACCAGCTCAAGTTTATGGAGGGACTTTTCTAGGTAAACCGTAGAGGAGGAAATTGCGGTAATTTGGGCGGCAGTAGCTCAGGAGGTAAAGCACTCTTCTTGGGATCAACGGATCGCAGGTTTGATTCCCAGCTCCTCTGTGTTATTCTTGACGTGTCCTTGGGCAAGACACTAAATCCCCAATCCCCCAATAAGTAGGTAGATGCCTTGCATGGATGACTCAGCTATCGGTGTGTGAGTGTGTGTGAATGGGTAAGTGTATTGTAAGGCGCTTTGGAAGGTCTTCAGTGACTTGAAAAGCGCTATATAAACGCAGACCATTTACATTTTGTATTTACAGTAATCGAAGCATGGGGTGACAAGGCTATGGACGAGGATAGCTGTTGTGAGGGTGGGTGAGGGAGGGGAAATGTCCCAATAAAATTTGAACATAAAAAAAAACCGCATCTGTCTATTTTTCTTGTTGAAACGCCTTCTATCTTTACAAGACATTGCAGTTCTGACCTTCCCAAACTCGTACCAAAGCAGCTGCATGCAGATTTGGGGGCAAATGAAAACGTTTTGCAGCTTTTGATGTTTTTGTGAGGCGACAACAACAACAACAGAATGTAACTGTTTTCTTGTCAAGGCGCTTCCCTGCAGAAAAAACGAGATGTGTGTTCAAAGTCGAACAGCGTCACCTTTTAACAGTGCTTACAAGTTTGAAACCTCACTGCATCAACAAATGCGAATGAGACAGGGGAGTGCCACGTATTCCGATGACTGCATACTATGATGAACATGTGACATCTTAAAGGCACACCCACATTTTAAAACATGCAACATTTGAGTAAATAGTGCATGGTTCTTGCATAATATCTGTAATTATTTTCCAATATAATTCATTTTGAAGACAGCCTGTCTTGTCCTTGACTTCCAAAGCTGTGACGTCATGTAAAGATCACTTTTAGATGGGGGCGGCAGTAGCTCAGGAGGTAGAGCGCTCCTCTTGGGATCAAGGGATCCCAGTTCGAATCCCGGCTCGTCCGTGTTACATGTCGAAGTGTCCTATCCCTAATACCCCCAGTAAGCAGGTTAGCGCCTTACATGGCTGCAAGGCCGCTATTGGGAAGTGTGGTGTACATTGTAAATCTCTTTGGGAAGTCACTGACTTGAAAAGCGCTATATAAATGCAGATCATTTCATCACGGGCACCCGAGCAAGCCAATCACCTTATTGGTTTACGTATGAATTAGTCAAAGAAGTTACGACTTTTCTCAGCCAAATTTTGTTAGTTTTTGTTGAGAATGCCTACGCAAGATGATGCACTAAGGGTACAATAAAGGGCGAGCGGCCAAAAGGGTGCTAACTGGATACAATAACACACAAAGAACTAATAGGCGCTAACCCAGCTGCGAATAAATCAATGGACACTGCGTGCTAGCCGGCTGCTAAAGAGGGTATGGCAGGCCCGAACGGGGAAAAACAGGAGGCTGGTCAACCAAACACATGCGGTAAGCAGTTAGGTTAACCGGGAACCAACAAGGAAAAACGGCAACAAAAGAAAACCCATCGGGAATAAACCAATGGAACGACAACTTAGCCGGCTGTTAATGGGGGCTACCTGGACCAAACAAAACTGGAAGCCTCCAGATCAGTCAACTACAACTACAGAAAGATTATGACAAAAACACTGCAAAAATACAAATACAGTAATATTACAAAAAAAAAAAACTACAGATATATTACAACTATTCTATGAAAGTACTACAAACATACTATAAAATATGACTATAGAAATACTACTGGAGGAATGCTACAAAAATAATACAAAAAAACCCCTCCATAATCGTAAATTGATTATAAGCCACACGCGGTACATTTTTAAGGAAAAAACATTTTGTACATACATAAGCCGCATGTGCCTACATTTAAACATGAGACATTCACAAATAAAGATGGTACACAGAAATAGTTTTGATAACATACAGTACCTTAAACCCTTAATGTACCGACGGCCTGCCGCTGGACTTGTGATAAACAAATACGTGAATGTACAATGTCACCAGTCACCGAAAAACGTCATGCCACATATCATTGGAAAGCTTCAACTCTTGGGACCATTTCAAAATCTACTCTTCAGAGAAACACCTCGATCAGTTGGATACAAGATACCTGAAAACTATAAAGCTGGTGTAACTCATCAGTACGTCCCCTGGCTTTTAAATGTCAGCAAAATTTGCTTTGTTACATCAAGAACAATCTATAGAATCCAATCGTGTTAAGTATTTACTCCAAAACACACGATAATGCCGACAGATATATAGAAATTCGCCTAAAACGTTGCTTCTTGTAATCCATTCGTTTCGCCACATTATTTCCTCTTACAAATTAACAGACTCGTAAAACTATTCCCAATATGGTAGTTAGTGCTCCCCTTTCGTTTGAGACCTTTTCCATGAGGAGGGTCTGTTCACGCTAGTTTTATTCATGCAAAAAACGTAAATTTACATTAAACTGATGTCTTCCTCGACACATATATTCTACCAGTTTTACTTTTACCTTTACTGCTCGGGCGCCCCTGGCGGCTGTTAGAAAAAATACACAAAAATTTGTTTCATTACTGCATCAGCGGCAGGGTTGAAAGCATGGGAAAAAAGTAGCGGCTTATAGTCCGAATTTTACGGCAATACTTATATAATACCAGAGAAAAACTGCAAAAACTAAAACAAAACTAAAATCAATAATGACAGTTATACTACAAGAATAAATGTCAAATAAGTGCTTAAAACATGGACCTAATATACCATTTTGCTTTGATTGTGACCCCTTCAAAACCTATTTGATAAAAATAATATTTTAAAAATAAATATAAAGAAACATAACACGTAAACGTCTGCATGTGTATTTTTTTCTAAATTACAAAATTTGATCGCCCCCATGGCCAAATATTTTAATCCATTGTGGCCCGCGACTCCAAACAGTTTCCCACCCCTGTGTTAAGCGAATGATTACTTCCCATCTCCAGAAAATATTGTGATTCAAAGGTTATGAATTGAGGCAAAATGACTTGGCGTGAATAGTTAAGATTGCCTAAGTTGGGAAAGAAGTCCTCTTTCTCCAGACAAATGACTGCACTCAAAGCCTTGCTGGTGTCCCAATGACTAGACCCATGCGGCTATCAGACAAGGATGCAATAGACGGACACAAAGCTCTCCCGTGGGAATGATTTGGCTGACAAATGAGCGAGCGCAGTAGCTGCCGGTTCACATCATAGACACTGGAGGTGGCCTCCTCCGGAGCACATCTGAGCAACGGGACTGAGGCGAGTCCCTGGTGGCGGACTTGTGTCCATGTTCTTCTTGTTTGCCAGTCATTAGAGGGCTGCAGGAGCAGAAACAGAAGGGTGTTCGGAGGGGGAGGGGGGGATCCGGTTGCAATTGCGCAGGATGGTGGAAGTGAAGGAGGTAACGACGCCTCATTATATGCACCGCAGAAGGTGAGGTAGGGAAAAGGCCCGTTGACCCCCCGCTGGCCTCTGATGTCATCGAGTTAGCGACCGGGGACAAGTCGTGGGTCGAGCGGCTATTTCACCAGCTGACCCTCTAATCATGAAGCGGCAGGGCCGCTTCCGAAAAGGTCACTGAGGACTCCTTGATCACACTCCAAAGCGCCTGGAAGACGGATGCTAAACTAGCATCGCTGCGTTTAAGAGCAGGCGGGTGGTGTCCGCACAATCCCCTAATCACTCGCACACCTTGGATGGCGGATGCCGCCGCCGCCGCAAGGAACAGGCAATGCCGCGATGGGAAGACAAATTCAAAGGTTGTGAATGGCGCGAGGAATTTCCTTAATTGGAGCAAAGTCGATGTGGCTCAAACAGAAAGACAAACAGATGCTGTGTTGAAACCATCGCGTAAGGATAGCATAAGTCATTAAAGTTTACATGCGAAAAGTCTTTCATCGTTACGGAGACACCCCCACCGAAAGCATTACGACTGTTACCCTTTTTCGTTGAGCCATGTAAACTTTAATGATGTATGGTAAAAGCCTTTCTTTCCTCTAATACGATCTCCGCTGGTGTCTGCTGACATTATAGAAGAAGCTGAATTCTTGTCTAAACTTCTTAAATGATCATTCAACTTTTATCTGGGTTGCTTTAGACTTTTGGAAAAGTTGTTCAACTTCAATAGAGTTCTTTCCAAGAGTGGACTCATACAAGAAGGCCCGAAGGAACTCTGTTGGTGGAATGTGGCCATTATTAACTGAGAGAATGCACCAATTTAACACGGTTCTTTAACCAATTCAGTGGCTTATTGTATGAATCTGCTTTCAGAAGCATTGTCCCTGAATGCCAAAATTTAAAAATATGTTTTTCTTGTATTGTTTATAAAAGATAAAGGATTTGGAACTGATCATCAGTAAGTATCACACCTCTGGGAACAGTTTAATTTTGATAAATCAGCATTGGATGACAGTGGTGGCTTTAATAAGATCTTTGTCTATAAATTGAGAAATACCCATTTCCTCTTTCTGGCAAATGAGTAGGTGTACTGTAGCACTGTGGTAAGACTCGCAAGGCATAGTAAAACGGCAAACCCAGCTTTTTCCTTTCAAAAACAGATAACAAAGTTCATTGTCTGGTCGGAGAGGGATGACTTTTGTGTGATCACTTCACCGGAAAAATCAGGCCTTGGAAAGTTCATGGACCGTTAATGCATAGTTCATGCAAAGGTTCAGTGTTCTTGCATAAAAATGTTATTTTGCAAGCAAATTGCCTTGTGTTTGTGGAAAGCGCTGTTTAAATATTGGAGGTATCACAAATGCTGAAATAGTTTGAAATTCGTCCTTTCACAAAACTGTTTTTCTCAGAAGTTTTCCTGAAAACGAGTATTTTCAAGAAACTTATCATTTTTCAAATGCTGTTTGATAGACAAAAGCTAGAAACGTCCTTTTTTCCTAATGAAAGGCTTTTTTTGATACATCCAATGTCAATATAGCTACAACTTAAACCTTATTTAAGACCTTCGAAAGTGAGTCAAAATAGCCACTTCCCATTTGAGAGAAACGTCTGGTATTTAAGGAGGTAAACATCAACAATGAAAAAACTGAAATAACGTTGGGCTTGCCATATCATATGGTATGTTTACGTGTGCGAAATAGTAGGATTGAGATTCAAGTTTCTGGACTAATACGGATAGTCCGTCTTTATGGTGACAAAAGTTAACGGCGTAGACATAGTGTTTGGGGATAACCTGATTGGAACAAGAAAAGCACAAGTGGCGTCATCACTCAATATAAACACAGTTTTTGCATTTAACTTTTGAAATTAAATAAAGATGATTTTACTGATGTCACTCACCAAAAACAATCCTCCTCACCTCAAAAGTGTATTTTGTTTCTTTGTCTCATGTGTTTACAAGTTGTGCTTGTATGTTGCTCGTTAAAAGTACTGACCTACAATATATATAAAGGAATTCAATTGTGGGAATTTTGCCCTAGTGTAAAAAAAAAAATGAAAATGTCGCAGAGAAATCAACAAGCAATGTGTATTTACTTCTGCGCTACGAGTTAGAAGTTGTTTGCGACACCAACGAAGAAGAAAAAAAGAAACAGACAAAAAAGCAATGGCGCATACTCAGCAATGTGCACAGTGCAACTATTCAAATGAATATACTTGAACAAGTAATTCAGTATTCACGATCCAAATAAGAGCAGAATCGGACTTCTGTGCATGTATACCTAGCCTCACATAACCTAAACTTCGGCAATAGTCTGATCATAATCGACTGAGCCCTGCATATAAAAATACTAATTCTCTTTAACTACTTTCACAAGCAGGCAATATTAAATTAAACTTAGAAATTTGTGTTTCTGGATCAGAAACATCTATTTCTGTAACGAGTGACAATATGAAAAAGTACAAGGCGAAAATAAAGTATAATAAAGAAGTACAATTGTATGATAAAATAAAACAAATCACCAAAGTTATTTTTATATAAACATTGCTTTTTATTTTCCCCATTTTTGGTGACTAGTGTGTAGTATTTGAGATGTTGCTGTATTTGTCATGATTTGCCAGTCCTCTCACCTGTGCCCGCTCGATTGGCCCCAGCTGCTGCTCGTTTCCTGATTGGTTCCCCTCTCCTATTTATACACATCACTCTCATTCACTCCTGGTCAGTCCGTCAGCGAACCTCCGGACATGCAAGGCAAGCACTTTTTGACTCTGGCTCCCGTCTCCCCCGTCCTGCCCTGTATCCTGCTCGTCTGCCCTTGATTCCTTTCTCCGACCATGCTCCAATATCCCATCCCAGCTCCGATCTCGTGGGCTTCCTGCTTCTCCTGCCCTGCGAGTACCAAATCGCTGGCACCTGACTTCTCCGCTTCTTCAATAAAGCTTGGTGTGAGATGTTACGCGTTTGGTTCTACTGTCTGTTCTGATTCTGACAGTGTTGTTTTGTGCAACCGAGAACGATACACATGTCTCTACCTACAACCATTTTAAATACAAATACACCTTTAGAGTATATTTCATGTATTTTTGGTTATTATTTAAAAAATATATATTTTATTGACGTTTTTTTTTTACCTGCTAGAAGATTCTACATATTTCTCACTGTCCCTTTCATACTTGGATCTTATCAGGATCCATTTCATTTTTTGATTGCATTCACTGCCTTACATTCTGATGTCACCTACTTGGCCACTCCCATCAAATATCAATAATAAGTACAATAGAGGATTAATTTCCATTTAAAATGGGGACATCGATATGACAAGCAAATAAACTTAGGTATAGATTGCTTACGAAACACATTTAACTTGTAAGTGGCTTACTTGGGCATTTGCTTCTCCATCCCTTTGAGAGTGTTAGCATCTCGCCGCTCATTGGAGAAGTCTTGTGGCAGAAGAATAAACATTTTCCTTCATAGCCTGAGGAGCCACTTTTCATGTGTCAAGCATGTTTTAATAATTCATCTGTTTAATACACACGCAGCATCTGCTGGATACCACGTTCCTCCTCGCAACAGGACAGACGAGCACAGATGCCGTCATTCTGCGAGGCCACTACTTCTGTTTTTGTTTTTCAGGGTTTGAACGAGTGCTAAAAATCCTTGAAAATGCTTCAGTTTTAATGTTGTGTTTTCAAGAATTGAAAAGTGCTTGAGTTTGGGGTGAAGTGCTTGTAAAAACTTGAAATTGTTGCTTGTTTGCTTAAAAATGACACTAGCACCGCTCTCTGGTTGTTTCAGTTTGCCATTGCGTTTCTTCCCACTGATGAAAAAAATAAGGTAGCGTTTCCTAGTGGTAAAATGTAATTTTTGTCTCCTGGCTGTCAGGACAGGAAACTGGCGCATCTGAGGGCCTTTCTCCTCACTGCCAGGAGAGGAAACCAGGTGCGGCCGAGGGGCTTTCTAATCGCTATTGCAGGGATGTGGACTTCTCCCCCTAGATCATTTGGTGGTCGGATCATTCTGAGAGGTTTTGCAGGTGATAGATCCATGTGGGGAAAGCAGAAACTGAGGGAGGGGTGCTCAAAAAGAGGGATTTCATTTCTTATGAATGGAGGTACAAAGTGACAAACAGACTTGGGTTCACAAAACAATAAAATGTCCAAACAAAACCAAACATGACAAAGTCCAGATAAAAAACATAGACCAAAACTTTAAATGGTTAATGCAAGGATCAAAGTACCGTATTTTCCGCACTACAAGGCGCACCGGGTTATAGGGCGCACCCCGAAAAAATAGTTTTTGGTCCTATTTTTGACATACATAAGACGCACCGGATTATAAGGCGCTACAATGGGAACGTGGACAAAACAGTCAGATAGTTCAGTCAAACTTATTACCCCAATAATATTCCCAAAGCAAATACGTGTCGAGAACACGTGCGGATGCGGTGTCCGTACAATGTCACTCAAATGCATCGTTCCATCATTTGGAAGGTTAAAGTCTTGGGATTCAAGAAATGCCAACCATTCCTTAGTTTCTATTTTCTTTTTTGCTCGCAACTTTACTGTGCATATGACAATAAACACTTGGAATTGAGTTTAATTTAAAAATAGACACTCCATTCCATCCATTATCTGCACCGCTTATCACAGAATCATCGAGTTCAGTCTGAAACAAGATATATAGCCGAAGTAGCTCACCGAAGTCGTTGTGTTCATAATAATGTTGCAGCCGTGGTCCTCTTATATCCTTGAGTGTAGTAAATCCAGGAGAATAAAATATTTACAAATACAGTATAGTAAAAAATGCTTTCTGTATGCCGTCAGCCACGTGCTATACACATTCATCTTTTTCGGCCAATTGCAGGCTTTGTTTTGCCGTTTAAGCCAATGCCAGTCTGTAAATGATAAAAAGGATCCGCCTCTTGACCTCAGAATAACTTTAGCCAATAGTGATCGATTCAACTGATGATTGACACATCTTTTTTGGCCAGTTGCAGGCTTTGTTTCGCCGTTCAAGCCAATGCCAGCCTGTAAATGATAAAAAGGATCCGCCTCTTGACCTCCGAATAACTTTAGCCAATAGTGATCGATTCAAATGATGATTGACACATCTTTTTTGGCCAATAGCAGGCTTTGTTTTGCCGTTCAAGCCAATGCCAGCCTGTAAATGATAAAAAGGATCCGCCTCTTGACCTCCGAATAAATTTAGCCAATAGTGATCGATTCAAATGATGATTGACACATTGGTTAGCCAATGAAACGCCGGTAAATAAATCCCAGCATACACCGCGGACTACTTGGCGTTCGGGGGAAAATCTAGTTGGCGGCTGCTTGGCTTCGTTGCAAGACTTTGCGAATTAATATTGATCCATAAATAAGGCGCACTGTATTATAAGGCGCATGGTCAGCTTTTGAAAAAAAAGGCTTTTAGGTGCGCCTTATAGTGCGGAAAATACGGTAACAAAGAAACTAGAAACATGTACACACAAACCTGGCAGGGTAGTGGAAATGAACATGACACAACGATGTGTGTTGTTCAAAACATCATTGTAAAGAATGAGGATAATGGGGACAGGTGTCGCGAGGCGTATCAGACCCTAGCAAACGTCCTGGAAATGAAATGTAAGCTACTGTACATTACCTTTAATTCACCCATTGTGGCGGTTTGTCAAAAATATTTACTCACGTATTCTTCAGATCCACAAATACAGTGAAGAAAATAAGTATGTGAACACCCTGCTGTTTTGCTATTTCTCCCACTTAGGAATCATGGAGGAGTCTGAAATTGTAATTATAGGTGCAGGTCCATTGTGAGAGAGATAAACTAAAAATAAAAATCCATAAATCACAATGCATAACTTTTTGAACTATTTATTTGTGTGATACAGCTGCAAATAAGTATTTCAACACCTGGTTATTATCTAGAAATCTGACCCTGAAAGCCCTGTTCGGCCGCCCATTTGAAATCCACCTGCACTCCAAGTAGCATCCTGAATCAGATGCACCTATTTGAGGTTGTTAGCTGCATAAAGACACCTGTCCAACCCATACAATCAGACTTTAACTTGTAACATAATATGAAAAGTTTTCCTTCTGCTCTGTCAATTGTTCGTCAAAGCTGTTGGCGCCAACAGCCACGGACGCTGATTGACTGCTGACCTCTTTTTAAACCCCCGCCTTCCTGTCAACAATTGTCAGTTCGTCTGCGAACCTCATCTACACGCTAGGCAAGCCCTTTTTGACTCCTGACTCAATCCTGCCCTGTTTCCCGTCCGATTCCTGGTGCCAACCTCTTTTCTGAACCCATTTTACGTTTTTGCTCCTCGGTCCCGGCCATCGACCTGTTTTTTCCTCGCTATTGACACTCCCTTTGCCACTTCTGTGTTCCAAGCGATCTGCTACCCGTGACCGACAATCACCGGATCGTTGGTGCAAGCCCTTTCTTCCTTTTAAATGAAGCTGAGTGAACAAACGCAATTGGGCCCCGTCTCCGTTTCTGGTCCATGACCGATTTCTATCGTTTTTTAACCTTGCATATAATGACCAGCAGGAAAAAAAATGTCAATCAATCAAACCATTTTTATTTTGCAGGCCGGATTAAAACGCCTCAGTAAATGATTATTTTTATGATTTAAGTCTTTTTCTGCTTTTTATTTTAATTCTTTAAATAAGAATGTTACATGGATTTGGGATCCTCACTATTAGATGTCATATCTTTTACAAACATGAGATAAATCTACTGCAAAGACACCCAGGTGCTACTTTGTAATTGTGTATTTTTTAATCTAGGTGAGTGCAATCGTTTGCATTAAACAGTGCGTCCGTGACTTCTATTTTAACTAATTCAATAGCTTATACATATGTTTTCACTGAGTGATGAAACATGAGAAATTTTCTTGTTTTATTGAAAGAAAAATATGATTAGGTGTTTGGTGCAGCTCAGCTGTATTATCAATCCTCTGGGAATGGTTTCAGTATGATAAATCAGCACAAGATTGCAGGAAAAGCTTTGATCAGATCTTTGTCCACACAATGAGGAAGCCAAACCTCCTAGTATTGCTTCCTATATCCGGCGAATGAGCAGTTAACTCTTGAACAGAGCATTTTTCGTTTGAAAAAAGCTGACAAAGTCCCATCATCATCGTCTGGTGAGAGAGGGATGACGTTTCGTGCACGTCCATAGAAAGGCGGTCACCCGGGGGAACACGATCGCTACGGTGACCTGAATGGATCACCGGAAACATTGCGTGCCGAAGTGCATGCATCTGTTCAGTGTTTCTGGCAATAAAATGTTATTTTGCAAGCAAATTGTTTGGATATTGGAGGTGCAACAATTGCAAAAAAAACACACCAAAAAAAACACCTATGTGAAAGTTCTGCTTGATATGCATCCTTTCACATAAAGCTGTTTTTCCCAGAAGATTTTTGGAAAAACTAATATTTTGAGTGAATCAATGAAAACTTTATTTCAAACATTATAAAATAAAATAAAAACCGGAAAAAAGCAACGACTCAATAACAAAATAATGTTAACATAACATGTTCGAAAAGGGGTAGTATGAAGCAGACGCTTATTTTCCCTACCCCTTCATCTTCCCTGTTAAATACATTTTAAATATCCTCTTCTCCTCTTCTGTCTAATATAACAAAGTCTCATGGATAAACATATTACATAGTTCAGATATCAATAATTATAATAATAACAGTAGTTACATATTTTATACACTAATCATCAAAGTACCCATCCATCAACGTCATAATGCCACTAGTCACCAACGATCACTGCGACACCAATGATAATAACAACAATAGCAATAATATTAATAATAACAGTTATGATATAATAATAGCAACCATAACAACAAAGTTAACCATAGTTGTAAACACAGTAATTCCAATCTCCCGTATCAATCATATCCCATTTTATTCATCTCTGTATTCTGCCAGTAATGTTTTTTTTGTATTTAAATTTGAACACATGAATAGTTGGACATTGTTTGATCTCTTCTTGTAAATTGTTCCAAAGTTTGACTCCTCACACGGACACACACATACTTTTCCTGGTTGTTCTCACCAACAAAATGGCGGCGCCCCCTATGGCTGCGGCTGGATCTGCTCCCGACAGTTTCTCACATTCTAGTCAAAAACCCCAATCTTCGACTCAGTTTATGAGGGCGAACAAAGACAACTCTAACTGTAGATTAATATACGATCGCAGTTTTTTGCTGGATATGCGAACATCCAGAAATCCAGCGCAAATTTCGACGATCACTCTGGAGTGTTTACTTAGCCTCGGAGTGCTACGTCAACAGAACACAGCGGCCTACAAAGCAGCGAGTAAAAGTGGCAAGCGGAAGCGCTGTGACCGGGGAAGGAAACGAGGTTGTCGGGCCGGGCTAACGGCTCGGATGAAGGCTAAACCCTTCAAAACGCCTCTACCATCCATTTTCCTATCCAACGTCCGCTCCCTGGACAACAAACTGGACCATTTACAATTGGAATTCTCATCGAACCGCGAGTTGACGAACTGTTGTGCTTTAATTCTGACGGAGACATGGCTAAACTCATCTATCCCGAATGACGCTGTTAGCATTGTGGGGCTAACTGCTTTCCGCGCCGATAGAAGCGGCGAGCTCACCGGCAAAAGAAAGGGAGGCGGTCTATGCATTTATACAAACAACAACTGGTGTAGAAATGCGAAGATAATCTCGAATCACTGCTCACGAGACATTGAACTTTTGACGGTGATCTGCAGACCCTTCTACCTACCGAGGGAGTTTAGCGCGACCATCATTACTGCCGTGTACGTGCCCCCCAGCGCTAATACGAAGGAGGCAATGGACGTTCTCTACCGAACTGTGAGTGAACTGCAGCATGCTTACACCGAGTGCATTTTTATTGCGGCGGGGGACTTTAACCAGGCCAATATGAAAACAGTTCTCCCGCATTTCCATCAGCATGTAAATTTTGCTACAAGAGGTAGGAACACATTAGACCTGGCCTACACAAACATCAAAGGTGCATATAAAGCAGCCCCCCGCCCCCACCTTGGCTCATCAGATCACCTTTCTGTTATGCTAATTCCAGCATACAAGCCCCTGCTGACCAGAGAAAAACCTACAGTGAAGCAGGTGAGGGTGTGGTCTGAGGGGGCAATGGAGGCACTACAGGACTGCTTTGATTGCACTGATTGGGACATGTTTAAATCGGCTGCCACTTACAACAACAAAATAAATATAGATGAGTACGCCATTTCTGTGTCAGCCTATATCAGTAAATGTGCAGAAGACGTCAGCAATACCAAAACTATATGCACCCGTGCCAATCAGAAGCCCTGGATGACTGCTGAGATACGCAAACAACTAAAAGTACGGAACCTTGTCTTTAAATCTGGGGACATGGAGGCGCTGAGATCAGCGAGGGCTAACCTGAACCGTGCTATCAGACTAGCAAAGCGAACGTACAGTCAAAAAATCCAGGAACGTTTCCTCAACAAAACACCAGGGATATGTGGAAAGGCATTCAGGCCATTACCAAATACAAGCCAACCACCGCCCCAGTGCAGGACACTAGCATGGACTTTCTAAATGACCTCAACAAATTCTTTGGAAGGTTCGAGGCACAAAACGGCACCACTGCAGCGAAAGCGGTTCCAAATCAGGACGAAAGAGCACTCCACCTGGACTCATCTGACGTGAGGAAGACCCTGAGAAGGGTCAACACAAGGAAGGCTCCAGGCCCGGACAACATTCCGGGGCGGGTACTTAGGGAGTGCGCCGATCAGCTGGCTTGTGTACTAACAGACATTTTCAACACCTCGCTAGACCAAGCCAAAGTACCATCATGCTTCAAATTTGCCAACATCATCCCAGTGCCAAAGAAACCCCAGATCTTATCATTCAACGATTACCGGCCCGTTGCACTGACTCCTATCATAATGAAGTGCTTTGAGAGACTGGTTAAAGAGTACATCACCTCCAGTCTCCCCTCCTCATTCGACCCCTTTCAGTTTGCCTACAGGACAAACCGCTCCACCAGGGATGCCATCTCCTCTGCGCTTCACCTGAGCCTGACACATCTAGAGGAGAAGAACACCCATGTGCGGATGCTGTTCCTGGACTTCAGTTCAGCATTCAACACCATCATCCCACAACACCTGGTAGACAAAATGAGACTCCTGGGTTTCAACACCCCCCTGCGGAACTGGCTGCTGGACTTCCTCTGTGACAGACCCCAATCAGTGCGGATAGGTCAGAACAGTTCAGATGTCATCTACCTCAGCACGGGCTCCCCCCAAGGCTGCGTCCTAAGCCCCTTGCTGTTCACCTTGATGACACACGACTGCGTCCCTAGGTCCGCCACAAACCACATCGTGAAGTATGCTGACGACACAACAGTGGTGGGCCTCATCAGGGATGACAACGACCTAGCCTACAGAGAGGAGGTGGAGCAGTTGGTGGGCTGGTGCAGGGACAACAGCCTGGTCCTGAATGTTGACAAAACTAAAGAGATCATTGTCGACTTTAGGAAAAACCAGCCCAACCATGCCCCACTTTGCATCAACAACAAGGCTGTGGAGGTTGTCAGCAGTATCAAGTTCCTGGGGGTGCACATTACAAACAAACTCACCTGGTCCGTGAACACTGCATCACTGGTTAAGAGGGCACAGCAGCGCCTGTACTTCCTGCGGAGGATGAGGAGAGCCCACCTGCCCCCACCCTCCCTCATCACATTCTACAGGGGCACCATAGAGAGTATCCTGACCAGCTGTATCTCTGTGTGGTGTGGAGGCTGCAGCGCTACCGACTGGGGTAGTGTGAGGAGGGTAACGAGGACAGCAGAGAAAATAATCGGGACTACACTTCCCTCAATTCAGGACATTGGCCAGAAGCGCTGCCTATCCCATGCTAAGAACATTACCGGGGACCCCTCTCACCCCCATCATGGACTGTTCACTCTGCTAGCCTCTGGGAAGAGGTTCTGCAGTGTGCGGTGCAGGACCACCAGGCTCCGCAATAGTCTAGTCCCCCTGGCCATTAGACTGTTAAATGGTCAATCTAACATATAGTTAACTTAAATCTAAACGGCTGCTAATCTGACTTTTTGCACTACTGGCAGTTTTTTTATAGCTTGCCACTCATTGCACATTGCTCTCTGCACTATGGTAATTACAGCGTTATTGTTACAGTGTTAATGTTACTGTGTACCTGACTTGTTAACCTGACTGCCCATTTTGCACATCTGGTTAGCTACTCTTCTTGCACTATCGGCACTATGGTAAAATACTATACGTAGCCAATTACAATACAACTTTATTTATATCTGTACATTCAAGGAAACTGTGGGGGTCAGATGCATCGACATTTCGTTCTGTATACACGTGTACTAGAATGACAATAAAGTAGATCTGAATCTGAATCTGAATCTGAATCTTTGGGATTTTGATTTGATTACAGCGCCTGAAGTTGTAATTTCCCTCTTTCTGAATGAACAATATTTGGATGTTTTCAGGCACTATATTTTTGCTTAATTTTTAAGAAACTTATCAATGTTCAACTGTTACTAAACAAATGTTAGAAACATTCTTTTTTTCTAATGAAAGATACAGGTTCAAGTGTTCAATTTATATGTCCTATGCGTATATAGGTGCAGAACTACATTTTCTGTAGGCCTTCAAAAATAAGTACACATTGGCTGGCACTGTCTCTCCCAATTTGAGAAAAGCATTGCATTGAATGAGTTGAGTAAATAGCATCATATGTTTCCTTAAATGTTCTCTTGTTGATAAATGGTAATCAGAAAATACAGCTTTGGGAGTGGCGCTTAGCTTTGGAAAGATCGAGTTGACATGTTTAAAATTGCAGGTCATTTTTTGACGTAATCAGGGCTTATTTTTCTTTTGTGCTTCTCTGAGCTTTGTCTCTCGTTTGGATCAAACCCATTTGCGGGCCCTGATCCATCCTGTGGCCTGTAGTATGCCCTAAGTATTGGTGCCAGCTAAGCGCGGGCCAAATGGAGATTGTGTAAATGAAATACATTTGTGCTCTCACTGGCAGCAGGGAGGAATGATGCCAGATTAAGCGCATGAATATATACATGGGCCGGGGCTGACCTGTCTCCAGACGCCTGATTTCCCTTGGGGTGCGCTGACATTGTGTGAGTGTGAATGTGTGTGTGAGTGTGTACACACCTTGAAACACAAAGGTGAGAAGCTCTCTGTAACTGGTCCAAATTGAGCTTAATCTCATTCCTCATTGTGGAAGAACAGGAACGAAATTGCTCAATTGCACTTTAATCGATGATCGGCCGCATTCCCACCACCGCGGGAAAGTGAGGCACACCTCCTCTTTGCCCTCTCTCTCTCTTTCTCTCTCTCTCTCGGTGAGTTTTATCACTTGTTCGGCCTTTCCCTGGCCAGCCGTCGTGATTATTTGCTAGCTGCCAATTCTCCCCAGTAGAAGCATCCACTGATTTCTTCTCAAGCAATCAAAAGGTTAATACGAATGAAGATTCACCACTTTCTTTTATCTTGAATTACAATTGTCTTTATTGCAGTGGCAGGCCATGCATTTCACACCCAGGCCTTCAGTGATGTTGTAGTAAGTCCATCTTGAACAAATATCAAAATACCATCATTCATTTAACCGGTGGGTGGCGGACCTGTTTTCAGTGGGTTGAGGTCCAGAGCCTTCGCTCTGAAAATACTGGTCTACTAGTGATCCCAAGAGCCAAGAAGAGATCCGCAGGTTTGAGAGTGTTTTCCACCTGGGCCCCGTTGTTGTGGGAGGCTCTGCCCCCTGACATTTGATCTGCAACCTCAGAGGAACTGTTTAAATCCAGGCTTAAAAAACACTTCTATTCTATAGTTTATGAATGACCTATACTTCATGTTGAAAATATCTGTATATTATTTCTTATTGCAACATCCATTGCAGCCTGGTTATCCTGGAAGGGGGATTACCTCATGTGCAGTCCCTTCTCAAGGTTTCTTCATTTTCCTCATGTTGAGGTTTTTGAGTTTTTCCTTGCCCTTATGTAGATTTTAGATCAGGGCATGGTGTAATAATAGTCTCTGGTTTGCAATAATCTGTGGTCTGTGCAGCCCTTTGAGACTCTTTGTGATTAAGGGCTATACAAATAAACATGACTTGACTTGACTTGCAAAGAAAAAGAAAAAAAACTGAGAGTCGAATACAGTCCTCAACCATAGATGGCGATCATGCCCTGCTCGATCTCTTTTACCTGATAAATAAATCGGCGCCATCCCAATTATGTTTGAGAGGGAACACATCTTATTTTTTTCCTTTTTCTTCCCATGCTAATAAGTCCTGAGAAAGTAAGTGATAGGAGAAAAACGTAGAAAACGTTGACAACAACGATCGAGTCAAAGGAGAAAATGAAAAAAAAAGTACGAAATACACAAAATATGAAAACGGTGTACGATTGTCTGCCATTGAAGCGCTGCTGGAAGGTACAGAAAATGGTTTAAGATGTTATCCATCCATTCATCCATTATCTGCATCGCTTATCCTCAGTAGGGGTCGCGGGGGTGCTGGAGCCCATCCCAGCCATCTTCGGGCAGTGGACAGGGGACACCCTGAACTGGTTGTTAAAATGTTATATTTTTAGTTTTTTACCAGTATATTAATCTTTATTATCTACATAATTAGATGATAATCAATGCGTAGGTAGACATTTTATTGACATTTTGGGTACACACTGCTTTTATTATGTGCATAAATTAAAGCTTATGTGTGATGTGGAATCCTGTTTATGCAAGTACATACAGTAGTAAAATTTTTTCGCTGGTCATTTTGAATTTTGAAAAAAAGGTGAAAATATTCTATGATATCTGCTTTAAACTGATTGATCCTTTAATTCAATACATTTGAGATGTCTAATTGTTTTTCTTTATTTTCTTTTAATTGTTTGACTAAATTGTATTTAGTCAGACAATTTGAAAAACACTGATTTCTGGCATCACGGTTTGAGAAATCTTACACAGAATCACACGTGCACGTGAATAGGAGTCACAGCGCCTCAATTGTGTACAAAACAGGTTATTTTCTAGAGCATTTAAATATGTATCACTATAATGCAAACATTTATAAATCAGATAATTCAAAATGGATTGTCCTGATTGTTTGTGCTTCCTGATTGTGATCTATGGCTTTTGGTAGTTGTGGGAACCTATTTTTGGCTCTCTTTTATGCCTGACAGGTAGGATGGTGCAGCAGGGCTTTTTGTGAGTGTTAAAATGTGCCAGCCAGTCACAACTCAGTCATAAACCTAGACTGTGGCTGAGAGTGCAGGGTGAGAGAGAAGGTCTGCGCTATCTACATAAAGAAGCGGAATTTGGTGCAGGAGTGAAGTACCAATCTCAGGACGATGGTGTCGATCCAATCCAAGTACTTGCTTGGTTTTGATAATATCTATATTTGTATCGACCCAACCATCCCTAATGTTTGGATGGTGGCCAGTCAAAAAAGTAGGAAGAAAATGTATACAATAATTGATAATATGGCAGATTGAAATTTGAAATCTATAATGAAATGGTAGCATATAAAAGGTCTGTTGCCATTATTGCTCCAAATAATTCTGTTGTAATGTAAAAATGTGATGCCTTCATAGTTTAGTACATTCAAAATAAGGAAAGAAGAAATCAATAAATTATGAGCTTCCAAAGAGAACTGGAAAGGACTGTAAAAAAAAACCACAAGGCCAAATTCCAAAGCTCTTCTCAAATCTCTCCACCGAGCCATTCAGTTTTATTTAATCTCCTGTGTTGCAATAGATTTTTTTACTCCTAAACAACAAACTGGATCCATATAAGAAAAAAATGTAATACAGGAAAATTGTAAGTGATTGAGACGTAGATCCCCCACACAGGCCAGTAAGCATAATTGTGCACTATGCTTTATTTTCCTTTACCCCTCCTCCTGTTCCACTGGAAGTGTGCAAATGTTTGCCGGAGCAATCAGGAAGCTAATATGTTGAGGAAAAGGCCAATCATAAACCAATAAATTCCATCCGGATGTGCCGCTTTGCTTTCATCCCCTTAGCTAATCCTGAGCGTTCAACCCATCCCCTTCGCTGCAGCATCCATTGCAGTCAAGCACATCGCCAGGAAGAACTGTCCGTGGTACGCCCCCCCTCACCAACAGGGTTGATTACCATTACTAAGTTTGCATGCGCCCAAGCAGGTGCTTGTGATTATACCAAGCTCGGAAACTCTTTGGCAATACTCACATTAGACAGAAGAAGGGTACTGTGTGTTTTTTCTGCGGAGGAAGAAAAGGAAGTTTTGTCAAAGTCACATTGCCGCAATCAGACGTTAGAAATCAGTCGACAGGAAAATCAGGGTTTATGTTGGACCAAAACAAGTTAAACGCTGGGAAAAAAATCAACAGTCGTGCGGGAATTGTAAAAATAAAGCCACAAGCATTCACTTAGTTGGAATGAATGGACTTGTTCCATTGAATAGCTACATAAATCAAAATGGTCAGCCTCAGATATTTAAAATATCAAAACAATGAGAGTGGTTGCAATTGAACACTGTTGAATGTATAATTTGATCTTGAAAGTCGACTATTTTCTGTCAGATTTCTTTAAAGGGACAGCGTGTATAATTTAGTGTCTCCAAGCGGTAAAAAAACCCTGCTTTCATTGAAAACAAACAATATTGATTTAACGAATAAGCAAAAATATATGCACTATCAAATATAAGTTTATAGTTTAGTAGACACCGGAGAAGACATTGATGAAATTTGAACATAGAGAAATGTACAAAAACCAGCACAATGCCAGATTCGAAATCTGTTCTCAAAGCCCTACCCTGGGCCCCTTCTTTTTAAAAATATTCTAGGTTACAAAAAGCAGATCCGCCGTAAAGATTCTGGAAATAAAAGAACAGCCGATAGTGACAATGGTGTAAATAGTGCATAATAGTAAGAAAATTGAACTGATATCCTATGCAATCTCCTGTGGAGGTTTCCAATTTTGAAACCTGAACAAAACTATCAAGTATATAAACTTCCATTTTTTGAATACTCGTATGTCAAGAAATTGTTTTACATAACATGAACCTCAACAAGAGTGAGTTTACAGAAATATCGGCCATCTTTGTGACACAGGTACCCTCAAAAATCTTTTCAAAGGTTGAAAAATGCGTTTCTGTTGTTTTGATTTTTCCTTATGTTTTTAGCACTAATTTTCAGCTGTATTACACAATACAGCAACATTTAGTGGTAAAAAAATACACACAGTCCCTCACAAAAACAATACGCTATGTTTTGTGGTTGATAATTATATTGCAAGAGTTCTTAACTGCACTTTAAAGGGTACTTGAGAATTCAAAATGTATCTTAAAATTTTGTATTCATGCACACTGAAAATAAGTCTTTTACTGTAGGGAATTTTTAAATTACGGAATTTGAACAAATGTTATTAGAAAAACATGTCACTCCCAGAACAGAATGAGGACCCAGAGAAAGAGGAAGGGCAGCGCCCGCGATCCGGTGCTCGCTGGACGTGGGAAGCAAGCCGCTCACAGAATCGGATTGTGTTCCGAATGCGTAAGTGGATCTTCCGGAGCGGGAGATGGTGGTGTTGAGGACGGAAAAAACAGGTCGATAGCTGGGACAGGAGAGCAAAAATGTGGTCGGAATCAAAAACGGGTCGTAAGCCAGGACGGGAGAGCAAACGTGGTCAGGGTCCAAAAACAGGTCATATCCGTACACAAATGGGAAAATCAGGAACGGACGGGTGAAAAAACGGGTGCAAAAAGCGGTACTGATGGGAGTCAGAGTCAAAGTGCTTGCCTTGTAGAAACAGAGGTTCGCTGACAGACTGACAACAGGCGAGTGAAAGGACTGGGTTTAAAAGGACAGGGAACCAATCAGGTAGCCCGCAGCGGCTGGCACCAAATGAGCGGGCACAGGTGATACTAATCAGTCATCATGACAAAACAGGATGACAAATATTAAATGAGTAGTAGTAGAATGAAAAAATAATCCTTAAATGAGCAAAATTTTCTGCCGATGCAGTGTAAAAATTCAGATTCAGATTCAGATTCAGATCTACTTTATTGTCATTCTAGTACACGTGTATACAGAACGAAATGTCGATACATCTGACCCGCACAGTTTCCTCGAATGTACAGATATAAGTAAAAGTTGTATTGTATTATGGCTACGTATAGTATTTTACCATAGTGCCGATAGTGCAAGAGGAGTAGCTAACCAGATGTGCAAAATGGGCATTCAGGTTAACAAGTCAGGTAAACAGTAACATTAACACTGTAACAATAACGCTGTAAGTACAATAGTGCAGTGAGCAAATGTGCAAGGAGTGGCAAGCTATAAAGAACCGCCAGTAGTGCAAAAAGTCAGATTAGCAGCCGTTAAGATTTAGGTTAACTATATGTTAGATTGACCATTTAACAGTCTAATGGCCAGGGGGACTAGACTACTGCAGAACCTGGTGGTCCTGCACCGCACACTGCAGTACCTCTTCCCAGAGGCTAGCAGAGTGAACAGTCCATGATGGGGGTGAGAGGGGTCCCCTATAATGTTCTTAGCATGGCATCACATTCTACAGGGGCACCATAGAGAGTATCCTGACCAGCTGTATCTCTGTGTGGTGTGGAGGCTGCAGCGCTGCCGACTGGGGTAGTGTGAGGAGGGTAACGAGGACAGCAGAGAAAATAATCGGGACTACACTTCCCTCCATTCAGGACATTGGTGTAAGATTAAAAAGAAAAAAAACAGTTAAGCACCAATGAATCCCCGGTTCCCAGGTCCGGGTCTGAGTTTGATGCTGTGTCCGGGCGATTGGCCAGATTTTCGAGTTCCTCTTCTTTTCCTGCCCGTAGAGCAATATCATCAGCAAATTGGAGGTTGGTGACATCAGCTTCTGCAACATGCTTCCATTGGTTGAGATACTCAGGCCTCCTCTCTCATTGAAATTATATACACGTTTTATTAATTTGAGAATAGTCCGTATGTGTAAATGCGGTCAAGAATTATTCTTGGGCTGGCCGTCAGACCAGAATGTCCCTTGCCTCTTGCCCTAGTCAGCTGGGATAAAACTCTAGCTCACCGGCACCCCTAATGAGGACAAGCGCTACAGCATACACACACACACACACAAGTTGAGATTCCATTTTAAATCCGGTCTAAGCTCTAAATCAAACGGAAGACATTGTTAAACAGCAGCCAGCCAGCTCAGCAAATAGCAAAAATGTTCGACACAGATATTATAATTTGCTTTCCCGTCCTCGTCGTGTGTTCCAATGTGTGTTTGTGTGGTGCTGTCACACACACTGTGGTGTTACCGTTGCGGTAATGATTGGTACATGTCAAAACCTAACGAGAAGAGAAAGTAGGCGGTTGTGGCGTTACCATGATGGCCACGACTAAGCTACTCCAAGCCACGTGGCGTGTTTATTTGTCGTGGACCGCGTGATGATTTGTCGCACAAGGTGTTGAAACAAAACAATGCAACAAAGGTTCCCTGGCCGGCACAAGAGCGCTAGCAGAGAATGCACTCATTATGGCCTATAATGAAAGCCCTCAGTTTTGCACCGTGCATCTACTCAGCAACACAGACGACCTGCACGAATATGCATGCACACATACGCACACGTGCACACGCACTGTCCGGGCTGTCAAGTCCAAAAATAATTAGGCATCAAAATGAATTTCCATGTTTTTTTCCCCTCCTTCCTCCGCGCCTTGTTGGTTTTATTCATGTGCAGGAACTCAGGAGACTGACTAATGCACTTAACATGCTCTCATCATGAATTTTCATGACACCATTACAAGAGCATGAATGCACACACATGCACACGTACAATGTACTGCATACCACTGTGTGCTATAAGCGCGGTACGTATCTTTTTAATGATGACGTTACAACACGTGGAACACGGAGCGTGTTTTGCTTCATCTTCAAGTTGTTTACACACTTTCTGCCTTCACAACATATGAATATACTGTACAGAGGTGACAGCGCACTTTGTTAAAATGGGCAGTTTGGCGAAGGAGCATTTGGAGTTCGCACGACACTTAGGGACTATAATGGCTGTACGGTATGTTTGAAATACCAAAAAGGTGGAGACTATAAGCTCAATGCGAATGGTATGCTGCTTTGTATTTCTTCGGTTATATCAATTTGGTTGTGTTTATTTAACTGCAAGCGCGCACAAGTGATGAATGCGCACTTCTTATTTTAGATTAAAAATCGGTATTATGTTTGATTGCACTTTTTCTCGGCTCAATCTAAGCATTGTTAGTGGATCAAAACATGCCGCAATGATAAAAAGATCATTTATTGACTGTGTAAACTTTGAACACAAAATCAAATTTACAATATTTAATGTAACTCACATTTCTGCTGGGGAGGCACGGCGGCGCAGTGGTTAGCGCGGGTGCGGCACAGTTCTAAGGTCCTGGGAACCTCCTGTGTGGGTTCAAATCCAGCTACCGGACTTCCTGTGCGGAGTTCGTATGTTCTCCCTGTGCTTGCGTGGGTTTCCTCCGGGCACTCCGGTTTCCTCCCACATTCCAAAGACATGCATTTCAGGTGGATTGGCCGGTCCAAATTTTCCCTAGGTGTGAATGAGCGAGCGATTTGTCTGTCCCTGTGTGCTCTGCGATTAGCTGGCAACCAGTTCAGGGTGTCCCCTGCCCACTGCCCGATGATTGCTGGGATGGGCTCCAGCACCCCCACGACCCTACTGAGGATAAGCGTTGCAGCTAATGAGATGAGATGAGATGAGACATTTCTGCTGAGGAAATGGTAATCAATAATCAAACACCATTAGTCACAGCAGATGATAAAAGTCTTGGAAATGGCACCGTCTTACAAAGTCTGCTGATGAGGCATTTGATCAAATATCATTTTCTTAAATACGCCTTACCTCTGTGCATGAGCCATCGAAAATTATATTATTTAGATAATGTACGCAGGTGATTTGGATATTGTTACCAAAAATAGACCATAGGTGTCTTGTGAATCGAGAGGTTTAGTTGCATTCAATATTTTGCGATCGTGGACAGCGATGTCTTCGACTGATAAATCTTACGTAAAAATATACTAATACAGCCCTCTTTAATAACATGCACCCAAACATTGAGTTATTTTGAGGTAAAACATGTTACCTAATATATTAGACCCATGATTTATTAATGTAAATATGGCTAGGTTATAAACTGGAAAAGTATAGAGCTAGGGACGACAAACACGGAGGTATGAATTTTCTTAGCACATAAAAAAGGTCCAAAACATTAGGTAACTAGCTGGGAGCAATACAACCAGTACAATAGGAATATGGAATAAGATTGTTGGGAAATACCATTTCGAAAGGGAGGCACGCGTTCTGAGTACAAACTGCCCTACTTACAAACGAAATAGGTTCCGGACGTTTGTTCGTAAGTTGAATTTGTTCTCAGTTACTTCAGTGCTATATTTTGTAGGTTTAAGGTTTACATAAATGTGTTTAAGGCTTGTATAAGTAACCTGCATTGTTTTGTACTAAAAAATAAACATTTAATAAAATCTATATGCTCTATAAAGATAAGTTAAGTTTAACTTACTTTTGGAAGATGAGCTTTAAGAGTTAGGCGACTTCCTCCTCCGTGTTAGAAAGTGTCCGAAAAAAAGCGATCAGACCATTTTCTTAACCGCATCAAGCTGTTCTTATTCCACTTTGTTTTAAATAAAATTGTCGGATATGGGATACCCAAAACATTCAAGGTGCTCTATTTGGGGAATCTAGCCGAAGAAACATTACAGAAACAAAATGAGTACCTTGTAAAAAGTCTTTTGACAGTTAGCAAATAAGTAATAACAAGATTACGGCACGGATAGGAGCTCTTCACCGTGGATCAGCGCGTATGCACTGTGGAGGAATTATTTGGTACAGAGAGGACCATATTTGGAATAAGAATACAGGAGACCCAATTCGTGGACAAATTGAATAAATGGATAGACTGCAGGGATGGAAAAGGACACTACATACAAACAATGAAGACTGGATTTTGAATAATGACTAGAATATGGTAGATATCCCCCAACACTGCAATGTTGTTGTTGTATTTTCCCCGTTATTCCCTCTTTGTTGCCTTTTGTTTGTTGTATGTTCAAAGAAGAAGAAAAAAGCACAATAAAAGTTAAGGTATATATAAACAGTTTGTGTGTTGTACTCGAATAAATATATATTTCATTCTAGGAATGTAGCAATACGAATTATGGTCATCAGTGATGAATATAGACACGTGTGTTCAAATCAATATCCGTGATGGAAGACTAAAAGGGTGAAAAAAACAATTGCTGGAGCAAAGCAGTTTGTTTGAGAGTGTGTTTTACGATAGAACACATTGATAAGTTTATTATTTACGAGACCCTCAAAACACGGGGAGAAGATATCAATAAACTTTGAATTTGCCAAGAGAGCAGGATAGAACTGTAAAATAAAGCATTAGAATGCCAAATTCCAAATCTGTCCTAAAGGTCTTCCCTGAGCCCGTATTTAATAAATCTTTTAGGTTACAAAAGCAGAGTCGCCCTAAAGGGTGAGGTAATCAAAGAACAGCAACATAATTGGTTCAGAATGATTTAAACAGTGCATGATAGTGAAAACAACGAATAACAGTCGTAATAATAAACTGGCATCCTAAGCAACCTTTAGTACGGATTGGGATTTTACATCTTTAGGATTTTGCACAGTCCACCCCCGTTCTCCTTCAAAATTCATCGAGGCTTTTTTCCTTATTTTGAGTGTCTACTAAACTATTAACAGCTCGCTACATCATGCATACCAAATTGATAAAAATCTTTCAGGATCGGTGCCTTCAGGTAATGTATCTTAATTACTATAATTTTATTGGTGGTCTATCTCATTGCTTCACTAGACACACCCCAGTTGGGAGTCTATTCTAAGTGTTTGTTTAAGAGGCTGGTTACACCCAGGACAATTTTTTTGCAAGACACACAAAAACAACCTTTGAAACTGTAGGGTTTTTTTTACCCTTGAAGTAAGCACGCCAAGACATCCAAGTGATTGAATTAACTCTCTCCGAAGCATAGAATTTATTGTGTACAAAATTGATCCAAAATAAGGTCCTAGAAAATCATTTAACTTCAGCTGGTTTGATTTAAAATCTGTCATATAAATCTGGCAGTATGTGGCTGCTAATAGAAAACTTGATAGTACTGATTTCTATTTAAGTATGGGTCGAGGGCCCCGATGTGGCTTTAAATGCTCAACTCGTCCGCTGCGCTGAATGGAAATTTGAAATCAATGAACCCGTTGAGATAAATGCTGCTGTTTCTCCCCCTTTGACCGCCTGCAGTAAGTTAGCCCGACTGGAACATTTTGAAGAGGCGCTTGATTTATCCGTCAGTGGGGCTGGCTTCAACTGGTTGTATGAATGTTTTATGAGACCACACGTGTATCATCACTCGAGTCGGATGCACTCAAACGAGAACTAATGTCGTCTTTTTCCTCCGTGTGCAACACCTTCACGCTTTGTTACCTCAAAGGCCGGAACCTTGTGCGCGTGCGTGTGTGCTAAATGGCTTTTCTATCGCTGATCTGCTCAACGCTCAATTACCCCGAGTCCCCCGAGGCCTGGCAAGGTAAAAAAACATCAGCTGGGACTGGTTTTCTTACACAAAATATCGCTACTTTCCTCTTGATGAATTGCACCCATGCATACAATTTGTTATGAATTGTAAGCCTGCTCCAGTGTTACATTTTCATAATAAGAAGTGTTTGAAACCTTCACTGCAACAGAACACGAACTCATACAGTGCCTTGCAAAAGTGTTGCCCCCCCCCTAAGAACTTTTTGACATATCGCTGTATTTCAGGCTCCAGACTAATAGATAAAAAAACTCAAGATACTTTCTAAGAATCAACAACACGTGAGACACAAACATGAAAAGAAAAATATATGTATTCACATTTTATATTGGGCTAACAAATGAAATACTGAAAAGTAGGAGTCCAAAAATATAGGCCTCGTTTGAGTTAATACTTTGTAAAACCTCCCTTTGTTGGTATTTTTGGGTATCTCTTTATACATTTTGCACCTCTTGAAACAGACATCTTTGCCCATTTTTCCTCACAAAACAACTCCAGTTCCTAAGGTTTGATGAGGATCGTTTGCGCGGCCTTTTTCAGATTTCGTTGTCACAATATGTTAACCCATTTTGTAACAATGACAATAAAGGTATATTCTATTCTATTCTATTCTATATTTCCACAAATGCTCTATAGGACTGAGGTCAGGACTTTGACTTTGCAATTCTAATAGCTATATATTGTTAGTTTCAAACTATTGTATTTTAGATTTTGCTTCATGTTTAGGGTTGTTCTCCTGTTGGAAGGTGAACCTATGGCCCATTCTCAGATTTATTGCAGACTTTCAAGCAAAATTGCCCTGTGTTTAGAACCATCTATTTTCCCATCAACTAAAACGATCTTCCCAGTTGTATGATGTTTTTCATTCTTGGAAAATACTTTTTAGTTTCTAAGCCTTATGTCTGAAGCTTAAAATCTGATGTAAAGTTCTTGGGGGCTGATCATTTCACTAGACACTGTAGTTCATTCTGGAGCTGCTACATCAATGAGTTTCTCAGCAGTTCAACGGGTCATCCTAGAAAACGGAGCGGAAGATCCGACTGACAAGGCCAGAGCCCTCCATTAAGTGAACCTAATGTGCACGTGCGTGTGCACGTAAGCATGCGCTTTCCTCCCGGTGCACGGACTGCCTCGTCTCTTTAAATGGCCTATCGTGCACGTCACATCAAAACACCTCATTATCTCCTCCGCCCGCATTCTTTTATCTACCTTCTGCTCAATCTATCAACTCAATAGGCCCACAGAACTATGGAGAACCAACCCTGCCATGTGTAGACATACATCTATAAATAGATATTTTCTATATGGACAAATGAACACTTAAATCATGCAATACCTAAATATAGGACATAAATGCAATTTAATCGTTTGTTTATCCACGTAGTCGTTTATTTTTTTCATTTTCATGTTTATTTTGTGTTGTATTTTATTGTGTATTTTGTCGTGTAATTCGTCATGTAATGATTTGGAGTAGAAACAAATGAATAACGTAATGGATAAATAATGAAATGGTTACTTCAAAAAATAACAATAAATGGTTTAAATACAGTACATGAATACAAAAACAAACAGTTACATAAATGGTTGCATTAAAAATACATAAATAATTGGATAAAATTGTTCCATCATAATACATAAATAGCCAAATAAAGGGATGCAAAATGAAGACGAACTCACAGAGGGACTATACAGCCAATGTGGAAGTCACTTATCATAGTCCCAAACAATACAATATTTACAAGTTATAATTGTGACATTTTAGGAAAAAATAGGGAAAGTGTGAATGTCACACATAAGGTGTTCCAGGCTGTACTTGCCCGAGAAATACCACAGGAAGTGTTGTGTCCCTACGACACTGGCGATCAAGGGATGAGTAAACCGACAACTGTGAACTGTTCATTTTCTACAGTATTTTGTTGTGTATCGTTTTGTGTATTTTGTCGTGTAGTTTGTCGTGTATTTTGTCTTGTATTTTATTGGGTATTTTGCCACAGAAAAATGTTATTCTATTTAGGAGGCAGCCTGCTTGCCCGAGCGTTTTATCTATTGGTTGATCAGTGATGAACAAATTAGCCATAGGTAAAAAGCTGAGTTTGACCCGCCCCTTCATTTTAATAACACAAAAATATACGCGACAAAAACAACACAGAAATAAGACAAAATACATGCCGTAATACACGACAATATAGGCAACAAAAACTTGACAAAATATACTACAAAAACATGACAAAGTACACAACAAAATACAAGACAAAACATGACAAAATACGTACCAAAATAAGTATATTCATATATTATGTAATTTATTTTTGTGTTCATTTATTCATGGTTAAGTTCATGATTTAGTAGACACTCAAAATAAAGAAGCCTTCTTTAAATCTCCTAGGTTACAAAATAATAATGGTTGGTCTCATACTGGCGACCTGGCTCATTATAGGGATACCCAATGCTAACGTGCAGCTAGCCAGCCACTCCCTAAATCACTTACACTGAAAGGAAAATCCCTCCAATTTCTATTGTACCATTCATTCAACTTGAAATTCTATGGTCTGTGTTTTTATTTGGTGATCTATAAGGGGTGTCACTACTTTGCAAATTTTTACTACTTTGCTCCTCATTAACCGCGGTGTCTGAGGGATTACTGTATATATTTGTCATTATCATTTAATCGGAGATATCTTTTTAAATATGGCAGGATCGGTCCGCGCAGCCCCTTTCACACCGCAACGAGCTGGCATTGTCTGAAACAGACCCTGAAGTTAACAGCTACATTTCAAACTTGCAAAGGAAACGTCCAGCCGTCGGAAAATCTCGACATTCTTGCTGCTGCTCGGGCAGCATCACAGCCTTTGTCAGACAGCTCTTGCAATACGACAGACGGCGTCTCCACATCACACAACACAACAGCCGTCACATGAAAGCGGCCTTGGCTGAGATGGACACCGTCCTCTTCTCCTGCTGACACTTTTTGGGGGGTAGCGTCTTCATATCACCGCTCACATACCAGGAAGGAGGCGGGAAAAGGAAATAAGTGCGTGTGGTGCTAAAATGAGTGTGTGATCCACTTAGAGGACCAGACAGTCTGCTTAACCCTCCTCTTGTGTTAGGTTTTGGGTATCACGGCCCATGTGAGCGAGTCAGTTGCTTAAATCAGCTGTAAAAAATACAGAACATAAAATACATGATCCAATTACTTTCTCATCTCTGGATTACCTTGTGAGGCTTCTTTATTCATGAAAGTATAATATTTTTCTATTTTGGTGTGGGTTTTGGGGTCTTTTCTCTGCCAGTATAACCCTCAATTTAAAAAATGAACCTCAAAAGAATTATATAAATAAATAAAAGGTCCTTTTGTTACCTGACTATTACCGTACATTCCGGACCCAAGTCCCATTTTTTTCATAGTTTGGCGCGGGGTGTGACTTTATACTACAGTGCGACCTATGTTTGAAATTCCTAACACATTATTATATCATTTTAAATGTCATTTTCACACTAAACTTCATTAGGGCACTCTAGGCCTGTGGTGATAATTTCAACATGGCCATAATATCTAAATACCAATGAGATGAGCTGAACAAAAATAGCACTGAAAACACAATCATATTCTGTAGATTTATACTCTGGTGCGACTTATGTGTGAAATTCCAAACACATTATTATATAATTTCACATATCGATTTTATACTTAACCTTATGTGTGGAAATATTACAAGATTATTATATCAGGGGCGGCAGTAGCTCAGGAGGTAGAGCGATGATCAAGGGATCCCAGTTCGAATCCCGGCTCGTCCGTGTTACATGTCGAAGTGTCCTTGGGTAAGACACTGAACCCCCAATACCCCCAATAAGCAGGTTAGCGCTTTACATGGCTGCAAGGCCGCTATTGGGAAATGTGGAGCACATTGTAAAGCGCTTTGGGAAGTCATTGACTTGAAAAGCGCTATATAAATGCAGATCATTTCATTTCATTTCATTTCATCATTTCACATGTTACTTTCAAACCATTCTATTCTAGTTTTTGCTTGTTTAGGGTTGTTGTCCTGTTGGAGGGTGAACCTATGGCTCATTCTCAGGTCTATTCCAGACTTTAACAGTTATTCGGACAAAATTCCGCTGTATTTAGCTACATCTATTTCCCCTTTAACTAAAAAGATCTTCCCAGTCCATGCTGAAGCTAGCAACCCCAGAGCATGATGCTGCTACCACCATGTTTGACAGTGAGGATAGCTTTTTCAGGGTGACATGCAGTGCTACTTTTATGCCGAATGCATTATTATTTAATTTCACATATCGCTTTGACACTTAATCTTATGTCTGAAATCATTACAAGATTATTATATCATTTCACATTTTTTTTACACTAAAAATCAAAAGGGCGCTCTAGGCCAATGTTGACAATTCCAACATGGCCGTAATTCTTAAATACATATAGGATGAGCTAAACAACAATAGCACCAAAAGAAAATCATATGCTACACTTTACTATAAATAGTGAAATATGAGGCAAAAAATGGTTATCGAGCAGCAGGAAAAAAGTTTGAAGTTAGCTAGAGACTAGTAAGGGACTGACAAAAAGCAGATGTGACAATGAGTCTGACGTAAACGACGTGGAAGAAAAAGCGACGTTTCATCTATGTTTCGAGTTTGAAATCTATTACATGAATGACTATAAAATGTTGCAATCATACAGTCAACAAAGTTGAATAAAATGACAATAGAGCTTATGTGCAACATTTTAATGCTGGATAATTAAAATACTGCAACGTATCAAGGAAGTACATGGATATGCTATAAAACCAATACATTTTTTCACAAGATTGAAAGTAGTGTGTGATGTATCCCTGGGGATAATTGTAGCCTGGTTATTTGCCTGGTCTAGAGCAGGCAAGTTATGGAGAATAAAACATAAGAACTGAGCAAAGCGAAAGTGAAACTGTTTTCATGCAATCGAATTGAGGCTAAATAACAAACCTATCCCAGTTTAATCCTTATCTTGGTTTTGTGCAATACCCCAAAGTGTATGTGTGTATGGTGCCTCCTGCAAATCACTGAAACACAGTGTGGGCTAACAGACCAAAAATTTGTGTTGGGTCCTCCACACCATTCTCATCTTTTGAAACCATGACCCATTCTTCCAAACATCCATCCATCCATTATCTGCAACGCTTTTCCTCAATAGGGTCGCGGGGATGCTGATACCCATCACAGCTATCTTCGGACACTGGGCAGAGGACACCGTGAACTGGTTGCCAGCCAGTCGCAAAGCACACAGGGACAGACAACTCACAAATCCACACCTAGGGACAATTTAGACCGGCCAATTCACCTGACATGCATGTTTTTGGAATGTTGGAGGAAACCGGCGTGCCAGGAGAAAACCCACGCAAGCACGGGGAGAAGATGCAAACTCCACACAGTAAGGTTTGATCTCATGACCTCAGAAATCTGCCGACACACGCAAACCTCTGCTCCGCTGTGCTGACCTGACCAATACTTAGGACCGTTTAATTGTTTTGACTGTTATTTCTCACTGTTGTTCATTATTTTGACCACTATTAATGCTCACAGTTGTCTGTTATTCTGGCTCTGACTTTGTTTATTATACTCACTGTATTTTCACACTGTTGTTTGTTATTCTACTATAATGCACAGTTTGTATCATTGTCACTATTGGCCTATCATGTTGGCTTAGGGTGGATCTGCCTTTTTTCAACCTAGGAGATTCAATAAAAAGAAAGGGCTCGGGAGGACCTTTTAGAACAGGTTTGAATTTCTTATCTGAAACTAACAGTCTTTTCATCTTCTCCTTGCAAGTCTAAAATCCAGGACTGATTTTCTCACCCAGGAACCTGATAGTCAAGTCAAGTTAAGTCACATTTATTTGTATAGCCCCAAATCAAGGGGTCTCAGAGGGCTTAACAGACCACAGATTTTATTAATATAAACTACTGACTATTATTACGCCATCCCCTGATCTAAAACCTACATGAGGGCAAAGAAAAACTCAAAACCTCAGAATGAGGAAAATGTATAAACCTTGAGAAGAAATATAACCATAATTACTGATAATCGTAAAACTAGACCTTATAACTGTCAGGAACCAGGAACGGAGACGGGAACCCAATTGCGTAAGTTTCTTAGTTTTATTTGAAAAGAGATGTAAGCTGGCACCCATGATCCAGAGATCGTCTATTGTGGGGAGCAGGTCGCTCATGACGTGGAAGTGGCACTTCTCTTACCGGGAGCTGAAGGTTGCAGCGATTGGACGGACGGCAGTCCCGTGACAGGTAGGCAGAATCAATACGTTTTAGCAGGCAGGTTGATGGCCAGGGCAGGAGAGTAGCTCGTAAACGCGGGGCAGAAACAGGTCGGAACCGAGGGTAGGAATCAAAACAGGAGACTAGTCTTTAGTACTTGCTAATCTGGCGAAACGCACAGTAACACAGGAGTACGATCGGACGTCCTTGTCTGGACGCTGACCGCTTAAGAAGTGAACGTCAGCAAATCAGAGAGCACGCTCCGGCGCGCCAAACGATTGCCACAGGTGTCTTCACTTTGGCAATCATGACAATAACTCTTTTACCTCTGTCATGACTCAACCAGGAATCTCCAACATGTTTGAAACTGAGATCTACGTTTTATTATTAATTAGTGTAAAGGGCTACCAATTTATATGTGGTTCTTAAATAACAAAGGATTGTGTTATTACTATGTTGTTACTATGTTGTTACCAGGGAAACATTGGAAGTAGGGTTAACTCCACTTGGTCAACCACATTTTTTTTACTAAAAAATCACAATGACGTAGTGAGATTGTTCTAGGAACGGTCCGTGGGTTAACTCAGCTGTTTTTACTATTTGATGGGTGCAAAAGAGGTTTCATGGGGTGCCAGTTCCTTATTTTGACTCACTGTTTGTTGTTTTGACTATTGCATCGTCACTACCGCCCGATCATGTGCTGTTCTTTGTTAACCACACCCTTTAGGGTTGATCTGAATTTGGATTACTTTAAAGATTTCATAAAAAGAGGGAGCTCGAAAGAGAGCTTTAGGACGGGATGTCACAGACCAGGAACGGAGACGTGACCCAATTGTGATTGTTTTACTCAGTTTTATTTCGAAGGAAGAAAAGACTTGCACCCACGATCCGGGGATCGTCGGTCACGGGTAGCAGATCGCTGGGAACGCGGGAGTGGCAAAAACGTAAACGGGTTCAGAAAAAGGCAACGGGAATCAGACGGAGAAAAGGGCAGGATAGAGTCAGGAGTCACAAAAGTTTGTCTAGTGTGTAGCGTAGGTTCACAAACGAACCGACGAGTGTTGTCAGGAAAGCGGGGGTTTAAAAAAGAGGAAGCAGCCAATCAGCGTCCACGGCTGTTGGCGCCAACGGAGCAGACTCAGGTGCCCCGCATCAGTAATCATGACACGGGATGGACTTTTTCTTATCTGAGA
The DNA here is from genome assembly GCF_059441175.1 of Urocampus carinirostris. Lineage (NCBI taxonomy): Eukaryota > Metazoa > Chordata > Actinopteri > Syngnathiformes > Syngnathidae > Urocampus > Urocampus carinirostris. The sequence continues at coordinate 27,021,469 of NC_142362.1, read as the reverse complement.
GCCTTTCTCCCGGTCCTCCTTGCAAGTTCGAAATCCAATAATGTGTTATCTCCTAATTTCGACACCCATAGTTTCAGGGGTGTGCTGGGCTTTAGACACCTCTAAGTGAGGGCATGCATTTTTATCACATAGCTGCATTTTATGGAAAGACTCAAGGGAAGGGGTCATGCGAAGAATGTTCAGAAAGCTTGAATATGATTCGCCCCGTTTTTGCGTTTGCATGACCCACTCATTACTGCTAAGAACACCCGGCACAAGCGTCCCATTTAAAATCTAAACACACAAAAAACCTGTTAGTTCAATTGACCCACGTCACATCCAGCTGTCAATGATCTCAGCTCTCTACTCTTTCCCTTTCTCAGGTGAGCCGCTGTGCTGGTAATGAACATTTGGGAGTCGAGGAGAAAAAGGGAAGCCAAACGAGGAGCTGAGGCGTTTAGCCGGGCGGCTTTCCTGGTGGAGGTGAGACAGCCGGCAGCGTTTATGGAAATGGACGAGGCTGAGGGGTAACGCTGAGGAAGGCGTGCTTCCAAAAAGAGAAAAACTCAGCACAAGTTGTCCGGAAAGTCTCATTTCTACTTGCGAGCGTTGTTGTTTTTCCTTGCGTTATGTGTTGATGATTAGATTTGTCAGTCCCGCAGTGGCGCTGGCAGGCATCCCCGGCTCGACGCCGCCTCCTGATTAGTGGATGAGAGCTGTTTGTGATCGACTCACTGTACACATCCATCAGCGCGACTCCCCATAAATAAGCAATGCCTCTCTCCTCAATTCCATCAGAACTGCTGTCATTTATAGCCATCAACCCCATAAAGCGTCACTTTAAATAGTTTCCTAGCTCCTGCCGTTTTTCTTTTTTTTTAGCACCGTCGTCACAATCGTTTTCACCTGCCCGCGTGAATGTTTTCACAGTTGTTTACCGCTGTCAACCGCTGAATAAAAGCCAAGGTAAACGGAGGTAATGGACCGCATACGAGCCCGCTTTGAGCTTTTTTAATGCCGCTCATTTCCAATTTCCATTAGTATTCCCTTTTAGCGCGGCTAACGGCTGCTAACAGTTCGCCCCGCTGGCGGGTCGGCGGATGGCAGAGGCCGTAAGCGAGCATGACAGCCGGCTCGCAGACCCGTTTAGGCACTTTTAAAACGCTCGCATTCTTGTGCACCACCCCGGCTCCAGTCAAATAAATTAGGATTGTTAAGAAAGAAGAAAAAAAAACTGCGCGTCAGTATGATGAGGGATTGCCGCCGACGGCTTTGCCAGGTACAGCACTTGACGGAGCTCACGCTCGGAAAAAAGGCTCGGATGATTCTAGCGGCTGCAACCGCACCCGCAGGCATATTTGAAACGGCCCACAACTGGCTCGTGGAGCTCGGCGAATTAACACCTCTTTTAAACCTTCTTTTGATCTCGTGCAATATTTATCAACTTCAACTTTATTGTTAAATATGGTATGTGCATAACATACAGCATAGATGAAATGACTTCCTCTTAGACGTGTGCAAACTTGCAAGAAATAACAACATTAAAAATAACAAATGGCAACAAGGTAAAGTGTGCTTATCAAAATATATAAGGTTTTGAATAAAAAAATGTGCAGCAGGCAGGGCGGGACGGCAGCTAAATGGTTAGCGCGTCATAGGGTTCAAATCCAGCTACAAACCTTCCTGTGCACTTTGCATGTTCTTCCCGTGCTTGCGTGGGTTTCCTCCGGGCACACCGGTTTCCACCCACATTCCAAAAACATGCATTTCAGATGAATTGGCCGGTCCAAACTGTCCCTAGGTGTCAATGAGCCAGTGAATTGTCTGTCTCCATGTGCCCTGCGACTGTTTGGCAACCAGTTCACGGTGTCCCCTGCCCACTGTGCGAAGATTGCTGAGATGGGCTCCAGCACCCCTGCGACTCTACTGAGGATAAGCGGTCCAGATAATGGATGGATGGATGGCAGAAGGCAGGGGGTGGAAGGGTGTAGGGCAGGGAGAGAGTTCAGATTTCTGACAACCTGATGAAAGAAGCTGTCCTTGAGCCTGCAGGTTCTGACACTGACAGTCTGCAGTCTTTTCCCTGACGGCAGCAGGTTGAAGAGTCTGTAAAATGGGTGGGTGGGGTCACCTGCAATCCTGATGGCTTTGTGGGTGATGTGGGGGTTATTAATGTCCAGAAAAGGTGCAAGGGGGACACCAAAGATCTTTTCCGCTGTTCTAACGAAGCACTGCAGAGTCTTTCGGCAGGACACAGTGGAGGCGCCATACCACACGGTGATGCAGCTGGTCAGTATGCTTTTGATGATGCCTCTGTAGAAGGAGAGCATGTTGGGGGTCGGGGTACTTGCTCCCTAGAGTTTGCGGAGAAAGTACAGGGGTTTATGGGCTTTTTGGGATGTAATGTTATGCAATTCAGGACAGGTTCTCACTGATATGCACACCTATAAACTGGGTTTTGCTCACCATCCCCCCCACAGCACGATTAATCTGGATTTCCAGACCTAAATTGCCTTCTGAGGGAGTAACAAAGCAAAAAAAAGTTGGACTTGTGTGGTTATAACAGTATCTACTGGTACTTGTACGCTAAGAGCTACCCTTGTTACTATTTGTCGAATGCTATGAAATAACAAATTATCACGTTATTACTATGTTGTTACTGTGTTATCACCAGGTTAATTATCACCAGGTTAATTATATATATATATATATATATATATATATATATATATATATATATATATATATATATATATATATATATATATATATATATATATAAAGTAAAAATAAACCCCAGTGCCAAATCACTTACATGTAACTATATGATAATAAAGATAATTCAATTGAAAACACGAGATGCTGTGAACCAGCAATAACCAATAAAAGTAAACGTAACCAACAAGTTCAAGTGGAGATATGCTGTTATAATACTGTGGCCTCCAAAGCTTTTAAAGCAAGGACATCTGGACATTGGAAGGGAGCCTCCTTGCAGTGCAAATTGGGCCTTTCACCAGCAAAACAGGACCACCCTAGATCAAATGTAACGTTAACTTGATTAGCTAATACAGTGACCCTGTTCGAGGTGAAATCTGCCTCTGACACCTGCCTGCCACCACAGCGCCGTTATTGAATGAAGCAAGCAGGCCCCTAACCAAATTTGGTGACGGCAACATCCATTCTCATTCATTTAGATCAGTGCGATGAGACGTGACACCGAGGGGCACGCGACCCGCTTTTCGCGCCGCCATTGCGTCGATTCCTGCCTTTTTGTTTGCTTATCTACATCCCGTCTCACAAAAAAATGGCAACTGATGTATTTTTCAGGCAGAGCCTTAGCAGCCGTTCTAATGTTTTATGGACATTTTAGCGAGTGTGACGGAGGCGGTCGGAAAGCTTATAAAATAAAATGTCTGTTTGCCTTCTTAAGTGTGAGGGGCTGTTTTAGCAGTACCCACGACGGGGTCTGGCGTCTATGTACGGTATCTTTCATCCGCTAGCGGTGTGAATAATGAAAGGCTAGGCGGTGGTTCTGGCGGCACTTCAGCCTCGACGGAGCGCTCTCGTAATGATTCAATTGGCTCAGAGAGCATATGCTCTCCTTGGCATCATAAAGCTCAATTAGACTCCTCCTAATGCAATTTGAGGGCCCTGCGAGCACATGTGTGCACACGCTCAAGTGAAGTCACTGTAGAAAGTCAGTTGTAGAAAGAGTCGAGAGAACTTTATGAGACATGTTTTTCTTAGAGGTTTATAACCATCAAATTATAACTTTTGAATGGTCCGGATTTTGTTTATTGGGTCAAGTAGCCGTGATATTATTGCTAAGCTGTGAACTGATAAACATCTATCATGTCTTGGTAGATTACAAAAGGTCTTTGACAGAGAATGTCAAGCCACTTTATGGGCCACCATTCTGAAGTACAAAGATCGGCCGAAAACTAGTTCAGACCACTGAACAGCTGTATACTAATGCCAACAGTGCAGTAATTATCAATGCTATCGACGGAGGATGGTTGCATATGACAGTCGGTCTTAGACCAGTCTGTGCTCTCACTCTAACTTCTTGGAGAGGATGATTACCGAAGCACTGGACCAACATAAAGGCCTGATCCATTACCCATGAAACAAATGACTTGGAGCCACAACTCGCGGGAAACTGCTACATTTAGGACTGTTTAATCATCATGAAGACCTGGCCCAATCCAAGGATACCCGTTGCCAGCTTGCAGCTAGCCAGCCACTCTCTAAATCGCTTTCTTGCACTGAATTTCATTTCACTATTGTATATGACAATGAAGACTATTCATTCAACTGCAATTGTGTTTTGTGTTTGTGTTTATAGATCTATGGATGTTATTTTGTTACTGTTGTGTACTCTCAGGCGGCACAGTTGGGGAGTTGCGTAATCAGAATAAAAACAAATTTAATAGTATTTCGTTACAGTTACAGATTTATTTCATATACATAATGCGCCGATAGACGAATTGAGACTGACACAAGAGAGACAGAGAAAGATAAAGTTTACACACGATGTTTGTGAGCCGTATCTGTACAGGCTGGCACCTTGTCCACCACTGCATGTTTGTCAATCCAAAAGTAATCCAAACTAACCCATTTACATAACATCAACATAGAATTCGGATGACTTTACTGATTACATTTTTCAACAGGTAACTAGAAACTGTTTCAGATTAAAGTTTTTTAAAAATTACCCTTCCAACCCTCTCAGTCGGTAAGGACGTCATCTTAAGGTTAGTTTGACCCAAGGGTTTTACGGAGGGACATCGCTACTTTGCGGATTTTCACTCTTTTGCGGGGGGTTCTGGTCCCCATTAACCGCGATAATGGAATAAGATGCTGTCTTTTTCAATAGCCACGGCAGTACTTTCCCGCTAAGCCAGTCACTGTTTATTGAAATAATGTTGAACGAGAGATTCCTGTTTACTCTGCTCAAAACTAACTGTATCCACTGGAAGCAAGGTGTAACAGCGGCACACCGCCTTTGTGGCCCACTTTATCGCAGCGATTAAAGCGAGTCAACAGTTCAGCAGTCGTCAGCTGCTGCGTCGCCACCCCTCACGGGGCTTTGTTGACTTCTAAATATTGATGGACATCTGGAGCGCTGTTTGCTGCAAGCCATTCAACTCAAAAGGCCTGGCCCTCTTTTTTGGCACCTGGGAGGAAGTGTTTGGCATGGCTGCAGGTCGCGAGCCTTGGCCGCCACCTGTCCAACTCTGCCAGCACGCTTGGCTGCTGTGTCAAAGTGAGCATTTTTCCGGACTAGTATCTATTATCAACGGCAGTCACAAACAGAGGTAAGATCGGGCCTAGGAAAATCCAGCCCGACCTGACTGTTATGCTACACAGTAACAGTTAGCGGCAGACATGGGACCAAGTCACACATGTGCAAGTCTCAAGTAAGTCTCAAGTCTTCACCTTCAAGTCCCAAGTAAGTCCCAAGTATTTTTTTCTTGGGCAAGTCAAGTCACAAGTCAAGTCCCGAGTCTTAGATTGCCAAGTCCAAGTCAAGTCACAAGTCATAAAAACAGCGACTCGAGTCGACTCGAGTCCAAGTCACTAAGTCTCAAGTCCCCATGTCTGGTTAGCGGAAGCTAAGAAAATGACCTGATATTTTGAGTTACAATTGGTAATATGGACTCGATAGCAACTTTCAAAAGCGCTTAACGTCTCTCACCTGATGTGAAGTGTGCGCTGGAAACCCAAGCATTTTTGATGAGCGCCTCGGTCCAATCTTTTCGCTTTAAAGCATTTAACCACAACCTTCCTTTTTTCTTTGATCAGGAGTGTCTGCTGGGATTGTGTAAAACATCAATTTACGATCACTATGGGTTTTTTTCTCTCTGAGTCTGGCACACAAACATACAACATGATGAAGTTTTACATAAAAACAAGCAGAAACGAAAGCTTGGTTTCTTCAACGCGGAGATTTTTTCACCTCAAGTTTCAACTGTGAGTTTACGTGTGACCTAGGCAATGAAAGGGTCTACATCCTGATATTGCCATTATCTACAACGACAGTAAAACGAGAATTAAATGTTCTGCGAACGTGCACATGGCCTAAAAAAAATGTCCGCCATTATTCAAACTAAGGTCGACAACAAGCGTCACGATTTAAACTGATGGCCGGACGCCCTTAATGGCTTCCAAACGAAGTCGTAGAGAAGACGAAGCCTGTTGGGCCAGCAAGGTGCAGCCGGCGTTCTCTTGTTTGTGCTCTATGTGGCAATTAAAAATAATTGGCAAGCAGGTTTTTCTCTGAGAAGCTTCCAAGAGTGCCAGTGATGATCTAATGACGCTTCATTAAGCATGCTGAAAGCTTCCAGCGCCATATGACACACGCAATTAGCCGCCATCACACGCTTTAAATAAAAAAAATAATTACAAATAAGAAAAAACCCGGGCCAAGACGAGCTCTTCACTTAATGACCAATTCATTTGCTAATTGATTTCTTATTAGCGGCAGGCAGAGACGACTGTTTGGCCAACTGCTCCCGCTAATTAACGGCGTTTACGCCATTAGTCAATCGCTTAATTTTCTCGCGAAAAAACAACATCGGCGGCAGGGTACGTGGCTCCGGGCTTTTTTGTCGGCGTGCTTACAAATCAAGAACGGACAAATAATGTCTGCGGAATACACACGCGACCAAGCTGGCACAATTTTGCATGGATGAAAATGAAAATGTAAATTCAAGATGAGAAATGTGTTATCTTCTGTATTTCGCATGACGTGTGTCAGGGGTAAAGTACACTTGTGTGTTCCTTCTTTATATTTGACAGGGAATCAGATTACCATATTTTCTGGAGGAGCACCCCAAAACTCATATTGTCCAGAGATTTGAAAGTGCACCTTATAATCCAGTGGGTCTTTACGTAGACAAAATTCGTTTGCGTTACCAAAATAACAGTTCCATCCATCCATCCATTATCTGCACCGCTTATCCTCAGTAGGGTCGCGGGGGTGCTGGAGCCCATCTCAGCTATCATCGGCCAGTGGGCTGGGGACACCCTGATCTGGTTTCCAGCCAGTCGCAGGGCACACAGGGGCAGATAATTCGCTCGCTCATTCACACTTAGGGACAATTTGGACCGGCCAATTAACCTGACATGCATGTTTTTGGAACGTGGGAGCAAACCCACGCAAGCACGGGGAGAACATGCAAACTCCGCACAGAAGTTTAATCGCATGACCTCAGAACTGTGCCGCACACACGCTAACGACTGCGCCGCCGTGCTGCCTCATTTAGTTCCATAATGTATAAATACATTCTCAGGAGCATTGTACTTTAGAGCCAAAACATAAAGATACATTTTTTTGTATGTTATTAAAAGAAAAAAGTAATATTATAAATGGTTAGGCGCAGCTTATCAGTAAGTATCAGCCCTCTGGGAATGATTTGGGCAGCAGTAGCTAGGGAGGTAGAGTGCTCGTCTTGGGTCTTGAGAGGTCGCAGGTTCAGTTAAATGTCAAACTGTCTTTGGGCAAGACACTGAACCCTCAATGCCCCCGATAGGCAGGTAGGCGCCTTGCATGGTGTGTGAATGTGAGTATGCGAATGGGTAGGCGCTTTGGGAGGTCTTCAGTAACTTGAAAAGCGCTAAATAAATGCAGACCTTTTACCATTTACCATTTCAGCATGATAAATCACCATCAGATGGCAGGGATGGCTTTTATCAGATCTTTGTCCACACATTAAGGGAGCCCCTCACTTCCTTTAAGCTTTTTCCTTTCTCAACGATGAAGTCCCTTCATCATCTTCGGAGCAGAGAAGGTATGTTTTGTCTGCAGGAAAGCAATCCCAATGTTGACCAAAATCCTGTTAACACGTCACTGTAAACATCCGACGCTAAAAAGTTATTTCAAAGTGAAAGTTCTGCTTGAAATGCATCCTTTCACAAAAAGCCATTTTTCTCAGATGTTTTCCTGGAAATTAGTATTTTCAAGAAACTTAACGACAGTTGTTTACCAAACAATGGTAAAGGCTAGAAATATATTTATGCTCTCTAATGAAAGAGCAGTGTTGATAGATACAAAACTAAATTTTGTGTAGGCCATGAAAAATGAGTCAAGATGGCAAAAATTAGCTGACATTGACATCTGGCATTGAACGAGTTAAAGATTATAACTACTTGCAATTGCATAACAATTGTGGCAATGAGGATTGAACCGGATAGCAATGGTAAAAGCATTAAATCCTAACCATCAGGCTGCTAGGGATAGAAATGACTTCTCACAATACTTCATTCTGTTTTTCTGCGCTTTGTAAATGCAATAATGTATCTCAGTGGTCACCAACCTTTTTTGTACCACAGGCTTAATGTCTGATAACAGCTCAGCCCAAAAAAAACATCAAAAATTTGGTACCGTGAATAAAATAGGGTGTTGATGGTCCAGTGGACAAGGTCAAGCACGCTCCCTGCCGCGGTCTGGACTTGATTCTCGTTGCATACAATATAATGCAGTTGTTAGATAATTTTAATTCCATGTCTGTATAGTCCGAAGCGCCTTGTATATATGAAGAAATATCACATAAGGCCAATTTTTGGAGTATTCCTTATAATCTGGGGCGCCTTAAAGTGCGGCAAATAAGGTAATTACTTCTTGCAGCCTGGAGAGGACACTTTTGGTCTTCAATCAGACCCCAAGTCCCCCCCCCCCAACCTCCATATATTCTTTCACCATGGGACAGTGTTTATCACTTAGCACCTAATAAATTTGTATTGATTTTGAAGAACATGAGGCTCACCCGGAGGCATGATTGTCCGCCATCTTCCTGCAAAGGGTACCCCGAAAACCCAAAAACCTTTTTAAAGGCTAGGGAAAAATCTGAGAAGAAAAATGGAGCGGTTTGGTCACATTGCATCTCCGAAGTATGTATTTTTCTTTGTGTTTTGTAGCACTTATTTTCGGTTGCACTATACGATAGGGCCCGGTCACACAGCCGTTTGCGTCTGTATCGAGGCTGAATCACGGCCAGAAATTTCTGCCTGTGAAGCGGACGCTATTGGACGCTTTGAGATTGCCATACAGACGGGATGCAGCAGTGCTTTACACGCGGTCGGAAGTTCACACGCGGTTGGCAGCGCGAAAAAGTTTTGCGCTGCTCAAAACATTTGGGGCCCGGTCACACAGCCTTTCACGGGCGTATCGAGGCTGAATCACGGCCAGAAACTTCTGCCCGTGAAGCAGACGCCGTTGGACGCTTTGATATCGCCATATAGACGAGATACAGCAGTGCTTTACTCGCGGTCGGAAATTCACACGCGGTTGGCCGCGCGAAAAAGTTTTGCGCTGCTCAAAACTTTAGACCACGTTTTAACTGCGGGCGGCACACGTGGTACACACGAGGTAATGACGCGGAAATGACGCGGAACGACGTGCTATGGCCGCGGCCAGGGTGTAGTTACGCGTGGGTAGGACGCGAAATTTCAGCGGGTAATCGTGGGTGGAGCACGGTCATAGCATGTTCTGCGCCTGTATCGCAGTGTTATTACGTGAAATTAGCGTGTTACGCGTGTGACGGTCAAACGCCTTTCTCCGCGTATATACAGCGCGATTTGCCGAGCACACGTCAGTTGTGCTCGAGACGTCAAGGGGTGAACATGGATCCCCGTCACCTTAGTGACCTCGTCTTTATCCATTTTTATTTCTTGACATTTCTTTTCATTTCATAACAAGATAATAAAACAAAAATGAAAAACTATTACAATAATAACATATTGGCTTCTTCGGTGCCATAGCTTGGAATCTTGATCTTCACGGGACTGTGTCTTGAGCGGTTATGATTTCTACAGCCCGGTGTTATGCCGAGAAATGCAGCCCTGCCGAGCTTTGCATCTCCTCGCTACTACAACCACTTTTACCTCGTTTTATCTCACTTTTAGGGAATGTAATGGCGAACATATAACCGAATCCACTTCGTCTTGAATTTGTTGGGAATGTAATACAATTTAAACCATTCCGTCTTTGTTTTTGTTGTGAACGTAATCGAACGGTAATGCACACCGTATATAAATCACTTTTAAATACTGTTATACACTCTACCGTAAAGCTTATTATGCAGAAATAAGCTTTATGGTAGAGTGCATAGCAGTTTCAATATGAGCGATTTGAATAGAAAAAGGCAAAATAAACATGTTACCTGCTCAAAAGTGATTTTTATACGGCGTGCATTACCGTTCGATTACATTCACAACAAATACAAAGACGGAATGGTTTAAGTTGTATTACATTCCCAACAAATGCAAGACGAAGTGGTTTTGGTTATATGTTCGCCATTAAATTCCATAAAAGTGAGATAAAACGAGGTAAAAGTGGTTGTAGTAGCGAGGGGATGCAAATCTCGGCAAGGATGCATTTCTCGGCATAACGCCGGCTCGGCAGGTTTTATACCCGTGGTCCACACGAGAAAATGACGCGGAAATGACGCGATGAGGAAGCCGAACAGTCGCCGGCGTCTGTTTTGCGGGCATACCACCGATGAACAGCGGGTTGGCCAATTTTGCGCATTTTCCATCGCGGGCAACTACGGGCAAAAAAAAACCGCAAAATTTTACCCGCGATACAGACGCAAACGGCTGTGTGACCGGGCCCATAGACTGAAATTAAGTAGTCAAATATTACAGTGTCTCTTTAAAAGGCCAGTTTGAAGACTTTGGGTGAAATCCCAGCACTCTGATGTAGTGTATTAGTGTAACTGAATTTTAATCAAGATTATTTTGGCCACCTACATTAGTGTTGAGAGTAACATCTTACAAAGGAATGTGTTCCTGGAAAAATTAAACATGGACAAATGACTGTTTCCCCCGCCAAACGTTCTGCCAAATTTTTAACCCAATACGGCCCAAACTGTAAATTTTGCCCACCACTGCAATACAGTGACATCTAGTGGTAAAATACCACACACTCTTTAATCATTCCTACACATCTATTCAGTCTTCAATTATGTGTTTGAAAACATAGATAGCAAGAGTATCAAGGCCCCAGTCAAAATCCTATAATCCACATGTGTCATCCTCAGCCAATTGCCCCCCTTAGTGTTTAATAAAATTTTATGGACAAAATATAATTAACTTCACATGATTCAGATATTTTTCAAGCCAGAGGGAAGGCCTTGCAGGCCCCGACGGCCTACCAGCCACTGACATTTCAGCATAAGAACACGTTTTATTTAGCATTCTTTTCAGATTTAAAAAATGTTATACATAATATTTTTTTAAACATACAATCAAGGGTTCATTTATTCACTAATGTTTACTTTACAAAAATGAAATAATAAACATATGGATAAGGTTTATTTGGGCACAGCACAAACAGCATCAACCACTAATTAACAAAAAAGAACAACAAATTATTCACACCCAAAAAATGGTTGCATTTGCCCTTATCACCTTACAAACACAATGTGACACCTATTTACTCACAGCAAGACGGACTCATACATCCCAACTTTACCACAATTTGTCTCCAAAATATTGACAAAAATGTGCTTGTTTATAGCCGGAAGTGGCAGACTTTTACCAAAAAGCAAATCCAATGCGATTGTTGTGTTTAAGAGGGACCACATCTCATTTTATTGTAATTTTGTTTGTTTTATTTTTTTTTTTCTATACATAATTATGGGTCCCAGTATTAAGGTGTGGGAAAAGTGGAGAACAGTGACAACAACAATCAGTTAAAGGAAATTATTAGGACCAGAACGGAAACAGGGCCCAATTGCGTAACGTTTTCCACAAGTTTTATCGAAAGAGAGAGGAAGTGCTGCGCCCATGATCCGGTGTTTGCTGGACGCAGGAAGCAAGTCGCTCTCGCACTCGGATTGTGATCCGAACACGGAAGTGGATCTTCCGTAGCAAGCGATGGCGGTGTGACGGAACAACTGTTCGTTAGCCGGGACTGTGAGAGCAAAGCGTGGTCGGGGTTGGAAACGAATCGTAAGCCAGGACAGGAGAGTAGATGTAGTCGGGATCAAAATTGGGTCGTAAGCCGGGACGGGAGAGCAGACGTGGTCGGGATCAAAACAGGTCGAAACGGGAGCAAAAACGGGACATGCGGGAGTCGGGGTCGAAAAAGGCTTGCCTTGTATAAACAGAGGTTTGCAGACAGACTGACAAGAGGGGATTGACAGGACTGGGATTAAATAGGGACAGGGATCCATTCAGAGCATGCAGTGGTTGGTGCCAAATGAGTGGGCACAGGTGATTCACATCGGTAATCATGACAGAAATGAAATATGAAAATATTGTACGAGTGTCTGGCATTGAAACACTGCTTGGAGGTACAGTAAATTGTTTAAAACTGTTATTTGTCAGCTTATATACTTTTATCCATCCAAACATTATCTGCACCGCTTATCCTCAGTAGGGTTGTGGGGTGCTGGAGCCCATCCCAGCTATCTTCGGGCAGTGGGCAGGGGGCACCGTGAACCGGTTGCCAGCCAGTCAAAGGGCACAGAGACAGACAACTCACTCGCTCATTCACACCTAGGGACGATTTGGACCGTCCAATTAACATGAAGTGCATGTTTTGGGGATGTGGGAGGAAACCCATGCAAGCACGGGGAGAACATGCAAACTCCACACAGGAAGGTTCGATCTCATGACCTCAGAACTGTGCCGCACATGCGCTATCCATTGTGCTGCCGTGCTGCCCTATATAGTATTATATTTATGTTATTATTTACACAATTTAATTTGGTATAAACCTTTTTTAGTATGAAGTTATTTTAAAGCACTTTTAGGGGTTTGCCTGTATCCGATGTAGGCTTATATGCAGGTATAAAAGTTTCTTGAAGTTGTTTTGGTTTTGCTGGTCATCTTGTTTTTTTGAAAAAAAAAAAAAAATAAAAAAATAAAAATGAAGATATATTCTACGATCTATGCTTTAAACTGTGAAGTCCAATTTCTTGATTTGGGTCACAGCTTGTCATTAGGGTGGAAGGGTGCGACCTCATGTCAGACTACTTGAGAAGCACTACACGATATAACGACATCTAGTGATCAAATAAATGACACTGCGTTTAATGGACCCCGCACACACATTTAGTCATCAATGATGTTTTTAAAAATACCGAGATTGAGACGATCAAGGCACCGCTTAAAATGTGTTCCCATAATCATTGGCAAACCGCTACCCATAATGCTCCCTTTTGTTATTATCATGCTATCTTCTTCTTTTGTGTTCCACGCACTGTTCCCTCCAATGACGACATCTCAAAGAGCGCACACGCGGGAGTCTTTTCTATGGACCTCCTCAGCAGAACGGCTTGTAAAAGCGCCATTGAGACAGTTGCAGCATCACTCCATTAAAAAAAAGCCTCTGCTGGCCAACACCAGGGGGACCTTCCCCTACACACAAAGCAAGACACTTACTGCAAATGGGCCTCATTGCTCTCTGAAGACGTTGTTAACACGTCTGGGGGTCGTCTCTCCCCTGCCAGGAGGGAACCCGATCCAGGCCGGCGTCGGGTAAATTAATTACAAGCTGCGGCCTAGGTTTGGTTCCACATTCAGGGGGTCATCTCCTCCTACCCCCTCAAAGGGCGCTGATGCCAACGTGATGCAACGCTCACAAACCAGTCTAAATAATGTATACATACTTACATGTGTGTCTTGGCTCAGCTGTCTCGAGACACACACACCCAAAAATGATCAATGTTCTCCTTTTATGATTCATCCCCCTGCGTTTCCCCCCTACCCTGACTGTCTTTGATGTGGCCCAGTGGGAGGCAAACAAAACAGGGATTTGGACTGCAAATCAGCAGCTAAAGCACCATGTGATCAGCCATGAATTATTTGCACGTTATTGATTCGGAGCAATTGTTGCTTTTCCCCCTGTGGAGGCTTCCACCGCAACGCCGTCAACCTTTTTCCAATCGGGGGCCATTTAAGCATTTATCCTCTCAAGTTCATGCAAAATGTATGAAAAAAAAGATCTATGGTATTAGGACCACTTCCTTTTTAGAAGTAGAAAGAAGGACTGTGAGATCTCATTAAAAACACAGACATTTTGTTTAAAATAAGAGGACATTGGTCAAATATAGATGTAGATAACACTACTTTGGATAATTTGACCCAACTTTATAAGTTCTTTTTAAACCTTCCCCAAAATTTGTTTCAGAAGAAAAACAGGGCTGTTTAGGCACATTGAGTTTCTGTAGTTTGAAATACTTCTTTGAAATGAAATGAAATGAAATGCAATGATCTGCATTTATATAGTGCTTTTCAAGTCAATGACTTCCCAAAGCGCTTTACATTGTGCTTCATATTTCCAAATAGCGGCCGTGATCTGTGCAGCCATGTAAGGCGCTAACCTGCTTATTGGGGGTATTGGGGGTTCAGTGTCTTACCCAAGGACACTTCGACATGTGACACGGACAAGCCGGGATTCGAACTGGGATCCCTTAATCCAAAAACGATCGCTCTACCTCCTGATCTACTGCCGCGCCCAACTGCTTTTAAGTAGTCGATTTTGGTTGCACTACACGATACAGCTAAATCTAAGGGTCAAAAAATAGACACTTACCCTTTAAAGCAGGCAAGTAAAACTCAGTTTGGCTCCGTTGCTAGATCCAGTCTTTATGTTCTCAGGGTGGCCTGATGAGTAAGAAAACGACAAGGCCAAATATTTAGTTTATTTTTTCAGTACTATGCTTTATCATTGAGCCTAGATTTCAAGGCTACCCTACAAACGATAATCACTGATGATGGGGGATCTTTTCAAGGCACTTATCTAGACACAGGAAAATAATGTTATTGTTTCCATCACGTCAAACAATAATTGGCAATTTTAAACATGTCCACTGGATGTCGCCTAAATTAGGCGACACTCGCGAAACACTCAGTGTAGCTGTATTTTCTGACTTTCATTGATCAATCAGAGAACATCCCAAAAATCCCAATAATCCCAATAATATTTTTACTTAAAATAAAAGTCATAGTCATGCTGTTGCAGGCATTATGAAAAATAAAATATTTTTAAAAAGGGTTTTGCAAAAATTTAAAGAAGCTTTGGCTCCTTTTAGTTCCCATATTTGGGTAAAGATGTCCATAAGAAAATAAAGATAAAAGGCAGAGAAACCTTTTAATCATTAAATCAATCATTAAAACGATCATAAATCAATCATTTCATTCAGTGTTTGTATATAATTTTTTTCATTTTCCAGATCACACAAATGTTCCCGTGTTGAATAAACTGTAGTGGAATTAATTGAGCTTAATTGTTGTTTTGCTTAATTTTTTAATTATTTTTAAAAAAAATTTAACAAATCCACAGTTGATAAAAATAGAGATTAAATCTTACTGAAAGAAAAAAGAACATTGGGGGAAAAATAACTGTAATTGTTTTATAATCAAATCTTGTATCCATAAAACATAATTTGTGAGCCTCAATTATGGAACATAAATATTACAGAATCTGATTTGATTAATTCATCAATGATTACTATTCGTACAAGCGTTCCGTTAGTTATGCATTGCTGACTATACATGATTTCCGACTCCGTAAAGTTATATAGTATTTGTATTTTAACTGTATTGCAGCTTTTTTGGTTTTACGCTCTTAACTATTATTGTCAAACAGTCGTTGTTTTTGAAGTATTTGAAATGTTACGGTATTACATCATATTGTTTACATTATTTGCACTTTGGCTTCTTTTTCATAATTTTGTGCAATTTAAAGTTTTTTATTTGTCTCGTTGACTTTGATATATTTGTATTTTCACTAGATTGCTGCTTATTTTGGGTTTGACAATCTGGTCTTTTGTTCCGAACCTGTTGTAATGGATATTTTTATATTCATATTTAAACTATTAACGTTTTATTTATTGAAAAATATACATTTGTTGGCTGTTTTTATCGTAAATAAAAACTAAGATGGGGGAAGGGCTCGATTATTAAACGATAGTGAGATTTCTTAACAAAAAGTATCGGTATTGGATCGACATCGATCAATACTGTCACGGTTGCCATAGCGCCCAGTTGGTCCCAGCCGGGTGGCGCCGGGTTCTGTCGCGGTTGCCACGGCGCCCAATTGGCCCTGCCCATGAGACGCGTTGACTGATGGCTCCTTGGGAGTACTTAAACCCGGTCCTTTGAGCCAGTTGTTGTCTGAGCGTCTGTGACACTTCTGGAAGACTCCTGTTAAACTCTGTAAAAAGCCTAGTTCTGTGAATTTGCCTGCGTTTGATCCTGTTTGATTTTTGGCCTGATCTGTTTGATTTTGACCACTCTCTTGTTTGGATTTCAATCCACTTCCGTGACCATCGATCCCTGGATCGAGTGTGCGCGCATTCCTCCTATCCCCAATAAATTGTGAGTATGTTACACTATTGGGTCCTCAATTCTGTTTCCTGCCCTGGTCCTTGACAAATACTACCCTTTATTTACTTGGCTCGAATCAATACAAGAAACTCACAGTATTCCCCATCCTTAGTTTAGTGTGTTTGACCGTTTTGGCCGTTTAATTGTCTTTATTGTTAATAATAATAACCTATAGTAAACTTTGTATGCAACGAGATTAGACCCGGCACTCCTTTAGAGGGAAAAAAAGGTAAAAAAATAAAAGGCAGAAAACATATTTACAACGTAATGTTTAGAGACTGACCCAAGTTCTAATGATAGTGAAATGTTTTAGAATGAAAGAGAGTAGTGCATTGTAACAATAGTGCAAAAAAAAAATGAAAGAAAAAGAAAAAAAAACAAGTCGCAAGATATGTTTTCACAGTGAGCTCGTTTAGGGTGGTGATGGCCCTGTGGAAGTAACTGTCACTGAACCTGTTTAGTTGTCCTTTATAATAAACACCTATAAGCGTTATTATTCTTTAAATAATGTTAGCGCGTTTCAGTTGTGACGTTGAAGTGCCGGTGAGTGAATATTATGACCACAAAAAAAGTGTTATTACTGCGCTTGCGCGTCTTAGAAATGAAGAGTGATCCAAGCGCGTTGTTAGACAGCAACCGAGGAACAGTAAAAGGGAGCCGCCGCCTGCTGGATGGGGCTTGCGCGAAGCCTGCGGGCGGCCCGCTTTCCCGGGGGAGCGCAACCTCTGCCGGCCTATTTTGTTTTCTCGCGACGGCCTGCTCCTGCAATGGACGCTCATTTTTTTAAAAAAAAAAGTCTTGATGGACTAATTTGCTTCAAGGGTGCAGCCAAGAAATATTTACATGGGAAATATTCTCCCATCCAACCCAATACCCACCACAATACATAAAAAACACTGCTGAAATGTATTGATCGCTATCCCGCACTTGCGACCACAAAGGATTACAGTGGACGAATACAAAATACATTATAGATTCTTCTTGAATCGGGTAATGTCATAATAGAATTAAGACTTGTCTTACAGAGTGCATGCATGCATGCACTTGAATAAACAAACTACAGCAGAGGAAAAACTAAGAACACGTTAATATTATTGCACTATTGCAACAATACACCATTTTAAAATGTGGCTTGGCTAATAATGCAATATAGTCGGACTTATAGAAAATTGGTATTCTTATCTTATTTGGCGAATGTCACTCCCGATACGGACAAACGTAATTACACGATTTTTCATTACAGTGTCGTTACAACGCACTTCAACTTAGGCCAGTTTCCAAGGACTACCTTGTAAATATTTTCTTTATTTAACCCTGATATTCTCTCATCTTTTTGATTTTCTCTTAGGTTTTTATTGCTCGGTTATTCTGGAGTGCTGCCATGTCTAATCTCGTAGCAAACAATGTTCACTGACAAAAAAAGGAAAATTCTAATTCTAATTGTAATCTTCGACACCACTCAAAAAGTAAATGTACTGTTTTGTTGATTGCTTTTTGAATACTTTGTCAACATGAGACATTTAGAGAGTAAAAAAACATTTGAAATAACATTTAAAATAGTTTGTTGCAATCGATGTTTACTACGTTGTAATTAAGGACACAATTCTAATGCACTTCAATTACAAAAACGACATTCATTAAAAAGTTTGTAAGGCATCCGTTAATGACAATTAAAAAGAAAAATAATAGCAAAAAATACATCATATAACTTAAGAATTGGACATAGGTTCTTCATTAATTTCTAAAATATGAATAATTTCTGTTTCATATTAAATTAAAGCAGATACTTGGCATCAATCAAATAAATAAGATCAACAAAATCTAATGAGAAACAGTATTATTTAATAGGTATTTTTAGATTAAACTGGATACTGAGAATTGAATAGAATAGAATAGAATAGAATAGAATAGAATAGAATAGAATAGAATAGAATAGAATAGAATAGAATAGAATAGAATAGAACGAGTTTGAAGAACTTCTCCTTTCAGTGCACAAGTAAAACAAGGGAAAAAAGTCAAGTCAAGTCAAGTCAAGTCATTTTTATTTGTATAGCCCTAAATCACAAAGAGTCTCAAAGGGCTTCACAGATTATTACACTATATTACACAGACTATTTTTCAGCCGACGAGAAGAGTAGGTTATTCAAATGCTATAGAGTAGAAGTGAGAAATATTTAATAAAAATCACACAAATCTGGGGAGGAACAGTACTACATAACACTTATAACAACATAAGTCAGTTGTCATTTAGTTTTCAACAATTTTACAGACCAAAATAAAATCCCAACCTAAACAAATTCAAAACTGACAGGCAAAAGAGCAGTTCAAGATCATATGTGGAAAACTAAAAAGCTCTATACTTAACTAGCTTAACTGGTTGGGATCAAAAGTCCCCAAAGTCATCCCATTACTTAAAGTATCATCCAACCCATTTAATCTCCCCAACAACTTTTTTTTTTCAAAAACTCTGGCGTCCATCATCAGTGTTTTTTAAACATGAGTTGCAGGGCTACCCGGGTACATGTACACTATAAATCAGTGGTTTGCAACTACCAGGCTGAGGACCGATACAGGGCCGGGGGTTGTCTGGTAGAGGGTCTCACAGAAAGAAAAAGTTATTCATGTATACACACATCTTGTTCTACCCCAAAAAGATCTTAGACCGTCAAACCGAGGTTTTACAGTCGTAAGTATATAACCATAATTGTGCAATGAATGATCAGTCAACAAATATCGCTGACCTCATTTGCTCAACATTTGATGCAACGGTGACAACGCTGGATCCTAACCACCAGGCCACTAGGATTGACGACGACAAAGGAAAAGGCATCAGATTTTATCCCATTATCACTCTATTTTTATGGTGCCATGTTGTACAATGTTAATGGAGCCTTACAACATCATACACCATAAGTAAAACTAGTGTGATGATGAGATCAAATTGAGTGCCTATTCTGATGTCATCTAGACCAGTGTTTTAACTTGTGAGTCTCCTGGACCCAAAAGTGGGTTGATTGTGAGCTTTTGCAGTGACAAAATAATGCTAAGGCAAAGGAAAAATAACTGACACCCGCCATTTCACATCACATACAGTAAAAGACGGATAAAATATGTTTACACATGTTAAGCATGGACAAACAAAAGTACAGCATAGAATATATGAGATATGGATATTATGACCTTGAAGGCAAAGCCACTGAAATGAAGGTCTTTGGATTTCATTGCATTTGCAGCGAATTAAGCATTAAAATCATTTTGGTTTTGTTAGTCATTTTATAAAAAATGTGAAAATATCTTACTAATTGTGGTTTGAACTGCACAATCTTCTCATGCAAAGAAAATAATTATTTTTTATCTTGATTTGGTTCGCAGATTGTAAATAGGGTGCAATGGTGCGTAGGTCCCGAAGTCAGATGTCTTGAGAACCACTGATTTAGACCCCTAGTGGCGTAGAGCTTACACTCCGGATTTGGGTTTTCTTAATTTAAATAAAATGTAGAAATAAAATATAAAAATAAATATTTTTTTTTAAATGAATTAAAAATAAATTAAGATAGAATAGAAAAATATAGAATAAAATACAATAAAATGAAATGAAGTACAATTTTTTGTAATGGTAATTCTTGAAATGCACAACACAATTAAAATTGCCATTCTGATGGTGCAAGAACATTTAAAAATGATTAAAAAAACAATAGGATAAATAAGTTAAGGGTAATAAAGAAAAGTAATATTAAACAAAACAAAATAAAGAATATAAATAATACGACCATCCATGGTCATTATTGTACACATACTTGTCCAAGCATTTCTGTTATTAATAATGTTATTATCATTATTGTTGTTATACTTACTGTTTACAGTTCATGGGTGCCATAACCGCCAGGGTCAGTGAGGCACCAATTCCAGTGGTGTGTCTTGGGCAAGTATAGCCTTACGGCGCTCATCCCTCTCCATGCTGTTTTTTGGGTAGGGGTTTGCTCCCCCACATGAAACAGATAGTACTGTTCTCCATGATTACTACTAGCAAAATAAGTCCCCTAATGATCTGAATAAGATACAGCACCTTCATCAGCTGGTCGTTGTTGTTTTTTTCGGTGAAAAGAACCATCCCGTTCTTGTGAGATGAGCTGGACCTTGGCATTGACGGGCAATGGCATGAGTCAATACTGATACTAGATCCTAAATGACTGGGGAAACTGTTTTGTACTGAAATATAGAGTATTAAAACGTACAATATGCATTCCATCACTTGTGGTGTTTTTTTTATTTTTGTTAAACAACAAACCTTACACGGAAGGATTAAACAAAAATTAATAATCCTTCCGTGTATTTTTTGTTCTGTTGACTGTAAAATAATATAAGCAACCTTATTTTCCTGATTATACTATAATTTGTATTAATATTTATCCTTTTTTGTCAGATTTTCAACTTGGCTTTTGTATCACACTGGGAAAAGTGCTGTTAAAATATGGGGAAACATATATAAAACTAAATGAACCTTCCGTGTATTTATTTTGGTTCTGTTGCCTCGTAGGGTTGTTGATTTTAACATATATTCTTAAATAGTATTTTCTGTTGTCTTTTTCAAATTTAAAATGTCCAATTCTGGAGGGGGGGACTAATATAAAATTAGTAATATTATTATTGGGTCGGACCGCGAGAATATAGTCAGCCATTAAATCGGTCCATGGTACAGAAATGGTTAAACAAAACCGTTCACAATTAGCTTTTTTTAATCACGAAATATAGACCTCATCTTACATTTTGGGCGGAGGGCAATTACGAAAGCCATTGTGGGCGTTTTAACGCCCCCCCACCCCCCGTTTCATTTTAATTCATTTAAGTGCAGCCTCCAGTTCATCATTGATTAGTTGAGTTTAAAAAAAGAAACAAAAAGCAAGAGAGATAACTAGAGTGGGGGTGTTGCTAAAAGTTGAATTGTGCGTGGAGTGGCGCTAAGGCCTTTAATTGCACCAGAGGCAGAAAAGAGAAAAGGAGGGGAGGTGGTCTTGAGCTGGTATAAATACTCCTCTCTCCAAAAACACACTCACAACAGCAGGAGTGATCTCACCTCCACTCCTTCCACTCGGAGCTCCCACGACGCGTGGATTTGTACTTGGATTTCCTCCCCTTTTCCCCTCCATTCTCGTTTTATTTCTTATTTCTCAACCCCGGGAAGGAGAACACGGACCCGGGGTTTAGAAGGGGAGGGGGAGGTTGTTGTTTTTTTCTCTTTTTTTCTAGCGGGAAAGTCATGGAAGAGCTGACGGCGTTTGTGTCTAAGTCGTTCGAAGCAAAAAGCAAAGAAAGCAACAAGGAGGCCATCACCTACCGGGAAGTTCTGGAGACCTCCGGCTTGGCTCGGCAGAGGGAGCTTCAGGGCAGCCCGGCCGAGCACGAATTCGGAGACGGCGCCCACTGCCCGCTGCACGCCTACAAGGAGCATGTGGAGCTGCAGGACAAGGACAAGCTCAAGGACTTCCACCTTACGCGGCCCGCAGAAGGTAAAATGCGTGGTAGAGGAAATACAGCCCTCGCTCATCCATTTAATAAAAATGCATGTGAATAACAAGCTTATAACATACATGTCCACCTCAGTCAATTAATGATTACACTTTGCGATAGTAAACCTTAAAAACGCAGCTCATATTTACTCTATTTATGCAGAAAATAGGCAAATGCATTCGTGTAATACAAGTTGATTTTATTTACCAAATCCAAAACAGCAATTCCTTCAGCATCATTCTCAGTTCTTCCCCCACGTGCAGTAAATTTCATGTTTTTTATTAAATGTAGCAGTATATTTAAAAACATATGTACCATACAAAAGTGTGAACGGAGTAAACAATATCAAATGAAAAAATCAAACGTATTCAATACGTAGAAAGGATATAAGAACAGTAAATTAAGTGTTACCCGTTACACAGTGCAGGCTATTTAAAAACAATATTTTTGTAATGCGTTGCATATAATTTAAAATCAAAAAAACGCGTGAAAAATGTGGAAAACGTACAAGTTGAGAGGTATGTTATCGTGCGCAAAAATACCTTAAGTTCAAATTTAAGCTATTGAGTAAAATCAACACTATTTGCAATTATTTCCAGACTATGAGACAAAAGCTATTTGCGATTAGTGGTTATTTTTCTTTATTAAACATTTTACGTGGTGAAAGGGATCGATACTGATTGTTAATATATTTTTCCTATCCAAGATAACACACATAAAACCTGTTTTGAATACTGAAACACTTATGTAATATTCTACTTTATTGTTCATGCAAACAAAAAGAAACAGTAAACAAATAAACAATTACTTTTTGCATTGATTAATGTTTCTATATTTTTTCAAACAACTTAAATTGGTAAAATAACTGCCACTTTCTTGTTTTTTAATAAATAGTGCGAGCTTGCTCCAACATGTAGTATAATGTCTTCTTTCAGAATGTTTTTTTTAACTAATATAATTTCGCAACCAATAAAAACAGCAATTGTATCTTTTCAATTCCTCAATGTGTTGATTAATGTTACAATGTTTTCCCCCGTTAAAATAAGGGACATTTTCAACACTTTTTGTTTAAAACATTAAAATAAATAGTGTGAATTTACTGCAATATCTATTACATATTCTTTCAGATAATTGTCTTTAAAGAAAAAGTATAATTTTGCACCATATTAAAAGATAATGTATTTTATTTTTAATTGTTGATAAATTGTACAACCCCCCCCAAAAAAAAAAATAATCAGCAAAAAAAAATGACAATTTCTGTGTTATTTAATAGTGTAAGCTTACTTTAACATGGATTATGTTTTTTTCCCTCAGAATATTGCATTAAAATAGCATGATTTTCCTACCAAACAAATAACAAATCATACCCGTGGTTATATTGTACAGGGATAATAATAATAATTAAAATAATAATAATAACAGTAATAATAATAATAATAATACATTTGATTTTGAAGAGCCTTTCAGGGCACCCAAGGTCGCTGTATACAGATTACAAAATAAAAACAATAAAAACACAGTAATTAAAATAGGGGGCACTTTGTAAAGCAGTTTATGGTGGATAAAAAAGTCTGAGAAGGTGGCATACACACTATAATAATTGGCAATGTGTTATAATGCTTGATTCTCTCAGAATATTGTCTTTTAAGATTATACTTTTAACATGACATATACAATATTAAAAATGCCATTGTATTATAATGATTTCCTCCAGAATTTTGCATTTAGGAACCCGTATGATTTTGCCACTATTTAACAGAGTAATCATGCCATTGATTACAATGGTGTATTGAAATATCGTAATAGCCAATTTAATAACACCATGTCAATACATCAAGTCGGTAAACCAATGGCCCTTAAACGATTACTATTTTGTTTATTCTTAATGCGTATTTCAAACCCATTTAATCGGCAAAAATGTGATATGTATTTGAACGTTTTGAAAGCATATAGCGGTAATGTACTTTAACATGTACCGTTATAATGAGATTATATTAGAGAATAATGTCATACAGTATACCATAAATACAGAATGGATAATGTTAATGCAAACCTATTAAGCAACCCATTAAGTTATGTTTCAGAGGTTACCCTAAAACAAAAAGAAAACAATTAATAATGATGATAAAAATCCCAGCAACAATACTGACGTTAAAGTCATGGAATTGAAATAATTTCCATTTCCAAAGACAGTGCAAAAACAATTTAGATTATTTAATCTGTAAATCGAATTTAATTTTGCGTCAAACCATTAGACTGTTATTG
Organism: Urocampus carinirostris; assembly: GCF_059441175.1. Lineage (NCBI taxonomy): Eukaryota > Metazoa > Chordata > Actinopteri > Syngnathiformes > Syngnathidae > Urocampus > Urocampus carinirostris. The sequence goes on along the minus strand of NC_142362.1, from coordinate 26,997,376 downwards.
ATAAATGGCCAAAATGCAAAAAGATTAACATTGTATTTGATTCTATTGAATTCTTTTTTTAGATCAACTTTGTGAAGCACCGTATGCAACGAGATTAGACATGGCATGCCAAGGTACTCTAAAGACGTTAAAGAGAGAGAAATAAATAAAGATACATGGCATCACACATATTTACAACGTAGTTCTTAGAGACTGGCCGAAGTTATATCAATAATAACAATATTACAATGTTGATGATGAAAAACAATAGTGCATCGTAAAAGTAGTGTAATAAAAAGATGTCTAATAGCATTCGGTTGCAGCAAAAAAAAAAAAGTCAGGTGGTATATATTTTCACAGTTTTGTGCCTTGAGATTTAGGGAACAACAACAAAAAAGTAAGAACCCAAATAAGTCGCAAGATATGTTTTCCCAATTGTGTGCGCTCATTTAGGGCGGTGATGGCCCTGGGGACGATATCTATATAATATATTATATTTGAGTTATAAAACACACACCGATCTAAATAAAATAGCGCTGCACATCAAAATGAAACTTACTAGTTATAATTTAAATATTTCAACGATAATTTTCGATCGTTTCTGGTGTGAAAGGGAAGCTGATGAATGCAGAAAGCGAGTCGCTGTAGTTGATAGTTGTCCGTGTAAACGCGTTTTAGGCATCTACGATTGCGGCAAAGACAAGAAGGAGGACGTCAAGTCGGAGGACGAGGACGCGCAGGGGAAACTGAAGCAGCGCCGGAGTCGAACCAATTTCACTCTGGAACAACTCAACGAACTCGAACGACTATTCGACGAGACGCATTATCCGGACGCTTTCATGCGGGAAGAGCTCAGCCAGAGGCTCGGGCTCTCAGAGGCCCGCGTGCAGGTACGTGCTAGTGAGCCTACGAAAAGTCCTAGGACCCGACCCTTTGATGGGAACCACGAGAGTCGGCTCCCCGCCAATCTAGAGCCGACTCCCTTCGAGACGCTATTCTTACTATTGAAGGCGCACGTCAATATTGGCTCAATAAAAAGAACCTGCTCTTTCGGCTCCAAAAACGCTCTTTGCACGTTGTTTGTTGCTTTAATCGATATATTACCAATTACGATGTAACATTATGTATAAAATGACTTAATGAATGGGACGGGGGCTAATGCAAAAATGGAAAAAGACAAAAAGAAACAAACGAATAAAAATACAATTAAAATGAGGGGAAAAAAAGAAAAGGAAAAGTTTAAAAAAGCAATAAAAAGCAAACAAAATAAAGAAAAAGGAAGAAGAGAGAAAAGGCAGAAAAATCCGGAAAAAAATGAAGGAAAGGGAAAAGCAAGCAAAAAGAAGTAAAAAGCTAAAAAAAGACAAATTAAGACAGAAAAATAGTAAAAACTAGGACAAAAGAAAGAGAATAAGAAAAAAGGGGAAAAAGACAAATGGAAAGAAGGAGGAAAAAGAAGTGAAAAAGGAAAGATAATGAGAAGAGAAGATAAAAGACAGTATTTTGATAGTATAATTAATATTAATATTACAAAAATACTACAGAAATACTGCTGCTAAAATACTACTCTGGAAATACAACGAAAACACCACAGAAATAATACAAAAATACTACTATGGTAGTAATCAATAATAATAATGATCACAACAATAATAGTGATAATAAAATACTGGTAGAGAAATATTACTACAGAAATACTGCCAAATACTACTTCATAAATGTAACGACAGAAACACTACATACAACTACAGTAAGATTACAAAATCACGACAGATAAACTAAACTACAAAAATCTACATAAACACTACAAAAACACTAGTATGGAAATACTAAAAAAATACCACTGCGAAACACTACAAAAATCAAACTACAGTCCTACAAAATAATAAAGACATACTACAAAAATATGACAGCAGAAATACCATAAGAACACTAAAAAAATAAAATAACGGTAATACTACCAAGCTAAGTATCAAATAAGGTGCTTAAAAAGCGGACCTAATGTATGATATTGATTTAAGTGTGAGCGTTTCAAAGCCCATGTAATGAAACTAAATCTATTTATAGAAGAAATATAAATAATGTCAACATTGGATTGTGTTGACATAATTGACAACCGCTCCCAGTTGACATTTACACAAACATTATGTTTATTTGTTTTTTCCAACTGAATTTGCCGTTAACGCAACGCGTTTTTGCATCAATATTTCGGAAAATCCTTTTCAATTCTTTTCTGGTTTCTCTCTTTTTGTTTTTGTGTGAGAGCAGCTGTCAGTGGATGTAATTGAAAGATATGAGAGGCGGACACTAATACGTTTAGTGCGAAAGTGTTGTGCTGCGCTAAATTAAATCTCATCATTCACTGTCTCAAAGACACGCGCAAAAAAAAAGAAAAGAAAAATCAAAGCGGAAATGAGATTAGTGCGTCTCATTGAGTGGTGCTTAATGAAGAAATAACTGTTTGAAGCCTTGTATAGCAACTGCTGAAGGATCATGCGTCATAACGTAGTAATAACAATCCTAATTCAATTAACCCTCCTCTTGTGTTAGGGTAACCACCGACCCGAATTTGGATTTTAAATGCATACAAAAAACACAAACATTTGTTTATTCTATAGAGGATTTTTGACTTTGTCAGGAATGTCATACTTTAACAAAGTAGAGTAAACAAGAATATATATACTTTGCTACTTTATATAATGCTCCAATTCACGGGTGTCAAACTTATTTGAGCTAAAGGGCCAAAAGGTAGAAAAAAACATTCTCACAGGGCTTGACAAGTAGATTAAAGTAAAAGAATGAGAGTCTTAAAAGGAAAGAGGGGAGTAAGAGAAAAAGAGAGAAGCGACAGAGAGAGGGGGAGAAAATGAGAGCAGGTGAGAGAGAACCAGAGAGTAAGAGAGAGAGAGAGCAACAGGGAGAAATGAGAGCAGAAGGGGGGAAACAAGAGAGCGACAGAACAAGAGAAAGAAAGAGACAGAGAGACAGCGAGAGAGATAGAGAGAAAGTAAAAGACAGAATAAGAAAGAGACAGAGAAAGATAGATAAAGTGATAGATAAAGAGAGAGGGAGAGCTAAAGAGAGAAAATAAAGAAAATATGGAGAGAGAGAGACCAAAACAGATAAAAGGGAAAGAAAAAATAAGAGAAAAAAAGAATGTGAGAAATAAATAAATAAATATATAGTCCCTATCTCATTTTATTGTGTTTTTGTTTGTTTTATTTCTTTTTTTTCTGCCCAGAACAATGGGTTCCAAGAAAGTTAGAGATAAGGTGAGGGAAAAGTGGAAAACAGCAACACCTAAGATCAAGTAAATGAAGGAAACAACTGTGAAAAGTGAATCTATTGTATGAGTGTCTGCCATTGATGCACTAATTGAAGGTAGAGTAAATTGTTTATGCAGTATTTCTACTTTTTTACCTCCATATTCAAACACATTTTATTTCCATTTTGGGCACAAACTAACATTAACTTTTAATATGTGGCTATTTTAAAGTAGAGGGTAGCTTATTTGCAATATAGACCAATTTGCGGGTATGTACATCACGTGAAGTAGTTTGGGTTTCGCTGATACTTAAATGTAAATACATTTTTTGATCTCTACTTTAAACTGCAAAATCCTTTCGTTTGATAAACTCGAGAAAGTTATCTTTTTCATCATTTGGGTCGCAGCTTGTCATTTGGGTGTAATGGTGGGTTTTCGATTCAGAACAATTGAGAACCACTGTTTTAGAGCAAAAATGCTTTAGGGCAGAAATATATTTACCAACGGGAATTCCTTAATTGTGTAGATAATAAAGATATAACATTTTTAAATTATTAACTATACCTTCAAGCGGTGCATCAATGGCAGACACCTGTACAACACTTTTGTATTTTGCAATCATTTCCTTCTTTGACTTGATCGTTGTTGTCACTGTTTTCCACTTTTCCCATACCTTATTACTAACTTTATTAGGACCCATTAGTACGGGCAAATAAGGAAATAAAACAAACAAAATCACAATAAAATGAGATGTGGCTTTTCTCAAACCCAATTGGGACGGCGCCATTGACTGAAGAGGAAGTTGAGATCGAGCAAAGCATGATGGTCATCGACTGTGTAATCGACCCTTTGTTTTTTCTTCTTTTTAGCATTATTATGCTAGCGCAAAGGCCTGTGACGCACTGAAAAGGGTTTGCGGTCCACTTTAGGGTCCCGACCCACAAATTTAGAAACACTGCTTTCGGGGATTCTCACTTTTTTTGTATATCAGCACAAAAATAATTCAAAGACTTATTGAGATATGTAAGGTCAATTCAGTCTAGAGCTGGTAATTTCTTTCCAGGCAACCATTTCACTTCAGACCTTTCAAATGAAAGTAAGCCAGGGGAGTATGGCATTGAAATCTAGACAGCCTGTGATTATTTGTGGAATTTAGTCAAGTAAAGCTGCGAGTGGCATCCCTTACAAAAAAAAAGGGAAATCGTGTGGTTCTGCAGGGCCACAATTTTACTTTTGACAATTCTTTTTTACCAGCTAAGACTTTAGACAAGTAGTACTAAAAGGAAACTCATCATAATGGGAACAGAAAAGGAAAATAAAGCAGGCGATGAATTGACCGTTTTCAAATTCCAAATTGAGAGACGAAGTGGCCAGAGACACGCACCAAAATCAGAAAAAAACTACATTTTCATATATAAGAAAGCCTAACAAAGCAACCAAGAGATAAGAAAAAACTGGATGATGTATTCATGTTTTTTTGTGTATTTCACTGCTGATTTGTGACGCTAATATGGTCGTTCTATCTAGAAGCTAACCTTAGAAGATGGTTAACTGTTTTCTAATAATTTTACTCTCAAAATTGTATAACTCAATTTGATCATTATGGTAATTCTCTTTCCTCGTTTTGATCTTTGTCGTTGGGGGCGGGGCTAGGGGAGTAATTCATAAAGAGAAATTAGCCTATTCCATGACTGAATTGTCATTATTGTTATCGCTTTTGCTGGGATTGTTATCGTCATTATTCATTGTTTTCTGTTCGTTTTAGGTTAACCTCTGAAATAAAACTTAATGGGTTGCTTGTTAGATTATTACTATTAGCCTATTTTTTGTCTTGAAATAGCATACCAATATACAATACTTTTAACCTTCGGCAGTTTTAAGGGAATATGTGTCCTGCATTAAATTGCTCTACTATTATTATTATTATGTATTGCATATTTCATGGTACTAATATTTCAAGTTATTTTTTTCTTGATGCTCAACATAGAATGCATGACTCCAATAACACATAATTTCCTACAAAATAAAACATCAAATGATTGGAATAACGACTATTAGATATAGGACTCTGCCCTGCGATTGGCTGGCAACCAGTTCAGGGTGTCCCCTGCCCACTGCCCGATGATTGCTGGGATGGGCTCCAGCACGCCCGCGACCCTACTGAGGATAAGCGGTGTAGCTAATGAGATGAGATGAGATGAGATTAGATATAGGACTCATTATATATTTTGTCCTTTACCTTCCTTATACAATGTATGACTGCTGCAACAAATAAAAGTTTCTTCCAAAAAATATCGCTCAAATTAAATTTATGGATCATAATGTATTGCATAATAAATATTTCAAGGTAGTACATTTTAAATATATATCTTTTTAATGATAATCATACATTACATGACTGCTGCAACAAATAAAATTCCTACATAAGAAAATATCTAATAATTTGAATAACCACTATAGGATTTAGGAATTATTATATATCGGGTAGTACATGATCTGAGGTAGTAATATTTGAAATATATTTTTTTGTCTTCCTCGTACAATCCAACAAAAATAAATTTCTTTCAAAATAAAAAATCTAATCAATTGAACAACTCTTATTAAACTTAGGAACCATACAGTATTACATCATAAATATGTCAAGGTAGTAATATTTAAAATTGTTTTTTCTTTATATTCATTGTACAATGCAAGACTGCTGCAACAAAAAGACATTTCCTACAAAATAAAATATTAAAAACTTTGATTGACGCCTACTAAATTTAGGAATCGTTATCCATCGCATAATACATGTTTGAAAGCAGTATTATCCGAAATGTTTAATCTTTATGTTGGAAATACAATGCTTGACTGGTGCAAAGAAAATACATTTCCTACAAAATAAAATCTCAAATAAATTGAATTACGCTTATTAGATTTAAGACTCATAATGTATCATATAATACATCGATGAATGTAGTAATATTTAAAATATGTTTTTCCTTTAAGTTATACAATGCATGACTGCTGCAACAAAATACATTTCCCACAAATTACCCGCAAATTTTATATTGACCATTAGATGTAGGAATCACAATGTATCACGTAATATATATTTCAAAGAAGTAATACTAAAAAAATCTTTATGTTCATAAATTAATTCCTTTCAAAATATAGAAGGAATTGGAAAAATGGTCTAGTAGATTTAGGACAAAAATAATACAGTCATGGAAAATGTCTGCATGTTTTGGGATTTGTCATGACTTCTGCATTAGACTTTAAATCTGAGGCATCGTTTTCTTGAAAACAGTTCTCATTTTAATCTGTGAATCATTTTTTAATTGCAGGTTTGGTTTCAAAACAGAAGAGCGAAATGTCGAAAACAAGAGAACCAGATGCATAAAGGTAAATGTTTATTTTCTAATGTTTTCGTTAAAAAAAAAAAAAATCACATTTTAATTCAAGGGCGTAGGTTTTGGTTTTGGAATTTGTGGCCATACATAGTACATTTTTTTGTAGAGATCACATAATATTGGTGGGGGGAAAACAATGATTGCTCAATATGAGTGGGGACACGTCCCCTCCGTCCATGCCAAAACTACGCCCTTGCTTTAATTGTACTTGAATTTGTTTGATGAAATAAAATATTACTCCCATCTCACATAACTCCAACTGTCTGGCTGTCTGACAGACATCTTTCCCTTCTCTCCAGGGGTCATTTTGGGGAGCGGCAGTCACCTGGACGCCTGCAGGGTGGCCCCCTACGTCAACATGGGGGCTCTTCGGATGCCCTTCCAACAGGTAAGCCCTAAAAGCTGCAATCTGTGGTTGTATGTTGCTCTTTCAGAGGATGGGTGGTGGAAAAGTTTGGATACTTCATCTTCAAGTTTAAAAATTTAAACCCAGTCACGATTTTGGTGGTCTTTAGGCATATATTTCAATTGGGGGTATGAGTAAAGTGAGATTGGGGTAAAATAAAAAACAAACAACTCCAAAACTGGAGTGTCATGCCCAATTTCGTTGTCACAATATGTTAACCCATTTTGTAACAATGACAATAAAGGTATATTCTATTCTATTCTATTCAAAGATGGGTCATGTTGTCTGAAATATCACAACTATAACTTGACACACATGTGAAAAAGTGGAAAGATTGTTGAGCCAGAATGCACTATGCAAATCAGTGTTACTGGCACCGTAAAAATATTGTGATAATGAAATAAAGTCTAATGCCTGTTCATCTGTGATCAGTACCACTGGGGGTCTAGTGGTTAAGTGTCAGCTTTCTCAATCTTCACACTTTTTCTGTTACAAAGTGACTCTGGCCCTTCATCAGAGAAGGGAAACACTTTGTGGCCCTCACAAATAAAAGTTTGGGGACCAACTTAATTGTCGATCAAGGTTCGATTTCCCATTGCAAACAATGTATCGAGATCTTAATCAATACATATTGACTGATTAATCATTGCCCTGTCGCATGCCGTAAATGTATAAAGAGCCCAACAGGAAGAAAAGGTGGTAGCTCTTCCTGTAGTCTCAATTTCATGCATCTTAAAGTCAAGTGCCCCTTATGTATAGAAATTATATAACAAATTACTCTTATAACCCGGTCACCTTATAGTGCGGAAATACGGTAGACATTACAGGTACTCACTGAGCCACACTCTTTATTCATTCCTTGCCATAATGTTTAACTTCGGTTTCAGAAGCATTATCCCTGAGTGCCAAAATATTTTTCTTTAAATTTAAAAACACAATTTCAAAGGATTTGGCTTAGCTTATTAATAAGGGTCAAGCCTTAGGGAATGATTTCAGTGTGAAAAATCACCATTGGATGGCAGGAGTAGCTTTGATGAGATCTTTGTCCACACATCAAGGGAGCTCCAACTTCCTTGCGTTGCTTTCTGTATCCAGCAAATGAGAGTTTGTAGGCGTTCCATATGGCGAGTAGGCACTGTGAAGCAGTGTGGTTTGAAAAGCAAATATATGGATAAGTACAGACAGTTTACGCTTCAAAGCTTTTTTCTTTCAAAAAAGAAGTCCCTTCATCATAGTCGGTGCAGAGAGTGGACATTTTTCGTGCACTTGGTGACCAAAATTGTATGATCATGTCAACGGAAACATTGGGTGCTGAAAAATTATTGCATTGTTTGTGCATTAGTTCATTGTTCTTGCAATAAAATAATATTTTGGAAGCAAAGTGCCCTTGTGTTTATGGAACGCACTGTTTAGATATTGGAAGTGTGATAAATGCAAAAAAGCACCTAAGTCAAAATTCTTCTCTAAAGACATCCTTTCACAAAAAGACCTTTCCCTCTGTAGTTTTTTGGGAAACTCAGCAGTTGTGAGGGTTTGAACTTCCTTTTGATATTTCCTATGTATAGATAGCTACAAAGCTACATTTTTCGTAGGCCTTAGTCAAAATGGCAAAAATTGACCGTCACCGTCAGGCATTGAATGAGCTAACAAGTAGGCAAAAATAGCAAATTTGAGACAGACAAAAAGGTGAGTTTACTATGTATCAAGCAGTGAAGGAAGTGACGTCTGGCATTATTGAGTATAGCCGTTCCCCACCATTTGCCCCCTTGACGGCAGACTTCAACATCCTCCCTTGTCTGACTTAGTGTGAGCCCTTTTGCCCGCTATGTTGTGACATACAGCGGCCTAATTAGGCCAATGGGGCGGCAGGCGCGAGCACATGAAAGAGACGATGAAAGGCGAGAAGGGGCGCAAAGCCCAATGACGCTTATCGAACTTGAGCTGGCGGGAGGAGCGCGAGGCCTGTGTGCTGAGAGCTCCTCGCCCAGCCAAAGAAGCTGGAGAGCGTGGAAAAGCTGGGGAAGAAAAAACAAAACAAAAATGCAGGTGAACAGGAACATTGATATCAGTTAAACCTTTGAGTCCGAAAATTCAAATAAAATCTACATCAAACTTGCAGCCTGTGGGCCCCTGAAACTTTAAAGGAACAGTGTGTATTATTTAGTGACTCCTAGAGGTGAACAGAACTTTATTCATTAAAAAAAAGCATCGATTGGAATAACAAGCAAACATACATGAACGATCATTCAAACATGCAACTAGTAGGTCAGGAAATTTGTATTTATTTTACACAACGTGAGACTCACCTGAAAGTAGCTGACATGAGTGTCCTCCACCTTGCTGCTACAGGAACCCCAAAATACCAAAAACCTTGTGGAAGACTAGGCAAAAAAAAAGAAAAGAAAAGAAAAACTGTGTGGTTTGGTCACTTTAAGTCTCTGTAGTTTGTATTCTTACTTGTGCTTTGTTGCACTCTTTTTTTTGGTTTCATTACACAATACAGCGATATCTAGTGGTCGGTCACCTTAAAGTAAGTGCAGCCCGCCCAAACTTTTGAATTATCGATATTTTCATATTAATTATTTTGAAAATATATTTAAATATTTTTCTTGCGTAGAATATTTTCAAAAATATATTTTAAAACAGTGGGAAGCTTTAATAAGAGCTGTTCTTTTGGGAAACACACGTTGGGTCATTCTCACACGGTCCCTAGCTTCATCAACCCTGAGTAAATTGAGTTTCAGACTCCTGCTTTACATGAATAATATCACAGTAAAGTTTATTACTTTGAACCAAAAATTACTTATTTGAATTTATTCTAAGTCATGTGAAATTCTTTCAATAGTCTTAACAGTGTCAATGTAGCGAACAAGCTCTTTAGTGTGGCCACATTGAAGGTTGAAATGGATTAAAACAGCATTAGTTGATTCCATCTGTGATTTAAAAAAAAAAAGAAAAGAAAAGAAAAATGACTGTTTTGGACGTAAAGATAATAAAATACGTCAGCTCCAGCCCAAAATAGTCATTTTGAAAGTCCCTATGCCCACCCAAAATTTCACCTGTGACTTTGAGAGGTATGGGCTTGTGAAAATGAATTCCTGTTGGTCACACAGAAGTCATTACACAATGAGGCCTCTTTTGATGGTTTGGGGGTAAAAAATTCCAATGAAAAGTCCTTAAAACACACAAGTGCAAACACCACACATTTATTCAACGGTACATACAACATCCATTTTTAAAAGAGGTACTATTACATGCAAATATTGTTGACCTTCCAGTCGTTTTTCCCCTCCTAAATAACTTTAGTAACTGTTTTTTGTTTTTCTCTTGTGGTAGCCGCCTCTTCCCAAGAAACTGACTTTTTTAAAATTAATCTTTTATCACAATGTGATGCGTTTAGTAGACACGCAAAAAAGAAGAGAAGACATCAATGAGCTTTGAACAAGAGAGGACCCATCACAATACCAAACCCCAAATCTTTTCTCAAACCCTTCCCCGAAACCCTGTCTTCTTATTAAATCTTCTTGCTTACAAAAAGCAGATCCTCTCTAATGGTCGTGCTATTTAAACAACATTATCGTCCATTGTGACAATGATGCAAACAATAAATACTAGTTGAAATAAATAACAATAGTTAGGAATTATAGTCAAAATATTGAACTGGCATCCTATGCAATCTTCTCTGTAGGTTTCCAATGTTAAAAACAGAACAAAACAGAATCAAAGTTACACAATTTCTGTTAACCCTTGAGCTGCTAAGCTACAAACCAACATGTCCAAACTCCATCTTAATTTTCAGCATTTTTTGACTAAACGAACATAATTGTAAGATAATAAAACGTGGTCATGTACAAGGTTGTATTTGAGTGGAAATACAAGAAGAAGATTTAATAAGAAGGCAGACGAGAGTTTAGGTTGACATGACATAAAAATATAATCCAAGTTTTCTCCCATACATTTATGACATGCAGACTTCTATATTTAATTTTATGTTTGTTTATATATGTTTCAATTTCATAAAATTGGGTTTGAAACAATCAGATCGACAAACAAGTATCACTTCATGCCCCTCTTATAAAGTTGGGATCCGTCGTTTAATGTCCTTTACAAAGATTGAAAGTTAAATATTTTCTCTTTTAAGTATGTGTTCACAATGGCTAACTGAGTTCAAAGAGGCCTTATGATTTATTTTCCAGTGTGCCTATCTGCCTATATCTTACTTTTATTGGTGCTGTTTGGGGCGGAACACGTTAAGTTTGATGAAAGGGTGCTGGGGGGAGTGCTGCGGAGTGACGTCATGCTTATCCTTGCAGGTTTTTTTTCTTTTCTATTTTTTAGTGCAGCATACAAATGGTGTAATTAACAAAAGGCCTGCTTTTAGTTAAATCCAAACACCATCCCAAACTTCTTAGAGGATAAAAAAAGAACAGTTTATTTAAAGCGTCTGAGAAATGCATGTTCTTGCATGCGCATCATAAACAAGCTGCCGAAAGGCTGCATTAATGACTTTAAGATATATCAGCAGAGGGAAACAGATTTTCAAATCCTGCACCCAACCTTCTAATACTAAGTTTGATAATATGCGTTTGAAAAAAATTCCAAATGCAAAAGTAGTATTTGTTTGCGCATAGATTGATGAATATATTGATAGATAAAATAAATACATGGTAAAGAATTAGAGGCAACCGGCAAAAAGATGTCACCAAACAATATACAGTGATGAGAAGAAGTATTTGAACACCCTGCTATTTTCCTATTTCTCCCACTCAGAAATCATGGAGGGGTCTAAAATTTACAGGAAACGTTTGACCTCTAATAGCAAACAAAGGCTACTGTACCAAATATTAACATTCATTTTCTCAGGTGTTCAAATACTTTGCAGCTATATCACACAAATATGTTGTTAAAAACATGCATTGTGATTTCTTTTTAGTTTATCTGTCTCACAGTGGACATGCACATACTATGAAAATTTCAGACCCCTCCATGATTTCTAAGTGGGAAAAATAGCAAAGTAACAGGGTGTTCAAACATTTATTTTCTTCATTGTATATATTTTTTTATCAGTAACGTTTTTACTGTCATGTATATTATCATTACATTTTTACAATTTTCCTGGTCGGATTAAAAATCATAGAGGATCGTGTGTGGCCGCCGGGATGTAGTTTACCAACCCTTTCTTTACGCAATAATTGCCCAGAGTGTGAAAAGAAAAACCTCCAAATGTACGAGTATATTTTTGGTGAAAAAATACTTAATTTATGCAACTGAAATCCTAATCAGCATAACAAGACCGAGGTCATATTTCCAAGGCTGACTGAATCTGTTCAGGGCCAGAGAAAGACTTGTTCTGGACTACGCATTTGTCATTGTGTTTGCGAGGTAGTGTTTTCTGTGTGAGGGAAAGGTGAGATCCTGTGAATGATTTTTAGAATTTTGAGACAATTAAAATGGGGGCTGAGAGGTCAAGGGAAGCTAGTGGCTATTTTCAGAGAAAACATGCGGTAAGCAGCGCCTTTCAGGGTGTAACATTTAAGTATGTGAGACTGTTTGAGAAGGAAATCATACTTGCTCTTACATATAACACCATACTCTCACAAATTCTAACCTATACTCTCATACAGACACAGTTCTACCAATGCAGAAACTATATTATTCCATGCATAAACCTATACTCTATAACACACTACTATAATCTCACACAGACTTATATACTCTCATACGCACACTAATACAGTCCCACTCACATATTACTATACTGTACTGTCATACACACACTACTATATTCGCTCACACATATTACTGTAATTTCATAGACACACTTCTCTATTGTCACATATACTACCATACTCTCTCACACATACTACTATTCTGGGGAACTCCAGTTTGAGGTGGACTGTCAACATATACACACATATCAGTGTGCATTGCCTTGGTTATGAAAATTAATAAAGCTAAAACAACACTGTGGGGTGAAAAAACCCTATAGTAACAACAATTTTAATGTTTTTTTTCATTTTAGAGAGAATAGTATTGTGTGAGAGAGAGTATAATAATGTGTGTGTTGGAGTATGTTCGTGTGTGTGGGTGTGTGCTTGTGTGTCTGTGTGAGAATAGTAGTGTGTGTGGATCATCAAGCGGTTGCTTTCAAGATCAAAAGTTTGTAGTCTATGACTAGGTTGGGAATGAGAAACTCCTTGGAGTGCAGAAGCAGATCCAAAAACGACACAAAAGGACCTTAGCCGTCCAAATACAGTGTCAGAAATCATTTTTTTTAGTTAACTTAATTTGATTTACACATATTTCTGAATACACTATCATTCAACAGTTTGGGGTAGCTTAGAAATTTCCATTCCTTGACGACAGCAAAGTTTGAAGGAGAACATTTTTTGGGGGGGATAAAAACATTATTTCTGACCTTCTCAATGTGTTTACTATACTTTTTTAAAAATCTAATTTGATTAAAAAAAGTGGGACTTTTCTTGTCTGGGTGACCCCAAACTTTTGAACTAAAAAATGAGAACTATTTAGGCTTGGGTCGGACTTGGGTCTCGTGCTTAAGATCTAACCTCAAAGCTGAAAGTGGCGGACAGAACCTCTCCCCGCTTCCAAAAGGCTTTCTTGTTTTCGGAACTGTCCGACTGATGTCGAGCTTCTTTCGAAAAGTCAGACGTGAAGCAACACAACAATATATTTCTTTGTGCCGCTTGTTCTTTTAAAGTTTAGCGGAAGTTGGCACGGTCACTTGTTGGATTACCACCCCTTAGCCAACTGAATTTTTTGAAATTGCTGACGTTTCCTTACGCCTTCCAGAAGCTCAATTTCCACCGACTCAGAATCTGATCGACCCAAACAACAGGTTTCTCGAACACTGATTTGACAGGGCACGACTTTGGATTTTTTGTAAAGGTCTCTGGATAGATTTCTGAGCCTAGCAACAAATAATGGCTGGAATATAATTGGTTTAATGCTTATATATGAAAACACATCTGGAAGCAACCAGGAAGAAGCAATTAAAGGAAGCTGACAAGTAGGAATGATTTAAGAAGTATTAATGGACAAAATATAACTATTATGTAGTGATTCTGATATTTTTTAGGACAGCAGGCCCTCAAGGCCCACTACTGCCAACTGATTAATATTGATAGCATGAAATTGTCGAAACAATTTCTAATTAGTG